>NW_027478620.1:0-600000 GCF_051014685.1 Ptiloglossa arizonensis | reverse complement strand
AGAAATTCAAAATTTTCGCAGTTCTGTTGCTCGAAACGAATAACTAGAATGGCCTAGGGGAAAAGTACGCATATCGTTGTAATCGGGCGAGTTTCTACTTTTAAATGCATCAGAAATTTTGCGAATTGGTCAATCCGTTCGCGAGATATGGCAGTTAGGACGTAAGAAACGCTTGAGAAACTCAAAATTTTCGCAGTTCTGATGCTCGAAAAGCATAACTAGAACAGCCCAGGGGAAAAGTACGCATACCGTTGTAATCGGGCGAGTTTCTACTTTCAGATGCAACAGAAATTTTGCGGATTTGTCAATTCGTTCGCGAGATATGGCAGTTTGGAGTTAAGAAACGCTTGAGAAACTCAAAATTTTCGCAGTTCTGATGCTCGACAAGCATAACTAGAACGGCCCAGGGGAAAAGTACGCACACGGTTGTAATCGGGCGAGTTTCTACTTTCAGATGCAACAAAAATTATGCGGATCGGTCAATCCTTTCGCGAGATATGGCAGTTTGGAGGTAAGACACGCTTGAGAAACTCAAAATTTTCGCAGTTCTGATGCTCGAAAAGCATAACTAGAACGGCCTAGGGGAAAAGTACACATACCGTTGTAATCGGGCGAGTTTCTACTTTCAGATGCAACAAAAATTATGCGGATTGGTCAATCCTTTCGCGAGATATGGCAGTTTGGAGGTAAGAAACGCTCGAGAAAATCAAAATTTTCGCAGTTCTGATGCTCTAAACGAATAACTAGAACGGCCTAGGGGAAAAGTACGCCTACCGTTGTAATCGAGCGAGTGTCTACTTTCAGATGCATCAGAAATTTTGCGGATTGGTCAATCAGGTTCGCGAGATATGGCAGTTTGGGGTTAAGAAACGCTTGAGAAACTCAAAATTTTCGCAGTTCTGATGCTCGACATGCATAACTAGAACGGCCCAGGGGAAAATTACGCTCACCGTTGTAATCGGACGAGTTTCTACTTTCAGATGCAACAGAAATTTTGCGGATTGGTCAATCCGTTCGCGAGATGTGGCAGTTTGTAGGTAAGAAACGCTTGAGAAACTCAAAATTTTCGCAGTTCTGATGCTCGAAACGAACAACTAGAACGGCCTAGGGGAAAAGTACGCACACCGTTGTAATCGGGCGAGTTTCAACTTTCAGATGCAACAGAATTTTTGCGGATTTGTCAATTCGTTCGCGAGATATGGCAGTTTGGAGGTAAGAAACGCTTGAGAAACTCAAAGTTTTCGCAGTTCTGATGCTCGACAAGCATAACTAGAACGTCCTACGGGAAAAGTACGCATACCGTTGTAATCGGGCGAGTTTCTACTTTCAGATGCAACAGAAATTTTGCGGATTTGTCAATCCGTTCGCGAGATATGGCAGTTTGGAGGTAAGAAACGCTTGAGAAACTCAAAATTTTCGCAGTTCTGATGCTCGACAAGCATAACTAGAACGGCCCAGGGGAAAAGTACGCATACCGTTGTAATCGGACGAGTTTCTACTTTCAGATGCAACAGAAATTTTGCGGATTGGTCAATCCGTTCGCGAGATATGGCAGTTTGGAGTTAAGAAACGCTTGAGAAACTCAAAATTTTCGCAGTTCTGATGCTCGACAAGCATAACTAGAACGGCCCAGGGGAAAAGTACGCATACCGGAGTAATCGGGCGAGTTTCTACTTTCAGATGCAATAGAAATTTTGCGGATTGGTCAATCCTTTCGCGAGATATGGCAGTTTGGAAGTAAGACACGCTTGAGAAACTCAAAATTTTCGCAGTTCTGATGCTCGACAAGCATATCTAGAACGGCCTAGGGGAAAAGTACACATACCGTTGTAATCGGGCGAGTTTCTACTTTCAGATGCAACAAAAATTATGCGGATTGGTCAATCCTTTCGCGAGATATGGCAGTTTGGAGGTAAGAAACGCTCGAGAAACTTAAAATTTTCGCAGTTGAGATGCTCGAAACGAATAACTACAATGGCCTAGGGGAAAAGAACACATACCGTTGTAATTGGGCGAATTTCTACTTTCAGATGACACAGAAATTTTGCGGATTGGTCAATCCGTTCGCGAGATGTGGCAGTTTGTAGGTAAGAAACGCTTGAGAAACTCAAAATTTTCGCAGTTCTGATGCTCGAAACGAATAACTAGAACAGCCTAGGGGAAAAGTACGCATACCGTTGTAATCGGGCGAGTTTCTACTTTCAGATGCAACAGAAATTTTGCGGATTGGTCTATCCGTTCGCGAGATATGGCTGTTTGGAGGTAAGAAACGCTTGAGAAAATCAAAATTTTCGCAGTTCTGATGCTCGAAACGAATAACTAGAACGGCCTAGGGGAAAACTACGCATACCGTTGTAATCGGGCGAGTTTCTACTTTCAGATGCAACAAAATTTTGCGGATTGGTCAATCCGTTCGCGAGATGTGGCAGTTTGTAGGTAAGAAACGCTTGAGAAACTCAAAATTTTCGCAGTTCTGATGTTCGAAACGAACAACTAGAACGGCCTAGGGGAAAAGTACGCATACCGTTGTAATCGGGCGAGTTTCTACTTTCAGATGCATCAGAAATTTTGCGGATTGGTCAATCAGGTTCGCGAGATGTGGCAGTTTATAGGTAAGAAACGCTTGAGAAACTCAAAATTTTCGCAGTTCTGATGCTCGAAACGAATAACTAGAACGGCCTAGGGGAAAACTACGCATACCGTTGTAATCGGGCGAGTTTCTACTTTCAGATGCAACAAAATTTTGCGGATTGGTCAATCCGTTCGCGAGATGTGGCAGTTTGTAGGTAAGAAACGATTGAGAAACTCAAAATTTTCGCAGTTCTGATGCTCGAAACGTACAACTAGAACGGCCTAGGGGAAAAGTACGCATACCGTTGTAATCGGGCGAGTTTCTACTTTCAAATGCAACAGAAATTTTGCGGATTTGTCAATCCGTTCGCGAGATATGGCAGTTTAGAGGTAAGAAACGCTTGAGAAACTCAAAATTTTCGCAGTTCTGATGCTCGACAAGCATAACTAGAACAGCCCAGGGGAAAAGTACGCATACCGTTGGAATCGGACGAGTTTCTACTTTCAGATGCAACAGAAATTTTGCGGATTGGTCAATCCGTTCGCGAGATATGGCAGTTTGGAGTTAAGAAACGCTTGAGAAACTCAAAATTTTCGCAGTTCTGATGCTCGACATGCATAACTAGAACGGCCCAGGGGAAAAGTACGCACACCGTTGTAATCGGGCGAGTTTCAACTTTCAGATGCAACAGAAATTTTGCAGATTGGTCAATCCGCACGCGAGATATGGCAGTTTGGAGGTAAGAAACGCTTGAGAAACTCAAAATTTTCGCAGTTCTGATGCTCGACAAGCATAACTAGAACGGCCCAGGGGAAAAGTACGCATACCGTTGTAATCGGGCGAGTTTCTACTTTCAGATGCAACAAAAATTATGCGGATTGGTCAATCCTTTCGCGAGATATGGCAGTTTGGAGGTAAGAAACGCTCGAGAAAATCAAAATTTTCGCAGTTCTGATGCTCGAAACGAATAACTAGAACGGCCTAGGGGAAAAGTACGCCTACCGTTGTAATCGAGCGAGTGTCTACTTTCAGATGCATCAGAAATTTTGCGGATTGGTCAATCCGTTCGCGAGATATGGCAGATTGGAAGTAAGAAACGCTTGAGAAACTCAACATTTTCGCAGTTCTGATGCTCGAAACGAATAACTAGAACGGCCTAGGGGAAAAGTACGCATACCGTTGTAATCGGGCGAGTTTCTACTTTCAGATGCATCAGAAATTTTGCGGATTGGTCAATCAGGTTCGCGAGATGTGGCAGTTTATAGGTAAGAAACGCTTGAGAAACTCAAAATTTTCGCAGTTCTGATGCTCGAAACGAATAACTAGAACGGCCTAGGGGAAAAGTACGCATACCGTTGTAATCGGGCGAGTTTCTACTTTCAGATGCATCAGAAATTTTGCGGATTGGTCAATCAGGTTCGCGAGATGTGGCAGTTTATAGGTAAGAAACGCTTGAGAAACTCAAAATTTTCGCAGTTCTGATGCTCGAAACGAATAACTAGAACGGCCTAGGGGAAAACTACGCATACCGTTGTAATCGGGCGAGTTTCTACTTTCAGATGCAACAAAATTTTGCGGATTGGTCAATCCGTTCGCGAGATGTGGCAGTTTGTAGGTAAGAAACGCTTGAGAAACTCAAAATTTTCGCAGTTCTGATGCTCGAAACGAACAACTAGAACGGCCTAGGGGAAAAGTACGCATACCGTTGTAATCGGGCGAGTTTCTACTTTCAGATGCAACAGAAATTTTGCGGATTTGTCAATCCGTTCGCGAGATATGGCAGTTTAGATGTAAGAAACGCTTGAGAAACTCAAAATTTTCGCAGTTGTGATGCACGACACGAATAACTAGAACAGCCTAGGGGAAGAGTACGCATACCGTTGTAATCGAGCGAGTGTCTACTTTCAGATGCATCAGAAATTTTGCGGATTGGTCAATCCGTTCGCGAGATATGGCAGATTGGAAGTAAGAAACGCTTGAGAAACTCAAAATTTTCGCAGTTCTGATGCTCGAAACGAATAACTAGAACGGCCTAGGGGAAAAGTACGCATACCGTTGTAATCGGGCGAGTTTCTACTTTCAGATGCATCAGAAATTTTGCGGATTGGTCAATCAGGTTCGCGAGATGTGGCAGTTTATAGGTAAAAACGCTTGAGAAACTCAAAATTTTCGCAGTTCTGATGCTCGAAACGAATAATTAGAACGGCCTAGGGGAAAACTACGCATACCGTTGTAATCGGGCGAGTTTCTACTTTCAGATGCAACAAAATTTTGCGGATTGGTCAATCCTTTCGCGAGATATGGCAGTTTGGAGGTAAGAAACGCTCGAGAAACTCAAAATTTTCGCAGTTGAGATGCTCGAAACGAATAACTACAATGGCCTAGGGGAAAAGAACACATACCGTTGTAATTGGGCGAGTTTCTACTTTCAGATGCCACAGAAATTTTGCGGATTGGTCTATCCGTTCGCGAGATGTGGCAGTTTGTAGGTAAGAAACGCTTGAGAAACTCAAAATTTTCGCAGTTCTGATGCTCGAAACGAATAACTAGAACAGCCTAGGGGAAAAGTACGCATACCGTTGTAATCGGGCGAGTTTCTACTTTCAGATGCAACAGAAATTTTGCGGATTTGTCTATCCGTTCGCGAGATATGGCTGTTTGGACGTAAGAAACGCTTGAGAAACTCAAAATTTTCGCAGTTCTGATGCTCGACAAGCATAACTAGAACGGCCCAGGGGAAAAGTACGCATACCGTTGTAATCGGACGAGTTTCTACTTTCAGATGCAACAGAAATTTTGCGGATTGGTCAATCCGTTCGCGAGATATGGCAGTTTGGAGTTAAGAAACGCTTGAGAAACTCAAAATTTTCGCAGTTCTGATGCTCGACAAGCATAACTAGAACGGCCCAGGGGAAAAGTACGCATACCGGAGTAATCGGGCGAGTTTCTACTTTCAGATGCAATAGAAATTTTGCGGATTGGTCAATCCTTTCGCGAGATATGGCAGTTTGGAAGTAAGACACGCTTGAGAAACTCAAAATTTTCGCAGTTCTGATGCTCGACAAGCATATCTAGAACGGCCTAGGGGAAAAGTACACATACCGTTGTAATCGGGCGAGTTTCTACTTTCAGATGCAACAAAAATTATGCGGATTGGTCAATCCTTTCGCGAGATATGGCAGTTTGGAGGTAAGAAACGCTCGAGAAACTTAAAATTTTCGCAGTTGAGATGCTCGAAACGAATAACTACAATGGCCTAGGGGAAAAGAACACATACCGTTGTAATTGGGCGAATTTCTACTTTCAGATGACACAGAAATTTTGCGGATTGGTCAATCCGTTCGCGAGATGTGGCAGTTTGTAGGTAAGAAACGCTTGAGAAACTCAAAATTTTCGCAGTTCTGATGCTCGAAACGAATAACTAGAACAGCCTAGGGGAAAAGTACGCATACCGTTGTAATCGGGCGAGTTTCTACTTTCAGATGCAACAGAAATTTTGCGGATTGGTCTATCCGTTCGCGAGATATGGCTGTTTGGAGGTAAGAAACGCTTGAGAAAATCAAAATTTTCGCAGTTCTGATGCTCGAAACGAATAACTAGAACGGCCTAGGGGAAAACTACGCATACCGTTGTAATCGGGCGAGTTTCTACTTTCAGATGCAACAAAATTTTGCGGATTGGTCAATCCGTTCGCGAGATGTGGCAGTTTGTAGGTAAGAAACGCTTGAGAAACTCAAAATTTTCGCAGTTCTGATGTTCGAAACGAACAACTAGAACGGCCTAGGGGAAAAGTACGCATACCGTTGTAATCGGGCGAGTTTCTACTTTCAGATGCATCAGAAATTTTGCGGATTGGTCAATCAGGTTCGCGAGATGTGGCAGTTTATAGGTAAGAAACGCTTGAGAAACTCAAAATTTTCGCAGTTCTGATGCTCGAAACGAATAACTAGAACGGCCTAGGGGAAAACTACGCATACCGTTGTAATCGGGCGAGTTTCTACTTTCAGATGCAACAAAATTTTGCGGATTGGTCAATCCGTTCGCGAGATGTGGCAGTTTGTAGGTAAGAAACGCTTGAGAAACTCAAAATTTTCGCAGTTCTGATGCTCGAAACGTACAACTAGAACGGCCTAGGGGAAAAGTACGCATACCGTTGTAATCGGGCGAGTTTCTACTTTCAAATGCAACAGAAATTTTGCGGATTTGTCAATCCGTTCGCGAGATATGGCAGTTTAGAGGTAAGAAACGCTTGAGAAACTCAAAATTTTCGCAGTTCTGATGCTCGACAAGCATAACTAGAACAGCCCAGGGGAAAAGTACGCATACCGTTGGAATCGGACGAGTTTCTACTTTCAGATGCAACAGAAATTTTGCGGATTGGTCAATCCGTTCGCGAGATATGGCAGTTTGGAGTTAAGAAACGCTTGAGAAACTCAAAATTTTCGCAGTTCTGATGCTCGACATGCATAACTAGAACGGCCCAGGGGAAAAGTACGCACACCGTTGTATTCGGGCGAGTTTCAACTTTCAGATGCAACAGAAATTTTGCAGATTGGTCAATCCGCACGCGAGATATGGCAGTTTGGAGGTAAGAAACGCTTGAGAAACTCAAAATTTTCGCAGTTCTGATGCTCGACAAGCATAACTAGAACGGCCCAGGGGAAAAGTACGCATACCGTTGTAATCGGGCGAGTTTCTACTTTCAGATGCAACAAAAATTATGCGGATTGGTCAATCCTTTCGCGAGATATGGCAGTTTGGAGGTAAGAAACGCTCGAGAAAATCAAAATTTTCGCAGTTCTGATGCTCGAAACGAATAACTAGAACGGCCTAGGGGAAAAGTACGCCTACCGTTGTAATCGAGCGAGTGTCTACTTTCAGATGCATCAGAAATTTTGCGGATTGGTCAATCCGTTCGCGAGATATGGCAGATTGGAAGTAAGAAACGCTTGAGAAACTCAACATTTTCGCAGTTCTGATGCTCGAAACGAATAACTAGAACGGCCTAGGGGAAAAGTACGCATACCGTTGTAATCGGGCGAGTTTCTACTTTCAGATGCATCAGAAATTTTGCGGATTGGTCAATCAGGTTCGCGAGATGTGGCAGTTTATAGGTAAGAAACGCTTGAGTAACTCAAAATTTTCGCAGTTCTGATGCTCGAAACGAATAACTAGAACGGCCTAGGGGAAAAGTACGCATACCGTTGTAATCGGGCGAGTTTCTACTTTCAGATGCATCAGAAATTTTGCGGATTGGTCAATCAGGTTCGCGAGATGTGGCAGTTTATAGGTAAGAAACGCTTGAGAAACTCAAAATTTTCGCAGTTCTGATGCTCGAAACGAATAACTAGAACGGCCTAGGGGAAAACTACGCATACCGTTGTAATCGGGCGAGTTTCTACTTTCAGATGCAACAAAATTTTGCGGATTGGTCAATCCGTTCGCGAGATGTGGCAGTTTGTAGGTAAGAAACGCTTGAGAAACTCAAAATTTTCGCAGTTCTGATGCTCGAAACGAACAACTAGAACGGCCTAGGGGAAAAGTACGCATACCGTTGTAATCGGGCGAGTTTCTACTTTCAGATGCAACAGAAATTTTGCGGATTTGTCAATCCGTTCGCGAGATATGGCAGTTTAGAGGTAAGAAACGCTTGAGAAACTCAAAATTTTCGCAGTTGTGATGCACGACACGAATAACTAGAACAGCCTAGGGGAAGAGTACGCATACCGTTGTAATCGAGCGAGTGTCTACTTTCAGATGCATCAGAAATTTTGCGGATTGGTCAATCCGTTCGCGAGATATGGCAGATTGGAAGTAAGAAACGCTTGAGAAACTCAAAATTTTCGCAGTTCTGATGCTCGAAACGAATAACTAGAACGGCCTAGGGGAAAAGTACGCATACCGTTGTAATCGGGCGAGTTTCTACTTTCAGATGCATCAGAAATTTTGCGGATTGGTCAATCAGGTTCGCGAGATGTGGCAGTTTATAGGTAAAAACGCTTGAGAAACTCAAAATTTTCGCAGTTCTGATGCTCGAAACGAATAACTAGAACGGCCTAGGGGAAAACTACGCATACCGTTGTAATCGGGCGAGTTTCTACTTTCAGATGCAACAAAATTTTGCGGATTGGTCAATCCTTTCGCGAGATATGGCAGTTTGGAGGTAAGAAACGCTCGAGAAACTCAAAATTTTCGCAGTTGAGATGCTCGAAACGAATAACTACAATGGCCTAGGGGAAAAGAACACATACCGTTGTAATTGGGCGAGTTTCTACTTTCAGATGCCACAGAAATTTTGCGGATTGGTCTATCCGTTCGCGAGATGTGGCAGTTTGTAGGTAAGAAACGCTTGAGAAACTCAAAATTTTCGCAGTTCTGATGCTCGAAACGAATAACTAGAACAGCCTAGGGGAAAAGTACGCATACCGTTGTAATCGGGCGAGTTTCTACTTTCAGATGCAACAGAAATTTTGCGGATTTGTCTATCCGTTCGCGAGATATGGCTGTTTGGACGTAAGAAACGCTTGAGAAAATCAAAATTTTCGCAGTTCTGATGCTCGAAACGAATAACTAGAACGGCCTAGGGGAAAACTACGCATACCGTTGTAATCGGGCGAGTTTCTACTTTCAGATGCAACAAAATTTTGCGGATTGGTCAATCCGTTCGCGAAATGTGGCAGTTTGTAGGTAGGAAACGCTTGAGAAACTCAAAATTTTCGCAGTTCTGATGCTCGAAACGAACAACTAGAACGGCCTAGGGGAAAAGTACGCATACCGTTGTAATCGGACGAGTTTCTACTTTCAGATGCAACAGAAATTTTGCGGATTGGTCAATCCGTTCGCGAGATATGGCAGTTTGGAGTTAAGAAACGCTTGAGAAACTCAAAATTTTCGCAGTTCTGATGCTCGACAAGCATAACTAGAACGGCCCAGGGGAAAAGTACGCACACGGTTGTAATCGGGCGAGTTTCTACTTTCAGATGCAACAAAAATTATGCGGATCGGTCAATCCTTTCGCGAGATATGGCAGTTTGGAGGTAAGACACGCTTGAGAAACTCAAAATTTTCGCAGTTCTGATGCTCGAAACGAATAACTAGAACAGCCTAGGGGGAAAGTACGCATACCGTTGTAATCGGGCGAGTTTCTACTTTCAGATGCAACAAAAATTATGCGGATCGGTCAATCCTTTCGCGAGATATGGCAGTTTGGAGGTAAGACACTTTTGAGAAACTCAAAATTTTCGCAGTTCTGATGCTCGAAACGAATAACTAGAACAGCCTAGGGGAAAAGTACGCATACCGTTGTAATCGGGCGAGTTTCTACTTTCAGATGCAACAGAATTTTTGCGGATTTGTCAATTCGTTCGCGAGATATGGCAGTTTGGAGGTAAGAAACGCTTGAGAAACTCAAAATTTTCGCAGTTCTGATGCTCGACAAGCATAACTAGAACGGCCCAGGGGAAAAGTACGCATACCGTTGTAATCGGACGAGTTTCTACTTTCAGATGCAACAGAAATTTTGCGGATTGGTCAATCCGTTCGCGAGATATGGCAGTTTGGAGTTAAGAAACGCTTGAGAAACTCAAAATTTTCGCAGTTCTGATGCTCGACAAGCATAACTAGAACGGCCCAGGGGAAAAGTACGCACACGGTTGTAATCGGGCGAGTTTCTACTTTCAGATGCAACAAAAATTATGCGGATCGGTCAATCCTTTCGCGAGATATGGCAGTTTGGAGGTAAGACACGCTTGAGAAACTCAAAATTTTCGCAGTTCTGATGCTCGAAACGAATAACTAGAACAGCCTAGGGGAAAAGTACGCATACCGTTGTAATCGGGCGAGTTTCTACTTTCAGATGCAACAGAAATTTTGCGGATTGGTCTATCCGTTCGCGAGATATGGCAGTTTGGAGGTAAGAAACGCTTGAGAAACTCATAATTTTCGCAGTTCTGATGCTCGAAACGAATAACTAGAACGGCCTACGGGAAAAGTACGCATACCGTTGTAAACGGGAGAGTTTCTGCTTTCAGATGCAACAGAAATTTTGCGGATTGGTCAATCCGTTCGCGAGATATGGCAGTTTGGAGGTAAGAAACACTTGAGAAACTCAAAATTTTCGCAGTTCTGATGCTCGACAAGCATAACTAGAACGGCCTAGGGGAAAAGTACACATACCGTTGTAATCGGGCGAGTTTCTACTTTCAGATGCAACAAAAATTATGCGGATTGGTCAATCCTTTCGCGAGATATGGCAGTTTGGAGGTAAGAAACGCTCGAGAAACTCAAAATTTTCGCAGTTCAGATGCTCGAAACGAATAACTACAATGGCCTAGGGGAAAAGAACACATACCGTTGTAAACGGGAGAGTTTCTACTTTCAGATGCAACAGAAATTTTGCGGATTGGTCAATCCGTTCGCGAGATATGGCAGTTTGGAAGTAAGAAACGCTTGAGAAACTCAAAATTTTCGCAGTTCTGATGCTCGAAACGAATAACTAGAACGGCCTAGGGGAAAAGTACGCTTACCGTTGTAATCGGGCGAGTTTCTACTTTCAGATGCATCAGAAATTTTGCGGATTTGTCAATCCGTTCGCGAGATATGGCAGTTTAGAGGTAAGAAACGCTTGAGAAACTCAAAATTTTCGCAGTTCTGATGCACGAAACGAATAACTAGAACAGCCTAGGGGAAAAGTACGCATACGGTTGTAATCGAGCGAGTGTCTACTTTCAGATGCATCAGAAATTTTGCGGATTGGTCAATCCGTTCGCGAGATATGGCAGATTGGAAGTAAGAAACGCTTGAGAAACTCAAAATTTTCGCAGTTCTGATGCTCGAAACGAATAACTAGAACGGCCTAGGGGAAAAGTACGCATACCGTTGTAATCGGGCGAGTTTCTACTTTCAGATGCATCAGAAATTTTGCGGATTGGTCAATCAGGTTCGCGAGATGTGGCAGTTTATAGGTAAAAACGCTTGAGAAACTCAAAATTTTCGCAGTTCTGATGCTCGAAACGAATAACTAGAACGGCCTAGGGGAAAACTACGCATACCGTTGTAATCGGGCGAGTTTCTACTTTCAGATGCAACAAAATTTTGCGGATTGGTCAATCCGTTCGCGAGATGTGGCAGTTTGTAGGTAAGAAACGCTTGAGAAACTCAAAATTTTCGCAGTTTTGATGCTCGAAACGAACAACTAGAACGGCCTAGGGGAAAAGTACGCATACCGTTGTAATCGGGCGAGTTTCTACTTTCAGATGCAACAGAAATTTTGCGGATTGGTCAATCCGTTCGCGAGATATGGCAGTTTGGAGTTAAGAAACGCTTGAGAAACTCAAAATTTTCGCAGTTCTGATGCTCGACAAGCATAACTAGAACGGCCCAGGGGAAAAGTACGCACACCGTTGTAATCGGGCGAGTTTCAACTTTCAGATGCAACAGAAATTTTGCGGATTGGTCAATCCGCTCGCGAGATATGGCAGTTTGGAGGTAAGAAACGCTTGAGAAACTCAAAATTTTCGCAGTTCTGATGCTCGACAAGCATAACTAGAACGGCCCAGGGGAAAAGTACGCATACCGTTGTAATCGGGCGAGATTCTACTTTCAGATGCAACAGAAATTTTGCGGATTGGTCAATCCGTTCGCGAGATATGGCAGTTTGGAGGGAAGAAACGCTTGAGAAATTCAAAATTTTCGCAGTTCTGATGTTCGAAACGAATAACTAGAATGGCCTAGGGGAAAAGTACGCATATCGTTGTAATCGGGCGAGTTTCTACTTTTAAATGCATCAGAAATTTTGCGGATTGGTCAATCCGTTCGCGAGATATGGCAGTTAGGACGTAAGAAACGCTTGAGAAACTCAAAATTTTCGCAGTTCTGATGCACGAAACGAATAACTAGAACAGCCTAGGGGAAAAGTACGCATACCGATGTAATCGGGCGAGTTTCTACTTCCAGATGCAACGAAATTTTGCGGATTGGTCAATCCGTTCGCGAGATGTGGCAGTTTGGAGGTAAGACACGCTTGAGAAACTCAAAATTTTCGCAGTTCTGATGCTCGACAAGCATAACTAGAACGGCCTAGGGGAAAAGTACACATACCGTTGTAATCGGGCGAGTTTCTACTTTCAGATGCAACAAAAATTATGCGGATCGGTCAATCCTTTCGCGAGATATGGCAGTTTGGAGGTAAGACACGCTTGAGAAACTCAAAATTTTCGCAGTTCTGATGCTCGACAAGCATAACTAGAACGGCCTAGGGGAAAAGTACGCATACCGTTGTAATCGGGTGAGTTTCTACTTTCAGATGCAACAGAAATTTTGCGGATTGGTCAATCCGTTCGCGAGATATGGCAGATTGGAAGTAAGAAACGCTTGAGAAACTCAAAATTTTCGCAGTTCTGATGCTCGAAACGAATAACTAGAACGGCCTAGGGGAAAAGTACGCATACCGTTGTAATCGGGCGAGTTTCTACTTTCAGATGCATCAGAAATTTTGCGGATTGGTCAATCAGGTTCGCGAGATGTGGCAGTTTATAGGTAAAAACGCTTGAGAAACTCAAAATTTTCGCAGTTCTGATGCTCGAAACGAATAACTAGAACGGCCTAGGGGAAAACTACGCATACCGTTGTAATCGGGCGAGTTTCTACTTTCAGATGCAACAAAATTTTGCGGATTGGTCAATCCTTTCGCGAGATATGGCAGTTTGGAGGTAAGAAACGCTCGAGAAACTCAAAATTTTCGCAGTTGAGATGCTCGAAACGAATAACTACAATGGCCTAGGGGAAAAGAACACATACCGTTGTAATTGGGCGAGTTTCTACTTTCAGATGCCACAGAAATTTTGCGGATTGGTCTATCCGTTCGCGAGATGTGGCAGTTTGTAGGTAAGAAACGCTTGAGAAACTCAAAATTTTCGCAGTTCTGATGCTCGAAACGAATAACTAGAACAGCCTAGGGGAAAAGTACGCATACCGTTGTAATCGGGCGAGTTTCTACTTTCAGATGCAACAGAAATTTTGCGGATTTGTCTATCAGTTCGCGAGATATGGCTGTTTGGACGTAAGAAACGCTTGAGAAAATCAAAATTTTCGCAGTTCTGATGCTCGAAACGAATAACTAGAACGGCCTAGGGGAAAACTACGCATACCGTTGTAATCGGGCGAGTTTCTACTTTCAGATGCAACAAAATTTTGCGGATTGGTCAATCCGTTCGCGAGATGTGGCAGTTTGTAGGTAGGAAACGCTTGAGAAACTCAAAATTTTCGCAGTTCTGATGCTCGAAACGAACAACTAGAACGGCCTAGGGGAAAAGTACGCATACCGTTGTAATCGGACGAGTTTCTACTTTCAGATGCAACAGAAATTTTGCGGATTGGTCAATCCGTTCGCGAGATATGGCAGTTTGGAGTTAAGAAACGCTTGAGAAACTCAAAATTTTCGCAGTTCTGATGCTCGACAAGCATAACTAGAACGGCCCAGGGGAAAAGTACGCACACGGTTGTAATCGGGCGAGTTTCTACTTTCAGATGCAACAAAAATTATGCGGATCGGTCAATCCTTTCGCGAGATATGGCAGTTTGGAGGTAAGACACGCTTGAGAAACTCAAAATTTTCGCAGTTCAGATGCTCGAAACGAATAACTACAATGGCCTAGGGGAAAAGAACACATACCGTTGTAAACGGGAGAGTTTCTACTTTCAGATGCAACAGAAATTTTGCGGATTGGTCAATCCGTTCGCGAGATATGGCAGTTTGGAAGTAAGAAACGCTTGAGAAACTCAAAATTTTCGCAGTTCTGATGCTCGAAACGAATAACTAGAACGGCCTAGGGGAAAAGTACGCTTACCGTTGTAATCGGGCGAGTTTCTACTTTCAGATGCATCAGAAATTTTGCGGATTTGTCAATCCGTTCGCGAGATATGGCAGTTTAGAGGTAAGAAACGCTTGAGAAACTCAAAATTTTCGCAGTTCTGATGCACGAAACGAATAACTAGAACAGCCTAGGGGAAAAGTACGCATACGGTTGTAATCGAGCGAGTGTCTACTTTCAGATGCATCAGAAATTTTGCGGATTGGTCAATCCGTTCGCGAGATATGGCAGATTGGAAGTAAGAAACGCTTGAGAAACTCAAAATTTTCGCAGTTCTGATGCTCGAAACGAATAACTAGAACGGCCTAGGGGAAAAGTACGCATACCGTTGTAATCGGGCGAGTTTCTACTTTCAGATGCATCAGAAATTTTGCGGATTGGTCAATCCGTTCGCGAGATATGGCAGATTGGAAGTAAGAAACGCTTGAGAAACTCAAAATTTTCGCAGTTCTGATGCTCGAAACGAATAACTAGAACGGCCTAGGGGAAAACTACGCATACCGTTGTAATCGGGCGAGTTTCTACTTTCAGATGCAACAAAATTTTGCGGATTGGTCAATCCGTTCGCGAGATGTGGCAGTTTGTAGGTAAGAAACGCTTGAGAAACTCAAAATTTTCGCAGTTTTGATGCTCGAAACGAACAACTAGAACGGCCTAGGGGAAAAGTACGCATACCGTTGTAATCGGGCGAGTTTCTACTTTCAGATGCAACAGAAATTTTGCGGATTGGTCAATCCGTTCGCGAGATATGGCAGTTTGGAGTTAAGAAACGCTTGAGAAACTCAAAATTTTCGCAGTTCTGATGCTCGACAAGCATAACTAGAACGGCCCAGGGGAAAAGTACGCACACCGTTGTAATCGGGCGAGTTTCAACTTTCAGATGCAACAGAAATTTTGCGGATTGGTCAATCCGCTCGCGAGATATGGCAGTTTGGAGGTAAGAAACGCTTGAGAAACTCAAAATTTTCGCAGTTCTGATGCTCGACAAGCATAACTAGAACGGCCCAGGGGAAAAGTACGCATACCGTTGTAATCGGGCGAGATTCTACTTTCAGATGCAACAGAAATTTTGCGGATTGGTCAATCCGTTCGCGAGATATGGCAGTTTGGAGGGAAGAAACGCTTGAGAAATTCAAAATTTTCGCAGTTCTGATGTTCGAAACGAATAACTAGAATGGCCTAGGGGAAAAGTACGCATATCGTTGTAATCGGGCGAGTTTCTACTTTTAAATGCATCAGAAATTTTGCGGATTGGTCAATCCGTTCGCGAGATATGGCAGTTAGGACGTAAGAAACGCTTGAGAAACTCAAAATTTTCGCAGTTCTGATGCACGAAACGAATAACTAGAACAGCCTAGGGGAAAAGTACGCATACCGATGTAATCGGGCGAGTTTCTACTTCCAGATGCAACGAAATTTTGCGGATTGGTCAATCCGTTCGCGAGATGTGGCAGTTTGGAGGTAAGACACGCTTGAGAAACTCAAAATTTTCGCAGTTCTGATGCTCGACAAGCATAACTAGAACGGCCTAGGGGAAAAGTACACATACCGTTGTAATCGGGCGAGTTTCTACTTTCAGATGCAACAAAAATTATGCGGATCGGTCAATCCTTTCGCGAGATATGGCAGTTTGGAGGTAAGACACGCTTGAGAAACTCAAAATTTTCGCAGTTCTGATGCTCGACAAGCATAACTAGAACGGCCTAGGGGAAAAGTACGCATACCGTTGTAATCGGGTGAGTTTCTACTTTCAGATGCAACAGAAATTTTGCGGATTGGTCAATCCGTTCGCGAGATATGGCAGATTGGAAGTAAGAAACGCTTGAGAAACTCAAAATTTTCGCAGTTCTGATGCTCGAAACGAATAACTAGAACGGCCTAGGGGAAAAGTACGCATACCGTTGTAATCGGGCGAGTTTCTACTTTCAGATGCATCAGAAATTTTGCGGATTGGTCAATCAGGTTCGCGAGATGTGGCAGTTTATAGGTAAAAACGCTTGAGAAACTCAAAATTTTCGCAGTTCTGATGCTCGAAACGAATAACTAGAACGGCCTAGGGGAAAACTACGCATACCGTTGTAATCGGGCGAGTTTCTACTTTCAGATGCAACAAAATTTTGCGGATTGGTCAATCCTTTCGCGAGATATGGCAGTTTGGAGGTAAGAAACGCTCGAGAAACTCAAAATTTTCGCAGTTGAGATGCTCGAAACGAATAACTACAATGGCCTAGGGGAAAAGAACACATACCGTTGTAATTGGGCGAGTTTCTACTTTCAGATGCCACAGAAATTTTGCGGATTGGTCTATCCGTTCGCGAGATGTGGCAGTTTGTAGGTAAGAAACGCTTGAGAAACTCAAAATTTTCGCAGTTCTGATGCTCGAAACGAATAACTAGAACAGCCTAGGGGAAAAGTACGCATACCGTTGTAATCGGGCGAGTTTCTACTTTCAGATGCAACAGAAATTTTGCGGATTTGTCTATCAGTTCGCGAGATATGGCTGTTTGGACGTAAGAAACGCTTGAGAAAATCAAAATTTTCGCAGTTCTGATGCTCGAAACGAATAACTAGAAACGGCCTAGGGGAAAACTACGCATACCGTTGTAATCGGGCGAGTTTCTACTTTCAGATGCAACAAAATTTTGCGGATTGGTCAATCCGTTCGCGAGATGTGGCAGTTTGTAGGTAGGAAACGCTTGAGAAACTCAAAATTTTCGCAGTTCTGATGCTCGAAACGAACAACTAGAACGGCCTAGGGGAAAAGTACGCATACCGTTGTAATCGGACGAGTTTCTACTTTCAGATGCAACAGAAATTTTGCGGATTGGTCAATCCGTTCGCGAGATATGGCAGTTTGGAGTTAAGAAACGCTTGAGAAACTCAAAATTTTCGCAGTTCTGATGCTCGACAAGCATAACTAGAACGGCCCAGGGGAAAAGTACGCACACGGTTGTAATCGGGCGAGTTTCTACTTTCAGATGCAACAAAAATTATGCGGATCGGTCAATCCTTTCGCGAGATATGGCAGTTTGGAGGTAAGACACGCTTGAGAAACTCAAAATTTTCGCAGTTCTGATGCTCGAAACGAATAACTAGAACAGCCTAGGGGAAAGTACGCATACCGTTGTAATCGGGCGAGTTTCTACTTTCAGATGCAACAAAAATTATGCGGATCGGTCAATCCTTTCGCGAGATATGGCAGTTTGGAAGTAAGACACTTTTGAGAAACTCAAAATTTTCGCAGTTCTGATGCTCGAAACGAATAACTAGAACAGCCTAGGGGAAAAGTACGCATACCGTTGTAATCGGGCGAGTTTCTACTTTCAGATGCAACAGAATTTTTGCGGATTTGTCAATTCGTTCGCGAGATATGGCAGTTTGGAGGTAAGAAACGCTTGAGAAACTCAAAATTTTCGCAGTTCTGATGCTCGACAAGCATAACTAGAACGGCCCAGGGGAAAAGTACGCATACCGTTGTAATCGGACGAGTTTCTACTTTCAGATGCAACAGAAATTTTGCGGATTGGTCAATCCGTTCGCGAGATATGGCAGTTTGGAGTTAAGAAACGCTTGAGAAACTCAAAATTTTCGCAGTTCTGATGCTCGACAAGCATAACTAGAACGGCCCAGGGGAAAAGTACGCACACGGTTGTAATCGGGCGAGTTTCTACTTTCAGATGCAACAAAAATTATGCGGATCGGTCAATCCTTTCGCGAGATATGGCAGTTTGGAGGTAAGACACGCTTGAGAAACTCAAAATTTTCGCAGTTCTGATGCTCGAAACGAATAACTAGAACAGCCTAGGGGAAAAGTACGCATACCGTTGTAATCGGGCGAGTTTCTACTTTCAGATGCAACAGAAATTTTGCGGATTGGTCTATCCGTTCGCGAGATATGGCAGTTTGGAGGTAAGAAACGCTTGAGAAACTCATAATTTTCGCAGTTCTGATGCTCGAAACGAATAACTAGAACGGCCTACGGGAAAAGTACGCATACCGTTGTAAACGGGAGAGTTTCTGCTTTCAGATGCAACAGAAATTTTGCGGATTGGTCAATCCGTTCGCGAGATATGGCAGTTTGGAGGTAAGAAACACTTGAGAAACTCAAAATTTTCGCAGTTCTGATGCTCGACAAGCATAACTAGAACGGCCTAGGGGAAAAGTACACATACCGTTGTAATCGGGCGAGTTTCTACTTTCAGATGCAACAAAAATTATGCGGATTGGTCAATCCTTTCGCGAGATATGGCAGTTTGGAGGTAAGAAACGCTCGAGAAACTCAAAATTTTCGCAGTTCAGATGCTCGAAACGAATAACTACAATGGCCTAGGGGAAAAGAACACATACCGTTGTAAACGGGAGAGTTTCTACTTTCAGATGCAACAGAAATTTTGCGGATTGGTCAATCCGTTCGCGAGATATGGCAGTTTGGAAGTAAGAAACGCTTGAGAAACTCAAAATTTTCGCAGTTCTGATGCTCGAAACGAATAACTAGAACGGCCTAGGGGAAAAGTACGCTTACCGTTGTAATCGGGCGAGTTTCTACTTTCAGATGCATCAGAAATTTTGCGGATTGATCAATCAGGTTCGCGAGATGTGGCAGTTTATAGGTAAGAAACGCTTGAGAAACTCAAAATTTTCGCAGTTCTGATGCTCGAAACGAATAACTAGAACGGCCTAGGGGAAAACTACGCATACCGTTGTAATCGGGCGAGTTTCTACTTTCAGATGCAACAAAATTTTGCGGATTGGTCAATCCGTTCGCGAGATGTGGCAGTTTGTAGGTAAGAAACGCTTGAGAAACTCAAAATTTTCGCAGTTCTGATGCTCGAAACGAACAACTAGGACGGCCTAGGGGAAAAGTACGCATACCGTTGTAATCGGGCGAGTTTCTACTTTCAGATGCAACAGAAATTTTGCGGATTTGTCAATCCGTTCGCGAGATATGGCAGTTTAGAGGTAAGAAACGCTTGAGAAACTCAAAATTTTCGCAGTTCTGATGCACGAAACGAATAACTAGAACAGCCTAGGGGAAAAGTACGCATACGGTTGTAATCGAGCGAGTGTCTACTTTCAGATGCATCAGAAATTTTGCGGATTGGTCAATCCGTTCGCGAGATATGGCAGATTGGAAGTAAGAAACGCTTGAGAAACTCAAAATTTTCGCAGTTCTGATGCTCGAAACGAATAACTAGAACGGCCTAGGGGAAAAGTACGCATACCGTTGTAATCGGGCGAGTTTCTACTTTCAGATGCATCAGAAATTTTGCGGATTGGTCAATCAGGTTCGCGAGATGTGGCAGTTTATATGTAAAAACGCTTGAGAAACTCAAAATTTTCGCAGTTCTGATGCTCGAAACGAATAACTAGAACGGCCTAGGGGAAAACTACGCATACCGTTGTAATCGGGCGAGTTTCTACTTTCAGATGCAACAAAATTTTGCGGATTGGTCAATCCGTTCGCGAGATGTGGCAGTTTGTAGGTAAGAAACGCTTGAGAAACTCAAAATTTTCGCAGTTTTGATGCTCGAAACGAACAACTAGAACGGCCTAGGGGAAAAGTACGCATACCGTTGTAATCGGGCGAGTTTCTACTTTCAGATGCAACAGAAATTTTGCGGATTGGTCAATCCGTTCGCGAGATATGGCACTTTGGAGTTAAGAAACGCTTGAGAAACTCAAAATTTTCGCAGTTCTGATGCTCGACAAGCATAACTAGAACGGCCCAGGGGAAAAGTACGCACACCGTTGTAATCGGGCGAGTTTCAACTTTCAGATGCAACAGAAATTTTGCGGATTGGTCAATCCGCTCGCGAGATATGGCAGTTTGGAGGTAAGAAACGCTTGAGAAACTCAAAATTTTCGCAGTTCTGATGCTCGACAAGCATAACTAGAACGGCCCAGGGGAAAAGTACGCATACCGTTGTAATCGGGCGAGATTCTACTTTCAGATGCAACAGAAATTTTGCGGATTGGTCAATCCGTTCGCGAGATATGGCAGTTTGGAGGGAAGAAACGCTTGAGAAATTCAAAATTTTCGCAGTTCTGATGTTCGAAACGAATAACTAGAATGGCCTAGGGGAAATGTACGCATATCGTTGTAATCGGGCGAGTTTCTACTTTTAAATGCATCAGAAATTTTGCGGATTGGTCAATCCGTTCGCGAGATATGGCAGTTAGGACGTAAGAAACGCTTGAGAAACTCAAAATTTTCGCAGTTCTGATGCACGAAACGAATAACTAGAACAGCCTAGGGGAAAAGTACGCATACCGATGTAATCGGGCGAGTTTCTACTTCCAGATGCAACGAAATTTTGCGGATTGGTCAATCCGTTCGCGAGATGTGGCAGTTTGGAGGTAAGACACGCTTGAGAAACTCAAAATTTTCGCAGTTCTGATGCTCGACAAGCATAACTAGAACGGCCTAGGGGAAAAGTACACATACCGTTGTAATCGGGCGAGTTTCTACTTTCAGATGCAACAAAAATTATGCGGATCGGTCAATCCTTTCGCGAGATATGGCAGTTTGGAGGTAAGACACGCTTGAGAAACTCAAAATTTTCGCAGTTCTGATGCTCGACAAGCATAACTAGAACGGCCTAGGGGAAAAGTACGCATACCGTTGTAATCGGGTGAGTTTCTACTTTCAGATGCAACAGAAATTTTGCGGATTGGTCAATCCGTTCGCGAGATATGGCAGGTTGGAGGTAAGAAACGCTAGAGAAACTCAAAATTTTCGCAGTTCTGATGCTCGAAACGAATAACTAGAACGGCCTAGGGGAAAAGTACACATACCGTTGTAATCGGGCGAGTTTCTACTTTCAGATGCAATAGAAATTTTGCGGATTGGTCAATCCTTTCGCGAGATATGGCAGTTTGGAGGTAAGAAACGCTAGAACAACTCAAAATTTACGCAGTTCTCATGCTCGAAACGAATAACTAGAACGGCTTAGGGGAAAAGTACGCATACCGTTGTAATCGGGCGAGTTTCTACTTTCAGATGCAACAGAAATTTTGCGGATTGGTCAATCCGTTCGCGAGATATGGCAGTTTGGAGGTAAGAAACGCTTGAGAAATTCAAAATTTTCGCAGTTCTGATGCTCGAAACGAATAACTAGAACGGCCTAGGGGAAAAGTACGCATACCGTTGTAATCGAGCGAGTGTCTACTTTCAGATGCATCAGAAATTTTGCGGATTGGTCAATCCGTTCGCGAGATATGGCAGATTGGAAGTAAGAAACGCTTGAGAAACTCAAAATTTTCGCAGTTCTGATGCTCGAAACGAATAACTAGAACCGCCTAGGGGAAAAGTACGCATACCGTTGTAATCGGGCGAGTTTCTCCTTTCAGATGCAACAGAAATTTTGCGGATTTGTCAATCCGTTCGCGAGATATGGCAGTTTAGAGGTAAGAAACGCTTGAGAAACTCAAAATTTTCGCAGTTCTGATGCTCGACAAGCATAACTAGAACAGCCCAGGGGAAAAGTACGCATACCGTTGTAATCGGACGAGTTTCTACTTTCAGATGCAACAGAAATTTTGCGGATTGGTCAATCCGTTCGCGAGATATGGCAGTTTGGAGTTAAGAAACGCTTGAGAAACTCAAAATTTTCGCAGTTCTGATGCTCGACAAGCATAACTAGAACGGCCCAGGGGAAAAGTACGCACACCGTTGTAATCGGGCGAGTTTCAACTTTCAGATGCAACAGAAATTTTGCGGATTGGTCAATCCGCTCGCGAGATATGGCAGTTTGGAGGTAAGAAACGCTTGAGAAACTGAAAATTTTCGCAGTTCTGATGCTCGTCAAGCATAACTAGAACGGCCCAGGGGAAAAGTACGCATACCGTTGTAATCGGGCGAGATTCTACTTTCAGATGCAACAGAAATTTTGCGGATTGGTCAATCCGTTCGCGAGATATGGCAGTTTGGAGGTAAGAAACGCTTGAGAAATTCAAAATTTTCGCAGTTCTGATGCTCGAAACGAATAACTAGAATGGCCTAGGGGAAAAGTACGCATATCGTTGTAATCGGGCGAGTTTCTACTTTTAAATGCATCAGAAATTTTGCGAATTGGTCAATCCGTTCGCGAGATATGGCAGTTAGGACGTAAGAAACGCTTGAGAAACTCAAAATTTTCGCAGTTCTGATGCAAGAAACGAATAACTAGAACAGCCTAGGGGAAAAGTACGCATACCGATGTAATCGGGCGAGTTTCTACTTTCAGATGCAACGAAATTTTGCGGATTGGTCAATCCGTTCGCGAGATGTGGCAGTTTGTAGGTAAGAAACGCTTGAGAAACTCAAAATTTTCGCAGTTCTGATGCTCGAAACGAACAACTAGAACGGCCTAGGGGAAAAGTACGCATACCGTTGTAATCGGGCGAGTTTCTACTTTCAGATGCAACAGAAATTTTGCGGATTTGTCAATCCGTTCGCGAGATATGGCAGTTTGGAGGTAGGAAACGCTTGAGAAACTCAAAATTTTCGCAGTTCTGATGCTCGACAAGCATAACTAGAACGGCCCAGGGGAAAAGTACGCATACCGTTGTAATCGGACGAGTTTCTACTTTCAGATGCAACAGAAATTTTGTGGATTGGTCAATCCGTTCGCGAGATATGGCAGTTTGGAGTTAAGAAACGCTTGAGAAACTCAAAATTTTCGCAGTTCTGATGCTCGACAAGCATAACTAGAACGGCCCAGGGGAAAAGTACGCACACGGTTGTAATCGGGCGAGTTTCTACTTTCAGATGCAACAAAAATTATGCGGATCGGTCAATCCTTTCGCGAGATATGGCAGTTTGGAGGTAAGACACGCTTGAGAAACTCAGAATTTTCGCAGTTCTGATGCTCGACAAGCATAACTAGAACGGCCTAGGGGAAAAGTGAACATACCGTTGTAATCGGGCGAGTTTCTACTTTCAGATGCAACAAAAATTATGCGGATTGGTCAATCCTTTCGCGAGACATGGCAGTTTGGAGGTAAGAAACGCTCGAGAAACTCAAAATTTTCGTAGTTGAGATGTTCGAAACGAATAACTACAATGGCCTAGGGGAAAAGAACACATACCGTTGTAATTGGGCGAGTTTCTACTTTCAGATGCCACAGAAATTTTGCGGATTGGTCTATCCGTTCGCGAGATGTGGCAGTTTGTAGGTAAGAAACGCTTGAGAAACTCAAAATTTTCGCAGTTCTGATGCTCGAAATGAATAACTAGAACAGCCTAGGGGAAAAGTACGCATACCGTTGTAATCGGGCGAGTTTCTACTTTCAGATGCAACAGAAATTTTTCGGATTGGTCTATCCGTTCGCGAGATATGGCAGTTTGGAGGTAAGAAACGCTTGAGAAACTCATAATTTTCGCAGTTCTGATGCTCGAAACGAATAACTAGAACGGCCTACGGGAAAAGTACGCATACCGTTGTAAACGGGAGAGTTTCTGCTTTCAGATGCAACAGAAATTTTGCGGATTGGTCAATCCGTTCGCGAGATATGGCAGTTTGGAGGTAAGAAACACTTGAGAAACTCAAAATTTTCGCAGTTCTGATGCTCGACAAGCATAACTAGAACGGCCTAGGGGAAAAGTACGCCTACCGTTGTAATCGAGCTAGTGTCTACTTTCAGATGCATCAGAAATTTTGCGGATTGGTCAATCCGTTCGCGAGATATGGCAGATTGGAAGTAAGAAACGCTTGAGAAACTCGAAATTTTCGCAGTTCTGATGCTCGAAACGAACAACTAGAACGGCCTAGGGGAAAAGTACGCATACCGTTGTAATCGGGCGAGTTTCTACATTCAGAAGCAACAGAAATTTTGCGGATTTGTCAATCCGTTCGCCAGATATGGCAGTTTAGAGGTAAGAAACGCTTGAGAAGCTCAAAATTTTCGCAGTTCTGATGCTCGACAAGCATAACTAGAACGGCCCAGGGGAAAAGTACGCATACCGTTGTAATCGGGCGAGTTTCTACTTTCAGATGCAACAAAAATTATGCGGATTGGTCAATCCTTTCGCGAGATATGGCAGTTTGGAGGTAAGAAACGCTCGAGAAACTCAAAATTTTCGCAGTTGAGATGCTCGAAGCGAATAACTACAATGGCCTAGGGGAAAAGAACACATACCGTTGTAATTGGGCGAGTTTCTACTTTCAGATGCCACAGAAATTTTGCGGATTGGTCTCTCCGTTCGCGAGATGTGGCAGTTTGTAGGTAAGAAACGCTTGAGAAACTCAAAATTTTCGCAGTTCTGATGCTCGAAACGAATAACCAGAACAGCCTAGGGGAAAAGTACGCATACCGATGTAATCGGGCGAGTTTCTACTTTCAGATGCAACAGAAATTTTGCGGATTGGTCTATCCGTTCGCGAGATATGGCAGTTTGAAGGTAAGAAACGCTTGAGAAACTCATAATTTTAGCAGTTCTGATGCTCGAAACGAATAACTAGAACGGCCTACGGGAAAAGTACGCATACCGTTGTAAACGGGAGAGTTTCTGCTTTCAGATGCAACAGAAATTTTGCGGATTGGTCAATCCGTTCGCGAGATATGGCAGTTTGGAAGTAAGAAACGCTTGAGAAACTCAAAATTTTCGCAGTTCTGATGCTCGAAACGAATAACTAGAACGGCCTAGGGGAAAAGTACGCATACCGTTGTAATCGGGCGAGTTTCTACTTTCAGATGCATCAGAAATTTTGCGGATTGGTCAATCAGGTTCGCGAGATGTGGCAGTTTATAGGTAAGAAACGCTTGAGAAACTCAAAATTTTCGCAGTTCTGATGCTCTAAACGAATAACTAGAACGGCCTAGGGGAAAACTACGCATACCGTTGTAATCGGGCGAGTTTCTACTTTCAGATGCAACAAAATTTTGCGGATTGGTCAATCCGTTCGCGAGATGTGTCAGTTTGTAGGTAAGAAACGCTTGAGAAACTCAAAATTTTCGCAGTTCTGATGCTCGAAACGAACAACTAGAACGGCCTAGGGGAAAAGTACGCATACCGTTGTAATCGGGCGAGTTTCTACTTTCAGATGCAACAGAAATTTTGCGGATTTGTCAATCCGTTCGCGAGATATGGCAGTTTGGAGGTAAGAAACGCTCGAGAAACTCAAAATTTTCGCAGTTCAGATGCTCGAAACGAATAACTACAATGGCCTAGGGGAAAAGAACACATACCGTTGTAATTGGGCGAGTTTCTACTTTCAGATGCCACAGAAATTTTGCGGATTGGTCAATCCGTTCGATAGATATGGCAGTTTGGAGGTAAGAAAGGCTTGAGAAATTTAAAATTTTTTTAGTTCTGATGCTCGAAAAGAATAACTAGAACGGCCTAGTGGAAAAGTACGCACACGTTTGTAATCGGGCGAGTTTCTACTTTCAGATGCAACAAAAATTATGCGGATCGGTCAATCCTTTCGCGAGATATGGCAGTTTGGAGGTAAGAAAGGCTTGAGAAATTTAAAATTTTTTTAGTTCTGATGCTCGAAAAGAATAACTAGAACGGCCTAGGGGAAAAGTACACATACCGTTGTAATCGGGCGAGTTTCTACTTTCAGATGCAACAAAATTTTGCGGATTGGTCAATCCGTTCGCGAGATGTGGCAGTTTGGAGGTAAGAAGCGCTTGAGAAACTCAAAATTTTCGCAGTTCTGATGCTCGAAACGAATAACTAGTACGGCCTAGGGGAAAAGTACGTATACCGTTGTAATCGGGCGAGTTTCTACTTTCAGATGCAACAGAAAGTTTGCGGATTGTTCAATCCGTTCGATAGATATGGCAGTTTGGAGGTAAGAAAGGCTTGAGAAATTTAAAATTTTTTTAGTTCTGATGCTCGAAAAGAATAACTAGAACGGCCTAGTGGAAAAGTACGCACACGTTTGTAATCGGGCGAGTTTCTACTTTCAGATGCAACAAAAATTATGCGGATCGGTCAATCCTTTCGCGAGATATGGCAGTTTGGAGGTAAGAAAGGCTTGAGAAATTTAAAATTTTTTTAGTTCTGATGCTCGAAAAGAATAACTAGAACGGCCTAGGGGAAAAGTACACATACCGTTGTAATCGGGCGAGTTTCTACTTTCAGATGCAACAAAATTTTGCGGATTGGTCAATCCGTTCGCGAGATGTGGCAGTTTGGAGGTAAGAAGCGCTTGAGAAACTCAAAATTTTCGCAGTTCTGATGCTCGAAACGAATAACTAGTACGGCCTAGGGGAAAAGTACGTATACCGTTGTAATCGGGCGAGTTTCTACTTTCAGATGCAACAGAAAGTTTGCGGATTGTTCAATCCGTTCGATAGATATGGCAGTTTGGAGGTAAGAAAGGCTTGAGAAATTTAAAATTTTTTTAGTTCTGATGCTCGAAAAGAATAACTAGAACGGCCTAGTGGAAAAGTACGCACACGTTTGTAATCGGGCGAGTTTCTACTTTCAGATGCAACAAAAATTATGCGGATCGGTCAATCCTTTCGCGAGATATGGCAGTTTGGAGGTAAGAAAGGCTTGAGAAATTTAAAATTTTTTTAGTTCTGATGCTCGAAAAGAATAACTAGAACGGCCTAGGGGAAAAGTACACATACCGTTGTAATCGGGCGAGTTTCTACTTTCAGATGCAACAAAATTTTGCGGATTGGTCAATCCGTTCGCGAGATGTGGCAGTTTGGAGGTAAGAAACGCTAGAACAACTCAAAATTTACGCAGTTCTCATGCTCGAAACGAATAAATAGAACGGCCTAGGGGAAAGTACGCATACCATTGTAATCGGGCGAGTTTCTACTTTCAGATGCAACAGAAAGTTTGCGGATTGGTCAATCCGTTCGATAGATATGGCAGTTTGGAGGTAAGAAACGCTAGAGAAACTCAAAATTTTCGCAGTTCTGATGCTCGAAACGAACAACTAGAACGGCCTAGGGGAAAAGTACGCATACCGTTGTAATCGGGCGAGTTTCTACTTTCAGATGCAACAGAAATTTTGCGGATTTGTCAATCCGTTCGCCAGATATGGCAGTTTAGAGGTAAGAAACGCTTGAGAAACTCAAAATTTTCCCAGTTCTGATGCTCGACAAGCATAACTAGAACGGCCCAGGGGAAAAGTACGCATACCGTTGTAATCGGACGAGTTTCTACTTTCAGATGCAACAGAAATTTTGCGGATTGGTGCATCCGTTCGCGAGATATGGCAGTTTGGAGGTAAGAAACGCTAGAAAAACTCAAAATTTTCGCAGTTCTGATGCTCGAAACGAATAACTAGAACGGCCTAGGGGAAAAGTACACATACCTTTGTAATCGGGCGAGTTTCTACTTTCAGATGCAACAGAAATTTTGCGGATTGGTCAATCCTTTCGCGAGATATGGCAGTTTGGAGGTAAGAAACGCTAGAACAACTCAAAATTTACGCAGTTCTCATGCTCGAAACGAATAACTAGAACGGCCTAGGGGAAAGTACGCATACCATTGTAATCGGGCGAGTTTCTACTTTCAGATGCAACAGAAAGTTTGCGGATTGGTCAATCCGTTCGATAGATATGGCAGTTTGGAGGTAAGAAAGGCTTGAGAAATTTAAAATTTTTTTAGTTCTGATGCTCGAAAAGAATAACTAGAACGGCCTAGTGGAAAAGTACGCACACGTTTGTAATCGGGCGAGTTTCTACTTTCAGATGCAACAAAAATTATGCGCATCGGTCAATCCTTTCGCGAGATATGGCAGTTTGGAGGTAAGACACGCTTGAGAAACTCAAAATTTTCGCAGTTCTGATGCTCGACAAGCATATCTAGAACGGCCTAGGGGAAAAGTACACATACCGTTGTAATCGGGCGAGTTTCTACTTTCAGATGCAACAAAAATTATGCGGATTGGTCAATCCTTTCGCGAGATATGGCAGTTTGGAGGTAAGAAACGCTCGAGAAACTCAAAATTTTCGCAGTTGAGATGCTCGAAACGAATAACTACAATGGCCTAGGGGAAAAGAACACATACCGTTGTAATTGGGCGTGTTTCTACTTTCAGATGACACAGAAATTTTGCGGATTGGTCAATCCGTTCGCGAGATGTGGCAGTTTGTAGGTAAGAAACGCTTGAGAAACTCAAAATTTTCGCAGTTCTGATGCTCGAAACGAATAACTAGAACAGCCTAGGGGAAAAGTACGCATACCGTTGTAATCGGGCGAGTTTCTACTTTCAGATGCAACAGAAATTTTGCGGATTGGTCTATCCGTTCGCGAGATATGGCAGTTTGGAGGTAAGAAACGCTTGAGAAACTCATAATTTTCGCAGTTCTGATGCTCGAAACGAATAACTAGAACGGCCTACGGGAAAAGTACGCATACCGTTGTAAACGGGAGAGTTTCTGCTTTCAGATGCAACAGAAATTTTGCGGATTGGTCAATCCGTTCGCGAGATATGGCAGTTTGGAGGTAAGAAACACTTGAGAAACTCAAAATTTTCGCAGTTCTGATGCTCGACAAGCATAACTAGAACGGCCTAGGGGAAAAGTGAACATACCGTTGTAATCGGGCGAGTTTCTACTTTCAGATGCAACAAAAATTATGCGGATTGGTCAATCCTTTCGCGAGATATGGCAGTTTGGAGGTTAGAAACGCTCGAGAAACTCAAAATTTTCGCAGTTGAGATGCTCGAAACGAATAACTACAATGGCCTAGGGGAAAAGAACACATACCGTTGTAAACGGGAGAGTTTCTACTTTCAGATGCAACAGAAATTTTGCGGATTGGTCAATCCGTTCGCGAGATATGGCAGTTTGGAAGTAAGAAACGCTTGAGAAAATCAAAATTTTCGCAGTTCTGATGCTCGAAACGAATAACTAGAACGGCCTAGGGGAAAAGTACGCCTACCGTTGTAATCGAGCGAGTGTCTACTTTCAGATGCATCAGAAATTTTGCGGATTGGTCAATCCGTTCGCGAGATATGGCAGATTGGAAGTAAGAAACGCTTGAGAAACTCAAAATTTTCGCAGTTCTGATGCTCGACACGCATAACTAGAACGGCCTAGGGGAAAAGTACACATACCGTTGTAATCGTGCGAGTTTCTACTTTCAGATGCAACAAAAATTATGCGGATTGGTCAATCCGTTCGCGAGATGTGGCAGTTTGTAGGTAAGAAACGCTTGAGAAACTCAAAATTTTCGCAGTTCTGATGCGCGAAACGAATAACTAGAACAGCCTAGGGGAAAAGTACGCATACCGTTGTAATCGGGCGAGTTTCTACTTTCAGATGCAACAGAAATTTTGCGGATTGGTCTATCCGTTCGCGAGATATGGCAGTTTGGAGGTAAGAAACGCTTGAGAAACTCATAATTTTCGCAGTTCTGATGCTCGAAACGAATAACTAGAACGGCCTACGGGAAAAGTACGCATACCGTTGTAAACGGGAGAGTTTCTGCTTTCAGATGCAACAGAAATTTTGCGGATTGGTCAATCCGTTCGCGAGATATGGCAGTTTGGAGGTAAGAAACACTTGAGAAACTCAAAATTTTCGCAGTTCTGATGCTCGCCAAGCATAACTAGAACGGCCTAGGGGAAAAGTACACATACCGTTGTAATCGGGCGAGTTTCTACTTTCAGATGCAACAAAAATTATGCGGATTGGTCAATCCTTTCGCGAGATATGGCAGTTTGGAGGTAAGAAACGCTCGAGAAACTCAAAATTTTCGCAGTTCAGATGCTCGAAACGAATAACTACAATGGCCTAGGGGAAAAGAACACATACCGTTGTAAACGGGAGAGTTTCTACTTTCAGATGCAACAGAAATTTTGCGGATTGGTCAATCCGTTCGCGAGATATGGCAGTTTGGAAGTAAGAAACGCTTGAGAAAATCAAAATTTTCGCAGTTCTGATGCTCGAAACGAATAACTAGAACGGCCTAGGGGAAAAGTACGCCTACCGTTGTAATCGAGCGAGTGTCTACTTTCAGATGCATCAGAAATTTTGCGGATTGGTCAATCCGTTCGCGAGATATGGCAGATTGGAAGTAAGAAACGCTTGAGAAACTCAAAATTTTCGCAGTTCTGATGCTCGACACGCATAACTAGAACGGCCTAGGGGAAAAGTGCACATACCGTTGTAATCGTGCGAGTTTCTACTTTCAGATGCAACAAAAATTATGCGGATTGGTCAATCCTTTCGCGAGATATGGCAGTTAGGACGTAAGACACGCTTGAGAAACTCAGAATTTTCGCAGTTCTGATGCTCGAAACGAATAATTAGAACGGCCTAGGGGAAAAGCACGCACACCGTTGTAATCGGGCGAGTTTCTACTTTCAGACACAACAGAAATTTTGCGGATTGGTCAATCCTTTCGCGAGATATGGCAGTTTGGAGGTAAGAAACGCTCGAGAAACTCAAAATTTTCGCAGTTCAGATGCTCGAAACGAATAACTACAATGGCCTAGGGGAAAAGAACACATACCGTTGTAATTGGGCGAGTTTCTACTTTCAGATGCCACAGAAATTTTGCGGATTGGTCAATCCGTTCGCGAGATGTGGCAGTTTAGAGGTAAGAAGCGCTTGAGAAACTCAAAATTTTCGCAGTTCTGATGCTCGAAACGAATAACTAGAACGGCCTAGGGGAAAAGTACGTATACCGTTGTAATCGGGCGAGTTTCTACTTTCAGATGCAACAGAAATTTTGCGTATTGGTCAATCCGTTCGCGAGATATGGCAGTTAGGAGGTAAGAAACGCTTGAGAAACTCAAAATTTTCGCAGTTCTGATGCTCGACAAGCATAACTAGAACGGCCTAGGGAAAAGTACGCATACCGTTGTAATCGGGTGAGTTTCTACTTTCAGATGCAACAGAAATTTTGCGGATTGGTCAATCCGTTCGCGAGATATGGCAGTTTGGAGGTAAGAAACGCTTGAGAAACTCAAAATTTTCGCAGTTCTGATGCTCGACAAGCATAACTAGAACGGCCTAGGGGAAAAGTACACATACCGTTGTAATCGTGCGAGTTTCTACTTTCAGATGCAACAAAAATTATGCGGATTGGTCAATCCTTTCGCGAGATATGGCAGTTAGGACGTAAGACACGCTTGAGAAACTCAGAATTTTCGCAGTTCTGATGCTCGAAACGAATAATTAGAACGGCCTAGGGGAAAAGCACGCACACCGTTGTAATCGGTCGAGTTTCTACTTTCAGATACAACAGAAATTTTGCGGATTGGTCAACCCGTTCGCAAGATATGGCAGTATGGAGGTAAGAAACGCTTGAGAAACGCAAAATTTTCGCAGTTCTGATGCTCGAGACGAATAACTAGTACGGCCTAGGGGAAAAGTACGCATACCGTTGTAATCGGGCGAGTTTCTACTTTCAGATGCAACAGAAAGTTTGCGGATTGGTCAATCCGTTCGATAGATATGGCAGTTTGGAGGTAAGAAACGCTTGAGAAATTTAAAATTTTTTTAGTTCTGATGCTCGAAAAGAATAACTAGAACGGCCTAGGGGAAAAGTACACATACCGTTGTAATCGGGCGAGTTTCTACTTTCAGATGCAACAGAAATTTTGCGGATTGGTCAATCCGTTCGCGAGATATGGCAGTTTGGAGGTAAGAAACGCTTGAGAAACTCAAAATTTTCGAAGTTCTGATGCTCGACAAGCATAACTAGAACGGCCTAGGGGAAAAGTACACATACCGTTGTAATCGTGCGAGTTTCTACTTTCAGATGCAACAAAAATTATGGGGATTGGTCAATCCTTTCGCGAGATATGGCAGTTAGGACGTAAGACACGCTTGAGAAACTCAGAATTTTCGCAGTTCTGATGCTCGAAACGAATAATTAGAACGGCCTAGGGGAAAGGCACGCACACCGTTGTAATCGGGCGAGTTTCTACTTTCAGACACAACAGAAATTTTGCGGATTGGTCAATCCTTTCGCGAGATATGGCAGTTTGGAGGTAAGAAACGCTCGAGAAACTCAAAATTTTCGCAGTTCAGATGCTCGAAACGAATAACTACAATGGCCTAGGGGAAAAGAACACATACCGTTGTAATTGGGCGAGTTTCTACTTTCAGATGCCACAGAAATTTTGCGGATTGGTCAATCCGTTCGCGAGATGTGGCAGTTTGGAGGTAAGAAGCGCTTGAGAAACTCAAAATTTTCGCAGTTCTGATGCTCGAAACGAATAACTAGAGCGGCCTAGGGGAAAAGTACGTATACCGTTGTAATCGGGCGAGTTTCTACTTTCAGATGCAACAGAAATTTTGCGTATTGGTCAATCCGTTCGCGAGATATGGCAGTTAGGACGTAAGAAACGCTTGAGAAACTCAGAATTTTCGCAGTTCTGATGCTCGAAACGAATAATTAGAACGGCCTAGGGGAAAAGCACGCACACCGTTGTAATCGGTCGAGTTTCTACTTTCAGATACAACAGAAATTTTGCGGATTGGTCAACCCGTTCGCAAGATATGGCAGTATGGAGGTAAGAAACGCTTGAGAAACGCAAAATTTTCGCAGTTCTGATGCTCGACAAGCATAACTAGAACGGCCTATGGGAAAAGTACGCATACCGTTGTAATCGGGTGAGTTTCTACTTTCAGATGCAACAGAAATTTTGCGGATTGGTCAATCCGTTCGCGAGATATGGCAGTTTGGAGGTAAGAAACGCTAGAGAAACTCAAAATTTTCGCAGTTCTGATGCTCGAACGAATAACTAGAACGGCCTAGGGGAAAAGTACACATACCGTTGTAATCGGGCGTGTTCTACTTTCAGATGCAACAGAATTTTTGCGGATTGGTCAATCCGTTCGCGAGATATGGCAGTTTTGGAGGTAAGAAACGCTTGAGAAACTCAAAATTTTCGCAGTTCTGTTGCTCGACAAGCATAACTAGAACGGCCTAGGGGAAAAGTACGCATACCGTTGTAATCGGGTGAGTTCTACTTCAGGTGCAACAGAAATTTGCGATTGGTCAATCCGTTCGCGAGATATGGCAGTTTGGAGGTAAGAAACGCTAGAAACAACTCAAAATTTACGCAGTTCTCATGCTCGAAACGAATAACTAGAACGACCTAGGGGAAAAGTACGCATACCGTTGAAATCGGGCGAGTTTCTACTTTCAGATGCAACAGAAATTTTGCGGATTGGTCAATCCGTTCGCGAGATATGGCAGTTTGGAGGTAAGAAACGCTTGAGAAACTCAAAATTTTCGCAGTTCTGATGCTCGACAAGCATAACTAGAACGGCATAGGGGAAAAGTACGCATACCGTTGTATCGGGTGAGCTTCTACTTTCAGATGCAACAGAAATTTGCGGATGGTCAATCCGTTCGCGAGATATGGCAGTTGGAGGTAAGAAACGCTAGAGAAACTCAAAATTTTCGCAGTTCTGATGCTCGAAACGATAACTAGAACGGCCTAGGGGAAAAGTCACACATACCGTTGTAATCGGGCGTGTTTCTACTTTCAGATGCACAGAAATTTTGCGGATTGGTCAATCGTTCGCGAGATATGGCAGTTTGGAGGTAAGAAACGCTTGAGAAACTCAAAATTTTCGCAGTTCTGATGCTCGACAAGCATAACTAGAACGGCCTTGGAAAAGTACGCATACCGTTGTAATCGGGTGAGTTTCTACTTTCAAGATGCAACAGAAATTTTGCGGATTGTCAATCCGTTCGCGAGATATGGCTGTTTGGAGGTAAGAAACGCTAGAGAAACTCAAAATTTTCGCAGTTCTGATGCTCGAAACGAATAACTAGAACGGCCTAGGGGAAAAGTACACATACCGTTGTAATCGGGCGAGTTTCTACTTTCAGATGCAACAGAAATTTTGCGGATTGGTCAATCCGTTCGCGGATATGGAGTTTTGGAGGTAAGAAACGCTTGAGAAACTCAAAATTTTCGCAGTTCTGATGCTCGACAAGCATAACTAGAACGGCCCTAGGGGAAAAGTACGCATACCGTTGTAATCGGGTGAGTTCTACTTTCAGATGCACAGAAATTTTGCGAATTGTCAATCCGTTCGCGAGATATGGCAGTTTGGAGGTAAGAACGCTAGAACAACTCAAAATTTACGCAGTTCTCATGCTCGAAACGAATAACTAGAACGACCTAGGGGAAAAGTACGCATACCGTTGAAATCGGCGAGTTTCTAATTTCAGATGCAACAGAAAGTTTGCGGATGGTCAATCGTTCGCTAGATATGGCAGTTTGGAGGTAAGAAACGCTTGAGAAACGCAAAATTTCGCAGTTCTGATGCTCGACAAGCATAACTAGAACGGCCTATGGGAAAAGTACGCATACCGTTGTAATCGGGTGAGTTTCTACTTTCAGATGCAACAGAAATTTTGCGGATTGGTCAATCCGTTCGCGAGATATGGCAGTTTGGAGGTAAGAAACGCTAGAGAAACTCAAAATTTTCGCAGTTCTGATGCGCGAAAACGAATAACTAGAACGGCCTAGGGGAAAAGTACACATACCGTTGTAATCGGGCGAGTTTCTACTTTCAGATGCAACAGAAATTTTGCGGATTGGTCAATCCGTTCGCGAGATATGGCAGTTTGGAGGTAAGAAACCGCTTGAGAAACTCAAAATTTTCGCAGTTCTGATGCTCGACAAGCATAACTAGAACGGCCTAGGGGAAAGTACGCATACCGTTGTAATCGGGTGAGTTTCTACTTTCAGATGCAACAGAAATTTTGCGAATTGGTCAATCCGTTCGCGAGATATGGCAGTTTGGAGTAAGAAAACGCTAGAACAACTCAAAAATTTTACGCAGTTCTCATGCTCGAGAACGAATTACTAGAACGACCTAGGGGAAAAAGTACGCATACCGTTGAAATCGGCGAGTTTTCTAATTTCAGATGCAACAGAAAGTTTGCGGATTGGTCAATCCGTTCGCTAGATATGGCAGTTTGGAGGTAAGAAACGCTTGAGAAACTCAGAATTTTCGCAGTTCTGATGCTCGAAACGAATAATTAGAACGGCCTAGGGGAAAAGCACGCACACCGTTGTAATCGGTCGAGTTTCTACTTTCAGATACAACAGAAATTTTGCGGATTGGTCAACCCGTTCGCAAGATATGGCAGTATGGAGGTAAGAAACGCTTGAGAAACGCAAAATTTTCGCAGTTCTGATGCTCGACAAGCATAACTAGAACGGCCTAGGGGAAAAGTACGCATACCGTTGTAATCGGGTGAGTTTCTACTTTCAGATGCAACAGAAATTTTGCGGATTGGTCAATCCGTTCGATAGATATGGCAGTTTGGAGGTAAGAAACGCTTGAGAAATTTAAAATTTTTTTAGTTCTGATGCTCGAAAAGAATAACTAGAACGGCCTAGGGGAAAAGTACACATACCGTTGTAATCGGGCGAGTTTCTACTTTCAGATGCAACAGAAATTTTGCGGATTGGTCAATCCGTTCGCGAGATATGGCAGTTTGGAGGTAAGAAACGCTTGAGAAACTCAAAATTTTCGAAGTTCTGATGCTCGACAAGCATAACTAGAACGGCCTAGGGGAAAAGTACACATACCGTTGTAATCGTGCGAGTTTCTACTTTCAGATGCAACATAAATTATGGGGATTGGTCAATCCTTTCGCGAGATATGGCAGTTAGGACGTAAGACACGCTTGAGAAACTCAGAATTTTCGCAGTTCTGATGCTCGAAACGAATAATTAGAACGGCCTAGGGGAAAGGCACGCACACCGTTGTAATCGGGCGAGTTTCTACTTTCAGACACAACAGAAATTTTGCGGATTGGTCAATCCTTTCGCGAGATATGGCAGTTTGGAGGTAAGAAACGCTCGAGAAACTCAAAATTTTCGCAGTTCAGATGCTCGAAACGAATAACTACAATGGCCTAGGGGAAAAGAACACATACCGTTGTAATTGGGCGAGTTTCTACTTTCAGATGCCACAGAAATTTTGCGGATTGGTCAATCCGTTCGCGAGATGTGGCAGTTTGGAGGTAAGAAGCGCTTGAGAAACTCAAAATTTTCGCAGTTCTGATGCTCGAAACGAATAACTAGAACGGCCTAGGGGAAAAGTACGTATACCGTTGTAATCGGGCGAGTTTCTACTTTCAGATGCAACAGAAATTTTGCGTATTGGTCAATCCGTTCGCGAGATATGGCAGTTAGGACGTAAGAAACGCTTGAGAAACGCAAAATTTTCGCAGTTCTGATGCTCGACAAGCATAACTAGAACTGCCTATGGGAAAAGTACGCATACCGTTGTAATCGGGTGAGTTTCTACTTTCAGATGCAACAGAAATTTTGCGGATTGGTCAATCCGTTCGCGAGATATGGCAGTTTGGAGGTAAGAAACGCTTGAGAAACTCAAAATTTTCGCAGTTCTGATGCTCGACAAGCATAACTAGAACGGCCTAGGGGAAAAGTACGCATACCGTTGAAATCGGGCGAGTTTCTAATTTCAGATGCAACAGAAAGTTTGCGGATTGGTCAATCCGTTCGCTAGATATGGCAGTTTGGAGGTAAGAAACGCTTGAGAAACTCAGAATTTTCGCAGTTCTGATGCTCGAAACGAATAATTAGAACGGCCTAGGGGAAAAGCACGCACACCGTTGTAATCGGTCGAGTTTCTACTTTCAGATACAACAGAAATTTTGCGGATTGGTCAACCCGTTCGCAAGATATGGCAGTATGGAGGTAAGAAACGCTTGAGAAACGCAAAATTTTCGCAGTTCTGATGCTCGACAAGCATAACTAGAACGGCCTACGGGAAAAGTACGCATACCGTTGTAATCGGGTGAGTTTCTACTTTCAGATGCAACAGAAATTTTGCGGATTGGTCAATCCGTTCGCGAGATATGGCTGTTTGGAGGTAAGAAACGCTAGAGAAACTCAAAATTTTCGCAGTTCTGATGCTCGAAACGAATAACTAGAACGGCCTAGGGGAAAAGTACACATACCGTTGTAATCGGGCGAGTTTCTACTTTCAGATGCAACAGAAATTTTGCGGATTGGTCAATCCGTTCGCGAGATATGGCAGTTTGGAGGTAAGAAACGCTTGAGAAACTCAAAATTTTCGCAGTTCTGATGCTCGACAAGCATAACTAGAACGGCCTAGGGGAAGAGTACGCATACCGTTGTAATCGGGTGAGTTTCTACTTTCAGATGCAACAGAAATTTTGCGAATTGGTCAATCCGTTCGCGAGATATGGCAGTTTGGAGGTAAGAAACGCTAGAACAACTCAAAATTTACGCAGTTCTCATGCTCGAAACGAATAACTAGAACGACCTAGGGGAAAAGTACGCATACCGTTGAAATCGGGCGAGTTTCTAATTTGAGATGCAACAGAAAGTTTGCGGATTGGTCAATCCGTTCGCTAGATATGGCAGTTTGGAGGTAAGAAACGCTTGAGAAACTTAAAATTTTTGCAGTTCTGATGCTCGAAACGAATAACTAGAACGGCCTAGGGTAAAAGTACACATACCGTTGTAATCGGGCGAGTTTCTACTTTCAGATGCAACGAAATTTTGCGGATTGGTCAATCCGTTCGCGAGATGTGGCAGTTTGGAGGTAAGACACGCTTGAGAAACTCAAAATTTTCGCAGTTCTGATGCTCGACAAGCATAACTAGAACGGCCTAGGGGAAAAGTACGGATACCGTTGTAATCGGGCGAGTTTCTACTTTCAGATGCAACAGAAAGTTTGCGGATTGGTCAATCCGTTCGATAGATATGGCAGTTTGGAGGTAAGAAACGCTTGAGAAATTTAAAATTTTTTTAGTTCTGATGCTCGAAAAGAATAACTAGAACGGCCTAGGGGAAAAGTACACATACCGTTGTAATCGGGCGAGTTTCTACTTTCAGATGCAACAGAAATTTTGCGGATTGGTCAATCCGTTCGCGAGATATGGCAGTTTGGAGGTAAGAAACGCTTGAGAAACTCAAAATTTTCGAAGTTCTGATGCTCGACAAGCATAACTAGAACGGCCTAGGGGAAAAGTACACATACCGTTGTAATCGTGCGAGTTTCTACTTTCAGATGCAACAAAAATTATGGGGATTGGTCTATCCTTTCGCGAGATATGGCAGTTAGGACGTAAGACACGCTTGAGAAACTCAGAATTTTCGTAGTTCTGATGCTCGAAACGAATAATTAGAACGGCCTAGGGGAAAGGCACGCACACCGTTGTAATCGGGCGAGTTTCTACTTTCAGACACAACAGAAATTTTGCGGATTGGTCAATCCTTTCGCGAGATATGGCAGTTTGGAGGTAAGAAACGCTCGAGAAACTCAAAATTTTCGCAGTTCAGATGCTCGAAACGAATAACTACAATGGCCTAGGGGAAAAGAACACATACCGTTGTAATTGGGCGAGTTTCTACTTTCAGATGCCACAGAAATTTTGCGGATTGGTCAATCCGTTCGCGAGATGTGGCAGTTTGGAGGTAAGAAGCGCTTGAGAAACTCAAAATTTTCGCAGTTCTGATGCTCGAAACGAATAACTAGAACGGCCTAGGGGAAAAGTACGTATACCGTTGTAATCGGGCGAGTTTCTACTTTCAGATGCAACAGAAATTTTGCGTATTGGTCAATCCGTTCGCGAGATATGGCAGTTAGGACGTAAGAAACGCTTGAGAAACTCAGAATTTTCGCAGTTCTGATGCTCGAAACGAATAAAAAGAACGGCCTAGGGGAAAAGCACGCACACCGTTGTAATCGGTCGAGTTTCTACTTTCAGATACAACAGAAATTTTGCGGATTGGTCAACCCGTTCGCAAGATATGGCAGTATGGAGGTAAGAAACGCTTGAGAAACGCAAAATTTTCGCAGTTCTGATGCTCGACAAGCATAACTAGAACGGCCTATGGGAAAAGTACGCATACCGTAGTAATCGGGTGAGTTTCTACTTTCAGATGCAACAGAAATTTTGCGGATTGGTCAATCCGTTCGCGAGATATGGCAGTTTGGAGGTAAGAAACGCTAGAGAAACTCAAAATTTTCGCAGTTCTGATGCTCGAAACGAATAACTAGAACGGCCTAGGGGAAAAGTACACATACCGTTGTAATCGGGCGAGTTTCTACTTTCAGATGCAACAGAAATTTTGCGGATTGGTCAATCCGTTCGCTAGATATGGCAGTTTGGAGGTAAGAAACGCTTGAGAAACTCAGAATTTTCGCAGTTCTGATGCTCGAAACGAATAATTAGAACGGCCTAGGGGAAAAGCACGCACACCGTTGTAATCGGTCGAGTTTCTACTTTCAGATACAACAGAAATTTTGCGGATTGGTCAACCCGTTCGCAAGATATGGCAGTATGGAGGTAAGAAACGCTTGAGAAACGCAAAATTTTCGCAGTTCTGATGCTCGACAAGCATAACTAGAACGGCCTAGGGGAAAAGTACGCATACCGTTGTAATCGGGTGAGTTTCTACTTTCAGATGCAACAGAAATTTTGCGGATTGGTCAATCCGTTCGCGAGATATGGCTGTTTGGAGGTAAGAAACGCTAGAGAAACTCAAAATTTTCGCAGTTCTGATGCTCGAAACGAATAACTAGAACGGCCTAGGGGAAAAGTACACATACCGTTGTAATCGGGCGAGTTTCTACTTTCAGATGCAACAGAAATTTTGCGGATTGGTCAATCCGTTCGCGAGATATGGCAGTTTGGAGGTAAGAAACGCTTGAGAAACTCAAAATTTTCGCAGTTCTGATGCTCGACAAGCATAACTAGAACGGCCTAGGGGAAAAGTACGCATACCGTTGCAATCGGGTGAGTTTCTACTTTCAGATGCAACAGAAATTTTGCGAATTGGTCAATCCGTTCGCGAGATATGGCAGTTTGGAGGTAAGAAACGCTAGAACAACTCAAAATTTACGCAGTTCTCATGCTCGAAACGAATAACTAGAACGACCTAGGGGAAAAGTACGCATACCGTTGAAATCGGGCGAGTTTCTAATTTCAGATGCAACAGAAAGTTTGCGGATTGGTCAATCCGTTCGCTAGATATGGCAGTTTGGAGGTAAGAAACGCTTGAGAAACTTAAAATTTTTGCAGTTCTGATGCTCGAAACGAATAACTAGAACGGCCTAGGGTAAAAGTACACATACCGTTGTAATCGGGCGAGTTTCTACTTTCAGATGCAACGAAATTTTGCGGATTGGTCAATCCGTTCGCGAGATGTGGCAGTTTGGAGGTAAGACACGCTTGAGAAACTCAAAATTTTCGCAGTTCTGATGCTCGACAAGCATAACTAGAACGGCCTAGGGGAAAAGTACGGATACCGTTGTAATCGGGCGAGTTTCTACTTTCAGATGCAACAGAAAGTTTGCGGATTGGTCAATCCGTTCGATAGATATGGCAGTTTGGAGGTAAGAAACGCTTGAGAAATTTAAAATTTTTTTAGTTCTGATGCTCGAAAAGAATAACTAGAACGGCCTAGGGGAAAAGTACACATACCGTTGTAATCGGGCGAGTTTCTACTTTCAGATGCAACAGAAATTTTGCGGATTGGTCAATCCGTTCGCGAGATATGGCAGTTTGGAGGTAAGAAACGCTTGAGAAACTCAAAATTTTCGAAGTTCTGATGCTCGACAAGCATAACTAGAACGGCCTAGGGGAAAAGTACACATACCGTTGTAATCGTGCGAGTTTCTACTTTCAGATGCAACAAAAATTATGGGGATTGGTCTATCCTTTCGCGAGATATGGCAGTTAGGACGTAAGACACGCTTGAGAAACTCAGAATTTTCGTAGTTCTGATGCTCGAAACGAATAATTAGAACGGCCTAGGGGAAAGGCACGCACACCGTTGTAATCGGGCGAGTTTCTACTTTCAGACACAACAGAAATTTTGCGGATTGGTCAATCCTTTCGCGAGATATGGCAGTTTGGAGGTAAGAAACGCTCGAGAAACTCAAAATTTTCGCAGTTCAGATGCTCGAAACGAATAACTACAATGGCCTAGGGGAAAAGAACACATACCGTTGTAATTGGGCGAGTTTCTACTTTCAGATGCCACAGAAATTTTGCGGATTGGTCAATCCGTTCGCGAGATGTGGCAGTTTGGAGGTAAGAAGCGCTTGAGAAACTCAAAATTTTCGCAGTTCTGATGCTCGAAACGAATAACTAGAACGGCCTAGGGGAAAAGTACGTATACCGTTGTAATCGGGCGAGTTTCTACTTTCAGATGCAACAGAAATTTTGCGTATTGGTCAATCCGTTCGCGAGATATGGCAGTTAGGACGTAAGAAACGCTTGAGAAACTCAGAATTTTCGCAGTTCTGATGCTCGAAACGAATAATTAGAACGGCCTAGGGGAAAAGCACGCACACCGTTGTAATCGGTCGAGTTTCTACTTTCAGATACGACAGAAATTTTGCGGATTGGTCAACCCGTTCGCAAGATATGGCAGTATGGAGGTAAGAAACGCTTGAGAAACGCAAAATTTTCGCAGTTCTGATGCTCGACAAGCATAACTAGAACGGCCTATGGGAAAAGTACGCATACCGTAGTAATCGGGTGAGTTTCTACTTTCAGATGCAACAGAAATTTTGCGGATTGGTCAATCCGTTCGCGAGATATGGCAGTTTGGAGGTAAGAAACGCTAGAGAAACTCAAAATTTTCGCAGTTCTGATGCTCGAAACGAATAACTAGAACGGCCTAGGGGAAAAGTACACATGCTGCAGCTTTGGCAGCAGCGGCTGGCCGAGCCGTTGTTCGGCCAGAGGACTGTCCGGGCTATCCGGCCGGTCCTGTTTGAGTGGCTGGGTAGGCGCTTCGGCTCACTCACCTACCGGTTGGTGCAGGTGCTGTCCGGGCACGGATGCTTCGGACAGTACCTGTGCCGGATCGGTGTGGAAGAGGCGGCGCGCTGCTGGCACTGTCCAGCGGACGAGGACACGGCGCAACACACCCTCGAGGTGTGTCCGGCCTGGGGGGTGGAGCGCCGTGTCCTCACGGCTGTGATTGGGGCGGACCTATCGCTGCCGGGCGTGGTACAGGCCATGCTCGGCAGCGAGACGAAGTGGCGGGCCGTGGTCTCCTTCTGCGAGGAGGTAATCTCGCAGAAGGAGGCCGCGAGCCGCATTCGCGAGATCGGGCGACCGCGAGCGAGGCCCCGTCCGAGGCCGGGGGCGGGTGGGCCTCCGGAAGGGCCGGGGAGGCCACCCTGACAGCGGCGGGCGGTGGTGCGTAGCCCTTGAGGCTCGTGCCACCGCCCGTCGTCTAAAGGGTGGGTAGAGTAAGGGACGGCGACGCTCTCGAGGGCGGAGAGGCCAGAGCCGCCCTCGGGAGCGTACGAGCCGGGGTGCGGCCGCGCCGACGGCACGGTCCCAGGGCCGTGCCTCCGGCGCGGCTATGGGGGCCTTGGGCGGTCGCGAGTGTGGGACTCGCGGCCGCCCTCGGGCGGCCCCCGGGAGTGGGACGTCGGAGCAGTGTGGCCCTGCTCCGACGTCGGGCGCCAGAGCGCCGAGGAGAAAACAGGGAAGGGAGGGTGAAGTACCCCCTCCCTTCCCTGGAACGGGAGGACACGGGCGCGAGAGCCCTGCACGGGGGAGCACCTGATGTTATGATGTCTTCGGTCCCAGGTGCTCCCCCTGCATAGTGCGAGGATGGCCACCGTGGTGGGTTTTAGTGGGTAGGTCCCGCGCCCGATGGGTTTCCTTCCGGGCGCGGGGAATCCCACACTCCCCCCGCCCCTCCCCAGGCGGCGGGGGGGTCTTTCGAAGATTTCCCCCACGTTAAAAAAAAAAAAAAAAAAAAAAAAGGGGAAAAGTACACATACCGTTGTAATCGGGCGAGTTTCTACTTTCAGATGCAACAGAAATTTTGCGGATTGGTCAATCCGTTCGCTAGATATGGCAGTTTGGAGGTAAGAAACGCTTGAGAAACTCAGAATTTTCGCAGTTCTGATGCTCGAAACGAATAATTAGAACGGCCTAGGGGAAAAGCACGCACACCGTTGTAATCGGTCGAGTTTCTACTTTCAGATACAACAGAAATTTTGCGGATTGGTCAACCCGTTCGCAAGATATGGCAGTATGGAGGTAAGAAACGCTTGAGAAACGCAAAATTTTCGCAGTTCTGATGCTCGACAAGCATAACTAGAACGGCCTAGGGGAAAAGTACGCATACCGTTGTAATCGGGTGAGTTTCTACTTTCAGATGCAACAGAAATTTTGCGGATTGGTCAATCCGTTCGCGAGATATGGCTGTTTGGAGGTAAGAAACGCTAGAGAAACTCAAAATTTTCGCAGTTCTGATGCTCGAAACGAATAACTAGAACGGCCTAGGGGAAAAGTACACATACCGTTGTAATCGGGCGAGTTTCTACTTTCAGATGCAACAGAAATTTTGCGGATTGGTCAATCCGTTCGCGAGATATGGCAGTTTGGAGGTAAGAAACGCTTGAGAAACTCAAAATTTTCGCAGTTCTGATGCTCGACAAGCATAACTAGAACGGCCTAGGGGAAAAGTACGCATACCGTTGTAATCGGGTGAGTTTCTACTTTCAGATGCAACAGAAATTTTGCGAATTGGTCAATCCGTTCGCGAGATATGGCAGTTTGGAGGTAAGAAACGCTAGAACAACTCAAAATTTACGCAGTTCTCATGCTCGAAACGAATAACTAGAACGACCTAGGGGAAAAGTACGCATACCGTTGAAATCGGGCGAGTTTCTAATTTCAGATGCAACAGAAAGTTTGCGGATTGGTCAATCCGTTCGCTAGATATGGCAGTTTGGAGGTAAGAAACGCTTGAGAAACTTAAAATTTTTGCAGTTCTGATGCTCGAAACGAATAACTAGAACGGCCTAGGGTAAAAGTACACATACCGTTGTAATCGGGCGAGTTTCTACTTTCAGATGCAACGAAATTTTGCGGATTGGTCAATCCGTTCGCGAGATGTGGCAGTTTGGAGGTAAGACACGCTTGAGAAACGCAAAATTTTCGCAGTTCTGATGCTCGACAAGCATAACAAGAACGGCCTAGGGGAAAAGTACGGATACCGTTGTAATCGGGCGAGTTTCTACTTTCAGATGCAACAGAAAGTTTGCGGATTGGTCAATCCGTTCGATAGATATGGCAGTTTGGAAGTAAGAAACGCTTGAGAAACTTAAAATTTTCGCAGTTCTGATGCTCGAAAAGAATAACTAGAACGGCCTAGGGGAAAAGTACACATACCGTTGTAATCGGGCGAGTTTCTACTTTCAGATGCAACAGAAATTTTGCGGACTGGTCAATCCGTTCGCGAGATATGGCAGTTTGGAGGTAAGAAACGCTTGAGAAACTCAAAATTTTCGCAGTTCTGATGCTCGAAACGAATAACTAGAACGGCCTAGGGGAAAAGTACACATACCGTTGTAATCGGGCGAGTTTCTACTTTCAGATGCAACAGAAATTTTGCGGATTGGTCAATCCGTTCGCGAGATATGGCAGTTTGGAGGTAAGAAACGCTTGAGAAACTCAAAATTTTCGCAGTTCTGATGCTCGACAAGCATAACTAGAACGGCCTAGGGGAAAAGTACGCATACCGTTGTAATCGGGTGAGTTTCTACTTTCAGATGCAACAGAAATTTTGCGAATTGGTCAATCCGTTCGCGAGATATGGCAGTTTGGAGGTAAGAAACGCTAGAACAACTCAAAATTTACGCAGTTCTCATGCTCGAAACGAATAACTAGAACGACCTAGGGGAAAAGTACGCATACCGTTGAAATCGGGCGAGTTTCTAATTTCAGATGCAACAGAAAGTTTGCGGATTGGTCAATCCGTTCGCTAGATATGGCAGTTTGGAGGTAAGAAACGCTTGAGAAACTCAGAATTTTCGCAGTTCTGATGCTCGAAACGAATAATTAGAACGGCCTAGGGGAAAAGCACGCACACCGTTGTAATCGGTCGAGTTTCTACTTTCAGATACAACAGAAATTTTGCGGATTGGTCAACCCGTTCGCAAGATATGGCAGTATGGAGGTAAGAAACGCTTGAGAAACGCAAAATTTTCGCAGTTCTGATGCTCGACAAGCATAACTAGAACGGCCTAGGGGAAAAGTACGCATACCGTTGTAATCGGGTGAGTTTCTACTTTCAGATGCAACAGAAATTTTGCGGATTGGTCAATCCGTTCGCGAGATATGGCTGTTTGGAGGTAAGAAACGCTAGAGAAACTCAAAATTTTCTTAGTTCTGATGCTCGAAACGAATAACTAGAACGGCCTAGGGGAAAAGTACACATACCGTTGTAATCGGGCGAGTTTCTACTTTCAGATGCAACAGAAATTTTGCGGATTGGTCAATCCGTTCGCGAGATATGGCAGTTTGGAGGTAAGAAACGCTTGAGAAACTCAAAATTTTCGCAGTTCTGATGCTCGACAAGCATAACTAGAACGGCCTAGGGGAAAATTACGCATACCGTTGTAATCGGGTGAGTTTCTACTTTCAGATGCAACAGAAATTTTGCGAATTGGTCAATCCGTTCGCGAGATATGGCAGTTTGGAGGTAAGAAACGCTAGAACAACTCAAAATTTACGCAGTTCTCATGCTCGAAACGAATAACTAGAACGACCTAGGGGAAAAGTACGCATACCGTTGAAATCGGGCGAGTTTCTAATTTCAGATGCAACAGAAAGTTTGCGGATTGGTCAATCCGTTCGCTAGATATGGCAGTTTGGAGGTAAGAAACGCTTGAGAAACTTAAAATTTTTGCAGTTCTGATGCTCGAAACGAATAACTAGAACGGCCTAGGGTAAAAGTACACATACCGTTGTAATCGGGCGAGTTTCTACTTTCAGATGCAAGGAAATTTTGCGGATTGGTCAATCCGTTCGCGAGATGTGGCAGTTTGGAGGTAAGACACGCTTGAGAAACTCAAAATTTTCGCAGTTCTGATGCTCGACAAGCATAACTAGAACGGCCTAGGGGAAAAGTACGGATACCGTTGTAATCGGGCGAGTTTCTACTTTCAGATGCAACAGAAAGTTTGCGGATTGGTCAATCCGTTCGATAGATATGGCAGTTTGGAAGTAAGAAACGCTTGAGAAACTTAAAATTTTCGCAGTTCTGATGCTCGACAAGCATAACTAGAACGGCCTAGGGGAAAAGTACGCATACCGTTGTAATCGGGTGAGTTTCTACTTTCAGATGCAACAGAAATTTTGCGGATTGGTCAATCCGTTCGCGAGATATGGCAGTTAGGACGTAAGAAACGCTTGAGAAACTCAGAATTTTCGCAGTTCTGATGCTCGAAACGAATAATTAGAACGGCCTAGGGGAAAAGCACGCACACCGTTGTAATCGGTCGAGTTTCTACTTTCAGACACAACAGAAATTTTGCGGATTGGTCAATCCTTTCGCGAGATATGGCAGTTTGGAGGTAAGAAACGCTCGAGAAACTCAAAATTTTCGCAGTTCAGATGCTCGAAACGAATAACTACAATGGCCTAGGGGAAAAGAACACATACCGTTGTAATTGGGCGAGTTTCTACTTTCAGATGCCACAGAAATTTTGCGGATTGGTCAATCCGTTCGCGAGATATGGCAGTTTGGAGGTAAGAAACGCTTGAGAAACTCAAAATTTTCGCAGTTCTGATGCTCGACAAGCATAACTAGAACGGCCTAGGGGAAAAGCACGCATACCGTTGTAATCGGGTGAGTTTCTACTTTCAGATGCAACAGAAATTTTGCGGATTGGTCAATCCGTTCGCGAGATATGGCAGTTTGGAGGTAAGAAACGCTAGAGAAACTCAAAATTTTCGCAGTTCTGATGCTCGAAACGAATAACTAGAACGGCCTAGGGGAAAAGTACACATACCGTTGTAATCGGGCGAGTTTCTACTTTCAGATGCAACGAAATTTTGCGGATTGGTCGATCCGTTCGCGAGATGTGGCAGTTTGGAGGTAAGACGCGCTTGAGAAACTCAAAATTTTCGCAGTTCTGATGCTCGACAAGCATAACTAGAACGGCCTAGGGGAAAAGTACGCATACCGTTGTAATCGGGCGAGTTTCTACTGTCAGATGCAACAGAAAGTTTGCGGATTGGTCAATCCGTTCGATAGATATGGCAGTTTGGAGGTAAGAAACGCTTGAGAAACTTAAAATTTTCGCAGTTCTGATGCTCGACAAGCATAACTAGAACGGCCTAGGGGAAAAGCACGCATACCGTTGTAATCGGGTGAGTTTCTACTTTCAGATGCAACAGAAATTTTGCGGATTGGTCAATCCGTTCGCGAGATATGGCAGTTAGGACGTAAGAAACGCATGAGAAACTCAGAATTTTCGCAGTTCTGATGCTCGAAACGAATAATTAGAACGGCCTAGGGGAAAAGCACGCACACCGTTGTAATCGGTCGAGTTTCTACTTTCAGATACAACAGAAATTTTGCGGATTGGTCAAACCGTTCGCAAGATATGGCAGTATGGAGGTAAGAAACGCTTGAGAAACGCAAAATTTTCGCAGTTCTGATGCTCGAGACGAATAACTAGTACGGCCTAGGGGAAAAGTGCACATATCGTTGTATTCGGGCGAGTTTCTACTTTCAGATGCAACAGAAATTTTGCGGATTGGTCCATCCGTTCGCGAGATATGGCAGTTTGGAGGTAAGAAACGCTTGAGAAACTCAAAATTTTCGCAGTTCTGATGCTCGACAAGCATAACTAGAACGGCCTAGGGGAAAAGTACGCATACCGTTGTAATCGGGTGAGTTTCTACTTTCAGATGCAACAAAAATTTTGCGGATTGGTCAATCCGTTCGCGAGATATGGCAGTTTGGAGGTAAGAAACGCTAGAGAAACTCAAAATTTTCGCAGTTCTGATGCTCGAAACGAATAACTAGAACGGCCTAGGGGAAAAGTACACATACCGTTGTAATCGGGCGAGTTTCTACTTTCAGATGCAACAGAAATTTTGCGGATTGGTCAATCCTTTCGCGAGATATGGCAGTTTGGATGTAAGAAACGCTAGAACAACTCAAAATTTACGCAGTTCTCATGCTCGAAACGAATAACTGAACGGCCTAGGGGAAAAGTACGCATACCGTTGTAATCGGGCGAGTTTCTACTTTCAGATGCAACAGAAATTTTGCGGATTGGTCAATCCGTTCGCGAGATACGGCAGTTTGGAGGTAAGAAACGCTTGAGAAAGTCAATATTTTCGCAGTTCTGATGCCCGACAAGCATAACTAGAACGGCCTAGGGGAAAAGTACGCATACCGTTGTAATCGGGTGAGTTTCTACTTTCAGATGCGACAGAAATTTTGCGGATTGGTCAATCCGTTCGCGAGATATGGCAGTTTGGAGGTAAGAAACGCTGGAACAACTCAAAATTTACGCAGTTCTCATGCTCGAAACGAATAACTAGAACGACTTAGGGGAAAAGTACGCATACCGTTGTAATCGGGCGAGTTTCTAATTTCAGATGCAACAGAAAGTTTGCGGATTGGTCAATCCGTTCGCTAGATATGGCAGTTTGGAGGTAAGAAACGCTTGAGAAACTTAAAATTTTTGCAGTTCTGATGCTCGAAACGAATAACTAGAACGGCCTAGGGTAAAAGTACACATACCGTTGTAATCGGGCGAGTTTCTACTTTCAGATGCAACGAAATTTTGCGGATTGGTCAATCCGTTCGCGAGATGTGGCAGTTTGGAGGTAAGACACGCTTGAGAAACTCAAAATTTTCGCAGTTCTGATGCCCGACAAGCATAACTAGAACGGCCTAGGGGAAAAGTACGCATACCGTTGTAATCGGGTGAGTTTCTACTTTCAGATGCGACAGAAATTTTGCGGATTGGTCAATCCGTTCGATAGATATGGCAGACTGGAGGTAAGAAACGCTTGAGAAACTCAAAATTTTCGCAGTTCTGATGCTCGACAAGCATAACTAGAACGGCCTAGGGGAAAAGTACGCATACCGTTGTAATCGGGCGAGTTTCTACTTTCAGATGCAACAGAAAGTTTGCGGATTGGTCAATCCGTTCGATAGATATGGCAGATTGGAGGTAAGAAACGCTTGAGAAACTTAAAATTTTTTTAGTTCTGATGCTCGAAAAGAATAACTAGAACGGCCTAGGGGAAAAGTACACATACTGTTGTAATCGGGCGAGTTTCTACTTTCAGATGCAACAGAAATTTTGCGGATTGGTCAATCCGTTCGCGAGATACGGCAGTCTGGAGGTAAGAAACGCTTGAGAAACTCAAAATTTTCGCAGTTCTGATGCCCGACAAGCATAACTAGAACGGCCTAGGGGAAAAGTACGCATACCGTTGTAATCGGGTGAGTTTCTACTTTCAGATGCGACAGAAATTTTGCGGATTGGTCAATCCGTTCGCGAAATATGGCAGTTTGGAGGTAAGAAACGCTGGAACAACTCAAAATTTACGCAGTTCTCATGCTCGAAACGAATAACTAGAACGGCCTAGGGGAAAAGTACACATACCGTTGTAATCGGGCGAGTTTCTACTTTCAGATGCAACGAAATTTTGCGGATTGGTCAATCCGTTCGCGAGATGTGGCAGTTTGGAGGTAAGACGCGCTTGAGAAACTCAAAATTTTCGCAGTTCTGATGCTCGACAAGCATAACTAGAACGGCCTAGGGGAAAAGTACGCATACCGTTGTAATCGGGCGAGTTTCTACTTTCAGATGCAACAGAAAGTTTGCGGATTGGTCAATCCGTTCGCGAGATACGGCAGTTAGGACGTAAGAAACGCTTGAGAAACTCAGAATTTTCGCAGTTCTGATGCTCGAAACGAATAATTAGAACGGCCTAGGGGAAAAGCACGCACACCGTTGTAATCGGTCGAGTTTCTACTTTCAGATACAACAGAAATTTTGCGGATTGGTCAATCCGTTCGCGAGATATGGCAGTTTGGAGGTAAGAAACGCTAGAGAAACTCAAAATTTTCGCAGTTCTGATGCTCGAAACGAATAACTAGAACGGCCTAGGGGAAAAGTACACATACCGTTGTAATCGGGCGAGTTTCTACTTTCAGATGCAACGAAATTTTGCGGATTGGTCAATCCGTTCGCGAGATGTGGCAGTTTGGAGGTAAGACGCGCTTGAGAAACTCAAAATTTTCGCAGTTCTGATGCTCGACAAGCATAACTAGAACGGTCTAGGGGAAAAGTACGCATACCGTTGTAATCGGGCGAGTTTCTACTTTCAGATGCAACAGGAAGTTTGCGGATTGGTCAATCCGTTCGCGAGATACGGCAGTTTGGAGGTAAGAAACGCTTGAGAAACTCAAAATTTTCGCAGTTCTGATGCCCGACAAGCATAACTAGAACGGCCTAGGGGAAAAGTACGCATACCGTTGTAATCGGGTGAGTTTCTACTTTCAGATGCGACAGAAATTTTGCGGATTGGTCAATCCGTTCGCGAGATATGGCAGTTTGGAGGTAAGAAACGCTGGAACAACTCAAAATTTACGCAGTTCTCATGCTCGAAACGAATAACTAGAACGACTTAGGGGAAAAGTACGCATACCGTTGTAATCGGGCGAGTTTCTAATTTCAGATGCAACAGAAAGTTTGCGGATTGGTCAATCCGTTCGCTAGATATGGCAGTTTGGAGGTAAGAAACGCTTGAGAAACTTAAAATTTTTGCAGTTCTGAAGCTCGAAACGAATAACTAGAACGGCCTAGGGTAAAAGTACACATACCGTTGTAATCAGGCGAGTTTCTACTTTCAGATGCAACGAAATTTTGCGGATTGGTCAATCCGTTCGCGAGATGTGGCAGTTTGGAGGTAAGACACGCTTGAGAAACTCAAAATTTTCGCAGTTCTGATGCTCGACAAGCATAACTAGAACGGCCTAGGGGAAAAGTACGCATACCGTTGTAATCGGGCGAGTTTCTACTTTCAGATGCAACAGAAAGTTTGAGGATTGGTCAATCCGTTCGATAGATATGGCAGTTTGGAGGTAAGAAACGCTTGAGAAACTTAAAATTTTCGCAGTTCTGATGCTCGACAAGCATAACTAGAACGGCCTAGGGGAAAAGTACGCATACCGTTGTAATCGGGTGAGTTTCTACTTTCAGATGTAACAGAAATTTTGCGGATTGGTCCATCCGTTCGCGAGATATGGCAGTTAGGACGTAAGAAACGCTTGAGAAACTCAAAATTTTCGCTGTTCAGATGCTCGAAACGAATAACTACAATGGCCTAGGGGAAAAGAACACATACCGTTGTAATTGGGCGAGTTTCTACTTTCAGATGCCACAGAAATTTTGCGGATTGGTCAATCCGTTCGCGAGATGTGACAGTTTGGAGGTAAGAAGCGCTTGAGAAACTCAAAATTTTCGCATTTCTGATGCTCGAAACGAATAACTAGAACGGCCTAGGGGAAAAGTACGTATACCGTTTAATCGGGCGAGTTTCTACTTTCAGATGCAACAGAAATTTTGCGTATTGGTCAATCCGTTCGCGAGATATGGCAGTTAGGACGTAAGAAACGCTTGAGAAACTCAGAATTTTCGCAGTTCTGATGCTCGAAACGAATAACTAGAACGGCCTAGGGGAAAAGTACACATACCGTTGTAATCGGGCGAGTTTCTACTTTCAGATGCAACGAAATTTTGCGGATTGGTCAATCCGTTCGCGAGATGTGGCAGTTTGGAGGTAAGACGCGCTTGAGAAACTCAAAATTTTCGCAGTTCTGATGCTCGACAAGCATAACTAGAACGGCCTAGGGGAAAAGTACGCATACCGTTGTAATCGGGCGAGTTTCTACTTTCAGATGCAACAGAAAGTTTGCGGATTGGTCAATCCGTTCGATAGATATGGCAGTTTGGAGGTATGAAACGCTTGAGAAACTTAAAATTTTTTTAGTTCTGATGCTCGACAAGCATAACTAGAACGGCCTAGGGGAAAAGTACGCATACCGTTGTAATCGGGTGAGTTTCTACTTTCAGATGCGACAGAAATTTTGCGGATTGGTCAATCCGTTCGATAGATATGGCAGACTGGAGGTAAGAAACGCTTGAGAAACTCAAAATTTTCGCAGTTCTGATGCTCGACAAGCATAAGTAGAACGGCCTAGGGGAAAAGTACGCATACCGTTGTAATCGGGCGAGTTTCTACTTTCAGATGCAACAGAAAGTTTGCGGATTGGTCAATCCGTTCGCGAGATATGGCAGTTTGGAGGTAAGAAACGCTGGAACAACTCAAAATTTACGCAGTTCTCATGCTCGAAACGAATAACTAGAACGACTTAGGGGAAAAGTACGCATACCGTTGTAATCGGGCGAGTTTCTAATTTCAGATGCAACAGAAAGTTTGCGGATTGGTCAATCCGTTCGCTAGATATGGCAGTTTGGAGGTAAGAAACGCTTGAGAAACTTAAAATTTTTGCAGTTCTGATGCTCGAAACGAATAACTAGAACGGCCTAGGGTAAAAGTACACATACCGTTGTAATCGGGCGAGTTTCTACTTTCAGATGCAACGAAATTTTGCGGATTGGTCAATCCGTTCGCGAGATGTGGCAGTTTGGAGGTAAGACACGCTTGAGAAACTCAAAATTTTCGCAGTTCTGATGCCCGACAAGCATAACTAGAACGGCCTAGGGGAAAAGTACGCATACCGTTGTAATCGGGTGAGTTTCTACTTTCAGATGCGACAGAAATTTTGCGGATTGGTCAATCCGTTCGATAGATATGGCAGACTGGAGGTAAGAAACGCTTGAGAAACTCAAAATTTTCGCAGTTCTGATGCTCGACAAGCATAACTAGAACGGCCTAGGGGAAAAGTACGCATACCGTTGTAATCGGGCGAGTTTCTACATTCAGATGCAACAGAAAGTTTGCGGATTGGTCAATCCGTTCGATAGATATGGCAGATTGGAGGTAAGAAACGCTTGAGAAACTTAAAATTTTTTTAGTTCTGATGCTCGAAAAGAATAACTAGAACGGCCTAGGGGAAAAGTACACATACTGTTGTAATCGGGCGAGTTTCTACTTTCAGATGCAACAGAAATTTTGCGGATTGGTCAATCCGTTCGCGAGATACGGCAGTTTGGAGGTAAGAAACGCTTGAGAAACTCAAAATTTTCGCAGTTCTGATGCCCGACAAGCATAACTAGAACGGCCTAGGGGAAAATTACGCATACCGTTGTAATCGGGCGAGTTTCTACTTTCAGATGCAACAGAAAGTTTGCGGATTGGTCAATCCGTTCGCGAGATACGGCAGTTAGGACGTAAGAAACGCTTGAGAAACTCAGAATTTTCGCAGTTCTGATGCTCGAAACGAATAATTAGAACGGCCTAGGGGAAAAGCACGCACACCGTTGTAATCGGTCGAGTTTCTACTTTCAGATACAACAGAAATTTTGCGGATTGGTCAATCCGTTCGCGAGATATGGCAGTTTGGAGGTAAGAAACGCTAGAGAAACTCAAAATTTTCGCAGTTCTGATGCTCGAAACGAATAACTAGAACGGCCTAGGGGAAAAGTACACATACCGTTGTAATCGGGCGAGTTTCTACTTTCAGATGCAACGAAATTTTGCGGATTGGTCAATCCGTTCGCGAGATGTGGCAGTTTGGAGGTAAGACGCGCTTGAGAAACTCAAAATTTTCGCAGTTCTGATGCTCGACAAGCATAACTAGAACGGCCTAGGGGAAAAGTACGCATACCGTTGTAATCGGGCGAGTTTCTACTTTCAGATGCAACAGAAAGTTTGCGGATTGGTCAATCCATTCGCGAGATACGGCAGTTTGGAGGTAAGAAACGCTTGAGAAACTCAAAATTTTCGCAGTTCTGATGCCCGACAAGCATAACTAGAACGGCCTAGGGGAAAAGTACGCATACCGTTGTAATCGGGTGAGTTTCTACTTTCAGATGCGACAGAAATTTTGCGGATTGGTCAATCCGTTCGCGAGATATGGCAGTTTGGAGGTAAGAAACGCTGGAACAACTCAAAATTTACGCAGTTCTCATGCTCGAAACGAATAACTAGAACGACTTAGGGGAAAAGTACGCATACCGTTGTAATCGGGCGAGTTTCTAATTTCAGATGCAACAGAAAGTTTGCGGATTGGTCAATCCGTTCGCTAGATATGGCAGTTTGGAGGTAAGAAACGCTTGAGAAACTTAAAATTTTTGCAGTTCTGAAGCTCGAAACGAATAACTAGAACGGCCTAGGGTAAAAGTACACATACCGTTGTAATCGGGCGAGTTTCTACTTTCAGATGCAACGAAATTTTGCGGATTGGTCAATCCGTTCGCGAGATGTGGCAGTTTGGAGGTAAGACACGCTTGAGAAACTCAAAATTTTCGCAGTTCTGATGCTCGACAAGCATAACTAGAACGGCCTAGGGGAAAAGTACGCATACCGTTGTAATCGGGCGAGTTTCTACTTTCAGATGCAACAGAAAGTTTGCGGATTGGTCAATCCGTTCGATAGATATGGCAGTTTGGAGGTAAGTAACGCTTGAGAAACTTAAAATTTTCGCAGTTCTGATGCTCGACAAGCATAACTAGAACGGCCTAGGGGAAAAGTACGCATACCGTTGTAATCGGGTGAGTTTCTACTTTCAGATGTAACAGAAATTTTGCGGATTGGTCCATCCGTTCGCGAGATATGGCAGTTAGGACGTAAGAAACGCTTGAGAAACTCAAAATTTTCGCTGTTCAGATGCTCGAAACGAATAACTACAATGGCCTAGGGGAAAAGAACACATACCGTTGTAATTGGGCGAGTTTCTACTTTCAGATGCCACAGAAATTTTGCGGATTGGTCAATCCGTTCGCGAGATGTGGCAGTTTGGAGGTAAGAAGCGCTTGAGAAACTCAAAATTTTCGCAGTTCTGATGCTCGAAACGAATAACTAGAACGACTTAGGGGAAAAGTACGCATACCGTTGTAATCGGGTGAGTTTCTACTTTCAGATGTAACAGAAATTTTGCGGATTGGTCCATCCGTTCGCGAGATATGGCAGTTAGGACGTAAGAAACGCTTGAGAAACTCAAAATTTTCGCTGTTCAGATGCTCGAAACGAATAACTACAATGGCCTAGGGGAAAAGAACACATACCGTTGTAATTGGGCGAGTTTCTACTTTCAGATGCCACAGAAATTTTGCGGATTGGTCAATCCGTTCGCGAGATGTGACAGTTTGGAGGTAAGAAGCGCTTGAGAAACTCAAAATTTTCGCATTTCTGATGCTCGAAACGAATAACTAGAACGGCCTAGGGGAAAAGTACGTATACCGTTTAATCGGGCGAGTTTCTACTTTCAGATGCAACAGAAATTTTGCGTATTGGTCAATCCGTTCGCGAGATATGGCAGTTAGGACGTAAGAAACGCTTGAGAAACTCAGAATTTTCGCAGTTCTGATGCTCGAAACGAATAACTAGAACGGCCTAGGGGAAAAGTACACATACCGTTGTAATCGGGCGAGTTTCTACTTTCAGATGCAACGAAATTTTGCGGATTGGTCAATCCGTTCGCGAGATGTGGCAGTTTGGAGGTAAGACGCGCTTGAGAAACTCAAAATTTTCGCAGTTCTGATGCTCGACAAGCATAACTAGAACGGCCTAGGGGAAAAGTACGCATACCGTTGTAATCGGGCGAGTTTCTACTTTCAGATGCAACAGAAAGTTTGCGGATTGGTCAATCCGTTCGATAGATATGGCAGTTTGGAGGTATGAAACGCTTGAGAAACTTAAAATTTTTTTAGTTCTGATGCTCGACAAGCATAACTAGAACGGCCTAGGGGAAAAGTACGCATACCGTTGTAATCGGGTGAGTTTCTACTTTCAGATGCGACAGAAATTTTGCGGATTGGTCAATCCGTTCGATAGATATGGCAGACTGGAGGTAAGAAACGCTTGAGAAACTCAAAATTTTCGCAGTTCTGATGCTCGACAAGCATAACTAGAACGGCCTAGGGGAAAAGTACGCATACCGTTGTAATCGGGCGAGTTTCTACTTTCAGATGCAACAGAAAGTTTGCGGATTGGTCAATCCGTTCGCGAGATATGGCAGTTTGGAGGTAAGAAACGCTGGAACAACTCAAAATTTACGCAGTTCTCATGCTCGAAACGAATAACTAGAACGACTTAGGGGAAAAGTACGCATACCGTTGTAATCGGGCGAGTTTCTAATTTCAGATGCAACAGAAAGTTTGCGGATTGGTCAATCCGTTCGCTAGATATGGCAGTTTGGAGGTAAGAAACGCTTGAGAAACTTAAAATTTTTGCAGTTCTGATGCTCGAAACGAATAACTAGAACGGCCTAGGGTAAAAGTACACATACCGTTGTAATCGGGCGAGTTTCTACTTTCAGATGCAACGAAATTTTGCGGATTGGTCAATCCGTTCGCGAGATGTGGCAGTTTGGAGGTAAGACACGCTTGAGAAACTCAAAATTTTCGCAGTTCTGATGCCCGACAAGCATAACTAGAACGGCCTAGGGGAAAAGTACGCATACCGTTGTAATCGGGTGAGTTTCTACTTTCAGATGCGACAGAAATTTTGCGGATTGGTCAATCCGTTCGATAGATATGGCAGACTGGAGGTAAGAAACGCTTGAGAAACTCAAAATTTTCGCAGTTCTGATGCTCGACAAGCATAACTAGAACGGCCTAGGGGAAAAGTACGCATACCGTTGTAATCGGGCGAGTTTCTACTTTCAGATGCAACAGAAAGTTTGCGGATTGGTCAATCCGTTCGATAGATATGGCAGATTGGAGGTAAGAAACGCTTGAGAAACTTAAAATTTTTTTAGTTCTGATGCTCGAAAAGAATAACTAGAACAGCCTAGGGGAAAAGTACACATACTGTTGTAATCGGGCGAGTTTCTACTTTCAGATGCAACAGAAATTTTGCGGATTGGTCAATCCGTTGGCGAGATACGGCAGTTTGGAGGTAAGAAACGCTTGAGAAACTCAAAATTTTCGCAGTTCTGATGCCCGACAAGCATAACTAGAACGGCCTAGGGGAAAAGTACGCATACCGTTGTAATCGGGTGAGTTTCTACTTTCAGATGCGACAGAAATTTTGCGGATTGGTCAATCCGTTCGCGAAATATGGCAGTTTGGAGGTAAGAAACGCTGGAACAACTCAAAATTTACGCAGTTCTCATGCTCGAAACGAATAACTAGAACGGCCTAGGGGAAAAGTACACATACCGTTGTAATCGGGCGAGTTTCTACTTTCAGATGCAACGAAATTTTGCGGATTGGTCAATCCGTTCGCGAGATGTGGCAGTTTGGAGGTAAGACGCGCTTGAGAAACTCAAAATTTTCGCAGTTCTGATGCTCGACAAGCATAACTAGAACGGCCTAGGGGAAAAGTACGCATACCGTTGTGATCGGGCGAGTTTCTACTTTCAGATGCAACAGAAAGTTTTCGGATTGGTCAATCCGTTCGCGAGATACGGCAGTTAGGACGTAAGAAACGCTTGAGAAACTCAGAATTTTCGCAGTTCTGATGCTCGAAACGAATAATTAGAACGGCCTAGGGGAAAAGCACGCACACTGTTGTAATCGGTCGAGTTTCTACTTTCAGATACAACAGAAATTTTGCGGATTGGTCAATCCGTTCGCGAGATATGGCAGTTTGGAGGTAAGAAACGCTAGAGAAACTCAAAATTTTCGCAGTTCTGATGCTCGAAACGAATAACTAGAACGGCCTAGGGGAAAAGTACACATACCGTTGTAATCGGGCGAGTTTCTACTTTCAGATGCAACGAAATTTTGCGGATTGGTCAATCCGTTCGCGAGATGTGGCAGTTTGGAGGTAAGACGCGCTTGAGAAACTCAAAATTTTCGCAGTTCTGATGCTCGACAAGCATAACTAGAACGGCCTAGGGGAAAAGTACGCATACCGTTGTAATCGGGCGAGTTTCTACTTTCAGATGCAACAGAAAGTTTGCGGATTGGTCAATCCGTTCGCGAGATACGGCAGTTTGGAGGTAAGAAACGCTTGAGAAACTCAAAATTTTCGCAGTTCTGATGCCCGACAAGCATAACTAGAACGGCCTAGGGGAAAAGTACGCATACCGTTGTAATCGGGTGAGTTTCTACTTTCAGATGCGACAGAAATTTTGCGGATTGGTCAATCCGTTCGCGAGATATGGCAGTTTGGAGGTAAGAAACGCTGGAACAACTCAAAATTTACGCAGTTCTCATGCTCGAAACGAATAACTAGAACGGCCTAGGGGAAAAGCACGCACACCGTTGTAATCGGTCGAGTTTCTACTTTCAGATGCAACAGAAAGTTTGCGGATTGGTCAATCCGTTCGCTAGATATGGCAGTTTGGAGGTAAGAAACGCTTGAGAAACTTAAAATTTTTGCAGTTCTGAAGCTCGAAACGAATAACTAGAACGGCCTAGGGTAAAAGTACACATACCGTTGTAATCGGGCGAGTTTCTACTTTCAGATGCAACGAAATTTTGCGGATTGGTCAATCCGTTCGCGAGATGTGGCAGTTTGGAGGTAAGACACGCTTGAGAAACTCAAAATTTTCGCAGTTCTGATGCTCGACAAGCATAACTAGAACGGCCTAGGGGAAAAGTACGCATACCGTTGTAATCGGGCGAGTTTCTACTTTCAGATGCAACAGAAAGTTTGCGGATTGGTCAATCCGTTCGATAGATATGGCAGTTTGGAGGTAAGAAACGCTTGAGAAACTTAAAATTTTCGCAGTTCTGATGCTCGACAAGCATAACTAGAACGGCCTAGGGGAAAAGTACGCATACCGTTGTAATCGGGTGAGTTTCTACTTTCAGATGCGACAGAAATTTTGCGGATTGGTCAATCCGTTCGCGAGATATGGCAGTTTGGAGGTAAGAAACGCTGGAACAACTCAAAATTTACGCAGTTCTCATGCTCGAAACGAATAACTAGAACGGCCTAGGGGAAAAGCACGCACACCGTTGTAATCGGTCGAGTTTCTACTTTCAGATGCAACAGAAAGTTTGCGGATTGGTCAATCCGTTCGCTAGATATGGCAGTTTGGAGGTAAGAAACGCTTGAGAAACTTAAAATTTTTGCAGTTCTGAAGCTCGAAACGAATAACTAGAACGGCCTAGGGTAAAAGTACACATACCGTTGTAATCGGGCGAGTTTCTACTTTCAGATGCAACGAAATTTTGCGGATTGGTCAATCCGTTCGCGAGATGTGGCAGTTTGGAGGTAAGACACGCTTGAGAAACTCAAAATTTTCGCAGTTCTGATGCTCGACAAGCATAACTAGAACGGCCTAGGGGAAAAGTACGCATACCGTTGTAATCGGGCGAGTTTCTACTTTCAGATGCAACAGAAAGTTTGCGGATTGGTCAATCCGTTCGATAGATATGGCAGTTTGGAGGTAAGAAACGCTTGAGAAACTTAAAATTTTCGCAGTTCTGATGCTCGACAAGCATAACTAGAACGGCCTAGGGGAAAAGTACGCATACCGTTGTAATCGGGTGAGTTTCTACTTTCAGATGCGACAGAAATTTTGCGGATTGGTCAATCCGTTCGCGAAATATGGCAGTTTGGAGGTAAGAAACGCTGGAACAACTCAAAATTTACGCAGTTCTCATGCTTGAAACGAATAACTAGAACGGCCTAGGGGAAAAGTACACATACCGTTGTAATCGGGCGAGTTTCTACTTTCAGATGCAACGAAATTTTGCGGATTGGTCAATCCGTTCGCGAGATGTGGCAGTTTGGAGGTAAGACGCGCTTGAGAAACTCAAAATTTTCGCAGTTCTGATGCTCGACAAGCATAACTAGAACGGCCTAGGGGAAAAGTACGCATACCGTTGTAATCGGGCGAGTTTCTACTTTCAGATGCAACAGAAAGTTTGCGGATTGGTCAATCCGTTCGCGAGATACGGCAGTTAGGACGTAAGAAACGCTTGAGAAACTCAGAATTTTCGCAGTTCTGATGCTCGAAACGAATAATTAGAACGGCCTAGGGGAAAAGCACGCACACCGTTGTAATCGGTCGAGTTTCTACTTTCAGATACAACAGAAATTTTGCGGATTGGTCAATCCGTTCGCGAGATATGGCAGTTTGGAGGTAAGAAACGCTAGAGAAACTCAAAATTTTCGCAGTTCTGATGCTCGAAACGAATAACTAGAACGGCCTAGGGGAAAAGTACACATACCGTTGTAATCGGGCGAGTTTCTACTTTCAGATGCAACGAAATTTTGCGGATTGGTCAATCCGTTCGCGAGATGTGGCAGTTTGGAGGTAAGACGCGCTTGAGAAACTCAAAATTTTCGCAGTTCTGATGCTCGACAAGCATAACTAGAACGGCCTAGGGGAAAAGTACGCATACCGTTGTAATCGGGCGAGTTTCTACTTTCAGATGCAACAGAAAGTTTGCGGATTGGTCAATCCGTTCGCGAGATACGGCAGTTTGGAGGTAAGAAACGCTGGAACAACTCAAAATTTACGCAGTTCTCATGCTCGAAACGAATAACTAGAACGACTTAGGGGAAAAGTACGCATACCGTTGTAATCGGGCGAGTTTCTAATTTCAGATGCAACAGAAAGTTTGCGGATTGGTCAATCCGTTCGCTAGATATGGCAGTTTGGATGTAAGAAACGCTTGAGAAACTTAAAATTTTTGCAGTTCTGAAGCTCGAAACGAATAACTAGAACGGCCTAGGGTAAAAGTACACATACCGTTGTAATCGGGCGAGTTTCTACTTTCAGATGCAACGAAAATTTGCGGATTGGTCAATCCGTTCGCGAGATGTGGCAGTTTGGAGGTAAGACACGCTTGAGAAACTCAAAATTTTCGCAGTTCTGATGCTCGACAAGCATAACTAGAACGGCCTAGGGGAAAAGTACGCATACCGTTGTAATCGGGCGAGTTTCTACTTTCAGATGCAACAGAAAGTTTGCGGATTGGTCAATCCGTTCGATAGATATGGCAGTTTGGAGGTAAGAAACGCTTGAGAAACTTAAAATTTTCGCAGTTCTGATGCTCGACAAGCATAACTAGAACGGCCTAGGGGAAAAGTACGCATACCGTTGTAATCGGGTGAGTTTCTACTTTCAGATGTAACAGAAATTTTGCGGATTGGTCCATCCGTTCGCGAGATATGGCAGTTAGGACGTAAGAAACGCTTGAGAAACTCAAAATTTTCGCAGTTCAGATGCTCGAAACGAATAACTACAATGGCCTAGGGGAAAAGAACACATACCGTTGTAATTGGGCGAGTTTCTACTTTCAGATGCCACAGAAATTTTGCGGATTGGTCAATCCGTTCGCGAGATGTGGCAGTTTGGAGGTAAGAAGCGCTTGAGAAACTCAAAATTTTCGCAGTTCTGATGCTCGAAACGAATAACTAGAACGGCCTAGGGGAAAAGTACGTATACCGTTTAATCGGGCGAGTTTCTACTTTCAGATGCAACAGAAATTTTGCGTATTGGTCAATCCGTTCGCGAGATATGGCAGTTAGGACGTAAGAAACGCTTGAGAAACTCAGAATTTTCGCAGTTCTGATGCTCGAAACGAATAACTAGAACGGCCTAGGGGAAAAGTACACATACAGTTGTAATCGGGCGAGTTTCTACTTTCAGATGCAACGAAATTTTGCGGATTGGTCAATCCGTTCGCGAGATGTGGCAGTTTGGAGGTAAGACGCGCTTGAGAAACTCAAAATTTTCGCAGTTCTGATGCTCGACAAGCATAACTAGAACGGCCTAGGGGAAAAGTACGCATACCGTTGTAATCGGGCGAGTTTCTACTTTCAGATGCAACAGAAAGTTTGCGGATTGGTCAATCCGTTCGATAGATATGGCAGTTTGGAGGTATGAAACGCTTGAGAAACTTAAAATTTTTTTAGTTCTGATGCTCGACAAGCATAACTAGAACGGCCTAGGGGAAAAGTACGCATACCGTTGTAATCGGGCGAGTTTCTACTTTCAGATGCAACAGAAAGTTTGCGGATTGGTCAATCCGTTCGATAGATATGGCAGTTTGGAGGTATGAAACGCTTGAGAAACTTAAAATTTTTTTAGTTCTGATGCTCGACAAGCATAACTAGAACGGCCTAGGGGAAAAGTACGCATACCGTTGTAATCGGGTGAGTTTCTACTTTCAGATGCAACAGAAATTTTTCGGATTGGTCAATCCGTTCGCGAGATATGGCAGTTAGGACGTAAGAAACGCTTGAGAAACTCAGAATTTTCGCAGTTCTGATGCTCGAAACGAATAATTAGAACGGCCTAGGGGAAAAGCACGCACACCGTTATAATCGGGCGAGTTTCTACTTTCAGACACAACAGAAATTTTGCGGATTGGTCAATCCTTTCGCGAGATATGGCAGTTTGGATGTAAGAAACGCTCGAGAAACTCAAAATTTTCGCAGTTCAGATGCTCGAAACGAATAACTAGAACGGCCTAGGGTAAAAGTACACATACCGTTGTAATCGGGCGAGTTTCTACTTTCAGATGCAACGAAATTTTGCGGATTGGTCAATCCGTTCGCGAGATGTGGCAGTTTGGTGGTAAGACACCCTTGAGAATCTCAAAATTTTCGCAGTTCTGATGCTCGACAAGCATAACTAGAACGGCCTAGGGGAAAAGTACGCATACCGTTGTAGTCAGGCGAGTTTCACTTTCAGATGCAACAGAAAGTTTGCGGATTGCGGATTGGTCAATCCGTTCGATAGATATGGCAGTTTGGAGGTAAGAAACGCTTGAGAAACTTAAAATTTTTGCAGTTCTGATGCTCGAAAAGAATAACTAGAACGGCCCAGGGGAAAAGTACACATACCGTTGTAATCGGGCGAGTTTCTACTTTCAGATGCAACAGAAATTTTGCGGATTGGTCAATCCGTTCGCGAGATATGGCAGTTTGGAGGTAAGAAACGCTTGAGAAACTCCAAATTTTCGCAGTTCTGATGCTCGACAAGCATAACTAAAACGGCCTAGGGAAAAAGTACGCATACCGTTGTAATCGGGTGAGTTTCTACTTTCAGATGCAACAGAAATTTTGCGTATTGGTCAATCCGTTCACGAGATATGGCAGTTAGGACGTAAGAAACGCTTGAGAGACTCAGAATTTTCGCAGTTCTGATGCTCGAAACGAATAATTAGAACGGCCTAGGGGAAAAGCACGCACACCGTTGTAATCGGTCGAGTTTCTACTTTCAGATACAACAGAAATTTTGCGGATTGGTCAATCCGTTCGCGAGATATGGCAGTTTGGAGGTAAGAAACGCTAGAGAAACTCAAAATTTTCGCAGTTCTGATGCTCGAAACGAATAACTAGAACGGCCTAGGGGAAAAGTACACATACCGTTGTAATCGGGCGAGTTTCTACTTTCAGATGCAACGAAATTTTGCGGATTGGTCAATCCGTTCGCGAGATGTGGCAGTTTGGAGGTAAGACGCGCTTGAGAAACTCAAAATTTTCGCAGTTCTGATGCTCGACAAGCATAACTAGAACGGCCTAGGGGAAAAGTACGCATACCGTTGTAATCGGGCGAGTTTCTACTTTCAGATGCAACAGAAAGTTTGCGGATTGGTCAATCCGTTCGCGAGATACGGCAGTTTGGAGGTAAGAAACGCTTGAGAAACTCAAAATTTTCGCAGTTCTGATGCCCGACAAGCATAACTAGAACGGCCTAGGGGAAAAGTACGCATACCGTTGTAATCGGGTGAGTTTCTACTTTCAGATGCGACAGAAATTTTGCGGATTGGTCAATCCGTTCGCGAGATATGGCAGTTTGGAGGTAAGAAACGCTGGAACAACTCAAAATGTAGGCAGTTCTCATGCTCGAAACGAATAACTAGAACGACTTAGGGGAAAAGTACGCATACCGTTGTAATCGGGCGAGTTTCTAATTTCAGATGCAACAGAAAGTTTGCGGATTGGTCAATCCGTTCGCTAGATATGGCAGTTTGGAGGTAAGAAACGCTTGAGAAACTTAAAATTTTTGCAGTTCTGATGCTCGAAACGAATAACTAGAACGGCCTAGGCTAAAAGTACACATACCGTTGTAATCGGGTGAGTTTCTACTTTCAGATGCAACAGAAATTTTGCGGATTGGTCAATCCGTTCGCGAGATGTGGCAGTTTGGAGGTAAGACACGCTTGAGAAACTCAAAATTTTCGCAGTTCTGATGCTCGACAAGCATAACTAGAACGGCCTAGGGGAAAAGTACGCATACCGTTGTAATCGGGCGAGTTTCTACTTTCAGACACAACAGAAATTTTGCGGATTGGTCAATCCGTTCGATAGATATGGCAGTTTGGAGGTAAGAAACGCTTGAGAAACTTAAAATTTTCGCAGTTCTGATGCTCGACAAGCATAACTAGAACGGCCTAGGGGAAAAGTACGCATACCGTTGTAATCGGGTGAGTTTCTACTTTCAGATGCAACAGAAATTTTGCGGATTGGTCAATCCGTTCGCGAGATATGGCAGTTAGGACGTAAGAAACGCTTGAGAAACTCAGAATTTTCGCAGTTCTGATGCTCGAAACGAATAATTAGAACGGCCTAGGGGAAAAGCACGCACACCGTTGTAATCGGGCGAGTTTCTACTTTCAGACACAACAGAAATTTTGCGGATTGGTCAATCCTTTCGCGAGATATGGCGGTTTGGAGGTAAGAAACGCTCGAGAAACTCAAAATTTTCGCAGTTCAGATGCTCGAAACGAATAACTACAATGGCCTAGGGGAAAAGAACACATACCGTTGTAATTGGGCGAGTTTCTACTTTCAGATGCCACAGAAATTTTGCGGATTGGTCAATCCGTTCGCGGGATGTGGCAGTTTGGAGGTAGGAAGCGCTTGAGAAACTCAAAATTTTCGCAGTTCTGATGCTCGAAACGAATAACTAGAACGGCCTAGGGGAAAAGTACGTATACCGTTGTAATCGGGCGAGTTTCTACTTTCAGATGCAACAGAAATTTTGCGTATTGGTCAATCCGTTCGCGAGATATGGCAGTTAGGACGTAAGAAACGCTTGAGAAACTCAGAATTTTCGCAGTTCTGATGCTCGAAACGAATAATTAGAACGGCCTAGGGGAAAAGCACGCACACCGTTGTAATCGGTCGAGTTTCTACTTTCAGATACAACAGAAATTTTGCGGATTGGTCAACCCGTTCGCAAGATGTGGCAGTATGGAGGTAAGAAACGCTTGAGAAACGCAAAGTTTTCGCAGTTCTGATGCTCGAGACGAATAACTAGTACGGCCTAGGGGAAAAGTGCACATACCGTTGTATTCGGGCGAGTTTCTACTTTCAGATGCAACAGAAAGTTTGCGGATTGGTCAATCCGTTCGATAGATATGGCAGTTTGGAGGTATGAAACGCTTGAGAAACTTAAAATTTTTTTAGTTCTGATGCTCGACAAGCATAACTAGAACGGCCTAGGGGAAAAGTACGCATACCGTTGTAATCGGGCGAGTTTCTACTTTCAGATGCAACAGAAAGTTTGCGGATTGGTCAATCCGTTCGATAGATATGGCAGTTTGGAGGTATGAAACGCTTGAGAAACTTAAAATTTTTTTAGTTCTGATGCTCGACAAGCATAACTAGAACGGCCTAGGGGAAAAGTACGCATACCGTTGTAATCGGGCGAGTTTCTACTTTCAGATGCAACAGAAAGTTTGCGGATTGGTCAATCCGTTCGATAGATATGGCAGTTTGGAGGTATGAAACGCTTGAGAAACTTAAAATTTTTTTAGTTCTGATGCTCGACAAGCATAACTAGAACGGCCTAGGGGAAAAGTACGCATACCGTTGTAATCGGGCGAGTTTCTACTTTCAGATGCAACAGAAAGTTTGCGGATTGGTCAATCCGTTCGATAGATATGGCAGTTTGGAGGTATGAAACGCTTGAGAAACTTAAAATTTTTTTAGTTCTGATGCTCGACAAGCATAACTAGAACGGCCTAGGGGAAAAGTGCTAATACCGTTGTAATCGGGCGAGTTTCTACTTTCAGATGCAACAGAAATTTTGCGGATTGGTCAATCCGTTCGCGAGATATGGCAGTTTGGAAGTAAGAAACGCTTGAGAAACTCAAAATTTTCGCAGTTCTGATGCTCGACAAGCATAACTAGAACGGCCTAGGGGAAAAGTACGCATACCGTTGTAATCGGGTGAGTTTCTACTTTCAGATGCAACAGAAATTTTGCGGATTGGTCAATCCGTTCGCGAGATATGGCAGTTTGGATGTAAGAAACGCTTGAGAAACTCAAAATTTTCGCAGTTCTGATGCTCGACAAGCATAACTAGAACGCCTAGGGGAAAAGTACACATACCGTTGTAATCGGGCGAGTTTCTACTTTCAGATGCAACAGAAATTTTGCGGATTGGTCAATCCTTTCGCGAGATATGGCAGTTTGGAGGTAAGAAACGCTAGAACAACTCAAAATTTACGCAGTTCTCATGCTCGAAACGAATAACTAGGACGGCCTAGGGGAAAAGTACGCATACCGTTGTAATCGGGCGAGTTTCTAATTTCAGATGCAACAGAAAGTTTGCGGATTGGTCAATCCGTTCGATAGATATGGCAGTTTGGAGGTATGAAACGCTTGAGAAACTTAAAATTTTTTTAGTTCTGATGCTCGACAAGCATAACTAGAACGGCCTAGGGGAAAAGTACGCATACCGTTGTAATCGGGCGAGTTTCTACTTTCAGATGCAACAGAAAGTTTGCGGATTGGTCAATCCGTTCGATAGATATGGCAGTTTGGAGGTATGAAACGCTTGAGAAACTCAAAATTTTCGCAGTTCTGATGCTCGACAAGCATAACTAGAACGGCCTAGGGGAAAAGTACGCATACCGTTGTAATCGGGTGAGTTTCTACTTTCAGATGCAACAGAAATTTTGCGGATTGGTCAATCCGTTCGCGAGATATGGCAGTTAGGACGTAAGAAACGCTTGAGAAACTCAGAATTTTCGCAGTTCTGATGCTCGAAACGAATAATTAGAACGGCCTAGGGGAAAAGCATGCACACCGTTGTAATCGGGCGAGTTTCTACTTTCAGACACAACGAGAAATTTTGCGGATTGGTCAATCCTTTCGCGAGATATGGCAGTTTGGATGTAAGAAACGCTCGAGAAACTCAAAATTTTCGCAGTTCAGATGCTCGAAACGAATAACTACAATGGCCTAGGGGAAAAGAACACATACCGTTGTACTTGGGCGAGTTTCTACTTTCAGATGCCACAGAAATTTTGCGGATTGGTCAATCCGTTCGATAGATATGGCAGTTTGGAGGTAAGGAACGCTTGAGAAACTTAAAATTTTTGCAGTTCTGATGCTCGAAAAGAATAACTAGAACGGCCTAGGGGAAAAGTACTAATACCGTTGTAATCGGGCGAGTTTCTACTTTCAGATGCAACAGAAATTTTGCGGATTGGTCAATCCGTTCGCGAGATATGGCAGTTTGGAAGTAAGAAACGCTTGAGAAACTCAAAATTTTCGCAGTTCTGATGCTCGACAAGCATAACTAGAACGGCCTAGGGGAAAAGTACGCATACCGTTGTAATCGGGTGAGTTTCTACTTTCAGATGCAACAGAAATTTTGCGGATTGGTCAATCCGTTCGCGAGATATGGCAGTTTGGAGGTAAGAAACGCTAGAACAACTCAAAATTTACGCAGTTCTCATGCTCGAAACGAATAACTAGGACGGCCTAGGGGAAAAGTACGCATACCGTTGTAATCGGTCGAGTTTCTAATTTCAGATGCAACAGAAAGTTTGCGGATTGGTCAATCCGTTCGCTAGATATGGCAGTTTGGAGGTAAGAAACGCTTGAGAAACTTAAAATTTTTGCAGTTCTCATGCTCGAAACGAATAACTAGAACGGCCTAGGGGAAAAGTACGCATACCGTTGTAATCGGGCGAGTTTCTAATTTCAGATGCAACAGAAGGTTTGCGGATTGGTCAATCCGTTCGCTAGATATGGCAGTTTGGAGGTAAGAAACGCTTGAGAAACTTAAAATTTTTGCAGTTCTGATGCTCGAAACGTATAACCAGAACGGCCTAGGGTAAAAGTACACATACCGTTGTAATCGGGCGAGTTTCTACTTTCAGATGCAACGAAATTTTGCGGATTGGTCAATCCGTGCGCGAGATGTGGCAGTTTGGAGGTAAGACACGCTTGAGAAACTCAAAATTTTCGCAGTTCTGATGCTCGACAAGCATAACTAGAACGGCCTAGGGGAAAAGTACGCATACCGTTGTAATCGGGTGAGTTTCTACTTTCAGATGCAACAGAAATTTTGCGGATTGGTCAATCCGTTCGCAAGATATGGCAGTTTGGAGGTAAGAAACGCTTGAGAAACTCAAAATTTTCGCAGTTCTGATGCTCGACAAGCATAACTAGAACGGCCTAGGGGAGAAGTACGCATACCGGAGTAATCGGGCGAGTTTCTACTTTCAGATGCAACAGAAATTTTGCGGATTGGTCAATCCGTTCGCGAGATATGGCAGTTAGGACGTAAGAAACGCTTGAGAAACTCAGAATTTTCGCAGTTCTGATGCTCGAAACGAATAATTAGAACGGCCTAGGGGAAAAGCACGCACACCGTTGTAATCGGGCGAGTTTCTACTTTCAGACACAACAGAAATTTTGCGGATTGGTCAATCCTTTCGCGAGATATGGCAGTTTGGAGGTAAGAAACGCTCGAGAAACTCAAAATTTTCGCAGTTCAGATGCTCGAAACGAATAACTACAATGGCCTAGGGGAAAAGAACACATACCGTTGTAATTGGGCAAGTTTCTACTTTCAGATGCCACAGAAATTTTGCGGATTGGTCAATCCGTTCGCGAGATGTGGCAGTTTGGAGGTAAGAAGCGCTTGAGAAACTCAAAATTTTCGCAGTTCTGATGCTCGAAACGAATAACTAGAACGGCCTAGGGGAAAAGTACGTATACCGTTGTAATCGGGCGAGTTTCTACTTTCAGATGCAACAGAAATTTTGCGGATTGGTCAATCCGTTCGCGAGATATGGCAGTTAGGACGTAAGAAACGCTTGAGAAACTCAGAATTTTCGCAGTTCTGATGCTCGAAACGAATAATTAGAACGGCCTAGGGGAAAAGCACGCACACCGTTGTAATCGGGCGAGTTTCTACTTTCAGACACAACAGAAATTTTGCGGATTGGTCAACTCGTTCGCAAGATATGGCAGTATGGAGGTAAGAAACGCTTGAGAAACGCAAAATTTTCGCAGTTCTGATGCTCGAGACGAATAACTAGTACGGCCTAGGGGAAAAGTGCACATACCGTTGTATTCGGGCGAGTTTCTACTTTCAGATGCAACAGAAATTTTGCGGATTGGTCCATCCTTTCGCGAGATATGGCAGTTTGGAGGTAAGAAACGCTTGAGAAACTCAAAATTTTCGCAGTTCTGATGCTCGACAAGCATAACTAGAACGGCCTAGGGGAGAAGTACGCATACCGGAGTAATCGGGCGAGTTTCTACTTTCAGATGCAACAGAAATATTGCGGATTGGTCAATCCGTTGGCGAGATATGGCAGTTAGGACGTAAGAAACGCTTGAGAAACTCAGAATTTTCGCAGTTCTGATGCTCGAAACGAATAATTAGAACGGCCTAGGGGAAAAGCACGCACACCGTTGTAATCGGGCGAGTTTCTACTTTCAGACACAACAGAAATTTTGCGGATTGGTCAATCCTTTCGCGAGATATGGCAGTTTGGAGGTAAGAAATGCTCGAGAAACTCAAAATTTTCGCAGTTCAGATGCTCGAAACGAATAACTACAATGGCCTAGGGGAAAAGAACACATACCGTTGTAATTGGGCAAGTTTCTACTTTCAGATGCCACAGAAATTTTGCGGATTGGTCAATCCGTTCGCGAGATGTGGCAGTTTGGAGGTAAGAAGCGCTTGAGAAACTCAAAATTTTCGCAGTTCTGATGCTCGAAACGAATAACTAGAACGGCCTAGGGGAAAAGTACGTATACCGTTGTAATCGGGCGAGTTTCTACTTTCAGACGCAACAGAAATTTTGCGGATTGGTCAATCCGTTCGCGAGATATGGCAGTTAGGACGTAAGAAACGCTTGAGAAACTCAGAATTTTCGCAGTTCTGATGCTCGAAACGAATAATTAGAACGGCCTAGGGGAAAAGTGCACATACCGTTGTATTCGGGCGAGTTTCTACTTTCAGATGCAACAGAAATTTTGCGGATTGGTCCATCCTTTCGCGAGATATGGCAGTTTGGAGGTAAGAAACGCTTGAGAAACTCAAAATTTTCGCAGTTCTGATGCTCGACAAGCATAACTAGAACGGCCTAGGGGAGAAGTACGCATACCGGAGTAATCGGGCGAGTTTCTACTTTCAGATGCAACAGAAATTTTGCGGATTGGTCAATCCGTTCGCGAGATATGGCAGTTAGGACGTAAGAAACGCTTGAGAAACTCAGAATTTTCGCAGTTCTGATGCTCGAAACGAATAATTAGAACGGCCTAGGGGAAAAGCACGCACACCGTTGTAATCGGGCGAGTTTCTACTTTCAGACACAACAGAAATTTTGCGGATTGGTCAATCCTTTCGCGAGATATGGCAGTTTGGAGGTAAGAAACGCTCGAGAAACTCAAAATTTTCGCAGTTCAGATGCTCGAAACGAATAACTACAATGGCCTAGGGGTAAAGAACACATACCGTTGTAATTGGGCAAGTTTCTACTTTCAGATGCCACAGAAATTTTGCGGATTGGTCAATCCGTTCGCGAGATGTGGCAGTTTGGAGGTAAGAAGCGCTTGAGAAACTCAAAATTTTCGCAGTTCTGATGCTCGAAACGAATAACTAGAACGGCCTAGGGGAAAAGTACGTATACCGTTGTAATCGGGCGAGTTTCTACTTTCAGACGCAACAGAAATTTTGCGGATTGGTCAATCCGTTCGCGAGATATGGCAGTTAGGACGTAAGAAACGCTTGAGAAACTCAGAATTTTCGCAGTTCTGATGCTCGAAACGAATAATTAGAACGGCCTAGGGGAAAAGCACGCACACCGTTGTAATCGGGCGAGTTTCTACTTTCAGACACAACAGAAATTTTGCGGATTGGTCAACTCGTTCGCAAGATATGGCAGTATGGAGGTAAGAAACGCTTGAGAAACGCAAAATTTTCGCAGTTCTGATGCTCGAGACGAATAACTAGTACGGCCTAGGGGAAAAGTGCACATACCGTTGTATTCGGGCGAGTTTCTACTTTCAGATGCAACAGAAATTTTGCGGATTGGTCCATCCTTTCGCGAGATATGGCAGTTTGGAGGTAAGAAACGCTTGAGAAACTCAAAATTTTCGCAGTTCTGATGCTCGACAAGCATAACTAGAACGGCCTAGGGGAGAAGTACGCATACCGGAGTAATCGGGCGAGTTTCTACTTTCAGATGCAACAGAAATTTTGCGGATTGGTCAATCCGTTGGCGAGATATGGCAGTTAGGACGTAAGAAACGCTTGAGAAACTCAGAATTTTCGCAGTTCTGATGCTCGAAACGAATAATTAGAACGGCCTAGGGGAAAAGCACGCACACCGTTGTAATCGGGCGAGTTTCTACTTTCAGACACAACAGAAATTTTGCGGATTGGTCAATCCTTTCGCGAGATATGGCAGTTTGGAGGTAAGAAACGCTCGAGAAACTCAAAATTTTCGCAGTTCAGATGCTCGAAACGAATAACTACAATGGCCTAGGGGAAAGGAACACATACCGTTGTAATTGGGCAAGTTTCTACTTTCAGATGCCACAGAAATTTTGCGGATTGGTCAATCCGTTCGCGAGATGTGGCAGTTTGGAGGTAAGAAGCGCTTGAGAAACTCAAAATTTTCGCAGTTCTGATGCTCGAAACGAATAACTAGAACGGCCTAGGGGAAAAGTACGTATACCGTTGTAATCGGGCGAGTTTCTACTTTCAGACGCAACAGAAATTTTGCGGATTGGTCAATCCGTTCGCGAGATATGGCAGTTAGGACGTAAGAAACGCTTGAGAAACTCAGAATTTTCGCAGTTCTGATGCTCGAAACGAATAATTAGAACGGCCTAGGGGAAAAGCACGCACACCGTTGTAATCGGGCGAGTTTCTACTTTCAGACACAACAGAAATTTTGCGGATTGGTCAACTCGTTCGCAAGATATGGCAGTATGGAGGTAAGAAACGCTTGAGAAACGCAAAATTTTCGCAGTTCTGATGCTCGAGACGAATAACTAGTACGGCCTAGGGGAAAAGTGCACATACCGTTGTATTCGGGCGAGTTTCTACTTTCAGATGCAACAGAAATTTTGCGGATTGGTCCATCCTTTGGCGAGATATGGCAGTTTGGAGGTAAGAAACGCTTGAGAAACTCAAAATTTTCGCAGTTCTGATGCTCGACAAGCATAACTAGAACGGCCTAGGGGAAAAGTACGCATACCGTTGTAATCGGGTGAGTTTCTACTTTCAGATGCAACAGAAATTTTGTGGATTGGTCAATCCGTTCGCGAGATATGGCAGTTTGGATGTAAGAAACGCTAGAGAAACTCAAAATTTTCGCAGTTCTGATGCTCGAAACGAATAACTAGAACGGCCTAGGGGAAAAGTGCACATACCGTTGTATTCGGGCGAGTTTCTACTTTCAGATGCAACAGAAATTTTGCGGATTGGTCCATCCTTTGGCGAGATATGGCAGTTTGGAGGTAAGAAACGCTTGAGAAACTCAAAATTTTCGCAGTTCTGATGCTCGACAAGCATAACTAGAACGGCCTAGGGGAAAAGTACGCATACCGTTGTAATCGGGTGAGTTTCTACTTTCAGATGCAACAGAAATTTTGTGGATTGGTCAATCCGTTCGCGAGATATGGCAGTTTGGATGTAAGAAACGCTAGAGAAACTCAAAATTTTCGCAGTTCTGATGCTCGAAACGAATAACTAGAACGGCCTAGGGGAAAAGTGCACATACCGTTGTAATCGGGCGAGTTTCTACTTTCAGATGCAACAGAAATTTTGCGGATTGGTCAATCCTTTCGCGAGATATGGCAGTTTGTAGGTAAGAAACGCTAGAACAACTCAAAATTTACGCAGTTCTCATGCTCGAAACGAATAACTAGAACGGCCTAGGGGAAAAGTACGCATACCGTTGTAATCGGGCGAGTTTCTAATTTCAGATGCAACAGAAAGTTTGCGGATTGGTCAATCCGTTCGCTAGATATGGCAGTTTGGAGGTAAGAAACGCTTGAGAAACTTAAAATTTTTGCAGTTCTGATGCTCGAAACGAATAACTAGAACGGCCTAGGGTAAAAGTACACATACCGTTGTAATCGGGCGAGTTTCTACTTTCAGATGCAACGAAATTTTGCGGATTGGTCAATCCGTTCGCGAGATGTGGCAGTTTGGTGGTAAGACACCCTTGAGAATCTCAAAATTTTCGCAGTTCTGATGCTCGACAAGCATAACTAGAACGGCCTAGGGGAAAAGTACGCATACCGTTGTAGTCAGGCGAGTTTCACTTTCAGATGCAACAGAAAGTTTGCGGATTGGTCAATCCGTTCGCGAGATGTGGCAGTTTGGAGGTAAGAAGCGCTTGAGAAACTCAAAATTTTCGCAGTTCTGATGCTCGAAACGAATAACTAGAACGGCCTAGGGGAAAAGTACGTATACCGTTGTAATCGGGCGAGTTTCTACTTTCAGATGCAACAGAAATTTTGCGTATTGGTCAATCCGTTCGCGAGATATGGCAGTTAGGACGTAAGAAACGCTTGAGAAACTCAGAATTTTCGCAGTTCTGATGCTCGAAACGAATAATTAGAACGGCCTAGGGGAAAAGCACGCACACCTTTGTAATCGGGCGAGTTTCTACTTTCAGATACTACAGAAATTTTGCGGATTGGTCAACCCGTTCGCAAGACATGGCAGTATGCAGGTAAGAAACGCTTGAGAAACGCAAAATTTTCGCAGTTCTGATGCTCGAAACGAATAACTAGTTCGGCCTAGGGGAAAAGTACACATACCGTTGTAATCGGGCGAGTTTCTAATTTCAGATGCAACAGAAAATTTGCGGATTGGTCAATCCGTTCGCGAGATGTGGCAGTTTGGTGGTAAGACACGCTTGAGGAACTCAAAATTTTCGCAGTTCTGATGCTCGACAAGCATAACTAGAACGGCCTAGGGGAAAAGTACGCATACCGTTGTAATCAGGCGAGTTTCTACTTTCAGATGCAACAGAAAGTTTGCGGATTGGTCAATCCGTTCGATAGATATGGCAGTTTGGAGGTAAGAAACGCTTGAGGAACTTAAAATTTTTGCAGTTCTGATGCTCGAAAAGAATAACTAGAACGGCCTAGGGGAAAAGTACACATACCGTTGTAATCGGGCGAGTTTCTACTTTCAGATGCAACAGAAATTTTTCGGATTGGTCAATCCGTTCGCGAGATATGGCAGTTTGGAGGTAAGAAGCGCTTGAGAAACTCAAAATTTTCGCAGTTCTGATGCTCGAAACGAATAACTAGAACGGCCTAGGGGAAAAGTACGCATACCGGAGTAATCGGGCGAGTTTCTACTTTCAGATGCAACAGAAATTTTGCGGATTGGTCAATCCGTTCGCGAGATATGGCAGTTTGGAGGTAAGAAACGCTAGAGAAACTCAAAATTTTCGCAGTTCTGGTGCTCGAAACGAATAACTAGAACGCCTAGGGGAAAAGTACACATACCGTTGTAATCGGGCGAGTTTCTACTTTCAGATGCAACAGAAATTTTGCGGATTGGTCAATCCTTTCGCGAGATATGGCAGTTTGGATGTAAGAAACGCTAGAACAACTCAAAATTTACGCAGTTCTCATGCTCGAAACGAATAATTAGAACGGCCTAGGGGAAAAGCACGCACACCGTTGTAATCGGGCGAGTTTCTACTTTCAGATACAACAGAAATTTTGCGGATTGGTCAACCCGTTCGCAAGATATGGCAGTATGGAGGTAAGAAACGCTTGAGAAACGCAAAATTTTCGCAGTTCTGATGCTCGAAACGAATAACTAGTTCGGCCTAGGGGAAAAGTACACATACCGTTGTAATCGGGCGAGTTTCTAATTTCAGATGCAACAGAAAGTTTGCGGATTGGTCAATCCGTTCGCTAGATATGGCAGTTTGGAGGTAAGATACGCTTGAGAAACTTAAAATTTTTGCAGTTCTGATGCTCGAAACGAATAACTAGAACGGCCTAGGGTAAAAGTACACATACCGTTGTAATCGGGCGAGTTTCTACTTTCAGATGCAGCGAAATTTTGCGGATTGGTCAATCCGTTCGCGAGATGTGGCAGTTTGGTGGTAAGACACGCTTGAGGAACTCAAAATTTTCGCAGTTCTGATGCTCGACAAGCATAACTAGAACGGCCTAGGGGAAAAGTAGGCATACCGTTGTAATCAGGCGAGTTTCTACTTTCAGATGCAACAGAAAGTTTGCGGATTGGTCAATCCGTTCGATAGATATGGCAGTTTGGAGGTAAGAAACGCTTGAGAAACTTAAAATTTTTGCAGTTCTGATGCTCGAAAAGAATAACTAGAACGGCCTAGGGGAAAAGTACACATACCGTTGTAATCGGGCGAGTTTCTACTTTCAGATGCAACAGAAATTTTTCGGATTGGTCAATCCGTTCGCGAGATATGGCAGTTTGGAGGTAAGAAGCGCTTGAGAAACTCAAAATTTTCGCAGTTCTGATGCTCGAAACGAATAACTAGAACGGCCTAGGGGAAAAGTACGCATACCGGAGTAATCGGGCGAGTTTCTACTTTCAGATGCAACAGAAATTTTGCGGATTGGTCAATCCGTTCGCGAGATATGGCAGTTTGGAGGTAAGAAACGCTAGAGAAACTCAAAATTTTCGCAGTTCTGGTGCTCGAAACGAATAACTAGAACGCCTAGGGGAAAAGTACACATACCGTTGTAATCGGGCGAGTTTCCACTTTCAGATGCAACAGAAATTTTGCGGATTGGTCAAACCGTTCGCGAGATATGGCAGTTTGGAGGTAAGAAACGCTAGAGAAACTCAAAATTTTCGCAGTTCTGATGCTCGAAACGAATAATTAGAACGGCCTAGGGGAGAAGCACGCACACCGTTGTAATCTGGCGAGTTTCTACTTTCAGACACAACAGAAATTTTGCGGATTGGTCAACCCGTTCGCAAGATATGGCAGTATGGAGGTAAGAAACGCTTGAGAAACGCAAAATTTTCGCAGTTCTGATGCTCGAGACGAATAACTAGTACGGCCTAGGGGAAAAGTGCACATACCGTTGTATTGGGGCGAGTTTCTACTTTCAGATGCAACAGAAATTTTGCGGATTGGTCCATCCTTTCGCGAGATATGGCAGTTTGGAGGTAAGAAACGCTTGAGAAACTCAAAATTTTCGCAGTTCTGATGCTCGACAAGCATAACTAGAACGGCCTAGGGGAAAAGTACGCATACCCTTGTAATCGGGTGAGTTTCTGCTTTCAGATGCAACAGAAATTTTGTGGATTGGTCAATCCGTTCGCGAGATATGGCAGTTTGGATGTAAGAAACGCTAGAGAAACTCAAAATTTTCGCAGTTCTGATGCTCGAAACGAATAACTAGAACGGCCTACGGGAAAAGCACACATACCGTTGTAATCGGGCGAGTTTCTACTTTCAGATGCAACAGAAATTTTGCGGATTGGTCAAACCTTTCGCGAGATATGGCAGTTTGGATGTAAGAAACGCTAGAACATCTCAAAATTTACGCAGTTCTCATGCTCGAAACGAATAATTAGAACGGCCTAGGGGAAAAGCACGCACACCGTTGTAATCGGGCGAGTTTCTACTTTCAGATACAACAGAAATTTTGCGGATTGGTCAACCCGTTCGCAAGATATGGCAGTATGGAGGTAAGAAACGCTTGAGAAACGCAAAATTTTTGCAGTTCTGATGCTCGAAAAGAATAACTAGAACGGCCTAGGGGAAAAGTACACATACCGTTGTAATCGGGCGAGTTTCTACTTTCAGATGCAACAGAAATTTTTCGGATTGGTCAATCCGTTCGCGAGATATGGCAGTTTGGAGGTAAGAAACGCTAGAGAAACTCAAAATTTTCGCAGTTCTGGTGCTCGAAACGAATAACTAGAACGCCTAGGGGAAAAGTACACATACCGTTGTAATCGGGCGAGTTTCTACTTTCAGATGCAACAGAAATTTTGCGGATTGGTCAAACCGTTCGCGAGATATGGCAGTTTGGAGGTAAGAAACGCTAGAGAAACTCAAAATTTTCGCAGTTCTGATGCTCGAAACGAATAATTAGAACGGCCTAGGGGAGAAGCACGCACACCGTTGTAATCGGGCGAGTTTCTACTTTCAGACACAACAGAAATTTTGCGGATTGGTCAACCCGTTCGCGAGATATGGCAGTTTGGTGGTAAGACACCCTTGAGAATCTCAAAATTTTCGCAGTTCTGATGCTCGAAACGAATAATTAGAACGGCCTAGGGGAAAAGCACGCACACCGTTGTAATCGGGCGAGTTTCTACTTTCAGACACAACAGAAATTTTGCGGATTGGTCAATCCTTTCGCGAGATATGGCAGTTTGGAGGTAAGAAACGCTCGAGAAACTCAAAATTTTCGCAGTTCAGATGCTCGAAACGAATAACTACAATGGCCTAGGGGAAAAGAACACATACCGTTGTAATTGGGCGAGTTTCTACTTTCAGATGCCACTAAAATTTTGCGGATTGGTCAATCCGTTCGCGAGATGTGGCAGTTTGGAGGTAAGAAGCGCTTGAGAAACTCAAAATTTTCGCAGTTCTGATGCTCGAAACGAATAACTAGAACGGCCTAGGGGAAAAGTACGTATACCGTTGTAATCGGGCGAGTTTCTACTTTCAGATGCAACAGAAATTTTGCGTATTGGTCAATCCGTTCGCGAAATATGGCAGTTAGGACGTAAGAAACGCTTGAGGAACTCAAAATTTTCGCAGTTCTGATGCTCGACAAGCATAACTAGAACGGCCTAGGGGAAAAGTACGCATACCGTTGTAATCAGGCGAGTTTCTACTTTCAGATGCAACAGAAAGTTTGCGGATTGGTCAATCCGTTCGATAGATATGGCAGTTTGGAGGTAAGAAACGCTTCAGAAACTTAAAATTTTTGCAGTTCTGATGCTCGAAAAGAATAACTAGAACGGCCTAGGGGAAAAGTGCACATACCGTTGTAATCGGGCGAGTTTCTACTTTCAGATGCAACAGAAATTTTTCGGATTGGTCAATCCGTTCGCGAGATATGGCAGTTTGGAGGTTATGAAGCGCTTGAGAAACTCAAAATTTTCGCAGTTCTGATGCTCGAAACGAATAACTAGAACGGCCTAGGGGAAAGGTACGCATACCGGAGTAATCGGGCGAGTTTCTACTTTCAGATGCAACAGAAATTTTGCGGATTGGTCAATCCGTTCGCGAGATATGGCAGTTTGGAGGTAAGAAACGCTAGAGAAACTCAAAATTTTCGCAGTTCTGATGCTCGAAACGAATAACTAGAACGCCTAGGGGAAAAGTACACATACCGTTGTAATCGGGCGAGTTTCTATTTTCAGATGCAACAGGAATTTCTCGAGTTCGTCAATCCGTTCGCGAGATATGGGAGTTTGAAGTTATGGAATGGTTGAGAAACCATCAAAATTTTCGCAAGTCTGATACACGAAACCAGTAACTGGAATGGCCTAGGGCAAAAGTACACACACCATTGTAATCGGGCGAGTTTCTACTTTCAGATGCAACAGGAATATCTCGAGTTCGTCAATCCGTTCGCGAGATATGGGAGTTTGAAGTTAAGGAGTGGTTGAGAAACCATCAAAATTTTCGCAAGTCTGATACTCGAAACCAATAACTACTATTGCCTAGGGGAAAAGTACGCACACCATTGTAATCGGGCGAGTTTCTACTTTCAGATGCAACAGGAATATCTCGAGTTCGCCAATACGTTCGCGAGATATGGGAGTTTGAACTTAAGGAATGGTTGAGAAACCAACAAAATTTTCGCTAGTCTGATACTCGAAACCAATAACTACTATTGTCTAGGGCAAAAATACACATACCGTTCTAATCGGGCGAGCTTCTGCTTTCATATGCAACAGGAATTTCTCGAGTTCGTCAATCCGTTCGCGAGATATGGGAGTTTGAAGTTAAGGAATGGTTGAGAAACCATCAAAATGTTCGCAAGTCTGATACTCGAAACCAATAACAGGAATGGCCTAGGGGAAAAGTGCATACACCATTGTAATCGGGCGAGTTTCTACTTTCAGATGCAACAGGAATTTCTGGAGTTCGTCAAACCGTTCGCGAGATGTAGGAGTTTGAAGTGAAGGAATGGTTGAGAAACCATCATAGTTTCGCAAGTCTGATACTCGAAACCAATAACTACAACGCCCTACGGGAAAAATGCACATACCGTTGTAATCGGGAGTGTTTCTACTTTCAGATGAAACAGAAATTTTTAGGATTCGTCAATCCGTTCGCGAAATATCGGAGTTTGGAGTTCAGAATGGTTGAGAAACCATCACAATTTTCGCAAGTCTGATACTCGAAACCAATAACTGGAATGGCCTAGGGGAAAAGTACATACACCATTGTAATCGGGCGAGTTTCTACTTTCAGATGCAACAGGAATTTCTGGAGTTCGTCAAACCGTTCGCGAGATATGGGAGATTGAAATTAAGGAATAGTTGAGAAACCATCAACATTTTCCAAGTCTTATACTCGAAACAAATAACTACAATGGCCTAGCGGAAAAATACACATACCGTTGCAATCGGGAGAGTTTCTACTTTCAGATGCAACAGAAATTTTTCGGATTCGTCAATCCGTTCGCGAGATATGGGAGTTTGAAGTTAAGGAATGGTTGAGAAACCATCAAAATTTTCGCAAGTCTGATACACGAAACCAATAACTGGAATGGCCTAGTGGAAAAGTACACACAACATTGTAATCGGGCGGGTATCTAGTTTCAGATGCAACAGGAATTTCTCGATTTCCTCAGTCCGTTCGCCAGATATAGGAGTTTGAAGTGAAGGAATGGTTGAGAAACCATCAAAATTTTCGCAAGTCTGATACACGAATCCAATAACTGGAATGGCCTAGTGGAAAAGTACACACAACATTGTAATCGGGCGATTATCTAGTTTCAGATGCAATAGGAATATCTCGAGTTCGTCATTCCGTTCGCGAGATATGGGAGTTTGAAGTTAAGGAATGGTTGAGAAACCATCAAAATTTTCGCAAGTCTGATACTAGAAAGCAATAACTGGAATGGCCTCGGGGAAAAGTACACACACCATTGTAATCGGCCGAGTTTCTCCTTTCAGATGCGTCAGGAATTTCAAAAGTTCGTCAATCCGTTCGTGAGATATGGGAGTTCGAATTTAAGGAATGGTTGAGAAACCATCAAAATTTTCGCAAGTCTGATACTCGAAACCAACAACTGGAATGGCCTAGGGGAAAAGTACACACACCTTTGTAATCGGGCGAGTTTCTGCTTTTAGATGCAATAGGAAATTCTCGAGTTCGTCAAACCGTTCGCGAGATATGGTAGTTTGAAGATAAGGAATGGTTGAGAAACCATCAAAATTATCGCAAGTCTGATACTCGAAACCAATAACTACAATGGCCTAGGGGAAAAATACACATACCGTTGTAATCGGGCGAGTTTCTGCTGTCAGATGCAACAGGAACTTCTCGAGTTCGTCAATCCGTTCGCGAGATATGGGAGTTTGGAGTTAAGGAATGCTTGAGAAACCATCAAAATTATCGCAAGTCTGATTCTCGAAACCAATAACTACAAAGGCGTACGGGACAAATGCACATACATTTGTAATCGGGCGAGTTTCCACTTTCAGGTGCAACAGGAATTTCTCGAGTTCGTCATTCCGTTCGCGAGATATGGGAGTTCGAAGTTAAGGAATGGTTGAGAAACCATCAAAATTTTCGCAAGTCGGATACTCGAACCCTTTAACTGGAATGGCCTAGGGGAAAAGTACACACACCATTGTAATCGGGCGAGTTTCTACTTTCAGATGCAACAGGAATATCTCGAGTTCGTCATTCCGTTCGCGAGATATGGGAGTTTGAAGTTAAGGAATGGTAGAGAAACCATCAAAATTATCGCAAGTCTGATACTCGAAACCAATAACTACAATGGCCTAGGGGAAAAATACACGTACCGTTGTAATCGGGCGAGTTTCTGCTTTCAGATGCAATAGGAAATTCTCGAGTTCGTCAATCCGTTCGCGAGATATGGGAGTTTGAAGTGAAGGAATGGTTGAGAAACCATCAAAATTTCGCAAGTCTGATACTCGAAACCAATAACTGGAATGGCCTCGGGGAAAAGTACACATACCATTTGAATCGGGCGAGTTTCAACTTTCAGATGCAACAGGAATTTCTGGAGTTCGTCAATCCGTTCGCGAGATATGGGAGTTCGAAGTTAAGGAATGGTTGAGAAACCATCAAAATTTTCGCAAGTCGGATACTCGAACCCTTTAACTGGAATGGCCTAGGGGAAAAGTACACACACCATTGTAATCGGGCGAGTTTCTACTTTCAGATGCAACAGGAATATCTCGAGTTCGTCATTCCGTTCGCGAGATATGGGAGTTTGAAGTTAAGGAATGGTAGAGAAACCATCAAAATTATCGCAAGTCTGATACTAGAAAGCAATAACTGGAATGGCTTCGGGGAAAAGTACACACACCATTGTAATCGGTCGAGTTTCTCATTTCAGATGTGTCAGGAATTTCAAATGTTCGTCAATCCGTTCGCGAAATATCGGAGTTTGGATTTAAGAGATGGTTGAGAAACCATCAAAATTTCCGCAAGTCTGATACTCGAAACCAATAACTACAATGGCCTAGGGGGGAAATACACCCACCATTGTAATTGTGCGTGTTTCTATTATACTTTCAGATGCAATAGGAATTTCTCGAGTTCGTCAATCCGTTCGCGAGGTATGGGAGTTTGAAGTTATGGAATGCTTGAGAAACCACCAAAATTTTCACAAGTCTGATATTCGAAACCAATAACTGGAATGGCCTAGGGGAAAAGTACACACAACATTGTAATCGTGCGAGTTTCTACTTTCAGATGCAACAGGAATTTCTCGAGTTCGTCATTCCGTTCGCGAGATATGGGAGTTTGAAGTTAAGGAATGCTTGAGAAACCATCAAAATTTTCGCAAGTCTGATACTCGAAACCAATAACTACAAAGGCGTACGGGACAAATGCACATACATTTGTAATCGGGCGAGTTTCCACTTTCAGGTGCAACAGGAATTTCTCGAGTTCGTCATTCCGTTCGCGAGATATGGGAGTTTGAAGTTAAGGAATGGTTGAGAAACCATCAAAATTTTCGCAATTCTGATGCTAGAAACCAATAACTACATAGGCCTAGGGGAAAAATACACAAACCGTTGTAATCGGGCGAGTTTCTGCTTTCAGATGCAATAGGAAATTCTCGAGTTCGTCAATCCGTTCGCGAGATATGGGAGTTTGAAGTTAAGGAATGGTTGAGAAACCCTCACAATTTTCGCAAGTCTGATACTCGAAACCAATATCTACTATGGCCTAGGGCAAAAATACACGTACCGTTGTAATCGGGCGAGTTTCTGCTTTCAGATGCAATAGGAAATTCTCGAGTTCGTCAATCCGTTCGCGAGATATGGGAGTTTGAAGTTAAGGAATGCTTGAGAAACCATCAAAATTTCCGCAAGTCTGATACTCGAAACCAATAACTACAATGGCCTATGGGAAGAATACACATACCGTTGTAATCGGGCGAGTTTCTGCTTTCCGATGCAACAGGAATTTCTCGAGTTCGTCAATCCGTTCGCGAGATATGGGAGTTTGAAGTTATGGAATGCTTGAGAAACCATCAAAATTTTCGCAAGTCTGGTACTCGAATCCAATAACTACTATGGCCTAGGGCAAAAATGCACATACCGTAGAAATCGGGCGAGTTTCTGCTTTCAGATGCAACAGGAATTTCTCGAGTTCGTCAATCCGCTCGCGAGATATGGGATTTTGAAGTTAAGGAATGATTGAGAAACCTTTAAAATTTTCGCTGGTGTGATACTCGAAACCAATAACTGGAATGGCCTAGGTCAAAAATACACGTATCGTTGTAATCGGGCGTGTTTCTGCTTTCAGATGCAATAGGAAATTCTCGAGTTCGTCAATCCGTTCGCGAAATATGGGACTTCGAATTTAAGGAATGGTTGAGAAACCATCAAAATTTTCGCAAGTCTGATACTCGAAACCAACAACTGGAATGGCCTAGGGGAAAAGTACACACACCTTTGTAATCGGGCGAGTTTCTGCTTTTAGATGCAATAGGAAATTCTCGAATTCGTCAATCCGTTCGCGAGATATGGGAGTTTGAAGTTAAGGAATGGTTGAGAAACCATCAAAATTTTCGCAAGTCTGATACTCGAAACCAATAACTACAAAGGCATAGGGGAAAAATGCACATACCGTTGTAATCGGCGAGTTTCCACTTCCAGATGCAACAGGAAATTCTCGAGTTCGTCATTCCGTTCTCGAGATATGGGAGTTTGAAGTTAAGGAAAGGTTGAGAAACCATCAAAATTTTCGCAATTCTGATGCTAGAAACCAATAACTACAATGGCCTAGGGGAAAAATACACATACCGTTGTAATCGGGCGAGTTTCTGCTTTCAGATGCAACAGGAATTTCTCGAGTTCGTCAATCCGTTCGCGAGATATGGGAGTTTGAAGTTATGGAATGCTTGAGAAACCATCAAAATTTTCGCAAGTCTGATACTCGCACCAATAACTACAAAGGCATAGGGGAAAAATGGACATACCTTTGTAATCGGGCGAGTTTCCACTTTCAGATGCAACAGGAATTTCTCGAGTTCGTCATTCCGTTCGCGAGATATGGGAGGTGGAAGTTAAGGAACGGTTTAGAAACCATCAAAATTTTCGCAATTCTGATACTAGAAACCAATAACTACTATGGCCTAGGGCAAAAATGCACATACCGTTGAAATCGGGCGAGTTTCTGCTTTCAGATGCAACAGGAATTTCTCGAGGTCGTGAATCCGTTCGCGAGATATGGGAGTTTGAAATTATAGAATGCGTGAGAAACCGTCAAAATTTTCACAAATCTGGTACTCGAAACCAATAACTACTATGGCCTAGGGCAAAAATGCACATACCGTTGAAATCGGGTGAGTTTCTGCTTTCAGATGCAACAGGAATTTCTCGAGTTCGTCAATCCGCTCGCGAAATATGGGAGTTCGAATTTAAGGAATGGTTGAGAAACCATCAAAATTTTCGCAAGCCTGATACTCGAAACCAGCAACTGGAATGGCCTAGGGGAAAAGTACACACACCTTTGTAATCGGGCGAGTTTCTGCTGTCAGATGCAACTGGAGTTTCTCGAGTTCGTCAATCCATTCGCGAGATATGGGAGTTTGAAGTTAAGGAATGCTTGAGAAACCATCAAAATTATCGCAAGTCTGATACTCGAAGCCAATAACAACAAAGGCCTAGGGGAAAAATACACGTACCGTTGTAATCGGGCGAGTTTCTGCTTTCAGATGCAATAGGAAATTCTCGAGTTCGTCAATCCGTTCGCAAGATATGGGAGTTTGAAGTTAAGGAATGGTTGAGAAACCATCAAAATTTTCGCAATTCTGATGCTAGAAACCAATAACTACAATGGCCTATGGGAAAAATACACATACCGTTGTAATCGGGCGAGTTTCTGCTTTCCGATGCAACAGGAATTTCTCGAGTTCGTCAATCCGTTCGCGAGATGTGGGAGTTTGAAGTTATGGAATGCTTGAGAAACCATCAAAATTTTCGCAAGTCTGGTACTCGAAACCAATAACTACTATGGCCTAGGGCAAAAATGCACATACCGTAGAAATCGGGCGAGTTTCTGCTTTCAGATGCAACAGGAATTTCTCGAGTTCGTCAATCAGCTCGCGAGATATGGCAGTTTGAAGTTAAGGAATGATTGAGAAACCTTTAAAATTTTCGCTGGTCTGATACTCGAAACCAATAACTGGAATGGCCTAGGTCAAAAATACACGTATCGTTGTAATCGGGCGTGTTTCTGCTTTCAGATGCAATAGGAATTTCTCGAGTTCGTCAATCCGTTCGCGAGATATGGGAGTTTGAAGTTATGGAATGCTTGAGAAACCATCAAAATTTTCGCAAGTCTGATACTCGCACCAATAACTACAAAGGCATAGGGGAAAAATGGACATACCTTTGTAATCGGGCGAGTTTCCACTTTCAGATGCAACAGGAATTACTCGAGTTCGTCTTTCCGTTCGCGAGATATGGAAGTGTGAAAATAAGGAATGGTTGAGAAACCATCAAAATTTTCGTAAGTCTGATACTCGAAACCAATAACTACAATGGCCTAGGGGAAAAATACACATACCGATGTAATCGGGCGAGTTTCTGCTGTCAGATGCAACAGGAATTTCTCGAGTTCGTCAATGCGTTCGCGAGATATGGGAGTTTGAAGTTAAGGAATGGTTGAGAACCATCACAATTTTCGCAAATCTGATACTCGAAACCAATAACTACGAAGGCATAGGGGAAAAATGCACATACCTTTGTAATCGGGCGAGTTTCCACTTTCAGATGCAACAGGAATTTCTCGAGTTCGTCATTCCGTTCGCGAGATATGGGAGTTTGAAGTTAAGGAATGGTTGAGAAACCATCAAAATTTTCGCAATTCTGATGCTAGAAACCAATAATTACAATTGCCTAGGGGAGAAATACACATACCGTTGTAATCGCGCGAGTTTCTGCTTTCAGATGCAACAGGAATTTCTCGAGTTCGTCAATCCGTTCGCGAGATATGGGAGTTTGAAGTTAAGGAATGCTTGAGAAACCATCAAAATTTTCGCAAGCCTGATACTCGAAACCAATAACTACAAAGGCATAGGGGGAAAATGCACATACCGTTGTAATCGGGCGAGCTTCTGCTTTCAGATGCAACAGGAATTTCTCGAGTTCGTCAATCCGTTCGCGAGATATGGTAGTTTGAAGTTAAGGAATGTTTGAAACACCATCAAAATTTTCGCAAGTCTGATACTCGAAACCAATAACTACAAAGGCATAGGGGGAAAATGCACATACCGTTGTAATCGGGCGAGCTTCTGCTTTCAGATGCAACAGGAATTTCTCCAGTTCGTCAATCCGTTCGCGAGATATGGTAGTTTGAAGTTAAGGAATGTTTGAAACACCATCAAAATTTTCGCAAGTCTGATACTCGAAACCAATAACTACAATGGCCTAGGGGAAAAATACACATACCGTTGTAATCGGGCGAGTTTCTGCTGTCAGATGCAGCAGGAATTTCTCGAGTTCGTCAATCCATTCGCGAGATATGGGAGTTTGAAGTCAAGGAATGCTTGAGAAACCATCAAAATTATCGCAAGTCTGATACTCGAAAACAGTAACAACAAAGGCCTAGGGGAAAAATACACGTACCGTTGTAATCGGGCGAGTTTCTGCTTTCAGATGCAACAGGAATTTCTCGAGTTCGTCAATCCGTTCGCGAGATATGGGAGCTTGAAGTTAAGGAATGGTTGAGAAACCACCAAAATTTTCGCAAGTCTGATACTCGAAACCAATAACTACTATGGCCTAGGGCAAAAATGCACATACCGTTGAAATCGGGCGAGTTTCTGCTTTCAGATGCAACAGGAATTTCTCGAGTTCGTCAATCCGTTCGCGAGATATGGGAGCTTGAAGTTAAGGAATGGTTGAGAAACCATCAAAATTTTCGCTGGTCTGATACTCGAATCCAATATCTACTATGGCCTAGGGCAAAAATACACGTACCGTTGTAATCGGGCGAGTTTCTGCTTTCAGATGCAATAGGAAATTTTCGAGTTCGTCAATCCGTTCGCGAGATATGGGAGCTTGAAGTTAAGGAATGGTTGAGAAACCACCAAAATTTTCGCAAGTCTGATACTCGAAACCAATAACTACTGTGGCCTAGGGCAAAAATGCACATACCGTTGAAATCGGGCGAGTTTCTGCTTTCAGATGCAACAGGAATTTCTCGAGTTCGTCAATCCGTTCGCGAGATATGGGAGCTTGAAGTTAAGGAATGGTTGAGAAACCATCAAAATTTTCGCTGGTCTGATACTCGAATCCAATATCTACTATGGCCTAGGGCAAAAATACACGTACCGTTGTAATCGGGCGAGTTTCTGCTTTCAGATGCAATAGGAATTTCTCGAGTTCGTCATTCCGTTCGCGAGATATGGGAGTTTGAAGGTAAGGAATGGTTGAGAAACCATCAAAATTTTCGCAAATCTGATACTCGAAACCAATAACTACGAAGGCATAGGGGAAAAATGCACATACCTTTGTAATCGGGCGAGTTTCTGCTTTCAGATGCAACAGGAATTTCTCGAGTTCGTCAATCCGTTCGCGAGATATGGGAGTTTGAAGTTATGGAATGCTTGAGAAACCATCAAAATTTTCGCAAGTCTGATACTCGCACCAATAACTACAAAGGCATAGGGGAAAAATGGACATTCCTTTGTAATCGGGCGAGTTTCCACTTTCAGATGCAACAGGAATTTCTCGTGTTCGTCATTCCGTTCGCGAGATATGGGAGTTTGAAGTTAAGGAATGGTTGAGAAACCATCAAAATTTTCGCTGGTCTGATACTCGAAACCAATAACTGGAATGGCCAAGGGGAAAAGTACACACGCCATTGTAATCCGGCGAGTTTCCACTTTCAGATGCAACAGGAATTTCTCGAGTTGGTCATTCCGTTCGCGAGATATGGGAGTTTGAAGTTAAGGAACGGTTGAGAAACCATCAAAATTTTCGCAAGTCTGATACTCGCACCAATAACTACAAAGGCATAGGGGGAAAATGGACATACCTTTGTAATCGGGCGAGTTTCCACTTTCAGATGCAACAGGAATTTCTCGAGTTCGTCATTCCGTTCGCGAGATATGGGAGGTGGAAGTTAAGGAACGGTTGAGAAACCATCAAAATTTTCGCAATTCTGATACTAGAAACCAATAACTACTATGGCCTTGGGCAAAAATGCACATACCGTTGAAATCGGGCGAGTTTCTGCTTTCAGATGCAACAGGAATTTCTCGAGGTCGTGAATCCGTTCGCGAGATATGGGAGTTTGAAATTATAGAATGCGTGAGAAGCCATCAAAATTTTCACAAGTCTGGTACTCGAAACCAATAACTACTATGGCCTAGGGCAAAAATGCACATACCGTTGAAATCGGGCGAGTTTCTGCTTTCAGATGCAACAGGAATTTCTGGAGTTCGTCAATCCGCTCGCGAAATATGGGAGTTCGAATTTAAGGAATGGTTGAGAAACCATCAAAATTTTCGCAAGTCTGATACTCGAAACCAGCAACTGGAATGGCCTAGGGGAAAAGTACACACACCTTTGTAATCGGGCGAGTTTCTGCTGTCAGATGCAACTGGAATTTCTCGAGTTCGTCAATCCATTCGCGAGATATGGGAGTTTGAAGTTAAGGAATGCTTGAGAAACCATCAAAATTATCGCAAGTCTGATACTCGAAACCAATAACAACAAAGGTCTAGGGGAAAAATACACGCACCGTTGTAATCGGGCGAGTTTCTGCTTTCAGATGCAATAGGAAATTCTCGAGTTCGTCAATCCGTTCGCAAGATATGGGAGTTTGAAGTAAGGAATGGTTGAGAAACCATCAAAATTTTCGCAATTCTGATGCTAGAAACCAATAACTACAATGGCCTATGGGAAAAATACACATACCGTTGTAATCGGGCGAGTTTCTGCTTTCCGATGCAACAGGAATTTCTCGAGTTCGTCAATCCGTTCGCGAGATATGGGAGTTTGAAGTTATGGAATGCTTGAGAAACCATCAAAATTTTCGCTGGTCTGATACACGAAACCAATAACTGGAATGGCCCAGGGGAAAAGTACACACACCATTGTAAACGGTCGAGTTTCTACTTTCATATACAACAGGAATTTCTTGAGTTCGTCATTCCGTTCGCGAGATATGGGAGTTTGAAGTTAAAGAATGCTTGAGAAACCATCAAAATTTTCGCAAGTCTGATACACGAAACCAATAACTACAAAGCCATAGGGGAAAAATGCACATACCTTTGTAATCGGGCGAGTTTCCACTTTCAGATGCAATAGGAATTTCTCAAGTTCGTCATTCCGTTCGCGAGATATGGGAGTTTGAAGTTAAGGAACGGTTGAGAAACCATCAAAATTTTCGCAAGTCTGATACTCGAAACCAATAACTACAGAGGCATAGGGGAAAAATGGACATACCTTTGTAATCGGGCGAGTTTCCACTTTCAGATGCAACAGGAATTTCTCGAGTTCGTCATTCCGTTCGCGAGATATGGGAGGTGGAAGTTAAGGAACGGTTTAGAAACCATCAAAATTTTCGCAATTCTGATACTAGAAACCAATAACTACTATGGCCTAGGGCAAAAATGCACATACCGTTGAAATCGGGCGAGTTTCTGCTTTCAGATGCAACAGGAATTTCTCGAGGTCGTGAATCCGTTCGCGAGATATGGGAGTTTGAAATTATAGAATGCGTGAGAAACCGTCAAAATTTTCACAAGTCTGGTACTCGAAACCAATAACTACTATGGCCTAGGGCAAAAATGCACATACCGTTGAAATCGGGTGAGTTTCTGCTTTCAGATGCAACAGGAATTTCTCGAGTTCGTCAATCCGCTCGCGAAATATGGGAGTTCGAATTTAAGGAATGGTTGAGAAACCATCAAAATTTTCGCAAGCCTGATACTCGAAACCAGCAACTGGAATGGCCTAGGGGAAAAGTACACACACCTTTGTAATCGGGCGAGTTTCTGCTGTCAGATGCAACTGGAGTTTCTCGAGTTCGTCAATCCATTCGCGAGATATGGGAGTTTGAAGTTAAGGAATGCTTGAGAAACCATCAAAATTATCGCAAGTCTGATACTCGAAGCCAATAACAACAAAGGCCTAGGGGAAAAATACACGTACCGTTGTAATCGGGCGAGTTTCTGCTTTCAGATGCAATAGGAAATTCTCGAGTTCGTCAATCCGTTCGCAAGATATGGGAGTTTGAAGTTAAGGAATGGTTGAGAAACCATCAAAATTTTCGCAATTCTGATGCTAGAAACCAATAACTACAATGGCCTATGGGAAAAATACACATACCGTTGTAATCGGGCGAGTTTCTGCTTTCCGATGCAACAGGAATTTCTCGAGTTCGTCAATCCGTTCGCGAGATGTGGGAGTTTGAAGTTATGGAATGCTTGAGAAACCATCAAAATTTTCGCAAGTCTGGTACTCGAAACCAATAACTACTATGGCCTAGGGCAAAAATGCACATACCGTAGAAATCGGGCGAGTTTCTGCTTTCAGATGCAACAGGAATTTCTCGAGTTCGTCAATCAGCTCGCGAGATATGGCAGTTTGAAGTTAAGGAATGATTGAGAAACCTTTAAAATTTTCGCTGGTCTGATACTCGAAACCAATAACTGGAATGGCCTAGGTCAAAAATACACGTATCGTTGTAATCGGGCGTGTTTCTGCTTTCAGATGCAATAGGAATTTCTCGAGTTCGTCAATCCGTTCGCGAGATATGGGAGTTTGAAGTTATGGAATGCTTGAGAAACCATCAAAATTTTCGCAAGTCTGATACTCGCACCAATAACTACAAAGGCATAGGGGAAAAATGGACATACCTTTGTAATCGGGCGAGTTTCCACTTTCAGATGCAACAGGAATTACTCGAGTTCGTCTTTCCGTTCGCGAGATATGGAAGTGTGAAAATAAGGAATGGTTGAGAAACCATCAAAATTTTCGTAAGTCTGATACTCGAAACCAATAACTACAATGGCCTAGGGGAAAAATACACATACCGATGTAATCGGGCGAGTTTCTGCTGTCAGATGCAACAGGAATTTCTCGAGTTCGTCAATGCGTTCGCGAGATATGGGAGTTTGAAGTTAAGGAATGGTTGAGAACCATCACAATTTTCGCAAATCTGATACTCGAAACCAATAACTACGAAGGCATAGGGGAAAAATGCACATACCTTTGTAATCGGGCGAGTTTCCACTTTCAGATGCAACAGGAATTTCTCGAGTTCGTCATTCCGTTCGCGAGATATGGGAGTTTGAAGTTAAGGAATGGTTGAGAAACCATCAAAATTTTCGCAATTCTGATGCTAGAAACCAATAATTACAATTGCCTAGGGGAGAAATACACATACCGTTGTAATCGCGCGAGTTTCTGCTTTCAGATGCAACAGGAATTTCTCGAGTTCGTCAATCCGTTCGCGAGATATGGGAGTTTGAAGTTAAGGAATGCTTGAGAAACCATCAAAATTTTCGCAAGCCTGATACTCGAAACCAATAACTACAAAGGCATAGGGGGAAAATGCACATACCGTTGTAATCGGGCGAGCTTCTGCTTTCAGATGCAACAGGAATTTCTCGAGTTCGTCAATCCGTTCGCGAGATATGGTAGTTTGAAGTTAAGGAATGTTTGAAACACCATCAAAATTTTCGCAAGTCTGATACTCGAAACCAATAACTACAAAGGCATAGGGGGAAAATGCACATACCGTTGTAATCGGGCGAGCTTCTGCTTTCAGATGCAACAGGAATTTCTCGAGTTCGTCAATCCGTTCGCGAGATATGGTAGTTTGAAGTTAAGGAATGTTTGAAACACCATCAAAATTTTCGCAAGTCTGATACTCGAAACCAATAACTACAATGGCCTAGGGGAAAAATACACATACCGTTGTAATCGGGCGAGTTTCTGCTGTCAGATGCAGCAGGAATTTCTCGAGTTCGTCAATCCATTCGCGAGATATGGGAGTTTGAAGTCAAGGAATGCTTGAGAAACCATCAAAATTATCGCAAGTCTGATACTCGAAAACAGTAACAACAAAGGCCTAGGGGAAAAATACACGTACCGTTGTAATCGGGCGAGTTTCTGCTTTCAGATGCAACAGGAATTTCTCGAGTTCGTCAATCCGTTCGCGAGATATGGGAGCTTGAAGTTAAGGAATGGTTGAGAAACCACCAAAATTTTCGCAAGTCTGATACTCGAAACCAATAACTACTATGGCCTAGGGCAAAAATGCACATACCGTTGAAATCGGGCGAGTTTCTGCTTTCAGATGCAACAGGAATTTCTCGAGTTCGTCAATCCGTTCGCGAGATATGGGAGCTTGAAGTTAAGGAATGGTTGAGAAACCATCAAAATTTTCGCTGGTCTGATACTCGAATCCAATATCTACTATGGCCTAGGGCAAAAATACACGTACCGTTGTAATCGGGCGAGTTTCTGCTTTCAGATGCAATAGGAAATTTTCGAGTTCGTCAATCCGTTCGCGAGATATGGGAGCTTGAAGTTAAGGAATGGTTGAGAAACCACCAAAATTTTCGCAAGTCTGATACTCGAAACCAATAACTACTATGGCCTAGGGCAAAAATGCACATACCGTTGAAATCGGGCGAGTTTCTGCTTTCAGATGCAACAGGAATTTCTCGAGTTCGTCAATCCGTTCGCGAGATATGGGAGCTTGAAGTTAAGGAATGGTTGAGAAACCATCAAAATTTTCGCTGGTCTGATACTCGAATCCAATATCTACTATGGCCTAGGGCAAAAATACACGTACCGTTGTAATCGGGCGAGTTTCTGCTTTCAGATGCAATAGGAATTTCTCGAGTTCGTCATTCCGTTCGCGAGATATGGGAGTTTGAAGGTAAGGAATGGTTGAGAAACCATCAAAATTTTCGCAAATCTGATACTCGAAACCAATAACTACGAAGGCATAGGGGAAAAATGCACATACCTTTGTAATCGGGCGAGTTTCTGCTTTCAGATGCAACAGGAATTTCTCGAGTTCGTCAATCCGTTCGCGAGATATGGGAGTTTGAAGTTATGGAATGCTTGAGAAACCATCAAAATTTTCGCAAGTCTGATACTCGAAACCAATAACTACAATGGCCTAGGGGAAAAATACACATACCGTTGTAATCGGGCGAGTTTCTGCTGTCAGATGCAGCAGGAATTTCTCGAGTTCGTCAATCCATTCGCGAGATATGGGAGTTTGAAGTCAAGGAATGCTTGAGAAACCATCAAAATTATCGCAAGTCTGATACTCGAAAACAGTAACAACAAAGGCCTAGGGGAAAAATACACGTACCGTTGTAATCGGGCGAGTTTCTGCTTTCAGATGCAACAGGAATTTCTCGAGTTCGTCAATCCGTTCGCGAGATATGGGAGCTTGAAGTTAAGGAATGGTTGAGAAACCACCAAAATTTTCGCAAGTCTGATACTCGAAACCAATAACTACTATGGCCTAGGGCAAAAATGCACATACCGTTGAAATCGGGCGAGTTTCTGCTTTCAGATGCAACAGGAATTTCTCGAGTTCGTCAATCCGTTCGCGAGATATGGGAGCTTGAAGTTAAGGAATGGTTGAGAAACCATCAAAATTTTCGCTGGTCTGATACTCGAATCCAATATCTACTATGGCCTAGGGCAAAAATACACGTACCGTTGTAATCGGGCGAGTTTCTGCTTTCAGATGCAATAGGAAATTTTCGAGTTCGTCAATCCGTTCGCGAGATATGGGAGCTTGAAGTTAAGGAATGGTTGAGAAACCACCAAAATTTTCGCAAGTCTGATACTCGAAACCAATAACTACTATGGCCTAGGGCAAAAATGCACATACCGTTGAAATCGGGCGAGTTTCTGCTTTCAGATGCAACAGGAATTTCTCGAGTTCGTCAATCCGTTCGCGAGATATGGGAGCTTGAAGTTAAGGAATGGTTGAGAAACCATCAAAATTTTCGCTGGTCTGATACTCGAATCCAATATCTACTATGGCCTAGGGCAAAAATACACGTACCGTTGTAATCGGGCGAGTTTCTGCTTTCAGATGCAATAGGAATTTCTCGAGTTCGTCATTCCGTTCGCGAGATATGGGAGTTTGAAGGTAAGGAATGGTTGAGAAACCATCAAAATTTTCGCAAATCTGATACTCGAAACCAATAACTACGAAGGCATAGGGGAAAAATGCACATACCTTTGTAATCGGGCGAGTTTCTGCTTTCAGATGCAACAGGAATTTCTCGAGTTCGTCAATCCGTTCGCGAGATATGGGAGTTTGAAGTTATGGAATGCTTGAGAAACCATCAAAATTTTCGCAAGTCTGATACTCGCACCAATAACTACAAAGGCATAGGGGAAAAATGGACATTCCTTTGTAATCGGGCGAGTTTCCACTTTCAGATGCAACAGGAATTTCTCGTGTTCGTCATTCCGTTCGCGAGATATGGGAGTTTGAAGTTAAGGAATGGTTGAGAAACCATCAAAATTTTCGCTGGTCTGATACTCGAAACCAATAACTGGAATGGCCAAGGGGAAAAGTACACACGCCATTGTAATCCGGCGAGTTTCCACTTTCAGATGCAACAGGAATTTCTCGAGTTGGTCATTCCGTTCGCGAGATATGGGAGTTTGAAGTTAAGGAACGGTTGAGAAACCATCAAAATTTTCGCAAGTCTGATACTCGCACCAATAACTACAAAGGCATAGGGGGAAAATGGACATACCTTTGTAATCGGGCGAGTTTCCACTTTCAGATGCAACAGGAATTTCTCGAGTTCGTCATTCCGTTCGCGAGATATGGGAGGTGGAAGTTAAGGAACGGTTGAGAAACCATCAAAATTTTCGCAATTCTGATACTAGAAACCAATAACTACTATGGCCTTGGGCAAAAATGCACATACCGTTGAAATCGGGCGAGTTTCTGCTTTCAGATGCAACAGGAATTTCTCGAGGTCGTGAATCCGTTCGCGAGATATGGGAGTTTGAAATTATAGAATGCGTGAGAAGCCATCAAAATTTTCACAAGTCTGGTACTCGAAACCAATAACTACTATGGCCTAGGGCAAAAATGCACATACCGTTGAAATCGGGCGAGTTTCTGCTTTCAGATGCAACAGGAATTTCTGGAGTTCGTCAATCCGCTCGCGAAATATGGGAGTTCGAATTTAAGGAATGGTTGAGAAACCATCAAAATTTTCGCAAGTCTGATACTCGAAACCAGCAACTGGAATGGCCTAGGGGAAAAGTACACACACCTTTGTAATCGGGCGAGTTTCTGCTGTCAGATGCAACTGGAATTTCTCGAGTTCGTCAATCCATTCGCGAGATATGGGAGTTTGAAGTTAAGGAATGCTTGAGAAACCATCAAAATTATCGCAAGTCTGATACTCGAAACCAATAACAACAAAGGTCTAGGGGAAAAATACACGCACCGTTGTAATCGGGCGAGTTTCTGCTTTCAGATGCAATAGGAAATTCTCGAGTTCGTCAATCCGTTCGCAAGATATGGGAGTTTGAAGTAAGGAATGGTTGAGAAACCATCAAAATTTTCGCAATTCTGATGCTAGAAACCAATAACTACAATGGCCTATGGGAAAAATACACATACCGTTGTAATCGGGCGAGTTTCTGCTTTCCGATGCAACAGGAATTTCTCGAGTTCGTCAATCCGTTCGCGAGATATGGGAGTTTGAAGTTATGGAATGCTTGAGAAACCATCAAAATTTTCGCTGGTCTGATACACGAAACCAATAACTGGAATGGCCCAGGGGAAAAGTACACACACCATTGTAAACGGTCGAGTTTCTACTTTCATATACAACAGGAATTTCTTGAGTTCGTCATTCCGTTCGCGAGATATGGGAGTTTGAAGTTAAAGAATGCTTGAGAAACCATCAAAATTTTCGCAAGTCTGATACACGAAACCAATAACTACAAAGCCATAGGGGAAAAATGCACATACCTTTGTAATCGGGCGAGTTTCCACTTTCAGATGCAATAGGAATTTCTCAAGTTCGTCATTCCGTTCGCGAGATATGGGAGTTTGAAGTTAAGGAACGGTTGAGAAACCATCAAAATTTTCGCAAGTCTGATACTCGAAACCAATAACTACAGAGGCCTAGGGGAAAAATACACATAGCGTTGTAATCGGGCGGGTTTCTGCTTTCAGATGCAACAGGAATTTCTCGAGTTCGTCAATCCGTTCGCGAGATATGGGAGTTTGAAGTTAAGGAATGGTTCAGAAACCTTCAAAATTTTCGCTGGTCTGATACTCGAAACCAATAACTGGAATGGCCTAGGTCAAAAATACACGTACCATTGTAATCGGGCGTGTTTCTGCTTTCAGAAGCAATAGGAATTTCTCAAGTTCGTCATTCCGTTCGCGAGATATGGGAGTTTGAAGTTAAGGAACGGTTGAGAAACCATCAAAATTTTCGCAAGTCTGATACTCGAAACCAATAACTACAGAGGCCTAGGGGAAAAATACACATAGCGTTGTAATCGGGCGAGCTTCTGCTTTCTGATGCAATAGGAAATTCTCGAGTTCGTCAATCCGTTCGCGAGATATGGGAGTTTGAAGTTAAGGAATGCTTGAGAAACCATCAAAATTAACGCAATTCGGATGCTAGAAACGAATAACTGGAATTGCCTAGGGGAAAAGTTCACAGACAATTAAAATCGGGCGAGTTACTATTTTCAGATGCAACAGGAATATCTCGAGTTCGTCATTCCGTTCGCGACATATGGGAGTTTGAAGTTAAGGAATGGTTGAGAAACCATCACAATTTTCGCAGGTCTGATACTCGAAACCAATAACCACTGTGGCCTAGGGCAAAAATACACATACCGTTATAATCGGGCGAGTTTCTGCTTTCAGATGCAATAGGAAATTCTCGAGTTCGTCAATCCGATCGCGAGATATGGAAGTTTGAAGTTAAGGAATGCTTGAGAAACCATCAAAATTTTCGCTGGTCTGATACTCGAAACCAACAACTGGAATGGCCTAGCGGAAAAGTACACACACCGTTGTATTCGGGCGAGTTTCTGCTTTCAGAAGCAATAGGAAATTCTCGAGCTCGTCAATCCGTTCGCGAGATATGGGAGTTGGAAATTAAGGAATGGTTGAGAAACCATCAAAATTTTCGCATGTCTGATACTCGAAACCAATAACTACAATGGCCTAGGGGAAAAATACACATACCGTTGTAATCGGGCGGGTTTCTGCTTTCAGATGCAATAGGAAATTCTCGAGTTCGTCAATCCGTTCGCGAGATATGGAAGTTTGAAGTTACGGAATGCTTGAGAAACCATCAAAATTTTCGCTGGTCTGATACTCGAAACCAACAACTGGAATGGCCTAGCGGAAAAGTACACACACCGTTGTATTCGGGCGAGTTTCTGCTTTCAGAAGCAATAGGAAATTCTCGAGCTCGTCAATCCGTTCGCGAGATATGGGAGTTGGAAATTAAGGAATGGTTGAGAAACCATCAAAATTTTCGCATGTCTGATACTCGAAACCAATAACTACAATGGCCTAGGGGAAAAATACACATACCGTTGTAATCGGGCGGGTTTCTGCTTTCAGATGCAATAGGAAATTCTCGAGTTCGTCAATCCGTTCGCGAGATATGGAAGTTTGAAGTTACGGAATGCTTGAGAAACCATCAAAATTTTCGCTGGTCTGATACTCGAAACCAACAACTGGAATGGTCTAGGGGAAAAGTACACACACCGTTGTAATCGGGCGAGTTTCTGCTTTTAGAGGCAATAGGAAATTCTCGAGTTCGTCAATCCGTTCGCGAGATATGGAAGTGTGAAAATAAGGATTGGTTGAGGAACATTCAAAATTTTCGCAAGTCTGATACACGAAACCAATAACTACAAAGGCCTAGGGAAAAAATACACATACGGTTGTAATCGGGCGACTTTCGACTTTCACATGCAACAGGAATTTCTCGAGTTCGTCAATCCGTTCGCGGGATATGGGAGTTTGAAGTTAAGGAATGGTTAAGAAACCATCAAAATTTTCGCTGGTCTGATACTCGAAACCAATAAATGGAATGGCCTAGGGGAAAAGTACACACAACATTGTAATCGTGCGAGTTTCTACTTTCAGATGCAACAGGAATTTCTCGAGTTCGTCATTCCGTTCGCGAGATATGGGAGTTTGAAGTTAAGGAATGCTTGAGAAACCATCAAAATTTTCGCAAGTCTGATACTCGAAACCAATAACTACAAAGGCGTAGGGGAAAAATGCACATACCGTTGTAATCGGGCGAGTTTCTGCTTTCAGATGCAACAGGAACTTCTCGAGTTCGTCAATCCGTTCGCGAAATATGGGAGTTTGAAGTTAAGGAATGTTTGAGAAACCATCAAAATTATCGCAAGTCTGATACTCGAAACAAATAACTACATAGGCCTAGGGGAAAAATACATGTACCGTTGTAATCGTGCGAGTTTCTGCTTTCAGATGCAATAGGAAATTCTCGAGTTCGTCAATCCGATCGCTAGATATGGAAGTTTGAATTTAAGGAATGCTTGAGAAACCATCAAAATTTCCGCTGGTCTGATACTCGAAACCAACAACTGGAATGGCCTAGGGGAAAAGTACACACACCGTTGTATTCGGGCGAGTTTCTGCTTTCAGAAGCAATAGGAAATTCTCGAGCTCGTCAACCTGTTCGCGAGATATGGAAGTGTGAAGATAAGGAATGGTTGAGAAACCATCAAAATTTTCGCAAGTCTGATACTCGAAACCAATAACTGGAATGGCCTAGGGGAAAAGTACACATATCATTGTAATCGGGCGAGTTTCTACTTTCAGATGCAACACGAATTTCTCGAGTTCGTCAATCCGTTCGCGAGATATGGAAGTTTGAAGTTAAGGAATGCTTGAGGAACCATCAAAATTTTCGCTGGTCTGATACTCGAAACCAACAACTGGAATGGCCTAGGGGAAAAGTACACACACCGTTGTAATCGGGCGAGTTTCTGCTTTTAGAGGCAATAGGAAATTCTCGAGTTCGTCAATCCGTTCGCGAGATATGGAAGGGTGAAAATAAGGATTGGTTGAGGAACATTCAAAATTTTCGCAAGTCTGATACACGAAACCAATAACTACAAAGGCCTAGGGAAAAATACACATACGGTTGTAATCGGGCGACTTTCGACTTTCACATGCAACGGGAATTTCTCGAGTTCGTCAATCCGTTCGCGGGATATGGGAGTTTGAAGTTAAGGAATGGTTAAGAAACCATCAAAATTTTCGCTGGTCTGATACTCGAAACCAATAAATGGAATGGCCTAGGGGAAAAGTACACACACCATTGTAATCGGTCGAGTTTCTACTTTCATATACAACAGGAATTTCTCGAGTTCATCATTCCGTTCGCGAGATATGGGAGTTTGAAATTAAGGAATGGTTGAGAAGCCATCAAAATTTTCGCAATTCTGATGCTAGAAACCAATAACTACAATGGCCTAGGGGAAAAATACACATGCCGTTGTAATCGGGCGAGTTTCTGCTTTCAGATGCAACAGGAATTTCTGGAGTTCGTCAATCCGTTCGCGAGATATGGGAGTTTGAAGTTAAAGAATGCTTGTGAAACCATCAAAATTTTCGCAAGTCTGATACTCGAAACCAATAACTACAAAGGCATAGGGGAAAAATGCACATACCTTTGTAATCGGGCGAGTTTCCACTTTCAGATGCAATAGGAATTTCTCGAGTTCGTCATTCCGTTCGCGAGATATGGGAGTTTGAAGTTAAGGAACGGTTGAGAAACCATCAAAATTTTCGCAATTCTGATACTCGACACCAATAACTACTATGGCCTAGGGCAAAAATGCACATACCGTTGAAATCGGGCGAGTCTCTGCTTTCAGATGCAACAGGTATTTCTCGAGTTCGTCAATCCGATCGCGAGATATGGAAGTTTGAAGTTAAGGAATGCTTGAGAAACCATCAAAATTTCCGCTGGTCTGATACTCGAAACCAACAACTGGAATGGCCTAGGGGAAAAGTACACACACCGTTGTATTCGGGCGAGTTTCTGCTTTTAGAAGCAATAGGAAATTCTCGAGCTCGTCAATCTGTTCGCGAGATATGGAAGTTTGAAGTTAAGGAATGCTTGAGGAACCATCAAAATTTTCGCTGGTCTGATACTCGAAACCAACAACTGGAATGGCCTAGGGGAAAAGTACACACACCGTTGTAATCGGGCGAGTTTCTGCTTTTAGAGGCAATAGGAAATTCTCGAGTTCGTCAATCCGTTCGCGAGATATGGAAGTGTGAAAATAAGGATTGGTTGAGGAACATTCAAAATTTTCGCAAGTCTGATACACGAAACCAATAACTACAAAGGCCTAGGGAAAAATACACATACGGTTGTAATCGGGCGACTTTCGACTTTCACATGCAACAGGAATTTCTCGAGTTCGTCAATCCGTTCGCGGGATATGGGAGTTTGAAGTTAAGGAATGGTTAAGAAACCATCAAAATTTTCGCTGGTCTGATACTCGAAACCAATAAATGGAATGGCCTAGGGGAAAAGTACACACACCATTGTAATCGGTCGAGTTTCTACTTTCATATACAACAGGAATTTCTCGAGTTCATCATTCCGTTCGCGAGATATGGGAGTTTGAAATTAAGGAATGGTTGAGAAGCCATCAAAATTTTCGCAATTCTGATGCTAGAAACCAATAACTACAATGGCCTAGGGGAAAAATACACATGCCGTTGTAATCGGGCGAGTTTCTGCTTTCAGATGCAACAGGAATTTCTGGAGTTCGTCAATCCGTTCGCGAGATATGGGAGTTTGAAGTTAAAGAATGCTTGTGAAACCATCAAAATTTTCGCAAGTCTGATACTCGAAACCAATAACTACAAAGGCATAGGGGAAAAATGCACATACCTTTGTAATCGGGCGAGTTTCCACTTTCAGATGCAATAGGAATTTCTCGAGTTCGTCATTCCGTTCGCGAGATATGGGAGTTTGAAGTTAAGGAACGGTTGAGAAACCATCAAAATTTTCGCTATTCTGATACTCGACACCAATAACTACTATGGCCTAGGGCAAAAATGCACATACCGTTGAAATCGGGCGAGTCTCTGCTTTCAGATGCAACAGGTATTTCTCGAGTTCGTCAATCCGTTCGTGAGATATGGGAGTTTGAAGTTATGGAATGCTTGAGAAACCATCAAAATTTTCGCAAGTCTGAAACTCGAAACCAATAACTGGAATGGCCTAGGGGAAAAGTACACACAACATTGTAATCGTGCGAGTTTCTACTTTCAGATGCAACAGGAATTTCTCGAGTTCGTCATTCCGTTCGCGAGATATGGGAGTTTGAAGTTAAGGAATGCTTGAGAAACCATCAAAATTTTCGCAAGTCTGGTACTCGAAACCAATAACTACAAAGGCGTAGGGGAAAAATGCACATACCGTTGTAATCGGGCGAGTTTCTGCTTTCAGATGCAACAGGAACTTCTCGAGTTCGTCAATCCGTTCGCGAAATATGGTAGTTTGAAGTTAAGGAATGTTTGAGAAACCATCAAAATTATCGCAAGTCTGATACTCGAAACAAATAACTACATAGGCCTAGGGGAAAAATACATGTACCGTTGTAATCGGGCGAGTTTCTGCTTTCAGATGCAATAGGAAATTCTCGAGTTCGTCAATCCGATCGCGAGATATGGAAGTTTGAAGTTAAGGAATGCTTGAGAAACCATCAAAATTTCCGCTGGTCTGATACTCGAAACCAACAACTGGAATGGCCTAGGGGAAAAGTACACACACCGTTGTATTCGGGCGAGTTTCTGCTTTCAGAAGCAATAGGAAATTCTCGAGCTCGTCAATCCGTTCGCGAGATATGGGAGTTGGAAATTAAGGAATGGTTGGGAAACCATCAAAATTTTCGCAAGTCTGATACTCGAAACCAATAACTACAATGGCCTAGGGGAAAAATACACATACCGTTGTAATCGGGCGGGTTTCTTCTTTCAGATGCAATAGGGAATTCTCGAGTTCGTCAATCCGATCGCGAGATATGGAAGTTTGAAGTTAAGGAATGCTTGAGAAACCATCAATATTTTCGCTGGTCTGATACTCGAAACCAACAACAGGAATGGCCTAGGGGAAAAGTACACACACCGTTGTAATCGGGCGAGTTTCTGCTTTCAGATGCAATAGGAATTTCTCGAGTACGTCAATCCGTTCGCGAGATATGGGAGTTTGAAGTTGAGGAATGGTTGAGAGACCATCAAAATTTTCGCAAGTCTGATACTCGAAACCAATAACTACAAAGGCCTAGGGGAATAATACACATACCTTTGTAATCGGGCGCGTTTCTACTTTCAGGTGCAACAGGAATTTTTCGAGTTCGTCATTCCGTTCGCGAGATATGGGAGTTTGAAGTTAAGGAATGGTTTAGAAACCATCTCAATATTCGCAAGTCTGATACTCGAAACCTATAACCACTATGGCCTAGGGCAAAAATACACATACCGTTGTAATCGGGCGAGCTTCTGCTTTCTGATGCAATAGGAAATTCTCGAGTTCGTCAATCCGTTCGCGAGATATGGGAGTTTGAAGTTAAGGAATGCTTGAGAAACCATCAAAATTATCGCAACTCTGATACTCGAAACCAATAACAACAAAGGCCTAGGGGAAAAATACACACACCGTTGTAATCGGGCGAGTTTCTGCTGTCAGATGCAACAGGAATTTCTCGAGGTCGTCAATTCGTTCGCGAGATATGGGAGTTTGAAGTTAAGGAATGGTTGAGAAACCATCACAACTTTCGCAAGTCTGATACTCGAAACCAATAACCACTATGGCCTAGGGCAAAAATACACATACCGTTGTAATCGGGCGAGTTTCTGCTTTCAGATGCAATAGGAAATTCTCGAGTTCGTCAATCCGATCGCGAGATATGGAAGTTTGAAGTTAAGGAATGCTTGAGAAACCATCAATATTTTCGCTGGTCTGATACTCGAAACCAACAACTGGAATGGCCTAGGTGAAAAGTAAACACACCGTTGTATTCGGGCGAGTTTCTGCTTTCAGAAGCAATAGGAAATTCTCGAGCTCGTCAATCCGTTCGCGAGATATGGTAGTTTGAAGTTAAGTAATGGTTGAGAAACCATCAAAATTTTCGCAAGTCTGATACTCGAAACCAATAACTACAATGGCCTAGGGGAAAAATACACATACCGTTGTAATCGGGCGAGTTTCTGCTGTCAGATGCGACAGGAATTTCTCGAGTTCGTCAATTCGTTCGCGAGATATGGGAGTTTGAAGTTAAGGAATGCTTGAGAAACCATCAAAATTATCGCAATTCGGATGCTAGAAACGAATAACTGGAATTGCCTAGGGGAAAAGTTCACAGACCATTAAAATCGGGCGAGTTACTATTTTCAGATGCAACAGGAATATCTCGAGTTCGTCATTCCGTTCGCGACATATGGGAGTTTGAAGTTAAGGAATGGTTGAGAAACCATCACAATTTTCGCAGGTCTGATACTCGAAACCAATAACCACTGTGGCCTAGGGCAAAAATACACATACCGTTGTAATCGGGCGAGTTTCTGCTTTCAGATGCAATAGGAAATTCTCGAGTTCGTCAATCCGTTCGCGAGATATGGGAGTTGGAAATTAAGGAATGGTTGGGAAACCATCAAAATTTTCGCAAGTCTGATACTCGAAACCAATAACTACAATGGCCTAGGGGAAAAATACACATACCGTTGTAATCGGGCGGGTTTCTTCTTTCAGATGCAATAGGGAATTCTCGAGTTCGTCAATCCGATCGCGAGATATGGAAGTTTGAAGTTAAGGAATGCTTGAGAAACCATCAATATTTTCGCTGGTCTGATACTCGAAACCAACAACAGGAATGGCCTAGGGGAAAAGTACACACACCGTTGTAATCGGGCGAGTTTCTGCTTTCAGATGCAATAGGAATTTCTCGAGTACGTCAATCCGTTCGCGAGATATGGGAGTTTGAAGTTGAGGAATGGTTGAGAGACCATCAAAATTTTCGCAAGTCTGATACTCGAAACCAATAACTACAAAGGCCTAGGGGAATAATACACATACCTTTGTAATCGGGCGTGTTTCTACTTTCAGGTGCAACAGGAATTTTTCGAGTTCGTCATTCCGTTCGCGAGATATGGGAGTTTGAAGTTAAGGAATGGTTTAGAAACCATCTCAATATTCGCAAGTCTGATACTCGAAACCTATAACCACTATGGCCTAGGGCAAAAATACACATACCGTTGTAATCGGGCGAGCTTCTGCTTTCTGATGCAATAGGAAATTCTCGAGTTCGTCAATCCGTTCGCGAGATATGGGAGTTTGAAGTTAAGGAATGCTTGAGAAACCATCAAAATTATCGCAACTCTGATACTCGAAACCAATAACAACAAAGGCCTAGGGGAAAAATACACACACCGTTGTAATCGGGCGAGTTTCTGCTGTCAGATGCAACAGGAATTTCTCGAGGTCGTCAATTCGTTCGCGAGATATGGGAGTTTGAAGTTAAGGAATGGTTGAGAAACCATCACAACTTTCGCAAGTCTGATACTCGAAACCAATAACCACTATGGCCTAGGGCAAAAATACACATACCGTTGTAATCGGGCGAGTTTCTGCTTTCAGATGCAATAGGAAATTCTCGAGTTCGTCAATCCGATCGCGAGATATGGAAGTTTGAAGTTAAGGAATGCTTGAGAAACCATCAATATTTTCGCTGGTCTGATACTCGAAACCAACAACTGGAATGGCCTAGGGGAAAAGTAAACACACCGTTGTATTCGGGCGAGTTTCTGCTTTCAGAAGCAATAGGAAATTCTCGAGCTCGTCAATCCGTTCGCGAGATATGGTAGTTTGAAGTTAAGGAATGGTTGAGAAACCATCAAAATTTTCGCAAGTCTGATACTCGAAACCAATAACTACAATGGCCTAGGGGAAAAATACACATACCGTTGTAATCGGGCGAGTTTCTGCTGTCAGATGCGACAGGAATTTCTCGAGTTCGTCAATTCGTTCGCGAGATATGGGAGTTTGAAGTTAAGGAATGCTTGAGAAACCATCAAAATTATCGCAATTCGGATGCTAGAAACGAATAACTGGAATTGCCTAGGGGAAAAGTTCACAGACCATTAAAATCGGGCGAGTTACTATTTTCAGATGCAACAGGAATATCTCGAGTTCGTCATTCCGTTCGCGACATATGGGAGTTTGAAGTTAAGGAATGGTTGAGAAACCATCACAATTTTCGCAGGTCTGATACTCGAAACCAATAACCACTGTGGCCTAGGGCAAAAATACACATACCGTTGTAATCGGGCGAGTTTCTGCTTTCAGATGCAATAGGAAATTCTCGAGTTCGTCAATCCGTTCGCGAGATATGGAAGTTTGAAGTTAAGGAATGCTTGAGAAACCATCAAAATTTTCGCTGGTCTGATACTCGAAACCAACAACTGGAATGGCCTAGGGGAAAAGTACATACACCATTGTAATCGGGCGAGTTTCTACTTTCAGATACAACAGGAATTTCTCGCGTTCGTCAATGCGTTCGCGAGATATGGGAGTTTGAAGTTAAGGAATGGTTGAGAAATCATCAAAATTTTCGCAAGCCTGATACACGAATCCAATAACTACTATGGCCTAGGGCAAAAATACACATACCGTTGTAATCGGGCGAGTTTCTGCTTTCAGACGCAATAGGAATTTCTCGAGTTCGTCAATCCGTTCGCGGGATATGGGAGTTTGAAGTTAAGGAATGGTTGGGAAACCATCAAAATTTTCGCTGGTCTGATACTCGAAACCAATAACTGGAATGGCCTAGGGGAAAAGTACACACACCATTGTAATCGGTCGAGTTTCTACTTTCATATACAACAGGAATTTCTCGAGTTCGTCAATCCGTTCGCGAGATATGGGAGTTTGAAGTTAAGGAATGTTTGAGAAACCATCAAAATTTTCGCAAGTCTGATACTCGAAACCAATAACTACAAATGCCTAGGGGAAAAATACACATACCGTTGTAATCGGGCGAGATTCTACTTTCACATGCAACAGGAATTTCTCGCGTTCGTCAATCCGTTCGCGAGATATGGGAGGTTGAAGTTAAGGAATGGTTGAGAAACCATCAAAATTTTCGAAAGCCTGATACACGAATCCAATAACTACTATGGCCTAGGGCAAAAATACACATACCGTTGTAATCGGGCGAGTTTCTGCTTTCAGACGCAATAGGAATTTCTCGAGTTCGTCAATCCGTTCGCGGGATATGGGAGTTTGAAGTTAAGGAATGGTTGAGAAACCATCAAAATTTTCGCTGGTCTGATACTCGAAACCAATAACTGGAATGGCCTAGGGGAAAAGTACACACACCATTGTAATCGGTCGAGTTTCTACTTTCATATACAACAGGAATTTCTCGAGTTCGTCAATCCGTTCGCGAGATATGGGAGTTTGAATTTAAGGAATGTTTGAGAAACCATCAAAATTTTCGTAAGTCTGATACTCGAAACAAATATCTACAAATGCCTAGGGGAAAAATACACATACCGTTGTAATCGGGAGAGATTCTACTATCACATGCAACAGGAATTTCTCGCGTTCGTCATTCCGTTCGCGAGATATGGGAGTTTGAAGTTAAGGAATGGTTGAGAAACCATCAAAATTTTCGTTGGTCTGATACTCGAAACCAATAACTGGAATGGCCTAGGGGAAAAGTACATACACCATTGTAATCGGGCAAGTTTCTGCTTTCAGACGCAATAGGAAATTCTCGAGTTCGTCAATCCGTTCGCGAGATATGGAAGTTTGAAGTTAAGGAATGCTTGAGATACCATCAAAATTTTCGCTGGTCTGATACTCGAAACCAACAACTGGAATGGCCTAGGGGAAAAGTAGACACACCGTTGTAATCGGGCGAGTTTCTACTTTCATATACAACAGGAATTTCTCGAGTTCGTCAATCCGTTCGCGAGATATGGAAGTGTGAAAATAAGGAATGGTTGAGAGACCATCAAAATTTTCGCAAGTCTGATACTCGAAACCAATAACTACAAATGCCTAGGGGAAAAATACACATACCGTTGTAATCGGGCGAGATTCTACTTTCACATGCAACAGGAATTTCTCGCGTTCGTCAATCCGTTCGCGAGATATGGGAGGTTGAAGTTAAGGAATGGTTGAGAAACCATCAAAATTTTCGCAAGCCTGATACACGAATCCAATAACTACTATGGCCTAGGGCAAAAATACACATACCGTTGTAATCGGGCGAGTTTCTGCTTTCAGACGCAATAGGAATTTCTCGAGTTCGTCAATCCGTTCGCGGGATATGGGAGTTTGAAGTTAAGGAATGGTTGAGAAACCATCAAAATTTTCGCTGGTCTGATACTCGAAACCAATAACTGGAATGGCCTAGGGGAAAAGTACACACACCATTGTAATCGGTCGAGCTTCTGCTTTCTGATGCAATAGGAATTTCTCGAGTTCGTCAATCCGTTCGCGAGATATGGGAGTTTGAAGTTAAGGAATGCTTGAGAAACCATCAAAATTATCGCAACTCTGATACTCGAAACCAATAACTACAATGGCCTAGGGGAAAAATACACATACCGTTGTAATAGGGGGAGTTTCTGTTTTCGGATGCAACAGGAATTTCTCGAGTTCGTCAATCCGTAAGCGAGATATGGGAGTTTGAAGTTAAGGAATGGTTGAGAAACCATCAAAATTTTCGTTGGTCTGATACTCGAAACCAATAACTGGAATGGCCTAGGGGAAAAGTACATACACCATTGTAATCGGGCAAGTTTCTGCTTTCAGACGCAATAGGAAATTCTCGAGTTCGTCAATGCGATCGCGAGGTATGGAAGTTTGAAGTGAAGGAATTCTTGATAAACCATCAAAATTTTCGCTGGTCTGATACTCGAAACCAACAACTGGAATGGCCTAGGGGAAAAGTACACACACCGTTGTAATCGGGCGAGTTTCTGCTTTCAGATGCAATAGGAATTTCTCGAGTTCGTCAATCCGTTCGCGAGATATGGGAGTTTGAAGTTAAGGAATGCTTGAGAAACCATCAAAATTTTCGCTGGTCTGACACTCGAAACCAACATCTGGAATGGCCTAGGGGAAAAATACACATACCTTTGTAATCGGGCGAGATTCTACTTTCAGGTGCAACAGGAATTTTTCGAGTTCGTCATTCAGTTCGCGAGATATGGGAGTTTGAAGTTAAGGAATGGTTTAGAAACCATCAAAATTTTCGCAAGTCTGATACTCGAAACCAAGAACTACTATGGCCTAGGGCAAAAATGCACATACCGTTGTAATCGGGCGTGTTTCTGCTTTCAGATGCAATAGGAAATTCTCGAGTTCGTCAATCCGTTCGCGAGATATGGTAGTTTGAAGTTAAGGAATGGTTGAGAAACCATCAAAATTTTCGCAAGTCTGATACTCGAAACCAATAACTACAATGGCCTAGGGGAAAAATACACATACCGTTGTAATCGGGCGAGTTTCTGCTTTCAGATGCAATAGGAATTTCTCGAGTTCGTCAATCCGTTCGCGAGATGTGGGAGTTTGAAGTTAAGGAATGGTTGAGAGACCATCAAAATTTTCGCAAGTCTGATACTCGAAACCAATAACTACAAAGGCCTAGGGGAAAAATACACATACCATTGTAATCGGGCGAGTTTCTACTTTCAGGTGCAACAGGAATTTTTCGAGTTCGTCATTCCGTTCGCGAGATATGGGAGTTTGAAGTTAAGGAATGGTTTAGAAACCATCTCAATATTCGCAAGTCTGATACTCGAAACCTATAACCACTATGGCCTAGGGCAAAAATACACATACCGTTGTAATCGGGCGGGTTTCTGCTTTTAGATGCAATAGGAAATTCTCGTGATCGTCAATCCGTTCGCGAGATATGGAAGTGTGAAAATAAGGAATGGCTGAGAGACCATCAAAATTTTCGCAAGTCTGATACTCGAAACCAATAACTACAAATGCCTAGGGGAAAAATACACATACCGTTGTAATCGGGCGAGATTCTGCTTTCAGACGCAATAGGAATTTCTCGAGCTCGTCAATCTGTTCGCGGGATATGGGAGTTTGAAGTTAAGGAATGCTTGAGAAACCATCAAAATTCTCGCTGGTCTGATACTCGAAACCAACAACTGGAATGGCCTAGGGGAAAAGTACATACACCATTGTAATCGGGCGAGTTTCTACTTTCAGATACAACAGGAATTTCTCGCGTTCGTCAATGCGTTCGCGAGATATGGGAGTTTGAAGTTACGGAATGGTTAAGAAATCATCAAAATTTTTGCAAGCCTGATACACGAATCCAATAACTACTATGGCCTAGGGCAAAAATACACATACCGTTGTAGTCGGGCGAGTTTCTGCTTTCAGACGCAATAGGAATTTCTCGAGTTCGTCAATCCGTTCGCGAGATATGGTAGTTTGAAGTTAAGGAATGGTTGAGAAACCATCAAAATTTTCGCAAGTCTGATACTCGAAACCAATAACTACAATGGCCTAGTGGAAAAATACACATACCGTTGTAATCGGGCGAGTTTCTGCTTTCAGATGCAATAGGAATTTCTCGCGTTCGTCAATGCGTTCGCGAGATATGGGAGTTTGAAGTTAAGGAATGCTTGAGAAACCATCAAAATTATCGCAACTCTGATACTCGAAACCAATAACTACAATGGCCTAGGGGAAAAATACACATACCGTTGTAATCGGGGGAGTTTCTGCTTTCGGATGCAACAGGAATTTCTCGAGTTCGTCAATCCGTAAGCGAGATATGGGAGTTTGAAGTTATGGAATGCTTGAGAAACCATCAAAATTTTTGCAAGTCTGATACTCGAAACCAAGAACTACTATGGCCTAGGGCAAAAATGCACATACCGTTGTAATCGGGCGTGTTTCTGCTTTCAGATGCAATAGGAAATTCTCGAGTTCGTCAATCCGTTCGCGAGATATGGTAGTTTGAAGTTAAGGAATGGTTGAGAAACCATCAAAATTTTCGCAAGTCTGATACTCGAAACCAATAACTACAATGGCCTAGTGGAAAAATACACATACCGTTGTAATCGGGCGAGTTTCTGCTTTCAGGTGCAACAGGAATTTTTCGAGTTCGTCATTCCGTTCGCGAGATATGGGAGTTTGAAGTTAAGGAATGGTTTAGAAACCATCTCAATATTCGCAAGTCTGATACTCGAAACCTATAACCACTATGGCCTAGGGCAAAAATACACATACCTTTGTAATCGGGGGAGTTTCTGCTTTCAGATGCAACAGGAATTTCTCGAGTTCGTCAATCCGTACGCGAGATATGGGAGTTCGAAGTTATGGAATGCTTGAGAAACCATCAAAATTTTCGCAAGTCTGATACTCGAAACCAATAACTACTATGGCCTAGGGCAAAAATGCACATACCGTTGTAATCGGGCGTGTTTCTGCTTTCAGATGCAATAGGAAATTCTCGAGTTCGTCAATCCGTTCGCGAGATATGGTAGTTTGAAGTTAAGGAATGGTTGAGAAACCATCAAAATTTTCGCAAGTCTGATACTCGAAACCAATAACTACAATGGCCTAGGGGAAAAATACACATACCGTTGTAATCGGGCGAGTTTCTGCTGTCATATGCGACAGGAATTTCTCGAGTTCGTCAATTCGTTCGCGAGATATGGGAGTTTGAAGTTAAGGAATGGTTGAGAAACCATCAAAATTTTCGCAAGCCTGATACTCGAAACCAATAACTACAAATGCCTAGGGGAAAAATACACATACCGTTGTAATCGGGCGAGATTCTACTTTCACATGCAACAGGAATTTCTCGCGTTCGTCAATCCGATCGCGAGATATGGAAGTTTGAAGTTAAGGAATGCTTGAGAAACCATCAAAATTTTCGCTGGTCTGATACTCGAAACCAACAACTGGAATGGCCTAGCGGAAAAGTACACACACCGTTGTAATCGGGCGGGTTTCTGCTTTCAGATGCAATAGGAAATTCTCGAGTTCGTCAATCCGTTCGCGAGATGTGGGAGTTTGAATTTAAGGAATGTTTGAGAAACCATCAAAATTTTCGTAAGTCTGATACTCGAAACAAATATCTACAAATGCCTAGGGGAAAAATACACATACCGTTGTAATCGGGAGAGATTCTACTTTCACATGCAACAGGAATTTCTCGCGTTCGTCAATCCGTTCGCGAGATAAGGGAGTTTGAAGTTAAGGAATGGTTGAGAAACCATCAAAATTTTCGTTGGTCTGATACTCGAAACCAATAACTGGAATGGCCTAGGGGAAAAGTACATACACCATTGTAATCGGGCAAGTTTCTGCTTTCAGACGCAATAGGAAATTCTCGAGTTCGTCAATGCGATCGCGAGGTATGGAAGTTTGAAGTGAAGGAATTCTTGATAAACCATCAAAATTTTCGCTGGTCTGATACTCGAAACCAACAACTGGAATGGCCTAGGGGAAAAGTACACACACCGTTGTAATCGGGCGAGTTTCTGCTTTCAGATGCAATAGGAATTTCTCGAGTTCGTCAATCCGTTCGCGAGATATGGGAGTTTGAAGTTAAGGAATGCTTGAGAAACCATCAAAATTTTCGCTGGTCTGATACTCGAAACCAACAACTGGAATGGCCTAGGGGAAAAGTAGACACACCGTTGTTATCGGGCGAGTTTCTGCTTTTAGATGCAATAGGAAATTCTCGAGTTCGTCAATCCGTTCGCGAGATATGGAAGTGTGAAAATAAGGATTGGTTGAGAAACCATCAAAATTTTCGCTGGTCTGATACACGAAACCAATAACTGGTATGGCCTAGGGGAAAAGTACACACACCATTGTAATCGGTCGAGTTTCTACTTTCATATACAACAGGAATTTCTTGAGTTCGTCATTCCGTTCGCGAGATATGGGAGTTTGAAGTTAAAGAATGCTTGAGAAACCATCAAAATTTTCGCAAGTCTGAAACTCGAAACCAATAACTACAATGGCCTAGGGGAAAAATACACATACCGTTGTAATCGGGCGAGTTTCTGCTGTCATATGCGACAGGAATTTCTCGAGTTCGTCAATTCATTCGCGAGATATGGGAGTTTGAAGTTAAGGAATGGTTGAGAAACCATCAAAATTATCGCAATTCGGATGCTAGAAACGAATAACTGGAATTGCCTAGGGGAAAAGTTCACAGACCATTAAAATCGGGCGAGTTACTATTTTCAGATGCAACAGGAATATCTCGAGTTCGTCATTCCGTTCGCGACATATGGGAGATTGAAGTTAAGGAATGGTTGAGAAACCATCACAATTTTCGCAAGTCTGATACTCGAAACCAATAACCACTGTGGCCTAGGGCAAAAATACACATACCGTTGTAATTGGGCGAGTTTCTGCTTTCAGATGCAATAGGAAATTCTCGAGTTCGTCAATCCGATCGCGAGATATGGAAGTTTGAAGTTAAGGAATGCTTGAGAAACCATCAAAATTTTCGCTGGTCTGATACTCGAAACCAACAACTGGAATGGCCTAGCGGAAAAGTACACACACCGTTGTAATCGGGCGGGTTTCTGCTTTCAGATGCAATAGGAAATTCTCGAGTTCGTCAATCCGTTCGCGAGATATGGAAGTTTGAAGTTAAGGAATGCTTGAGAAACCATCAAAATTTTCGCTGGTCTGATACTCGAAACCAACAACTGGAATGGCCTAGGGGAAAAGTAGACACACCGTTGTAATCGGGCGAGTTTCTGCTTTTACATGCAATAGGAAATTCTCGAGATCGTCAATCCGTTCGCGAGATATGGAAGTGTGAAAATAAGGAATGGTTGAGAGACCATCAAAATTTTCGCAAGTCTGATACTCGAAACCAATAACTACAAATGCCTAAGGGAAAAATACACATACCGTTGTAATCGGGCGAGATTCTGCTTTCAGACGCAATAGGAATTTCTCGAGTTCGTCAATCCGTTCGCGGGATAAGCGAGTTTGAAGTTAAGGAATGCTTGAGAAACCATCAAAATTCTCGCTGGTCTGATACTCGAAACCAACAACTGGAATGGCCTAGGGGAAAAGTACATACACCATTGTAATCGGGCGAGTTTCTACTTTCAGATACAACAGGAATTTCTCGCGTTCGTCAATGCGTTCGCGAGATATGGGAGTTTGAAGTTAAGGAATGGTTGAGAAATCATCAAAATTTTCGCAAGCCTGATACACGAATCCAATAACTACTATGGCCTAGGGCAAAAATACACATACCGTTGTAATCGGGCGAGTTTCTGCTTTCAGACGCAATAGGAATTTCTCGAGTTCGTCAATCCGTTCGCGGGATATGGGAGTTTGAAGTTAAGGAATGGTTGGGAAACCATCAAAATTTTCGCTGGTCTGATACTCGAAACCAATAACTGGAATGGCCTAGGGGAAAAGTACACACACCATTGTAATCGGGCGAGTTTCTGCTTTTAGATGCAATAGGAAATTCTCGAGATCGTCAATCCGTTCGCGAGATATGGAAGTTTGAAGTTAAGGAATGCTTGAGAAACCATCAAAATTTTCGCTGGTCTGATACTGGAAACCAACAACTGGAATGGCCTAGGGGAAAAGTAGACACACCGTTGTAATCGGGCGAGTTTCTGCTTTTAGATGCAATAGGAAATTCTCGAGATCGTCAATCCGTTCGCGAGATATGGAAGTGTGAAAATAAGGAATGGTTGAGAGACCATCAAAATTTTCGCAAGTCTGATACTCGAAACCAATAACTACAAATGCCTAAGGGAAAAATACACATACCGTTGTAATCGGGCGAGATTCTGCTTTCAGACGCAATAGGAATTTCTCGAGTTCGTCAATCCGTTCGCGGGATAAGGGAGTTTGAAGTTAAGGAATGCTTGAGAAACCATCAAAATTCTCGCTGGTCTGATACTCGAAACCAACAACTGGAATGGCCTAGGGGAAAAGTACATACACCATTGTAATCGGGCGAGTTTCTACTTTCAGATACAACAGGAATTTCTCGCGTTCGTCATTCCGTTCGCGCGATATGGGGGTTTCAAGTTAAAGAATGCTTGAGAAACCATCAAAATTTTCGCAAGTCTGATACTCGAAACCAATAACTACATAGGCATAGGGGAAAAATGCACATACCTTTGTAATCGGGCGAGTTTCCACTTTCAGATGCAATAGGAATTTCTCGAGTTCGTCATTCCGTTCGCGAGATATGGGAGTTTGAAGTTAAGGAACGGTTGAGAAACCATCAAAATTTTCGCAATTCTGATACTCGAACCCATTAACTACTATGGCCTAGGGCAAAAATGCACATACCGTTGAAATCGGGCGAGTTTCTGCTTTCAGATGCAACAGGTATTTCTCGAGTTCGTCAATCCGTTCGCGAGATATGGGAGTTTGAAATAAAGGAATGTTTGAGAAACCATCAAAATTATCGCAAGTCTGATACTCGAAACAAATAACTACATAGGCCTAGGGGAAAAATACATGTACCGTTGTAATCGGGCGAGTTTCTGCTTTCAGACGCAACAGGAATTTCTCGAGTTCGTCAATCCGTTCGCGAGATATGGGAGTTTGAAGTTAAGGAATGTTTGAGAAACCATCAAAATTTTCGCAAGTCTGATACTCGAAACCAATAACTACAAAGGCCTAGGGGAAAAATACACATACCTTTGTAATCGGGCGAGTTTCTACTTTCAGGTGCAACAGGAATTTTTCGAGTTCGTCATTCAGTTCGCGAGATATGGGAGTTTGAAGTTAAGGAATGGTTTAGAAACCATCTCAATATTCGCAAGTCTGATACTCGAAACCTATAACCACTATGGCCTAGGGCAAAAATACACATACCGTTGTAATCGGGCGAGCTTCTGCTTTCTGATGCAATAGGAATTTCTCGAGTTCGTCAATCCGTTCGCGAGATATGGGAGTTTGAAGTTAAGGAATGCTTGAGAAACCATCAAAATTATCGCAACTCTGATACTCGAAACCAATAACTACAATGGCCTAGGGGAAAAATACACATACCGTTGTAATCGGGGGAGTTTCTGCTTTCGGATGCAACAGGAATTTCTCGAGTTCGTCAATCCGTAAGCGAGATATGGGAGTTTGAAGTTATGGAATGCTTGAGAAACCATCAAAATTTTCGCAAGTCTGATACTCGAAACCAAGAACTACTACGGCCTAGGGTAAAAATACACATACCGTTGTAATCGGGCGGGTTTCTGCTTTCAGATGCAATAGGGAATTCTCGAGTTCGTCAATCCGTTCGCGAGATATGATAGTTTGAAGTTAAGGAATGCTTGAGAAACCATCAAAATTTTCGCTGGTCTGATACTCGAAACCAACAACTGGAATGGCCTGGGGGAAAAGTAGACACACCGTAGTAATCGGGCGAGTTTCTGCTTTTAGATGCAATAGGAAATTCTCGAGTTCGTCAATCCGTTCGCGAGATATGGAAGTGTAAAAATAAGGATTGGTTGAGAAACCATCAAAATTTTCGCTGGTCTGATACACGAAACCAATAACTGGAATGGCCTAGGGGAAAAGTACAAACACCATTGTAATCGGTCGAGTTTCTACTTTCATATACAACAGGAATTTCTTGAGTTCGTCATTCCGTTCGCGAGATATGGGGGTTTCAAGTTAAAGAATGCTTGAGAAACCATCAAAATTTTCGCAAGTCTGATACTCGAAACCAATAACTACATAGGCATAGGGGAAAAATGCACATACCTTTGTAATCGGGCGAGTTTCCACTTTCAGATGCAATAGGAATTTCTCGAGTTCGTCATTCCGTTCGCGAGATATGGGAGTTTGAAGTTAAGGAACGGTTGAGAAACCATCAAAATTTTCGCAATTCTGATACTCGAACCCAATAACTACTATGGCCTAGGGCAAAAATGCACATACCGTTGAAATCGGGCGAGTTTCTGCTTTCAGATGCAACAGGTATTTCTCGAGTTCGTCAATCCGTTCGCGAGATATGGGAGTTTGAAATAAAGGAATGTTTGAGAAACCATCAAAATTATCGCAAGTCTGATACTCGAAACAAATAACTACATAGGCCTAGGGGAAAAATACATGTACCGTTGTAATCGGGCGAGTTTCTGCTTTCAGATGCAATAGGAAATTCTCGAGTTCGTCAATCCGTTCGCGAGATATGGGAGTTTGAAGTTAAGGAATGGTTGAAAAACCATCACAATTTTGGCAAGTCTGATACTCGAAACCAATAACTACTATGGCCTAGGGCAAAAATACACGTACCGTTGTAATCGGGCGAGTTTCTGCTTTCAGATCCAATAGGAAATTCTCGAGTTCGTCAATCCGTTCGCGAGATATGGGAGTTTGAAGTTAAGGAATGCTTGAGAAACCATCAAAATTTTCGCAACTCTGATACTCGAAACCAATAACTACAATGGCCTAGGGGGAAAATACACACACCATTGTAATCGTGCGAGTTTCTACTTTCAGATGCAACTGGAATTTCTCGAGTTCGTCATTCCGTTCGCGAGATATGGTAGTTTGAAGTTAAGGAATGGTTGAGAGACCATCAAAATTTTCGCAAGTCTGATACTCGAAACCAATAACTACAAAGACCTAAGGGAAAAATACACATACCGTTGTAATCGGGCGAGATTCTGCTTTCAGACGCAATAGGAATTTCTCGAGTTCGTCAATCCGTTCGCGGGATATGGGAGTTTGAAGTTAAGGAATGCTTGAGAAACCATCAAAATTCTCGCTGGTCTGATACTCGAAACCAACAACTGGAATGGCCTAGGGGAAAAGTACACACACCGTTGTATTCGGGCGAGTTTCTGCTTTCAGAAGCAATAGGAAATTCTCGAGCTCGTCAATCCGTTCGCGAGATATGGGAGTTGGAAATTAAGGAATGGTTTAGAAACCATCTCAATATTCGCAAGTCTGATACTCGAAACCTATAACCACTATGGCCTAGGGCAAAAATGCACATACCGTTGTAATCGGGCGTGTTTCTGCTTTCAGATGCAATAGGAAATTCTCGAGTTCGTCAATCCGTTCGCGAGATATGGTAGTTTGAAGTTAAGGAATGGTTGAGAAACCATCAAAATTTTCGCAAGTCTGATACTCGAAACCAATAACTACAATGGCCTAGGGGAAAAATACACATACCGTTGTAATCGGGCGAGTTTCTGCTGTCATATGCGACAGGAATTTCTCGAGTTCGTCAATTCATTCGCGAGATATGGGAGTTTGAAGTTAAGGAATGGTTGAGAAACCATCAAAATTATCGCAATTCGGATGCTAGAAACGAATAACTGGAATTGCCTAGGGGAAAAGTTCACAGACCATTAAAATCGGGCGAGTTACTATTTTCAGATGCAACAGGAATATCTCGAGTTCGTCATTCCGTTCGCGACATATGGGAGATTGAAGTTAAGGAATGGTTGAGAAACCATCACAATTTTCGCAAGTCTGATACTCGAAACCAATAACCACTGTGGCCTAGGGCAAAAATGCACATACCGTTGTAATTGGGCGAGTTTCTGCTTTCAGATGCAATAGGAAATTCTCGAGTTCGTCAATCCGATCGCGAGATATGGAAGTTTGAAGTTAAGGAATGCTTGAGAAACCATCAAAATTTTCGCTGGTCTGATACTCGAAACCAACAACTGGAATGGCCTAGGGGAAAAGTAGACACACCGTTGTAATCGGGCGAGTTTCTGCTTTTAGATGCAATAGGAAATTCTCGAGATCGTCAATCCGTTCGCGAGATATGGAAGTGTGAAAATAAGGAATGGTTGAGAGACCATCAAAATTTTCGCAAGTCTGATACTCGAAACCAATAACTACAAAGACCTAAGGGAAAAATACACATACCGTTGTAATCGGGCGAGATTCTGCTTTCAGACGCAATAGGAATTTCTCGAGTTCGTCAATCCGTTCGCGGGATATGGGAGTTTGAAGTTAAGGAATGCTTGAGAAACCATCAAAATTCTCGCTGGTCTGATACTCGAAACCAACAACTGGAATGGCCTAGGGGAAAAGTACACACACCGTTGTATTCGGGCGAGTTTCTGCTTTCAGAAGCAATAGGAAATTCTCGAGCTCGTCAATCCGTTCGCGAGATATGGGAGTTGGAAATTAAGGAATGGTTTAGAAACCATCTCAATATTCGCAAGTCTGATACTCGAAACCTATAACCACTATGGCCTAGGGCAAAAATGCACATACCGTTGTAATCGGGCGTGTTTCTGCTTTCAGATGCAATAGGAAATTCTCGAGTTCGTCAATCCGTTCGCGAGATATGGTAGTTTGAAGTTAAGGAATGGTTGAGAAACCATCAAAATTTTCGCAAGTCTGATACTCGAAACCAATAACTACAATGGCCTAGGGGAAAAATACACATACCGTTGTAATCGGGCGAGTTTCTGCTGTCATATGCGACAGGAATTTCTCGAGTTCGTCAATTCATTCGCGAGATATGGGAGTTTGAAGTTAAGGAATGGTTGAGAAACCATCAAAATTATCGCAATTCGGATGCTAGAAACGAATAACTGGAATTGCCTAGGGGAAAAGTTCACAGACCATTAAAATCGGGCGAGTTACTATTTTCAGATGCAACAGGAATATCTCGAGTTCGTCATTCCGTTCGCGACATATGGGAGATTGAAGTTAAGGAATGCTTGAGAAACCATCACAATTTTCGCTGGTCTGATACCCGAAACCAACAACTGGAATGGCCTAGGGGAAAAGTAGACACACCGTTGTAATCGGGCGAGTTTCTGCTTTTAGATGCAATAGGAAATTCTCGAGATCGTCAATCCGTTCGCGAGATATGGAAGTGTGAAAATAAGGAATGGTTGAGAGACCATCAAAATTTTCGCAAGTCTGATACTCGAAACCAATAACTACAAATGCCTAAGGGAAAAATACACATACCGTTGTAATCGGGCGAGATTCTGCTTTCAGACGCAATAGGAATTTCTCGAGTTCGTCAATCCGTTCGCGGGATATGGGAGTTTGAAGTTAAGGAATGCTTGAGAAACCATCAAAATTCTCGCTGGTCTGATACTCGAAACCAACAACTGGAATGGCCTAGGGGAAAAGTACATACACCATTGTAATCGGGCGAGTTTCTACTTTCAGATACAACAGGAATTTCTCGCGTTCGTCAATGCGTTCGCGAGATATGGGAGTTTGAAGTTAAGGAATGGTTGAGAAATCATCAAAATTTTCGCAAGCCTGATACACGAATCCAATAACTACTATGGCCTAGGGCAAAAATACACATACCGTTGTAATCGGGCGAGTTTCTGCTTTCAGACGCAATAGGAATTTCTCGAGTTCGTCAATCCGTTCGCGGGATATGGGAGTTTGAAGTTAAGGAATGGTTGGGAAACCATCAAAATTTTCGCTGGTCTGATACTCGAAACCAATAACTGGAATGGCCTAGGGGAAAAGTACACACACCATTGTAATCGGGCGAGTTTCTGCTTTTAGATGCAATAGGAAATTCTCGAGATCGTCAATCCGTTCGCGAGATATGGAAGTTTGAAGTTAAGGAATGCTTGAGAAACCATCAAAATTTTCGCTGGTCTGATACTCGAAACCAACAACTGGAATGGCCTAGGGGAAAAGTAGACACACCATTGTAATCGGGCGAGATTCTGCTTTCAGACGCAATAGGAATTTCTCGAGTTCGTCAATCCGTTCGCGGGATATGGGAGTTTGAAGTTAAGGAATGTTTGAGAAACCATCAAAATTCTCGCTGGTCTGATACTCGAAACCAACAACTGGAATGGCCTAGGGGAAAAGTACAGACACCATTGTAATCGGGCGAGTTTCTACTTTCAGATACAACAGGAATTTCTCGCGTTCGTCAATGCGTTCGCGAGATATGGGAGTTTGAAGTTAAGGAATGGTTGAGAAATCATCAAAATTTTCGCAAGCCTGATACACGAATCCAATAACTACTATGGCCTAGGGCAAAAATACACATACCGTTGTAATCGGGCGAGTTTCTGCTTTCAGACGCAATAGGAATTTCTCGAGTTCGTCAATCCGTTCGCGGGATATGGGAGTTTGAAGTTAAGGAATGGTTGGGAAACCATCAAAATTTTCGCTGGTCTGATACTCGAAACCAATAACTGGAATGGCCTAGGGGAAAAGTACACACACCATTGTAATCGGGCGAGTTTCTGCTTTTAGATGCAATAGGAAATTCTCGAGATCGTCAATCCGTTCGCGAGATATGGAAGTTTGAAGTTAAGGAATGCTTGAGAAACCATCAAAATTTTCGCTGGTCTGATACTCGAAACCAACAACTGGAATGGCCTAGGGGAAAAGTAGACACACCGTTGTAATCGGGCGAGTTTCTGCTTTTAGATGCAATAGGAAATTCTCGAGATCGTCAATCCGTTCGCGAGATATGGAAGTGTGAAAATAAGGAATGGTTGAGAGACCATCAAAATTTTCGCAAGTCTGATACTCGAAACCAATAACTACAAATGCCTAAGGGAAAAATACACATACCGTTGTAATCGGGCGAGATTCTGCTTTCAGACGCAATAGGAAATTCTCGAGTTCGTCAATCCGTTCGCGGGATATGGAAGTTTGAAGTTAAGGAATGCTTGAGAAACCATCAAAATTTTCGCTGGTCTGATACTCGAAACCAACAACTGGAATGGCCTAGGGGAAAAGTACATACACCATTGTAATCGGGCGAGTTTCTACTTTCAGATACAACAGGAATTTCTCGCGTTCGTCAATGCGTTCGCGAGATATGGGAGTTTGAAGTTAAGGAATGGTTGAGAAATCATCAAAATTTTCGCAAGCCTGATACACGAATCCAATAACTACTATGGCCTAGGGCAAAAATACACATACCGTTGTAATCGGGCGAGTTTCTGCTTTCAGACGCAACAGGAATTTCTCGAGTTCGTCAATTCATTCGCGAGATATGGTAGTTTGAAGTTAAGGAATGGTTGAGAAACCATCAAAATTTTCGCAAGTCTGATACTCGAAACCAATAACTACAATGGCCTAGGGGAAAAATACACATACCGTTGTAATCGGGCGAGTTTCTGCTGTCATATGCGACAGGAATTTCTCGAGTTCGTCAATTCATTCGCGAGATATGGGAGTTTGAAGTTAAGGAATGGTTGAGAAACCATCAAAATTATCGCAATTCGGATGCTAGAAACGAATAACTGGAATTGCCTAGTGGAAAAGTTCACAGACCATTAAAATCGGGCGAGTTACTATTTTCAGATGCAACAGGAATATCTCGAGTTCGTCATTCCGTTCGCGACATATGGGAGATTGAAGTTAAGGAATGGTTGAGAAACCATCACAATTTTCGCAAGTCTGATACTCGAAACCAATAACCACTGTGGCCTAGGGCAAAAATGCACATACCGTTGTAATTGGGCGAGTTTCTGCTTTCAGATGCAATAGGAAATTCTCGAGTTCGTCAATCCGATCGCGAGATATGGAAGTTTGAAGTTAAGGAATGCTTGAGAAACCATCAAAATTTTCGCTGGTCTGATACTCGAAACCAACAACTGGAATGGCCTAGGGGAAAAGTAGACACACCGTTGTAATCGGGCGAGTTTCTGCTTTTAGATGCAATAGGAAATTCTCGAGATCGTCAATCCGTTCGCGAGATATGGAAGTGTGAAAATAAGGAATGGTTGAGAGACCATCAAAATTTTCGCAAGTCTGATACTCGAAACCAATAACTACAAATGCCTAAGGGAAAAATACACATACCGTTGTAATCGGGCGAGATTCTGCTTTCAGACGCAATAGGAATTTCTCGAGTTCGTCAATCCGTTCGCGGGATATGGGAGTTTGAAGTTAAGGAATGCTTGAGAAACCATCAAAATTCTCGCTGGTCTGATACTCGAAACCAACAACTGGAATGGCCTAGGGGAAAAGTACATACACCATTGTAATCGGGCGAGTTTCTACTTTCAGATACAACAGGAATTTCTCGCGTTCGTCAATGCGTTCGCGAGATATGGGAGTTTGAAGTTAAGGAATGGTTGAGAAATCATCAAAATTTTCGCAAGCCTGATACACGAATCCAATAACTACTATGGCCTAGGGCAAAAATACACATACCGTTGTAATCGGGCGAGTTTCTGCTTTCAGACGCAATAGGAATTTCTCGAGTTCGTCAATCCGTTCGCGGGATATGGGAGTTTGAAGTTAAGGAATGGTTGGGAAACCATCAAAATTTTCGCTGGTCTGATACTCGAAACCAATAACTGGAATGGCCTAGGGGAAAAGTACACACACCATTGTAATCGGGCGAGTTTCTGCTTTTAGATGCAATAGGAAATTCTCGAGATCGTCAATCCGTTCGCGAGATATGGAAGTTTGAAGTTAAGGAATGCTTGAGAAACCATCAAAATTTTCGCTGGTCTGATACTCGAAACCAACAACTGGAATGGCCTAGGGGAAAAGTAGACACACCATTGTAATCGGGCGAGATTCTGCTTTCAGACGCAATAGGAATTTCTCGAGTTCGTCAATCCGTTCGCGGGATATGGGAGTTTGAAGTTAAGGAATGTTTGAGAAACCATCAAAATTCTCGCTGGTCTGATACTCGAAACCAACAACTGGAATGGCCTAGGGGAAAAGTACATACACCATTGTTATCGGGCGAGTTTCTACTTTCAGATACAACAGGAATTTCTCGCGTTCGTCAATGCGTTCGCGAGATATGGGAGTTTGAAGTTAAGGAATGGTTGAGAAATCATCAAAATTTTCGCAAGCCTGATACACGAATCCAATAACTACTATGGCCTAGGGCAAAAATACACATACCGTTGTAATCGGGCGAGTTTCTGCTTTCAGACGCAATAGGAATTTCTCGAGTTCGTCAATCCGTTCGCGGGATATGGGAGTTTGAAGTTAAGGAATGGTTGGGAAACCATCAAAATTTTCGCTGGTCTGATACTCGAAACCAATAACTGGAATGGCCTAGGGGAAAAGTACACACACCATTGTAATCGGGCGAGTTTCTGCTTTTAGATGCAATAGGAAATTCTCGAGATCGTCAATCCGTTCGCGAGATATGGAAGTTTGAAGTTAAGGAATGCTTGAGAAACCATCAAAATTTTCGCTGGTCTGATACTCGAAACCAACAACTGGAATGGCCTAGGGGAAAAGTAGACACACCGTTGTAATCGGGCGAGTTTCTGCTTTTAGATGCAATAGGAAATTCTCGAGATCGTCAATCCGTTCGCGAGATATGGAAGTGTGAAAATAAGGAATGGTTGAGAGACCATCAAAATTTTCGCAAGTCTGATACTCGAAACCAATAACTACAAATGCCTAAGGGAAAAATACACATACCGTTGTAATCGGGCGAGATTCTGCTTTCAGACGCAATAGGAATTTCTCGAGTTCGTCAATCCGTTCGCGGGATATGGAAGTTTGAAGTTAAGGAATGCTTGAGAAACCATCAAAATTTTCGCTGGTCTGATACTCGAAACCAACAACTGGAATGGCCTAGGGGAAAAGTACATACACCATTGTAATCGGGCGAGTTTCTACTTTCAGATACAACAGGAATTTCTCGCGTTCGTCAATGCGTTCGCGAGATATGGGAGTTTGAAGTTAAGGAATGGTTGAGAAATCATCAAAATTTTCGCAAGCCTGATACACGAATCTAATAACTACTATGGCCTAGGGCAAAAATACACATACCGTTGTAATCGGGCGAGTTTCTGCTTTCAGACGCAACAGGAATTTCTCGAGTTCGTCAATCCGTTCGCGAGATATGGGAGTTTGAAGTTAAGGAATGTTTGAGAAACCATCAAAATTTTCGCAAGTCTGATACTCGAAACCAATAACTACAAAGGCCTAGGGGAAAAATACACATACCTTTGTAATCGGGCGAGTTTCTACTTTCAGGTGCAACAGGAATTTTTCGAGTTCGTCATTCAGTTCGCGAGATATGGGAGTTTGAAGTTAAGGAATGGTTTAGAAACCATCTCAATATTCGCAAGTCTGATACTCGAAACCTATAACCACTATGGCCTAGGGCAAAAATACACATACCGTTGTAATCGGGGGAGTTTCTGCTTTCGGATGCAACAGGAATTTCTCGAGTTCGTCAATCCGTAAGCGAGATATGGGAGTTTGAAGTTAAGGAATGGTTGAGAAACCATCAAAATTTTCGCAAGTGTGATACTCGAAACCAATAACTACAATGGCCTAGGGGAAAAATACACATACCGTTGTAATCGGGCGAGTTTCTGCTTTCAGATGCAATAGGAATTTCTCGAGTTCGTCAATCCGTTCGCGAGATATGGGAGTTTGAAGTTAAGGAATGGTTGAGAGACCATCAAAATTTTCGCAAGTCTGATACTCGAAACCAATAACTACAAAGGCCTAGGGGAAAAATACACATACCTTTGTAATCGGGCGAGTTTCTACTTTCAGGTGCAACAGGAATTTTTCGAGTTCGTCATTCCGTTCGCGAGATGTGGGAGTTTGAAGTTAAGGAATGGTTTAGAAACCATCTCAATATTCGCAAGTCTGATACTCGAAACCTATAACCACTATGGCCTAGGGCAAAAATACACATACCGTTGTAATCGGGGGAGTTTCTGCTTTCAGATGCAACAGGAATTTCTCGCGTTCGTCAATGCGTTCGCGAGATATGGGAGTTTGAAGTTAAGGAATGGTTGAGAAATCATCAAAATTTTCGCAAGCCTGATACACGAATCCAATAACAACTATGGCCTAGGGCAAAAATACACATACCGTTGTAATCGGGCGAGTTTCTGCTTTCAGACGCAATAGGAATTTCTCGAGTTCGTCAATCCGTTCGCGGGATATGGGAGTTTGAAGTTAAGGAATGGTTGGGAAACCATCAAAATTTTCGCTGGTCTGATACTCGAAACCAATAACTGGAATGGCCTAGGGGAAAAGTACACACACCATTGTAATCGGGCGAGTTTCTGCTTTTAGATGAAATAGGAAATTCTCGAGATCGTCAATCCGTTCGCGAGATATGGAAGTTTGAAGTTAAGGAATGCTTGAGAAACCATCAAAATTTTCGCTGGTCTGATACTCGAAACCAACAACTGGAATGGCCTAGGGGAAAAGTCGACACACCGTTGTAATCGGGCGAGTTTCTGCTTTTAGATGCAATAGGAAATTCTCGAGATCGTCAATCCGTTCGCGAGATATGGAAGTGTGAAAATAAGGAATGGTTGAGAGACCATCAAAATTTTCGCAAGTCTGATACTCGAAACCAATAACTACAAATGCCTAAGGGAAAAATACACATACCGTTGTAATCGGGCGAGATTCTGCTTTCAGACGCAATAGGAATTTCTCGAGTTCGTCAATCCGTTCGCGGGATATGGGAGTTTGAAGTTAAGGAATGCTTGAGAAACCATCAAAATTCTCGCTGGTCTGATACTCGAAACCAACAACTGGAATGGCCTAGGGGAAAAGTACATACACCATTGTAATCGGGCGAGTTTCTACTTTCAGATACAACAGGAATTTCTCGCGTTCGTCAATGCGTTCGCGAGATATGGGAGTTTGAAGTTAAGGAATGGTTGATAAATCATCAAAATTTTCGCAAGCCTGATACACGAATCCAATAACTACTATGGCCTAGGGCAAAAATACACATACCGTTGTAATCGGGCGAGTTTCTGCTTTCAGACGCAACAGGAATTTCTCGAGTTCGTCAATCCGTTCGCGAGATATGGGAGTTTGAAGTTAAGGAATGTTTGAGAAACCATCAAAATTTTCGCAAGTCTGATACTCGAAACCAATAACTACAAAGGCCTAGGGGAAAAATACACATACCTTTGTAATCGGGCGAGTTTCTACTTTCAGGTGCAACAGGAATTTTTCGAGTTCGTCATTCAGTTCGCGAGATATGGGAGTTTGAAGTTAAGGAATGGTTTAGAAACCATCTCAATATTCGCAAGTCTGATACTCGAAACCTATAACCACTATGGCCTAGGGCAAAAATACACATACCGTTGTAATCGGGCGCGCTTCTGCTTTCTGATGCAATAGGAATTTCTCGAGTTCGTCAATCCGTTCGCGAGATATGGGAGTTTGAAGTTAAGGAATGCTTGAGAAACCATCAAAATTATCGCAACTCTGATACTCGAAACCAATAACTACAATGGCCTAGGGGAAAAATACACATACCGTTGTAATCGGGGGAGTTTCTGCTTTCGGATGCAACAGGAATTTCTCGAGTTCGTCAATCCGTAAGCGAGATATGGGAGTTTGAAGTTATGGAATGCTTGAGAAACCATCAAAATTTTCGCAAGTCTGATACTCGAAACCAAGAACTACTACGGCCTAGGGCAAAAATGCACATACCGTTGTAATCGGGCGTGTTTCTGCTTTCAGATGCAATAGGAAATTCTCGAGTTCGTCAATCCGTTCGCGAGACATGGTAGTTTGAAGTTAAGGAATGGTTGAGAAACCATCAAAATTTTCGCAAGTGTGATACTCGAAACCAATAACTACAATGGCCTAGGGGAAAAATACACATACCGTTGTAATCGGGCGAGTTTCTGCTTTCAGATGCAATAGGAATTTCTCGAGTTCGTCAATCCGTTCGCGAGATATGGGAGTTTGAAGTTAAGGAATGGTTGAGAGACCATCAAAATTTTCGCAAGTCTGATACTCGAAACCAATAACTACAAAGGCCTAGGGGAAAAATACACATACCTTTGTAATCGGGCGAGTTTCTACTTTCAGGTGCAACAGGAATTTTTCGAGTTCGTCATTCCGTTCGCGAGATGTGGGAGTTTGAAGTTAAGGAATGGTTTAGAAACCATCTCAATATTCGCAAGTCTGATACTCGAAACCTATAACCACTATGGCCTAGGGCAAAAATACACATACCGTTGTAATCGGGGGAGTTTCTGCTTTCAGATGCAACAGGAATTTCTCGCGTTCGTCAATGCGATCGCGAGATATGGGAGTTTGAAGTTAAGGAATGGTTGAGAAATCATCAAAATTTTCGCAAGCCTGATACACGAATCCAATAACAACTATGGCCTAGGGCAAAAATACACATACCGTTGTAATCGGGCGAGTTTCTGCTTTCAGACGCAATAGGAATTTCTAGAGTTCGTCAATCCGTTCGCGGGATATGGGAGTTTGAAGTTAAGGAATGGTTGGGAAACCATCAAAATTTTCGCTGGTCTGATACTCGAAACCAATAACTGGAATGGCCTAGGGGAAAAGTACACACACCATTGTAATCGGGCGAGTTTCTGCTTTTAGATGAAATAGGAAATTCTCGAGATCGTCAATCCGTTCGCGAGATATGGAAGTTTGAAGTTAAGGAATGCTTGAGAAACCATCAAAATTTTCGCTGGTCTGATACTCGAAACCAACAACTGGAATGGCCTAGGGGAAAAGTCGACACACCGTTGTAATCGGGCGAGTTTCTGCTTTTAGATGCAATAGGAAATTCTCGAGATCGTCAATCCGTTCGCGAGATATGGAAGTGTGAAAATAAGGAATGGTTGAGAGACCATCAAAATTTTCGCAAGTCTGATACTCGAAACCAATAACTACAAATGCCTAAGGGAAAAATACACATACCGTTGTAATCGGGCGAGTTTCTGCTTTCAGACGCAACAGGAATTTCTCGAGTTCGTCAATCCGTTCGCGGGATATGGGAGTTTGAAGTTAAGGAATGCTTGAGAAACCATCAAAATTTTCGCAAGTCTGATTCTCGAAAAAATAACTACTATGGCCTAGGGCAAAAATACACATATCGTTGTAATCGGGGGAGTTTCTGCTTTCAGATGCAACAGGAATTTCTCGAGTTCGTCAATCCGTTCGCGGGATATGGGAGTTTGAATTTAAGGAATGCTTGAGAAACCATCAAAATTTTCGCTGGTCTGATACTCGAAACCAACAACTGGAATGGCCTAGCGGAAAAGTACACACACCGTTGTAATCGGGCGGGTTTCTGCTTTCAGATGCAATAGGAAATTCTCGAGTTCGTCAATCCGTTCGCGAGATATGGAAGTTTGAAGTTAAGGAATGCTTGAGAAACCATCAAAATTTTCGCTGTTCTCATACTCGAAACCAACGACTGGAATGGCCTAGGGGAAAAGTACATACACCATTGTAATCGGGCGAGTTTCTACTTTCAGACACAACAGGAATTTCTCGCGTTCGTCAATGCGTTCGCGAGATATGGGAGTTTGAAGTTAAGGAATGGTTGAGAAATCATCAAAATTTTCGCAAGCCTGATACACGAATCCAATAACTACTATGGCCTAGGGCAAAAATACACATACCGTTGTAATCGGGCGAGTTTCTGCTTTCAGACGCAATAGGAATTTCTCGAGTTCGTCAATCCGTTCGCGGGATATGGGAGTTTGAAGTTAAGGAATGGTTGGGAAACCATCAAAATTTTCGCTGGTCTGATACTCGAAACCAATAACTGGAATGGCCTAGGGGAAAAGTACACACACCATTGTAATCGGTCGAGTGTCTACTTTCATATACAACAGGAATTTCTCGAGTTCGTCAATCCGTTCGCGAGATATGGGAGTTTGAAGTGAAGGAATGTTTGAGAAACCACCAAAATTTTCGCAAGTCTGATACTCGAAACCAATAACTACAAAGGCCTAGGGGAAAAATACACATACCTTTGTAATCGGGCGAGTTTCTACTTTCAGGTGCAACAGGAATTTTTCGAGTTCGTCATTCAGTTCGCGAGCTATGGGAGTTTGAAGTTAAGGAATGGTTTAGAAACCATCTCAATATTCGCAAGTCTGATACTCGAAACCTATAACCACTATGGCCTAGGGCAAAAATACACATACCGTTGTAATCGGGCGAGTTTCTGCTTTCTGATGCAATAGGAATTTCTCGAGTTCGTCAATCCGTTCGCGAGATATGGGAGTTTGAAGTTAAGGAATGCTTGAGAAACCATCAAAATTATCGCAACTCTGATACTCGAAACCAATAACTACAATGGCCTAGGGGAAAAATACACATACCGTTGTAATCGGGGGAGCTTCTGCTTTCGGATGCAACAGGAATTTCTCGAGTTCGTCAATCCGTAAGCGAGATATGGGAGTTTGAAGTTATGGAATGCTTGAGAAACCATCAAAATTTCGCAAGACTGATACTCGAAACCAAGAACTACTACGGCCTAGGGCAGAAATGCACATACCGTTGTAATCGGGCGTGTTTCTGCTTTCAGATGCAATAGGAAATTCTCGAGTTCGTCAATCCGTTCGCGAGATATGGTAGTTTGAAGTTAAGGAATGGTTGAGAAACCATCAAAATTTTCGCAAGTGTGATACTCGAAACCAATAACTACAATGGCCTAGGGGAAAAATACACATACCGTTGTAATCGGGCGAGTTTCTGCTTTCAGATGCAATAGGAATTTCTCGAGTTCGTCAATCCGTTCGCGAGATATGGGAGTTTGAAGTTAAGGAATGGTTGAGAGACCATCAAAATTTTCGCAAGTCTGATACTCGAAACCAATAACTACAAAGGCCTAGGGGAAAAATACACATACCTTTGTAATCGGGCGAGTTTCTACTTTCAGGTGCAACAGGAATTTTTCGAGTTCGTCATTCCGTTCGCGAGATATGGGAGTTTGAAGTTAAGGAATGGTTTAGAAACCATCTCAATATTCGCAAGTCTGATACTCGAAACCTATAACCACTATGGCCTAGGGCAAAAATACACATACCGTTGTAATCGGGGGAGTTTCTGCTTTCAGATGCAAAAGGAATTTCTCGAGTTCGTCAATCCGTACGCGAGATATGGGAGTTTGAAGTTATGGAATGCTTGAGAAACCATCAAAATTTTCGCAAGTCTGATACTCGAAACCAATAACTGGAATGGCCTAGGGGAAAAGTAGACACACCGTTGTAATCGGGCGAGATTCTGCTTTCAGACGCAATAGGAATTTCTCGAGTTCGTCAATCCGTTCGCGGGATATGGGAGTTTGAAGTTAAGGAATGCTTGAGAAACCATCAAAATTCTCGCTGGTCTGATACTCGAAACCAACAACTGGAATGGCCTAGGGGAAAAGTACATACACCATTGTAATCGGGCGAGTTTCTACTTTCAGATACAACAGGAATTTCTCGCGTTCGTCAATGCGTTCGCGAGATATGGGAGTTTGAAGTTAACGAATGGTTGAGAAATCATCAAAATTTTCGCAAGCCTGATACACGAATCCAATAACTACTATGGCCTAGGGCAAAAATACACATACCGTTGTAATCGGGCGAGTTTCTGCTTTCAGACGCAATAGGAATTTCTCGAGTTCGTCAATCCGTTCGCGGGATATGGGAGTTTGAAGTTAAGCAATGGTTGGGAAACCATCAAAATTTTCGCTGGTCTGATACTCGAAACCAATAACTGGAATGGCCTAGGGGAAAAGTACACACACCATTGTAATCGGGCGAGTTTCTGCTTTTAGATGCAATAGGAAATTCTCGAGGTCGTCAATCCGTTCGCGAGATATGGAAGTTTGAAGTTAAGGAATGCTTGAGAAACCATCAAAATTTTCGCTGGTCTGATACTCGAAACCAACAACTGGAATGGCCTAGGGGAAAAGTAGACACACCGTTGTAATCGGGCGAGTTTCTGCTTTTAGATGCAATAGGAAATTCTCGAGATCGTCAATCCGTTCGCGAGATATGGAAGTGTGAAAATAAGGAATGGTTGAGAGACCATCAAAATTTTCGCAAGTCTGATACTCGAAACCAATAACTACAAATGCCTAAGGGAAAAATACACATACCGTTGTAATCGGGCGAGATACTGCTTTCAGACGCAATAGGAATTTCTCGAGTTCGTCAATCCGTTCGCGGGATATGGGAGTTTGAAGTTAAGGAATGCTTGAGAAACCATCAAAATTCTCGCTGGTCTGATACTCGAAACCAACAACTGGAATGGCCTAGGGGAAAAGTACATACACCATTGTAATCGGGCGAGTTTCTACTTTCAGATACAACAGGAATTTCTCGCGTTCGTCAATGCGTTCGCGAGATATGGGAGTTTGAAGTTAAGGAATGGTTGAGAAATCATCAAAATTTTCGCAAGCCTGATACACGAATCCAATAACTACTATGGCCTAGGGCAAAAATACACATACCGTTGTAATCGGGCGAGTTTCTGCTTTCAGACGCAACAGGAATTTCTCGAGTTCGTCAATCCGTTCGCGAGATATGGGAGTTTGAAGTTAAGGAATGTTTGAGAAACCATCAAAATTTTCGCAAGTCTGATACTCGAAACCAATAACTACAAAGGCCTAGGGGAAAAATACACATACCTTTGTAATCGGGCGAGTTTCTACTTTCAGGTGCAACAGGAATTTTTCGAGTTCGTCATTCAGTTCGCGAGATATGGGAGTTTGAAGTTAAGGAATGGTTTAGAAACCATCTCAATATTCGCAAGTCTGATACTCGAAACCTATAACCACTATGGCCTAGGGCAAAAATACACATACCGTTGTAATCGGGCGAGCTTCTGCTTTCTGATGCAATAGGAATTTCTCGAGTTCGTCAATCCGTTCGCGAGATATGGGAGTTTGAAGTTAAGGAATGCTTGAGAAACCATCAAAATTATCGCAACTCTGATACTCGAAACCAATAACTACAATGGCCTAGGGGAAAAATACACATACCGTTGTAATCGGGGGAGTTTCTGCTTTCGGATGCAACAGGAATTTCTCGAGTTCGTCAATCCGTAAGCGAGATATGGGAGTTTGAAGTTATGGAATGCTTGAGAAACCATCAAAATTTTCGCAAGTCTGATACTCGAAACCAAGAACTACTACGGCCTAGGGCAAAAATGCACATACCGTTGTAATCGGGCGTGTTTCTGCTTTCAGATGCAATAGGAAATTCTCGAGTTCGTCAATCCGTTCGCGAGATATGGTAGTTTGAAGTTAAGGAATGGTTGAGAAACCATCAAAATTTTCGCAAGTGTGATACTCGAAACCAATAACTACAATGGCCTAGGGGAAAAATACACATACCGTTGTAATCGGGCGAGTTTCTGCTTTCAGATGCAATAGGAATTTCTCGAGTTCGTCAATCCGTTCGCGAGATATGGGAGTTTGAAGTTAAGGAATGGTTGAGAGACCATCAAAATTTTCGCAAGTCTGATACTCGAAACCAATAACTACAAAGGCCTAGGGGAAAAATACACATACCTTTGTAATCGGGCGAGTTTCTACTTTCAGGTGCAACAGGAATTTTTCGAGTTCGTCATTCCGTTCGCGAGATGTGGGAGTTTGAAGTTAAGGAATGGTTTAGAAACCATCTCAATATTCGCAAGTCTGATACTCGAAACCTATAACCACTATGGCCTAGGGCAAAAATACACATACCGTTGTAATCGGGGGAGTTTCTGCTTTCAGATGCAACAGGAATTTGTCGAGTTCGTCAATCCGTACGCGAGATATGGGAGTTTGAAGTTATGGAATGCTTGAGAAACCATCAAAATTTTCGCAAGTCTGATACTCGAAACCAATAACTACTATGGCCTAGGGCAAAAATGCACATACCGTTGTAATCGGGCGTGTTTCTGCTTTCAGATGCAATAGGAAATTCTCGAGTTCGTCAATCCGTTCGCGAGATATGGTAGTTTGAAGTTAAGGAATGGTTGAGAAACCATCAAAATTTTCGCAAGTCTGATACTCGAAACCAATAACTACAATGGCCTAGGGGAAAAATACACATACCGTTGTAATCGGGCGAGTTTCTGCTGTCATATGCGACAGGAGTTTCTCGAGTTCGTCAATTCGTTCGCGAGATATGGGAGTTTGAAGTTAAGGAATGCTTGAGAAACCATCAAAATTATCGCAATTCGGATGCTAGAAACGAATAACTGGAATTGCCTAGGGGAAAAGTTCACAGACCATTAAAATCGGGCGAGTTACTATTTTCAGATGCAACAGGAATATCTCGAGTTCGTCATTCCGTTCGCGACATATGGGAGATTGAAGTTAAGGAATGGTTGAGAAACCATCACAATTTTCGCAAGTCTGATACTCGAAACCCTTAACCACTGTGGCCTAGGGCAAAAATACACATACCGTTGTAATCGGGCGAGTTTCTGCTTTCAGATGCAATAGGAAATTCTCGAGTTCGTCAATCCGATCGCGAGATATGGAAGTTTGAAGTTAAGGAATGCTTGAGAAACCATCAAAATTTTCGCTGGTCTGATACTCGAAACCAACAACTGGAATGGCCTAGCGGAAAAGTACGCACACCGTTGTAATCGGGCGGGTTTCTGCTTTCAGATGCAATAGGAAATTCTCGAGTTCGTCAATCCGTTCGCGAGATATGGAAGTTTGAAGTTAAGGAATGCTTGAGAAACCATCAAAATTTTCGCTGGTCTGATACTCGAAACCAACAACTGGAATGGCCTAGGGGAAAGTAGACACACCGTTGTAATCGGGCGAGTTTCTGCTTTTAGATGCAATAGGAAATTCTCGAGATCGTCAATCTGTTCGCGAGATATGGAAGTGTGAAAATAAGGAATGGTTGAGAGACCATCAAAATTTTCGCAAGTCTGATACTCGAAACCAATAACTACAAAGGCCTAGGGGAAAAATACACATACCTTTGTAATCGGGCGAGTTTCTACTTTCAGGTGCAACAGGAATTTTTCGAGTTCGTCATTCCGTTCGCGAGATATGGGAGTTTGAAGTTAAGGAATGGATTAGAAACCATCTCAATATTCGCAAGTCTGATACTCGAAACCTATAACCACTATGGCCTAGGGCAAAAATACACATACCGTTGTAATCGGGGGAGTTTCTGCTTTCAGATGCAACAGGAATTTCTCGAGTTCGTCAATCCGTACGCGAGATATGGGAGTTTGAAGTTATGGAATGCTTGAGAAACCATCAAAATTTTCGCAAGTCTGATACTCGAAACCAATAACTACTATGGCCTAGGGCAAAAATGCACATACCGTTGTAATCGGGCGTGTTTCTGCTTTCAGATGCAATAGGAAATTCTCGAGTTCGTCAATCCGTTCGCGAGATATGGTAGTTTGAAGTTAAGGAATGCTTGAGAAACCATCAAAATTTTCGCTGGTCTGATACTCGAAACCAACAACTGGAATGGCCTAGGGTAAAGTAGACACACCGTTGTAATCGGGCGAGTTTCTGCTTTTAGATGCAATAGGAAATTCTCGAGATCGTCAATCCGTTCGCGAGATATGGAAGTGTGAAAATAAGTAATGGTTGAGAGACCATCAAAATTTTCGCAAGTCTGATACTCGAAACCAATAACTACAAATGCCTAAGGGAAAAATACACATACCGTTGTAATCGGGCGAGATTCTGCTTTCAGACGCAATAGGAATTTCTCGAGTTCGTCAATCCGTTCGCGGGATATGGGAGTTTGACGTTAAGGAATGCTTGAGAAACCATCAAAATTCTCGCTGGTCTGATACTCGAAACCAACAACTGGAATGGCCTAGGGGAAAAGTACATACACCATTGTAATCGGGCGAGTTTCTACTTTCAGATACAACAGGAATTTCTCGCGTTCGTCAATGCGTTCGCGAGATATGGGAGTTTGAAGTTAAGGAATGGTTGAGATATCATCAAAATTTTCGCAAGCCTGATACACGAATCCAATAACTACTATGGCCTAGGGCAAAAATACACATACCGTTGTAATCGGGCGAGTTTCTGCTTTCAGACGCAATAGGAATTTCTCGAGTTCGTCAATCCGTTCGCGGGATATGGGAGTTTGAAGTTAAGGAATGGTTGGGAAACCATCAAAATTTTCGCTGGTCTGATACTCGAAACCAATAACTACAAATGCCTAGGGGAAAAATACACATACCGTTGTAATAGGGCGAGATTCTACTTTCACATGCAACAGGAATTTCTCGCGTTCGTCAATCCGTTCGCGAGATATGGGAGGTTGAAGTTAAGGAATGGTTGAGAAACCATCAAAATTTTCGCAAGCCTGATACACGAATCCAATAACTACTATGGCCTAGGGCAAAAATATGCATACCGTTGTAATCGGGCGAGTTTCTGCTTTCAGACGCAATAGGAATTTCTCGAGTTCGTCAATCCGTTCGCGGGATATGGGAGTTTGAAGTTAAGGAATGGTTGGGAAACCATCAAAATTTTCGCTGGTCTGATACTCGAAACCAACAACTGGAATGGCCTAGGGGAAAAGTAGACACACCGTTGTTATCCGGCGAGTTTTTGCTTTTAGATGCAATAGGAAATTCTCGAGTTCGTCAATCCGTTCGCGAGATATGGAAGTGTGAAAATAAGGATTGGTTGAGAAACCATCAAAATTTTCGCTGGTCTGATACACGAAACCAATAACTGGAATGGCCTAGGGGAAAAGTACACACACCATTGTAATCGGTCGAGTTTCTACTTTCATATACAACAGGAATTTCTCGAGTTCGTCAATCCGTTCGCGAGATATGGGAGTTTGAAGTTAAGGAATGTTTGAGAAACCATCAAAATTTTCGCAAATCTGATACTCGAAACCAATAACTACAAATGCCTAGGGGAAAAATACACATACCGTTGTAATAGGGCGAGATTCTACTTTCACATGCAACAGGAATTTCTCGCGTTCGTCAATCCGTTCGCGAGATATGGTAGTTTGAAGTTAAGGAATGGTTGAGAAACCATCAAAATTTTCGAAAGTCTGATACTCGAAACCAATAACTACAATGGCCTAGGGGAAAAATACACATACCGTTGTAATCGGGCGAGTTTCTGCTGTCAGATGCAACAGGAATTTCTCGAGTTCGTCAATTCGTTAGCGAGATATGGGAGTTTGAAGGCAAGGAATGGTTGAGAAACCTTCAAAATTTTCGCTGGTCTGATACTGGAAACCAATAACTGGAATGGCCTAGGTCAAAAATACACGTACCGTTGTAATCGGGCGTGTTTCTGCTTTCAAATGCAATAGGAAATTCTCGAGTTCGTCAATCCGTTCGCGAGATATGGTAGTTTGAAGTTAAGGAATGGTTGAGAACCCATCAAAATTTTCGAAAGTCTGATACTCGAAACCAATAACTACAATGGCCTAGGTGAAAAATACACATACCGTTGTAATCGGGCGAGTTTCTGCTTTCAGATGCAACAGGAATTTCTCGAGTTCGTCAAACCGTTCGCGAGATATGGGAGTTTGAAATTAAGGAATGGTTGAGAAACCATCACAACTTTCGCAAGTCTGATACCCGAAACCAATAACTACTATGGCCTGGGGCAAAAATACACATACCGTTGTAATCGGGGCGAGTTTCTGCTTTCAGATGCAATAGGAAATTCTCGAGTGCGTCAATCCGTTCGCGAGATATGGGAGTTTGAAGTTAAGGAATGGTTGAGAAACCATCAAAATTTTCGCTGGTCTGATACACGAAACCAATAACTGGAATGGCCTAGGGGAAAAGTACACACACTATTGTAATCGTGCGAGTTTCTACTTTCAGATGCAACAGGAATTTCTCGAGTTCGTCAATCCGTTCGCGAGATATGGGAGTTTGAAGTTAAGAAATGCTTGAGAAACCATCAAAATTTCCGCAAATCTGATACTCGAAACCAACAACTACTATGGCCTAGGGCAAAAATGCACATACCGTTGTAATCGGGCGAGTTTCTGCTTTCAGATGCAACAGGAATTTCTCGAGTTCGTCAATCCGTTCGCGAGATATGGGAGTTTGAAGTTAAGGAATGGTTGAGAAACCATCAAAATTTTCGCTGGTCTGATACACGAAACCAATAACTGGAATGGCCTAGGGGAAAAGTACACATACCTTTGTAATCGGGAGAGTTTCCACTGTCAGATGCAACAGGAATTTCTCGAGTTCGTCTATCCGTTCGCGAGATATGGGAGTTTGAAGTTATGGAACGGTTGAGAAACCATCAAACTTGTCGCAATTGTGATGCTAGAAACGAATAACAGGAATGGCCTAGGGGAAAAGTACACACACCATTGTAATCGGGCGAGTTTCTACTTTCAAATGCAACAGGAATTTCTCGGGTTCGTCAATCCGTTCGCGAGATATGGGAGTTTGAAGTTAAGAAATGCTTGAGAAACCATCAAAATTTTCACAAATCTGATACTCGAAACCAATAACTACTATGGCCTAGGGCAAAAATGCACATACCGTTGTAATCGGGCGAGTTTCTGCTTTCAGATTCAACAGGAATTTCTCGAGTTCGTCAATGCGTTCGCGAGTTATGGGAATTTGAAGTTAAGGAATGCTTGAGAAACCATCAAAATTTTCGCAAGTCTGATACTCGAAACCAACAACTACTATGGCCTAGGGCAGAAATGCACATACCGTTGTAATCGGGCGAGTTTCTGCTTTCAGATGCAACAGGAATTTCTCGAGTTCGTCAATCCGTTCGCGAGATATGGGAGTTTGAAGTTAAGAAATGCTTGAGAAACCATCAAAATTTTCACAAATCTGATACTCGAAACCAATAACTACTATGGCCTAGGGCAAAAATGCACATACCGTTGTAATCGGGCGAGTTTCTGCTTTCAGATGCAATAGGAAATTCTCGAGTGCGTCAAACCGTTCGCGAGATATGGTAGTTTGAAGTTAAGGAATGGTTGAGAAACCATCAAAATTTTCGCAAGTCTGATACTCGAAACCAATAACTACAATGGCCTAGGGGAAAAATGCACATACCTTTGTAATCGGGCGAGTTTCCACTTCCAGATGCAACAGGAATTTCTCGAGTTCGTCATTCCGTTCGCGAGATATGGGAGTTTGAAGTTAAGGAATCGTTGAGAAACCATCAAAATTTTCGCAAGTCTGATACTCGAAACCAATAACTACAATGGCCTAGGGGAAAAATACACATACCGTTGTAATCGGGCGAGTTTCTGCTTTCAGATGCATCAGGAATTTCACGAGTTCGTCAATTCGTTCGCGAGATATGGGAGTTTGAGGTTAAGGAATGCTTGAGAAACCATCAAAATTATCGCAATTTGGATGCTAGAAACGAATAACTGGAATTGCCTAGGGGAAAAGTACACAGACCATTAAAATCGGGCGAGTTTCTACTTTCAGATGCAACAGGAATTTCTCGAGTTCGTCATTCCGTTCGCGAGATATGGGATTTTGAAGTTAGGAATGGTTGAGAAACCGTCAAAATTTTCGCTGGTCTGATACTCGAAACCAATAACTACAAATGCCTAGGGGAAAAATACACATACCGTTGTAATCGGGCGAGTTTCTGCTTTCAGATGCAATAGAAAATTCTCGAGTTCGTCAATCCGTTCGCGAAATATGGTAGTTTGAAGTTAAGGAATGGTTGAGAAACCATCAAAATTTTCGAAAGTCTGATACTCGAAACCAATAACTACAATGGCCTAGGGGAAAAATACACATACCGTTGTAATCGGGCGAGTTTCTGCTGTCAGATGCAACAGGAATTTCTCGAGTTAGTCAATTCGTTAGCGAGGTATGGGAGTTTGAAGGCAAGGAATGGTTGAGAAACCTTCAAAATTTTCGCTGGTCTGATACTGGAAACCAATAACTGGAATGGCCTAGGTCAAAAATACACATACCGTTGTAATCGGGCGAGTTTCTGCTTTCAGATGCAACAGGAATTTCTCGAGTTCGTCAAACCGTTCGCGAGATATGGGTGTTTGAAATTTAGGAATGGTTGAGAAACCATCACAACTTTCGCAAGTCTGATACCCGAAACCAATAACTACTATGGCCTGGGGCAAAAATACACATACCGTTGTAATCGGGGCGAGTTTCTGCTTTCAGATGCAATAGGTAATTCTCGAGTGCGTCAATCCGTTCGCGAGATATGGGAGTTTGAAATTAAGGAATGGTTGAGAAACCATCAAAATTTTCGCTGGTCTGATACACGAAACCAATAACTGGAATGGCCTAGGGGAAAAGTACACACACTATTGTAATCGTGCGAGTTTCTACTTTCAGATGCAACAGGAATTTCTCGAGTTCGTCCATGCGTTCGCGAGATATGGGAATTTGAAGTTAAGGAATGCTTGAGAAACCATCAAAATTTTTGCAAATCTGATACTCGAAACCAACAACTACTATGGCCTAGGGCAAAAATGCACATACCGTTGTAATCGGGCGAGTTTCTGCTTTCAGATGCAACAGGAATTTCTCGAGTTCGTCAATCCGTTCGCGAGATATGGGAGTTTGAAGTTAAGGAATGGTTGAGAAACCATCAAAATTTTCGCTGGTCTGATACACGAAACCAATAACTGGAATGGCCTAGGGGAAAAGTACACATACCTTTGTAATCGGGAGAGTGTCCACTGTCAGATGCAACGGGAATTTCTCGAGTTCGTCTATCCGTTCGCGAGATATGGGAGTTTGAAGTTATGGAACGGTTGAGAAACCATCAAACTTGTAGCAATTGTGATGCTAGAAACGAATAACAGGAATGGCCTAGGGGAAAAGTACACACACCATTGTAATCGGGCGAGTTTCTACTTTCAAATGCAACAGGAAATTCTCGGGTTCGTCAATCCGTTCGCGAGATATGGGAGTTTGAAGTTAAGAAATGCTTGAGAAACCATCAAAATTTCCGCAAATCTGATACTCGAAACCAACAACTACCATGGCCTAGGGCAAAAATGCACATACCGTTGTAATCGGGCGAGTTTCTGCTTTCAGATGCAACAGGAATTTCTCGAGTTCGTCAATCCGTTCGCGAGATATGGGAGTTTGAAGTTAAGGAATGGTTGACAAACCATCAAAATTGTCGCAATTGTGATGCTAGAAACGAATAACAGGAATGGCCTAGGGGAAAAGTAAACACACCATTGTAATCGGGCGAGTTTCTACTTTCAGATGCAAGAGGAACTTCTCGAGTGCGTCAATCCGTTCGCGAGATATTGGAGTTTGAAGTTAAGTATGGTGAGAAACCATCACAATTTTCGCAAGTCTGATACCCGAAACCAATAACTACTATGGCCTAGGGCAAAAATACACATACCGTTGTAATCGGGCGAGTTTCTGCTGTCAGATGCAATAGGAAATTCTCGAGTTCGTCTATCCGTTCGCGAGATATGGGAGTTTGAAGTTATGGAACGGTTGAGAAACCATCAAACTTGTCGCAATTGTGATGCTAGAAACGAATAACAGGAATGGCCTAGGGGAAAAGTACACACACCATTGTAATCGGGCGAGTTTCTACTTTCAAATGCAACAGGAATTTCTCGGGTTCGTCAATCCGTTCGCGAGATATGGGAGTTTGAAGTTAAGAAATGCTTGAGAAACCATCAAAATTTTCACAAATCTGATACTCGAAACCAATAACTACTATGGCCTAGGGCAAAAATGCACATACCGTTGTAATCGGGCGAGTTTCTGCTTTCAGATTCAACAGGAATTTCTCGAGTTCGTCAATGCGTTCGCGAGTTATGGGAATTTGAAGTTAAGGAATGCTTGAGAAACCATCAAAATTTTCGCAAGTCTGATACTCGAAACCAACAACTACTATGGCCTAGGGCAGAAATGCACATACCGTTGTAATCGGGCGAGTTTCTGCTTTCAGATGCAACAGGAATTTCTCGAGTTCGTCAAACCGTTCGCGAGATATGGGAGTTTGAAGTTAAGGAATGGTTGAGAAACCATCACAACTTTCGCAAGTCTGATACCCGAAACCAATAACTACTATGGCCTGGGGCAAAAATACACATACCGTTGTAATCGGGGCGAGTTTCTGCTTTCAGATGCAATAGGAAATTCTCGAGTGCGTCAATCCGTTCGCGAGATATGGGAGTTTGAAGTTAAGGAATGGTTGAGAAACCATCAAAATTTTCGCTGGTCTGATACACGAAACCAATAACTGGAATGGCCTAGGGGAAAAGTACACATACCTTTGTAATCGGGAGAGTTTCCACTGTCAGATGCAACAGGAATTTCTCGAGTTCGTCTATCCGTTCGCGAGATATGGGAGTTTGAAGTTATGGAACGGTTGAGAAACCATCAAACTTGTCGCAATTGTGATGCTAGAAACGAATAACAGGAATGGCCTAGGGGAAAAGTACACACACCATTGTAATCGGGCGAGTTTCTACTTTCAAATGCAACAGGAAATTCTCGGGTTCGTCAATCCGTTCGCGAGATATGGGAGTTTGAAGTTAAGAAATGCTTGAGAAACCATCAAAATTTCCGCAAATCTGATACTCGAAACCAACAACTACCATGGCCTAGGGCAAAAATGCACATACCGTTGTAATCGGGCGAGTTTCTGCTTTCAGATGCAACAGGAATTTCTCGAGTTCGTCAATCCGTTCGCGAGATATGGGAGTTTGAAGTTAAGGAATGGTTGACAAACCATCAAAATTGTCGCAATTGTGATGCTAGAAACGAATAACAGGAATGGCCTAGGGGAAAAGTAAACACACCATTGTAATCGGGCGAGTTTCTACTTTCAGATGCAAGAGGAACTTCTCGAGTGCGTCAATCCGTTCGCGAGATATGGGAGTTTGAAGTTAAGTATGGTGAGAAACCATCACAATTTTCGCAAGTCTGATACCCGAAACCAATAACTACTATGGCCTAGGGCAAAAATACACATACCGTTGTAATCGGGCGAGTTTCTGCTGTCAGATGCAATAGGAAATTCTCGAGTTCGTCTATCCGTTCGCGAGATATGGGAGTTTGAAGTTATGGAACGGTTGAGAAACCATCAAACTTGTCGCAATTGTGATGCTAGAAACGAATAACAGGAATGGCCTAGGGGAAAAGTACACACACCATTGTAATCGGGCGAGTTTCTACTTTCAAATGCAACAGGAATTTCTCGGGTTCGTCAATCCGTTCGCGAGATATGGGAGTTTGAAGTTAAGAAATGCTTGAGAAACCATCAAAATTTTCACAAATCTGATACTCGAAACCAATAACTACTATGGCCTAGGGCAAAAATGCACATACCGTTGTAATCGGGCGAGTTTCTGCTTTCAGATTCAACAGGAATTTCTCGAGTTCGTCAATGCGTTCGCGAGTTATGGGAATTTGAAGTTAAGGAATGCTTGAGAAACCATCAAAATTTTCGCAAGTCTGATACTCGAAACCAACAACTACTATGGCCTAGGGCAGAAATGCACATACCGTTGTAATCGGGCGAGTTTCTGCTTTCAGATGCAACAGGAATTTCTCGAGTTCGTCAAACCGTTCGCGAGATATGGGAGTTTGAAATTAAGGAATGGTTGAGAAACCATCACAACTTTCGCAAGTCTGATACCCGAAACCAATAACTACTATGGCCTGGGGCAAAAATACACATACCGTTGTAATCGGGGCGAGTTTCTGCTTTCAGATGCAATAGGAAATTCTCGAGTGCGTCAATCCGTTCGCGAGATATGGGAGTTTGAAGTTAAGGAATGGTTGAGAAACCATCAAAATTTTCGCTGGTCTGATACACGAAACCAATAACTGGAATGGCCTAGGGGAAAAGTACACACACTATTGTAATCGTGCGAGTTTCTACTTTCAGATGCAACAGGAATTTCTCGAGTTCGTCCATGCGTTCGCGAGATATGGGAATTTGAAGTTAAGGAATGCTTGAGAAACCATCAAAATTTTCGCAAATCTGATACTCGAAACCAACAACTACTATGGCCTAGGGCAAAAATGCACATACCGTTGTAATCGGGCGAGTTTCTGCTTTCAGATGCAACAGGAATTTCTCGAGTTCGTCAATCCGTTCGCGAGATATGGGAGTTTGAAGTTAAGGAATGGTTGAGAAACCATCAAAATTTTCGCTGGTCTGATACACGAAACCAATAACTGGAATGGCCTAGGGGAAAAGTACACACACCTTTCTAATCGGGAGAGTTTCCACTGTCAGATGCAACAGGAATTTCTCGAGTTCGTCAATCCGTTCGCGAGATATGGGAGTTTGAAGTTAAGGAATGGTTGAGGAACCATCAAAATTTTCGCAAGTCTGATACTGGAAACCAATAACTACAAAGGCCTAGGGGAAAAAGACACATACCTTTGTAATCGGGAGACTTTCCACTGTCAGATGCAACAGGAATTTCTCGAGTTCGTCAATCCGTTCGCGAGATATGGGAATTTGAAGTTAAGGAATGCTTGAGAAACCATCAAAATTTTCGCAAGTCTGATACCCGAAACCAATAACTACAAAGGCCTAGGGGAAAAATACACATACCGTTGTAATCGGGCGACTTTCCACTTTCACATGCAACAGGAATTTCTCGAGTTCGTCAATCCGTTCGCGAGATATGAGAGTTTGAAGTTAAGGAATGATGGAGAATCCATCAAAATTTTCGCCGGTCTGATACTCGAAACCAATAACTGGAATGGCCTAGGGGAAAAGTACACACACCATTGTGATCGGGCGAGTTTCTACTTTCAGATACAACAGGAATTTCTCGAGTTCGTCAATCCGTTCGCGAGATATGGGAGTTTGAAGTTAAGGAATGGTTGAGAAACCATCACAATTTTCGCAAGTCTGATACCCGAAACCAATAACTACTATGGCCTAGGGCAAAAATACACATACCGTTGTAATCGGGCGAGTTTCTGCTTTTAGATGCAATAGGAAATTCTCGAGTTCGTCAATCCGTTCGCGAGATATGGGAGTTCGAAGTTAAGGAATGGTTGAGAAACCATCAAAATTTTCGCAAGTCTGATACTCGAAACCAATAACTACAATAGCCTAGGGCAAAAATGCACATACCTTTGTAATCGGGCTAGTTTCTGCTTTCAGATGCAACAGGAATTTCTCGAGTTCGTCAATTCGTTCGCGAGATATGGGAATTTGAAGTTAAGGAATGCTTGAGAAACCATCAAAATTTTCGCAAGTCTGATATTCGAAACCAATAACTACTATGGCCTGGGGCAAAAATGCACATACCGTTGTAATCGGGCGAGTTTCTGCTTTCAGATGCAACAGGAATTTCTCGAGTTCGTCAAACCGTTCGCGAGATATGGGAGTTTGAAATTAAGGAATGGTTGAGAAACCATCACAATTTTCGCAAGTCTGATACCCGAAACCAATAACTACTATGGCCTGGGGCAAAAATACACATACCGTTGTAATCGGGGCGAGTTTCTGCTTTCAGATGCAATAGGAAATTCTCGAGTGCGTCAATCCGTTCGCGAGATATGGGAGTTTGAAGTTAAGGAATGGTTGAGGAACCATCACAATTTTCGCAAGTCTGATACTCGAAACAAATAACTGAAACGGCCTAGGGGAAAAGTACACACACTATTGTAATCGGGCGAGTTTCTACTTTCAGATGCAACAGGAATTTCTCGAGTTCGTCAATCCGTTCGCGAGATATGGGAGTTTGAAGTTAAGGAATGGTTGAAAAACCATCAAAATTTTCGCAAGTCTGATACTCGAAACCAATAACTACTATGGCCTGGGGCAAAAATGCACATACCTTTGTAGTCGGGCTAGTTTCTGCTTTCAGATGCAACAGGAATTTCTCGAGTTCGTCAAACCGTTCGCGAGATATGGGAGTTTGAAGTTAAGGAATGGTTGAGAAACCATCAAAATTTTCGCTGGTCTGATACACGAAACCAATAACTGGAATGGCCTAGGGGAAAAGTACACACACCATTGTAATCGGGCTAGTTTCTACTTTCAGATGCAACAGGAATTTCTCGAGTTCGTCAATCCGTTCGCGAGATATGGGAGTTTGAAGTTAAGGAATGGTTGAGAAACCATCAAAATTTTCGCAAGTCTGATACTCGAAACCAATAACTACAAAGGCCTAGGGGAAAACTACTCATACCTTTGTAATCGGGAGAGTCTCCACTGTCAGATGCAACAGGAATTTCTCGAGTTCGTCTATCCGTTCGCGAGATATGGGTGTTTGAATTTAAGGAATGGTTGAGAAACCATCAAAATGTTCGCAAGTCTGATACTCGAAACCAATAACTACAAAGGCCTAGGGGAAAAATACACATACCTTTGTAATCGGGCGAGTTTCTACTTTCAGATGCAACAGGAATTTCTCGAGTGCGACAATCCGTTCGCGAGATATGGGTGTTTGAAGTTAAGTATGGTGAGAAACCATCACAATTTTCGCAAGTCTGATACCCGAAACCAATAACTACTATGGCCTAGGGCAAAAATACACATACCGTTGTAATCGGGCGAGTTTCTGCTTTCAGATGCAATAGGAAATTCTCGAGATCGTCAATCCGTTCGCGAGATATGGTAGTTCGTAGTTAAGGAATGGCTGAAAAACCATCAACATTTTCGCAAGTCTGATACTCGAAACCAATAACTAGAATGGCCTAGGGCAAAAATACACATACCGTTGTAATCGGGCGAGTTTCTACTTTCAGATGCAACAGGAATTTCTCGAGTTCGTCAATCAGTTCGCGAGATATGGGAGTTTGAAGTTAAGGAATGGTTGAGAAACCATCAAAATTTTCGCAAGTCTGATACTCGAAACCAATAACTACAAAGGCCTAGGGGAAAAATACACATACCTTTGTAATCGGGCGAGTTTCCACTGTCAGATGCAACAGGAATTTCTCGAGTTCGTCTATCCGTTCGCGAGATATGGGAGTTTGAAGTTATGGAATGGTTGACAAACCATCAAAATTGTCGCAATTGTGATGCTAGAAACGAATAACAGGAATGGCCTAGGGGAAAAGTACACACACCATTGTAATCGGGCGAGTTTCTACTTTCAGATGCAACAGGAATTTCTCGAGTTCGTCAATCCGTTCGCGAGATATGGGAGTTTGAAGTTAAGGAATGGTTGAGAAACCATCAAAATTTTCGCAAGTCTGATACTCGAAACCAACAACTACTATGGCCTAGGGCAAAAATGCACATACCGTTGTAATCGGGCGCGTTTCTGCTTTCAGATGCAACAGGAATTTCTCGAGTTCGTCAATCCGTTCGCGAGATATGGGAGTTTGAAGTTAAGGAATGGTTGAGAAACCATCAAAATTTTCGCTGGTCTGATACACGAAACCAATAACTGGAATGGCCTAGGGGAAAAGTACACACACCATTGTAATCGGGCTAGTTTCTACTTTCAGATGCAACAGGAATTTCTCGAGTTCGTCAATCCGTTCGCGAGATATGGGAGTTTGAAGTTAAGGAATGGTTGAGAAACCATCAAAATTTTCGCAAGTCTGATACTCGAAACCAATAACTACAAAGGCCTAGGGGAAAAATACTCATACCTTTGTAATCGGGAGAGTTTCCACTGTCAGATGCAACAGGAATTTCTCGAGTTCGTCTATCCGTTCGCGAGATATGGGAGTTTGAAGTTAAGGAATGGTTGAGAAACCATCAAAATTTTCGCTGGTCTGATACACGAAACCAATAACTGGAATGGCCTAGGGGGAAAGTACACACACCATTGTAATCGGGCTAGTTTCTACTTTCAGATGCAACAGGAATTTCTCGAGTTCGTCAATCCGTTCGCGAGATATAGGAGTTTGAAGTTAAGGAATGGTTGAGAAACCATCAAAATTTTCGCAAGTCTGATACTCGAAACCAATAACTACAAAGGCCTAGGGGAAAAATACACATACCTTTGTAATCGGGAGAGTTTCCACTGTCAGATGCAACAGGAATTTCTCGAGTTCGTCTATCCGTTCGCGAGATATGGGTGTTTGAATTTAAGGAATGGTTGAGAAACCATCAAAATGTTCGCAAGTCTGATACTCGAAACCAATAACTACAAAGGCCTAGGGGAAAAATACAAATACCTTTGTAATCGGGCGAGTTTCTACTTTCAGATGCAACAGGAATTTCTCGAGTGCGACAATCCGTTCGCGAGATATGGGAGTTTGAAGTTAAGTATGGTGAGAAACCATCACAATTTTCGCAAGTCTGATACCCGAAACCAATAACTACTATGGCCTAGGGCAAAAATACACATACCGTTGTAATCGGGCGAGTTTCTGCTTTCAGATGCAATAGGAAATTCTCGAGATCGTCAATCCGTTCGCGAGATATAGTAGTTCGTAGTTAAGGAATGGCTGAGAAACCATCAACATTTTCGCAAGTCTGATACTCGAAACCAATAACTGGAATGGCCTAGGGGAAAAGTATACACACCATTGTAATCGGGCGAGTTTCTACTTTCAGATACAACAGGAACTTCTCGAGTTCGTCATTCCGTTCGCGAGATATGGGAGTTTGAAGTTAAGGAATGGTTGAGAAACCATCAAAATTTTCGCTGGTCTGATACACGAAACCAATAACTGGAATGGCCTAGGGGGAAAGTACACACACCATTGTAATCGGGCTAGTTTCTACTTTCAGATGCAACAGGAATTTCTCGAGTTCGTCAATCAGTTCGCGAGATATGGGAGTTTGAAGTTAAGGAATGGTTGAGAAACCATCAAAATTTTCGCAAGTCTGATACTCGAAACCAACAACTACTATGGCCTAGGGCAAAAATGCACATACCGTTGTAATCGGGCGCGTTTCTGCTTTCAGATGCAACAGGAATTTCTCGAGTTCGTCAATCCGTTCGCGAGATATGGGAGTTTGAAGTTAAGGAATGGTTGAGAAACCATCAAAATTTTCGCTGGTCTGATACACGAAACCAATAACTGGAATGGCCTAGGGGAAAAGTACACACACCATTGTAATCGGGCTAGTTTCTACTTTCAGATGCAACAGGAATTTCTCGAGTTCGTCAATCCGTTCGCGAGATATGGGAGTTTGAAGTTAAGGAATGGTTGAGAAACCATCAAAATTTTCGCAAGTCTGATACTCGAAACCAATAACTACAAAGGCCTAGGGGAAAAATACTCATACCTTTGTAATCGGGAGAGTTTCCACTGTCAGATGCAACAGGAATTTCTCGAGTTCGTCTATCCGTTCGCGAGATATGGGAGTTTGAAGTTAAGGAATGGTTGAGAAACCATCAACATTTTCGCTGGTCTGATACACGAAACCAATAACTGGAATGGCCTAGGGGGAAAGTACACACACCATTGTAATCGGGCTAGTTTCTACTTTCAGATGCAACAGGAATTTCTCGAGTTCGTCAATCAGTTCGCGAGATATGGGAGTTTGAAGTTAAGGAATGGTTGAGAAACCATCAAAATTTTCGCTGGTCTGATACACGAAACCAATAACTGGAATGGCCTAGGGGGAAAGTACACACACCATTGTAATCGGGCTAGTTTCTACTTTCAGATGCAACAGGAATTTCTCGAGTTCGTCAATCAGTTCGCGAGATATGGGAGTTTGAAGTTAAGGAATGGTTGAGAAACCATCAAAATTTTCGCAAGTCTGATACTCGAAACCAACAACTACTATGGCCTAGGGCAAAAATGCACATACCGTTGTAATCGGGCGCGTTTCTGCTTTCAGATGCAACAGGAATTTCTCGAGTTCGTCAATCCGTTCGCGAGATATGGGAGTTTGAAGTTAAGGAATGGTTGAGAAACCATCAAAATTTTCGCTGGTCTGATACACGAAACCAATAACTGGAATGGCCTAGGGGGAAAGTATACACACCATTGTAATCGGGCGAGTTTCTACTTTCAGATACAACAGGAACTTCTCGAGTTCGTCATTCCGTTCGCGAGATATGGGAGTTTGAAGTTAAGGAATGGTTGAGAAACCATCAAAATTTTCGCTGGTCTGATACACGAAACCAATAACTGGAATGGCCTAGGGGGAAAGTACACACACCATTGTAATCGGGCTAGTTTCTACTTTCAGATGCAACAGGAATTTCTCGAGTTCGTCAATCAGTTCGCGAGATATGGGAGTTTGAAGTTAAGGAATGGTTGAGAAACCATCAAAATTTTCGCAAGTCTGATACTCGAAACCAACAACTACTATGGCCTAGGGCAAAAATGCACATACCGTTGTAATCGGGCGCGTTTCTGCTTTCAGATGCAACAGGAATTTCTCGAGTTCGTCAATCCGTTCGCGAGATATGGGAGTTTGAAGTTAAGGAATGGTTGAGAAACCATCAAAATTTTCGCTGGTCTGATACACGAAACCAATAACTGGAATGGCCTAGGGGGAAAGTACACACACCATTGTAATCGGGCTAGTTTCTACTTTCAGATGCAACAGGAATTTCTCGAGTTCGTCAATCAGTTCGCGAGATATGGGAGTTTGAAGTTAAGGAATGGTTGAGAAACCATCAAAATTTTCGCAAGTCTGATACTCGAAACCAACAACTACTATGGCCTAGGGCAAAAATGCACATACCGTTGTAATCGGGCGCGTTTCTGCTTTCAGATGCAACAGGAATTTCTCGAGTTCGACAATCCGTTCGCGAGATATGGGAGTTTGAAGTTAAGGAATGGTTGAGAAACCATCAAAATTTTCGCTGGTCTGATACACGAAACCAATAACTGGAATGGCCTAGGGGGAAAGTAACCACACCATTGTAATCGGGCGAGTTTCCACTGTCAGATGCAACAGGAATTTCTCGAGTTCGTCTATCCGTTCGCGAGATATGGGAGTTTGAAGTTATGGAATGGTTGACAAACCATCAAAATTGTCGCAATTGTGATGCTAGAAACGAATAACAGGAATGGCCTAGGGGAAAAGTACACACACCATTGTAATCGGGCGAGTTTCTACTTTCAGATGCAACAGCAATTTCTCGAGTTCGTCAATCCGTTCGCGAGATATGGGAGTTTGAAGTTAAGGAATGGTTGAGAAACCATCAAAATTTTCGCAAGTCTGATACTCGAAACCAATAACTACAAAGGCCTAGGGGAAAAATACACATACCTTTGTAATCGGGCGAGTTTCCACTGTCAGATGCAACAGGAATTTCTCGAGTTCGTCTATCTGTTCGCGAGATATGGGAGTTTGAAGTTATGGAATGGTTGACAAACCATCAAAATTGTCGCAATTGTGATGCTAGAAACGAATAACAGGAATGGCCTAGGGGAAAAGTAAACACACCATTGTAATCGGGCGAGTTTCTACTTTCAGATGCAAGAGGAACTTCTCGAGTGCGTCAATCCGTTCGCGAGATATGGGAGTTTGAAGTTAAGTATGGTGAGAAACCATCACAATTTTCGCAAGTCTGATACCCGAAACCAATAACTACTATGGCCTAGGGCAAAAATACACATACCGTTGTAATCGGGCGAGTTTCTGCTGTCAGATGCAATAGGAAATTCTCGAGTTCGTCAATCCGTTCGCGAGATATGGGAGTTTGAAGTTAAGTATGGTGAGAAACCATCACAATTTTCGCAAGTCTGATACCCGAAACCAATAACTACTATGGCCTAGGGCAAAAATACACATACCGTTGTAATCGGGCGAGTTTCTGCTTTCAGATGCAATAGGAAATTCTCGAGATCGTCAATCCGTTCGCGAGATATGGTAGTTCGTAGTTAAGGAATGGCTGAGAAACCATCAACATTTTCGCAAGTCTGATACTCGAAACCAATAACTACTATGGCCTAGGGCAAGAACACAAATACCATTGTAATCGGGCGAGATTCTGCTTTCAGATGCAACAGGAATTTCTCGAGTTCGTCTATCCGTTCGCGAGATATGGGAGTTTGAAGTTAAGGAATGGTTGAGAAACCATCAAAATTTTCGCTGGTCTGATACACGAAACCAATAACTGGAATGGCCTAGGGGGAAAGTACACACACCATTGTAATCGGGCTAGTTTCTACTTTCAGAAGCAACAGGAATTTCTCGAGTTCGTCAATCAGTTCGCGAGATATGGGAGTTTGAAGTTAAGGAATGGTTGAGAAACCATCAAAATTTTCGCAAGTCTGATACTCGAAACCAACAACTACTATGGCCTAGGGCAAAAATACACATACCGTTGTAATCGGGCGCGTTTCTGCTTTCAGATGCAACAGGAATTTCTCGAGTTCGTCAATCCGTTCGCGAGATATGGGAGTTTGAAGTTAAGGAATGGTTGAGAAACCATCAAAATTTTCGCTGGTCTGATACACGAAACCAATAACTGGAATGGCCTAGGGGAAAAGTACACACACCATTGTAATCGGGCTAGTTTCTACTTTCAGATGCAACAGGAATTTCTCGAGTTCGTCAATCCGTTCGCGAGATATGGGAGTTTGAAGTTAAGGAATGGTTGAGAAACCATCAAAATTTTCGCAAGTCTGATACTCGAAACCAATAACTACAAAGTCCTAGGGGAAAAATACTCATACCTTTGTAATCGGGAGAGTTTCCACTGTCAGATGCAACAGGAATTTCTCGAGTTCGTCTATCCGTTCGCGAGATATGGGAGTTTGAAGTTAAGGAATGGTTGAGAAACCATCAAAATTTTCGCTGGTCTGATACACGAAACCAATAACTGGAATGGCCTAGGGGGAAAGTACACACACCATTGTAATCGGGCTAGTTTCTACTTTCAGATGCAACAGGAATTTCTCGAGTTCGTCAATCCGTTCGCGAGATATGGGAGTTTGAAGTTAAGGAATGGTTGAGAAACCATCAAAATTTTCGCAAGTCTGATACTCGAAACCAATAACTACAAAGGCCTAGGGGAAAAATACACATACCTTTGTAATCGGGAGAGTTTCCACTGTCAGATGCAACAGGAATTTCTCGAGTTCGTCTATCCGTTCGCGAGATATGGGAGTTTGAAGTTAAGGAATGGTTGAGAAACCATCAAAATTTTCGCTGGTCTGATACACGAAACCAATAACTGGAATGGCCTAGGGGGAAAGTAACCACACCATTGTAATCGGGCGAGTTTCCACTGTCAGATGCAACAGGAATTTCTCGAGTTCGTCTATCCGTTCGCGAGATATGGGAGTTTGAAGTTATGGAATGGTTGACAAACCATCAAAATTGTCGCAATTGTGATGCTAGAAACGAATAACAGGAATGGCCTAGGGGAAAAGTACACACACCATTGTAATCGGGCGAGTTTCTACTTTCAGATGCAACAGCAATTTCTCGAGTTCGTCAATCCGTTCGCGAGATATGGGAGTTTGAAGTTAAGGAATGGTTGAGAAACCATCAAAATTTTCGCAAGTCTGATACTCGAAACCAATAACTACAAAGGCCTAGGGGAAAAATACACATACCTTTGTAATCGGGCGAGTTTCCACTGTCAGATGCAACAGGAATTTCTCGAGTTCGTCTATCTGTTCGCGAGATATGGGAGTTTGAAGTTATGGAATGGTTGACAAACCATCAAAATTGTCGCAATTGTGATGCTAGAAACGAATAACAGGAATGGCCTAGGGGAAAAGTAAACACACCATTGTAATCGGGCGAGTTTCTACTTTCAGATGCAAGAGGAACTTCTCGAGTGCGTCAATCCGTTCGCGAGATATGGGAGTTTGAAGTTAAGTATGGTGAGAAACCATCACAATTTTCGCAAGTCTGATACCCGAAACCAATAACTACTATGGCCTAGGGCAAAAATACACATACCGTTGTAATCGGGCGAGTTTCTGCTGTCAGATGCAATAGGAAATTCTCGAGTTCGTCAATCCGTTCGCGAGATATGGGAGTTCGAAGTTAAGGAATGGTTGAGAAACCATCAAAATTTTCGCAAGTCTGATACTCGAAACCAATAACTGGAATGGCCTAGGGGAAAAGTACACACATCATTGTAATCGGGCGAGTTTCTACTTTCAGATGCAACAGGAATTTCTTGAGTTCGTCAATGCGTTCGCGAGATATGGGAATTTGAACTTAAGGAATGGTTGAGACACCATCAAAATTTTCGCAAGTCTGATACTCGAAACCAATAACTACTATGGCCTAGGGCAAGAACACAAATACCATTGTAATCGGGCGAGATTCTGCTTTCAGATGCAACAGGAATTTCTCGAGTTCGTCTATCCGTTCGCGAGATATGGGAGTTTGAAGTTAAGGAATGGTTGAGAAACCATCAAAATTTTCGCTGGTCTGATACACGAAACCAATAACTGGAATGGCCTAGGGGGAAAGTACACACATCATTGTAATCGGGCTAGTTTCTACTTTCAGATGCAACAGGAATTTCTCGAGTTCGTCAATCCGTTCGCGAGATATGGGAGTTTGAAGTTAAGGAATGGTTGAGAAACCATCAAAATTTTCGCAAGTCTGATACTCGAAACCAATAACTACAAAGGCCTAGGGGAAAAATACACATACCTTTGTAATCGGGAGAGTTTCCACTGTCAGATGCAAAAGGAATTTCTCGAGTTCGTCTATCCGTTCGCGAGATATGGGAGTTTGAAGTTATGGAATGGTTGACAAACCATCAAAATTGTCGCAATTGTGATGCTAGAAACGAATAACAGGAATGGCCTAGGGGAAAAGTACACACACCATTGTAATCGGGCGAGTTTCTACTTTCAGATGCAACAGCAATTTCTCGAGTTCGTCAATCCGTTCGCGAGATATGGGAGTTTGAAGTTAAGGAATGGTTGAGAAACCATCAAAATTTTCGCAAGTCTGATACTCGAAACCAATAACTACAAAGGCCTAGGGGAAAAATACACATACCTTTGTAATCGGGCGAGTTTCCACTGTCAGATGCAACAGGAATTTCTCGAGTTCGTCTATCTGTTCGCGAGATATGGGAGTTTGAAGTTATGGAATGGTTGACAAACCATCAAAATTGTCGCAATTGTGATGCTAGAAACGAATAACAGGAATGGCCTAGGGGAAAAGTAAACACACCATTGTAATCGGGCGAGTTTCTACTTTCAGATGCAAGAGGAACTTCTCGAGTGCGTCAATCCGTTCGCGAGATATGGGAGTTTGAAGTTAAGTATGGTGAGAAACCATCACAATTTTCGCAAGTCTGATACCCGAAACCAATAACTACTATGGCCTAGGGCAAAAATACACATACCGTTGTAATCGGGCGAGTTTCTGCTGTCAGATGCAATAGGAAATTCTCGAGTTCGTCAATCCGTTCGCGAGATATGGGAGTTCGAAGTTAAGGAATGGTTGAGAAACCATCAAAATTTTCGCAAGTCTGATACTCGAAACCAATAACTGGAATGGCCTAGGGGAAAAGTACACACATCATTGTAATCGGGCGAGTTTCTACTTTCAGATGCAACAGGAATTTCTTGAGTTCGTCAATGCGTTCGCGAGATATGGGAATTTGAACTTAAGGAATGGTTGAGAAACCATCAAAATTTTCGCAAGTCTGATACTCGAAACCAATAACTACTATGGCCTAGGGCAAGAACACAAATACCATTGTAATCGGGCGAGATTCTGCTTTCAGATGCAACAGGAATTTCTCGAGTTCGTCAAACCGTTCGCGAGATATGGGAGTTTGAAATTAAGGAATGGTTGAGAAACCATCACAATTTTCGCAAGTCTGATACCCGAAAACAATAACTACTATGGCCTGGGGCAAAAATACACATACCGTTGTAATCGGGCGAGATTCTGCTTTCAGATGCAACAGAAATTTCTCGAGTTCGTCAAACCGTTCGCGAGATATGGGAGTTTGAATTTAAGGAATGGTTGAGAAACCATCAAAATTTTCGCTGGTCTGATACACGAAACCAATAACTGGAATGGCCTAGGGGAAAAGTACACACACCATTGTAATCGGGCTAGTTTCTACTTTCAGATGCAACAGGAATTTCTCGAGTTCGTCAATCCGTTCGCGAGATATGGGAGTTTGAAGTTAAGAAATGGTAGAGAAACCATCAAAATTTTCGCTGGTCTGATACACGAAACCAATAACTGGAATGGCCTAGGGGAAAAGTACACACACCATTGTAGCCGGGCTAGTTTCTACTTTCAGATGCAACAGGAATTTCTCGAGTTCGTCAATCAGTTCGCGAGATATGGGAGTTTGAAGTTAAGGAATGGTTGAGAAACCATCACAATTTTCGCAAGTCTGATACCCGAAACGAATAACAACTATATCCTGGGGCAAAAATACACATACCGTTGTAATCGGGCGAGTTTCTGCTTTCAGATGCGATAGGAAATTCTCGAGTGCGTCAATCCGTTCGTGAGATATGGGAGTTTGAAGTTAAGGAATGGTTGAGGAACCATCACAATTTTCGCAAGTCTGATACCCGACACCAATAACTACTATGGCCTAGGGCAAAAATACACATACCGTTGTAATCGGGCGAGTTTCTGCTTTCAGATGCAACAGGAATTTCTCGAGTTCGTCAATCCGTTCGCGAGATAGGGAGTTTGAAGTTAAGGAATGGTTGAGAAACCATCAAAATTTTCGCAAGTCTGATACTCGAAACCAATAACTGGAATGGCCTAGCGGAAAAGTACACACACCATTGTAATCGGGCGAGTTTCTACTTTCAGATGCAACAGGAACTTCTCGAGTTCGACATTCCGTTCGCGAGATATGGGAGTTTGAAGTTAAGGAATGGTTGAGAAACCATCAAAATTTTCGCAAGTCTGATACTCGAAACCAATAAATACTATGGCCTAGGGCAAGAATACAAATACCATTGTAATCGGGCGAGATTCTGCTTTCAGATGCAACAGAATCTTCTCGAATTCGTCATTCCGTTCGCGAGAAATGGGAGTTTGAAGTTAAGGAATGGTTGAGAAACCATCAAAATTTTCGCTGGTCTGATACTCGAAAACAATAACTTCTATGGCCTAGGGCAAAAATACACATACCGTTGTAATCGGGCGAGTCTCTGCTTTCAGATGGAACAGGAATTTCTCGAGTTCGTCAATCCGTTCGCGAGATATGGGAGTTTGAAGTTAAGTATGGTGAGAAACCATCACAATTTTCGCAAGTCTGATACACGAAACCAATAACTACTATGGCCTAGGGCAAAAATACACATACCGTTGTAATCGGGCGAGTTTCTGCTTTCAGATGCAATAGGAAATTCTCGAGTTCGTCAATCCGTTCGCGAGATATGTGAGTTCGAAGTTAAGGAATGGTTGAGAAACCATCAAAATTTTCGCAAGTCTGATACTCGAAACCAATAACTGGAATGGCCTAGGGGAAAAGTACACACACCATTGTAATCGGGCTAGTTTCTATTTTCAGATGCAACAGGAACTTCTCGAGTTCGTCATTCCGTTCGCGAGATATGGGAGTTTGAAGTTAAGGAATGGTTGAGAAACCGTCAAAATTTTCGCAAGTCTGATACTCGAAACCAATAACTACTATGGCCTAGGGCAAGAACACAAATACCATTGTAATCGGGCGAGATTCTGCTTTCAGATGCAACAGGAATTTCTCGAGTTCGTCAAACCGTTCGCGAGATATGGGAGTTTGAAATTAAGGAATGGTTGAGAAACCATCACAATTTTCGCAAGTCTGATACCCGAAAACAATAACTACTATGGCCTGGGGCAAAAATACACATACCGTTGTAATCGGGCGAGATTCTGCTTTCAGATGCAACAGAAATTTCTCGAGTTCGTCAAACCGTTCGCGAGATATGGGAGTTTGAATTTAAGGAATGGTTGAGAAACCATCAAAATTTTCGCTGGTCTGATACACGAAACCAATAACTGGAATGGCCTAGGGGAAAAGTACACACACCATTGTAATCGGGCTAGTTTCTACTTTCAGATGCAACAGGAATTTCTCGAGTTCGTCAATCCGTTCGCGAGATATGGGAGTTTGAAGTTAAGAAATGGTTGAGAAACCATCAAAATTTTCGCTGGTCTGATACACGAAACCAATAACTGGAATGGCCTAGGGGAAAAGTACACACACCATTGTAGCCGGGCTAGTTTCTACTTTCAGATGCAACAGGAATTTCTCGAGTTCGTCAATCAGTTTGCGAGATATGGGAGTTTGAAGTTAAGGAATGGTTGAGAAACCATCACAATTTTCGCAAGTCTGATACCCGAAACGAATAACAACTATATCCTGGGGCAAAAATACACATACCGTTGTAATCGGGCGAGTTTCTGCTTTCAGATGCGATAGGAAATTCTCGAGTGCGTCAATCCGTTCGTGAGATATGGGAGTTTGAAGTTAAGGAATGGTTGAGGAACCATCACAATTTTCGCAAGTCTGATACCCGACACCAATAACTACTATGGCCTAGGGCAAAAATACACATACCGTTGTAATCGGGCGAGTTTCTGCTTTCAGATGCAACAGGAATTTCTCGAGTTCGTCAATCCGTTCGCGAGATAGGGAGTTTGAAGTTAAGGAATGGTTGAGAAACCATCAAAATTTTCGCAAGTCTGATACTCGAAACCAATAACTGGAATGGCCTAGCGGAAAAGTACACACACCATTGTAATCGGGCGAGTTTCTACTTTCAGATGCAACAGGAACTTCTCGAGTTCGACATTCCGTTCGCGAGATATGGGAGTTTGAAGTTAAGGAATGGTTGAGAAACCATCAAAATTTTCGCAAGTCTGATACTCGAAACCAATAAATACTATGGCCTAGGGCAAGAATACAAATACCATTGTAATCGGGCGAGATTCTGCTTTCAGATGCAACAGAATCTTCTCGAATTCGTCATTCCGTTCGCGAGAAATGGGAGTTTGAAGTTAAGGAATGGTTGAGAAACCATCAAAATTTTCGCTGGTCTGATACTCGAAAACAATAACTTCTATGGCCTAGGGCAAAAATACACATACCGTTGTAATCGGGCGAGTCTCTGCTTTCAGATGGAACAGGAATTTCTCGAGTTCGTCAATCCGTTCGCGAGATATGGGAGTTTGAAGTTAAGTATGGTGAGAAACCATCACAATTTTCGCAAGTCTGATACACGAAACCAATAACTACTATGGCCTAGGGCAAAAATACACATACCGTTGTAATCGGGCGAGTTTCTGCTTTCAGATGCAATAGGAAATTCTCGAGTTCGTCAATCCGTTCGCGAGATATGTGAGTTCGAAGTTAAGGAATGGTTGAGAAACCATCAAAATTTTCGCAAGTCTGATACTCGAAACCAATAACTGGAATGGCCTAGGGGAAAAGTACACACACCATTGTAATCGGGCTAGTTTCTATTTTCAGATGCAACAGGAACTTCTCGAGTTCGTCATTCCGTTCGCGAGATATGGGAGTTTGAAGTTAAGGAATGGTTGAGAAACCGTCAAAATTTTCGCAAGTCTGATACACGAAACCAATAACTGGAATGGCCTAGGGGGAAAGTACACACACCATTGTAATCGGGCTAGTTTCTACTTTCAGATGCAACAGGAATTTCTCGAGTTCGTCAATCAGTTCGCGAGATATGGGAGTTTGAAGTTAAGGAATGGTTGAGAAACCATCAAAATTTTCGCATGTCTGATACTCGAAACCAACAACTACTATGGCCTAGGGCAAAAATGCACATACCGTTGTAATCGGGCGCGTTTCTGCTTTCAGATGCAACAGGAATTTCTCGAGTTCGTCAATCCGTTCGCGAGATATGGGAGTTTGAAGTTAAGGAATGGTTGAGAAACCATCAAAATTTTCGCTGGTCTGATACACGAAACCAATAACTGGAATGGCCTAGGGGAAAAGTACACACACCATTGTAATCGGACTAGTTTCTACTTTCAGATGAAACAGGAATTTCTCGAGTTCGTCTATCCGTTCGCGAGATATGGGTGTTTGAAGTTAAGGAATGGTTGAGAAACCATCAAAATGTTCGCAAGTCTGATACTCGAAACCAATAACTAGAAAGGCCTAGGGGAAAAATACAAATACCTTTGTAATCGGGCGAGTTTCTACTTTCAGATGCAACAGGAACTTCTCGAGTTCGTCATTCCGTTCGCGAGATATGGGAGTTTGAAGTTAAGGAATGGTTGAGAAACCATCAAAATTTTCGCTGGTCTGATACACGAAACCAATAAATACTATGGCCTAGGGCAAGAATACAAATACCATTGTAATCGGGCGAGATTCTGCTTTCAGATGCAACAGAATCTTCTCGAATTCGTCATTCCGTTCGCGAGAAATGGGAGTTTGAAGTTAAGGAATGGTTGAGAAACCATCAAAATTTTCGCTGGTCTGATACTCGAAAACAATAACTTCTATGGCCTAGGGCAAAAATACACATACCGTTGTAATCGGGCGAGTCTCTGCTTTCAGATGGAACAGGAATTTCTCGAGTTCGTCAATCCGTTCGCGAGATATGGGAGTTTGAAGTTAAGTATGGTGAGAAACCATCACAATTTTCGCAAGTCTGATACACGAAACCAATAACTACTATGGCCTAGGGCAAAAATACACATACCGTTGTAATCGGGCGAGTTTCTGCTTTCAGATGCAATAGGAAATTCTCGAGTTCGTCAATCCGTTCGCGAGATATGTGAGTTCGAAGTTAAGGAATGGTTGAGAAACCATCAAAATTTTCGCAAGTCTGATACTCGAAACCAATAACTGGAATGGCCTAGGGGAAAAGTACACACACCATTGTAATCGGGCTAGTTTCTATTTTCAGATGCAACAGGAACTTCTCGAGTTCGTCATTCCGTTCGCGAGATATGGGAGTTTGAAGTTAAGGAATGGTTGAGAAACCGTCAAAATTTTCGCAAGTCTGATACACGAAACCAATAACTGGAATGGCCTAGGGGGAAAGTACACACACCATTGTAATCGGGCTAGTTTCTACTTTCAGATGCAACAGGAATTTCTCGAGTTCGTCAATCAGTTCGCGAGATATGGGAGTTTGAAGTTAAGGAATGGTTGAGAAACCATCAAAATTTTCGCATGTCTGATACTCGAAACCAACAACTACTATGGCCTAGGGCAAAAATGCACATACCGTTGTAATCGGGCGCGTTTCTGCTTTCAGATGCAACAGGAATTTCTCGAGTTCGTCAATCCGTTCGCGAGATATGGGAGTTTGAAGTTAAGGAATGGTTGAGAAACCATCAAAATTTTCGCTGGTCTGATACACGAAACCAATAACTGGAATGGCCTAGGGGAAAAGTACACACACCATTGTAATCGGACTAGTTTCTACTTTCAGATGAAACAGGAATTTCTCGAGTTCGTCTATCCGTTCGCGAGATATGGGTGTTTGAAGTTAAGGAATGGTTGAGAAACCATCAAAATGTTCGCAAGTCTGATACTCGAAACCAATAACTAGAAAGGCCTAGGGGAAAAATACAAATACCTTTGTAATCGGGCGAGTTTCTACTTTCAGATGCAACAGGAACTTCTCGAGTTCGTCATTCCGTTCGCGAGATATGGGAGTTTGAAGTTAAGGAATGGTTGAGAAACCATCAAAATTTTCGCTGGTCTGATACACGAAACCAATAACTGGAATGGCCTAGGGGGAAAGTACACACACCATTGTAATCGGGCTAGTTTCTACTTTCAGAAGCAACAGGAATTTCTCGAGTTCGTCAATCAGTTCGCGAGATATGGGAGTTTGAAGTTAAGGAATGGTTGAGAAACCATCAAAATTTTCGCAAGTCTGATACTCGAAACCAACAACTACTATGGCCTAGGGCAAAAATGCACATACCGTTGTAATCGGGCGCGTTTCTGCTTTCAGATGCAACAGGAATTTCTCGAGTTCGTCAATCCGTTCGCGAGATATGGGAGTTTGAAGTTAAGGAATGGTTGAGAAACCATCAAAATTTTCGCTGGTCTGATACACGAAACCAATAACTGGAATGGCCTAGGGGAAAAGCACACACACCATTGTAATCGGGCTAGTTTCTACTTTCAGATGCAACAGGAATTTCTCGAGTTCGTCAATCCGTTCGCGAGATATGGGAGTTTGAAGTTAAGGAATGGTTGAGAAACCATCAAAATTTTCGCAAGTCTGATACTCGAAACCAATAACTACAAAGGCCTAGGGGAAAAATACTCATACCTTTGTAATCGGGAGAGTTTCCACTGTCAGATGCAACAGGAATTTCTCGAGTTCGTCTATCCGTTCGCGAGATATGGGAGTTTGAAGTTAAGGAATGGTTGAGAAACCATCAAAATTTTCGCTGGTCTGATACACGAAACCAATAACTGGAATGGCCTAGGGGGAAAGTACACACACCATTGTAATCGGGCTAGTTTCTACTTTCAGATGCAACAGGAATTTCTCGAGTTCGTCAATCCGTTCGCGAGATATGGGAGTTTGAAGTTAAGGAATGGTTGAGAAACCATCAAAATTTTCGCAAGTCTGATACTCGAAACCAATAACTACAAAGGCCTAGGGGAAAAATACACATACCTTTGTAATCGGGAGAGTTTCCACTGTCAGATGCAAAAGGAACTTCTCGAGTTCGTCTATCCGTTCGCGAGATATGGGAGTTTGAAGTTATGGAATGGTTGACAAACCATCAAAATTGTCGCAATTGTGATGCTAGAAACGAATAACAGGAATGGCCTAGGGGAAAAGTACACACACCATTGTAATCGGGCGAGTTTCTACTTTCAGATGCAACAGCAATTTCTCGAGTTCGTCAATCCGTTCGCGAGATATGGGAGTTTGAAGTTAAGGAATGGTTGAGAAACCATCAAAATTTTCGCAAGTCTGATACTCGAAACCAATAACTACAAAGGCCTAGGGGAAAAATACACATACCTTTGTAATCGGGCGAGTTTCCACTGTCAGATGCAACAGGAATTTCTCGAGTTCGTCTATCTGTTCGCGAGATATGGGAGTTTGAAGTTATGGAATGGTTGACAAACCATCAAAATTGTCGCAATTGTGATGCTAGAAACGAATAACAGGAATGGCCTAGGGGAAAAGTAAACACACCATTGTAATCGGGCGAGTTTCTACTTTCAGATGCAAGAGGAACTTCTCGAGTGCGTCAATCCGTTCGCGAGATATGGGAGTTTGAAGTTAAGTATGGTGAGAAACCATCACAATTTTCGCAAGTCTGATACCCGAAACCAATAACTACTATGGCCTAGGGCAAAAATACACATACCGTTGTAATCGGGCGAGTTTCTGCTGTCAGATGCAATAGGAAATTCTCGAGTTCGTCAATCCGTTCGCGAGATATGGGAGTTCGAAGTTAAGGAATGGTTGAGAAACCATCAAAATTTTCGCAAGTCTGATACTCGAAACCAATAACTGGAATGGCCTAGGGGAAAAGTACACACATCATTGTAATCGGGCGAGTTTCTACTTTCAGATGCAACAGGAATTTCTTGAGTTCGTCAATGCGTTCGCGAGATATGGGAATTTGAACTTAAGGAATGGTTGAGAAACCATCAAAATTTTCGCAAGTCTGATACTCGAAACCAATAACTACTATGGCCTAGGGGAAAAGTACACACACCATTATAATCGGGCTAGTTTCTACTTTCAGATGCAACAGGAATTTCTCGAGTTCGTCAATCAGTTCGTGAGATATGGGAGTTTGAAGTTAAGGAATGGTTGAGGAACCATCACAATTTTCGCAAGTCTGATACTCGAAACAAATAACTGGAACGGCCTAGGGGAAAAGTACAAACACTATTGTAATCGGGCTAGTTTCTACTTTCAGATGCAACAGGAACTTCTCGAGTTCGTCATTCCGTTCGCGGGGTATGAGAGTTTGAAGTTAAGGAATGGTTGAGAAACCATCAAAATTTTCGCAAGTCTGATACTCGAAACCAATAAATACTATGGCCTAGGGCAAGAATACAAATACCATTGTAATCGGGCGAGATTCTGCTTTCAGATGCAACAGAAATTTCTCGAGTTCGTCAAACCGTTCGCGGGATATGGGAGTTTGAAGATAAGGAATGGTTGAGAAACCATCAAAATTTTCGCTGGTCTGATACACGAAACCAATAACTGGAATTCCCTAGGGGAAAAGTACACAGACCATTGTAATCGGGCTAGTTTCTACTTTCAGATGCAACAGGAATTTCTCGAGTTCGTCAATCCGTTCGCGAGATATGGGAGTTTGAAGTTAAGAAATGGTTGGGAATCCATCAAAATTTTCGCTGGTCTGATACACGAAACCAATAACTGAAATGGCCTAGGGGAAAAGTACACACAACATTGTAATCGGGCTAGTTTCTACTTTCAGATGCAACAGGAATTTCTCGAGTTCGTCAATCAGTTCGCGAGATATGGGAGTTTGAAGTTAAGGAATGGTAGAGAAACCTTCAAAATTTTCGCAATTCTGATGCTAGAAACGAATAACTGGAATGGCCTAGGGCAAAAGTACACACACACCATTGTAATCGGGTGAGTTTCTACATTCAGATGCAACAGGAGTTTCTCGAGTTCGTCAATCCGTTCGCGAGATATGGGAGTTTGAAGTTAAGGAATGGTTGAAGAACCATCACAATTTTCGCAAGTCTGATACACGAAACCAATAACTACTATGGCCTAGGGCAAAAATGCACATACCGTTGTAATCGGGCGAGTTTCTGCTTTCAGATGCGATAGGAAATTCTCGAGTGCGTCAATCCGTTCGTGAGATATGGGAGTTTGAAGTTAAGGAATGGTTGAGGAACCATCACAATTTTCGCAATTCTGATACACGAAACCAATAACTGGAATGGCCTAGGGGAAAAGTACACACACCATTGTAATCGGGCTAGTTTCTACTTTCAGATGCAACAGGAATTTCTCGAGTTCGTCAATCAGTTCGCGAGATATGGGAGTTTGAAGTTAAGGAATGGTTGAGAAACCATCAAAATTTTCGCAAGTCTGATACGCGAAACCAATAACTACTATAGCCTAGGGCAAAAATGCACATACCGCTGTAATCGGGCGAGTTTCTGCTTTCAGATGCGATAGGAAATTCTCGAGTGCGTCAAACCGTTCGCGAGATATGGGAGTTTGAAATTTTGGAATGGTTGAGAAACCATCACAATTTTCGCATGTCTGATGCACGAAACCAATAACTACTATGGCCTAGGGCAAAAATGCACATACCGTTGTAATCGGGCGAGTTTCTGCTTTCAGATGCAACAGGAATTTCTCGAGTTCGTCAATCCGTTCGCGAGATATGGGAGTTTGAAGTTAAGGAATGGTTGAGAAACCATCAAAATTTTCGCAAGTCTGATACTCGAAACCAATAACTACTATAGCCTAGGGCAAAAATGCACATACCGCTGTAGTCGGGCGAGTTTCTGCTTTCAGATGCGATAGGAAATTCTCGAGTGCGTCAATCCGTTCGTGAGATATGGGAGTTTGAAGTTAAGGAATGGTTGAGGAACCATCACAATTTTCGCAAGTCTGATACACGAAACCAATAACTGGAATGGCCTAGGGGAAAAGTACACACACCATTGTAATCGGGCTAGTTTCTACTTTCAGATGCAACAGGAACTTCTCGAGTTCGTCATTCCGTTCGCGAGATATGGGAGTTTGAAGTTAAGGAATGGTTGAGAAACCATCAAAATTTTCGCAAGTCTGATACTCGAAACCAATAAATACTATGGCCTAGGGCAAAAATGCACATACCGTTGTAATCGGGCGAGTTTCTGCTTTCAGATGCAACAGGAATTTCTCGAGTTCGCCAATCCGTTCGCGAGATATGGGAGTTTGAAGTTAAGGAATGGTTGAGAAACCATCAGAATTTTCGCTGGTCTGATACTCGAAACCAATAGCTGGAATGGCCTAGGGGAAAAGTACACACACACCACTGTAATCGGGCGAGTTTCTACTTTCAGATGCAACAGGAACTTCTCGAGTTCGTCATTCCGTTCGAGAGATATGGGAGTTTGAAGTTAAGGAAAGGTTGAGAAACCATAAAAATTTTTGCAAGTCTGATACTCGAAACCAATAACTACTATGGCCTAGGGCAAGAATACAAATACCTTTGTAATCGGGTGAACTTCTACTTTCAGATGCAACAGGAATTTCTCGAGTTCGTCAAACCGTTCGCGAGATGTGGGAGTTTGAAATTATGGAATGGTTGAGAAACCATCACAATTTTCGCATGTCTGATACCCGATAACAATAACTACTATGGCCTGGGGCAAAAATACACATACCGTTGTAATCGGGCGAGTTTCTGCTTTCAGATGCAATAGGAAATTCTCGAGTGCGTCAATCCGTTCGCGAGATATGGGAGTTTGAAGTTAAGGAATGGTTGAGGAACCATCACAATTTTCGCAAGTCTGATACTCGAAAGCAATAACTACTATGGCCTAGGGCAAAAATGTACATACCGTTGTAATCGGGCGAGTTTCTGCTTTCAGATGCAACAGGAATTTCTCGAGTTCGTCAATCCGTTCGCGAGATATGGGAGTTTGAAGTTAAGGAATGGTTGAGAAACCATCAAAATTTTCGCTGGTCTGATACACGAAACCAATAACTACTATGGCCTAGGGCAAAAATACACATACCGTTGTAATCGGGCTAGTTTCTACTTTCAGATGCAACAGGAATTTCTCGAGTTCGTCAATCAGTTCGCGTGATATGGGAGTTTGAAGTTAAGGAATGGTTGAGAAACCATCAAAATTTTCGCTGGTCTGATACTCGAAACCAATAACTACTATGGCCTAGGGCAAAAATACACATACCGTTGTAATCGGGCGAGTTTCTGCTTTCAGATGCAACAGGAATTTCTCGAGTTCGTCAATCCGTTCGCGAGATATGGGAGTTTGAAGTTAAGGAATGGTTGAGAAACCATCAAAATTTTCGCAAGTCTGATACTCGAAACCAATAAATACTATGGCCTAGGGCAAGAATACAACTACCATTCTAATCGGGCGAGATTCTGCTTTCAGATGCAACAGAAATTTCTCGAGTTCGTCAAACCGTTCGCGAGATATGGGAGTTTGAAATTAAGGAATGGTTGAGAAACCATCACGATTTTCGCAAGTCTGATACCCGAAACGAATAACTACTATGTCCTGGGGCAAAAATACACATACCGTTGTAATCGGGCGAGTTTCTGCTTTCAGATGCGATAGGAAATTCTCGAGTGCGTCAATCCGTTCGTGAGATATGGGAGTTTGAAGTTAAGGAATGGTTGAGGAACCATCACAATTTTCGCAAGTCTGATACCCGAAAACAATAACTACTATGGCCTGGGGCAAAAATAAACATACCGTTGTAATCGGGCGAGTTTCTGCTTTCAGATGCAACAGGAATTTCTCGAGTTCGTCAATCCGTTCGCGAGATATGGGAGTTTGAAGTTAAGGAATGGTTGAGAAACCATCAAAATTTTCGCAAGTCTGATACTCGAAACCAATAGCTACTATGGCCTAGGGCAAAAATACACATACCTTTGTAATCGGGCGAGCTTCTACTTTCAGATGCAACAGGAATTTCTCGAGTTGGTCAATCCGTTCGCGAGACATGGGAGTTTGAAGTTAAGGAATGGTTGAGAAACCATCAAAATTTTCGCTGGTCTGATACTCGAAACCAATAACTACTATGGCCTAGGGCAAAAATACACATACCGTTGTAATCGGGCGAGTTTCTGCTTTCAGATGCAACAGGAATTTCTCGAGTTCGTCAATCCGTTCGCGAGATATGGTAGTTTGAAGTTAAGGAATGGTTGAGAAACCATCAAAATTTTCGCTGGTCTGATACACGAAACCATCAACTGGAATGGCCTAGGGGAAAAGTACACACACCGCTGTAATCGGGCTAGTTTCTACTTTCAGATGCAACAGGAATTTCTCGAGTTCGTCAATCAGTTCGCGAGATATGGGAGTTTGAAGTTAAGTATGGTGAGAAACCATCACAATTTTCGCAAGTCTGATTCCCGAAACCAATAACTACTATGGCCTAGGGCAAAAATACACATACCGTTGTAAACGGGCGAGTTTCTGCTTTCAGATGCAATAGGAAATTCTCGAGTTCGTCAATCCGTTCGCGAGATGTGTGAGCTCGAAGTTAAGGAATATTTGAGAAACCATCAAAATTTTCGCAAGTCTGATACTCGAAACCAATAACTGGAATGGCCTAGCGTAAAAGTACACACACCATTGTAATCGGGCGAGTTTCTACTTTCAGATGCAACAGGAACTTCTCGAGTTCGTCATTCCGTTCGCGAGATATGGGAGTTTGAAGTTAAGGAATGGTTGAGAAACCATCAAAATTTTCGCAAGTCTGATACTCGAAACCAATAAATACTATGGCCTAGGGCAAGAATACAAATACCATTGTAATCGGGCGAGATTCTGCTTTCAGATGCAACAGAAATTTCTCGAGTTCGTCAAACCGTTTGCGAGATATGGGAGTTTGAAATTAAGGAATGGTTGAGAAACGATCATAATTTTCGCAAGTCTGATACCCGAAACGAATAACTACTATGTCCTGGGGCAAAAATACACATACCGTTGTAATCGGGCGAGTTTCTGCTTTCAGATGCGATAGGAAATTCTCGAGTGCGTCAATCCGTTCGTGAGATATGGGAGTTTGAAGTTAAGGAATGGTTGAGGAACCATCAAAATTTTCGCTGATCTGATACACGAAACCATCAACTGGAATGGCCTAGGGGAAAAGTACACACACCGTTGTAATCGGGCTAGTTTCTACTTTCAGATGCAACAGGAATTTCTCGAGTTCGTCAATCAGTTCGCGAGATATGGGAGTTTGAAGTTAAGGAATGGTTGAGAAACCATCAAAATTTTCGCAAGTCTGATACTCGAAACCAATAACTACTATAGCCTAGGGCAAAAATGCACATACCGCTGTAATCGGGCGAGTGTCGGCTTTGAGATGCCACAGGAATTTCTCGAGTTCGTCAATCCGTTCGCGAGATATGGGAGTTTGAAGTTAAGTATGGTGAGAAACCATCACAATTTTCGCAAGTCTGATTCCCGAAACCAATAACTACTATGGCCTAGGGCAAAAATACACATACCGTTGTAAACGGGCGAGTTTCTGCTTTCAGATGCAATAGGAAATTCTCGAGTTCGTCAATCCGTTCGCGAGATATGTGAGCTCGAAGTTAAGGAATGTTTGAGAAACCATCATAATTTTCGCAAGTCTGATACTCGAAACCAATAAATACTATGGCCTAGGGCAAGAATACAAATACCATTGTAATCGGGCGAGATTCTGCTTTCAGATGCAACAGAAATTTCTCGAGTTCGTCAAACCGTTTGCGAGATATGGGAGTTTGAAATTAAGGAATGGTTGAGAAACGATCATAATTTTCGCAAGTCTGATACCCGAAACGAATAACTACTATGTCCTGGGGCAAAAATACACATACCGTTGTAATCGGGCGAGTTTCTGCTTTCAGATGCGATAGGAAATTCTCGAGTGCGTCAATCCGTTCGTGAGATATGGGAGTTTGAAGTTAAGGAATGGTTGAGGAACCATCACAATTTTCGCAAGTCTGATACCCGAAACCAATAACTACAATGGCCTAGGGCAAAAATACACATACCGTTGTAATCGGGCGAGTTTCTGCTTTCAGATGCAACAGGAATTTCTCGAGTTCGTCAATCCGTTCGCGAGATATGGGAGTTTGAAGTTAAGGTATGGTTGAGAAACCATCACAATTTTCGCAAGTCTGATACCCGAAACCAATAACTACTATGGCCTGGGGCAAAAATAAACAAACCGTTGTAATCGGGCGAGTTTCTGCTTTCAGATGCGATAGGAAATTCTCGAGTGCGTCAATCTGTTCGTGAGATATGGGAGTTTGAAGTTAAGGAATGGTTGAGGAACCATCACAATTTTCGCAATTCTGATACACGAAACCAATAACTGGAATGGCCTAGGGGAAAAGTACACACACCATTGTAATCGGGCTAGTTTCTACTTTCAGATGCAACAGGAATTTCTCGAGTTCGTCAATCAGTTCGCGAGATATGGGAGTTTGAATTTAAGGAATGGTTGAGAAACCATCAAAATTTTCGCAAGTCTGATACTCGAAACCAATAAATACTATGGCCTAGGGCAAGAATACAACTACCATTCTAATCGGGCGAGATTCTGCTTTCAGATGCAACAGAAATTTCTCGAGTTCGTCAAACCGTTCGCGAGATATGGGAGTTTGAAATTAAGGAATGGTTGAGAAACCATCACGATTTTCGCAAGTCTGATACCCGAAACGAATAACTATTATGTCCTGGGGCAAAAATACACATACCTTTGTAATCGGGCGAGCTTCTACTTTCAGATGCAACAGGAATTTCTCGAGTTGGTCAATCCGTTCGCGAGACATGGGAGTTTGAAGTTAAGGAATGTTTGAGAAACCATCAAAATTTTCGCTGGTCTGATACTCGAAACCAATAAGTACTATGGCCTAGGGCAAAAATACACATACCGTTGTAATCGGGCGAGTTTCTGCTTTCAGATGCAACAGGAATTTCTCGAGTTCGTCAATCCGTTCCCGAGATATGGGAGTTTGAAGTTAAGGAATGGTTGAGAAACCATCAAAATTTTCGCTGGTCTGATACACGAAACCATCAACTGGAATGGCCTAGGGGAAAAGTACACACACCATTGTAATCGGGCTAGTTTCTACTTTCAGATGCAACAGGAATTTCTCGAGTTCGTCAATCAGTTCGCGAGATATGGGAGTTTGAAGTTAAGGAATGGTTGAGAAACCATCAAAATTTTCGCAAGTCTGATACTCGAAACCAATAACTACTATAGCCTAGGGCAAAAATGCACATACCGCTGTAATCGGGCGAGTGTCGGCTTTGAGATGCCACAGGAATTTCTCGAGTTCGTCAATCCGTTCGCGAGATATGGGAGTTTGAAGTTAAGTATGGTGAGAAACCATCACAATTTTCGCAAGTCTGATACCCGAAACCAATAACTACTATGGCCTAGGGCAAAAATACACATACCGTTGTAAACGGGCGAGTTTCTGCTTTCAGATGCAATAGGAAATTCTCGAGTTCGTCAATCCGTTCGCGAGATATGTGAGCTCGAAGTTAAGGAATGTTTGAGAAACCATCAAAATTTTCGCAAGTCTGATACTCGAAACCAATAACTGGAATGGCCTAGCGGAAAAGTACACACACCATTGTAATCGGGCGAGTTTCTACTTTCAGATGCAACAGGAACTTCTCGAGTCGTCATTCCGTTCGCGAGATATGGGAGTTTGAAGTTAAGGAATGGTTGAGAAACCATCAAAATTTTCGCAAGTCTGATACTCGAAACCAATAAATACTATGGCCTAGGGCAAGAATACAAATACCATTGTAATCGGGCGAGATTCTGCTTTCAGATGCAACAGAAATTTCTCGAGTTCGTCAAACCGTTTGCGAGATATGGGAGTTTGAAATTAAGGAATGGTTGAGAAACGATCATAATTTTCGCAAGTCTGATACCCGAAACGAATAACTACTATGTCCTGGGGTAAAAATACACATACCGTTGTAATCGGGCGAGTTTCTGCTTTCAGATGCGATAGGAAATTCTCGAGTGCGTCAATCCGTTCGTGAGATATGGGAGTTTGAAGTTAAGGAATGGTTGAGGAACCATCACAATTTTCGCAAGTCTGATACCCGAAACCAATAACTACTATGGCCTAGGGCAAAAATACACATACCGTTGTAATCGGGCGAGTTTCTGCTTTCAGATGCAACAGGAATTTCTCGAGTTCGTCAATCCGTTCGCGAGATATGGGAGTTTGAAGTTAAGGAATGGTTGAGAAACCATCACAATTTTCGCAAGTCTGATACCCGAAACCAATAACTACTATGGCCTGGGGCAAAAATAAACAAACCGTTGTAATCGGGCGAGTTTCTGCTTTCAGATGCGATAGGAAATTCTCGAGTGCGTCAATCTGTTCGTGAGATATGGGAGTTTGAAGTTAAGGAATGGTTGAGGAACCATCACAATTTTCGCAATTCTGATACACGTAACCAATAACTGGAATGGCCTAGGGGAAAAGTACACACACCATTGTAATCGGGCTAGTTTCTACTTTCAGATGCAACAGGAATTTCTCGAGTTCGTCAATCAGTTCGCGAGATATGGGAGTTTGAATTTAAGGAATGGTTGAGAAACCATCAAAATTTTCGCAAGTCTGATACTCGAAACCAATAAATACTATGGCCTAGGGCAAGAATACAACTACCACTCTAATCGGGCGAGATTCTGCTTTCAGATGCAACAGAAATTTCTCGAGTTCGTCAAACCGTTCGCGAGATATGGGAGTTTGAAATTAAGGAATGGTTGAGAAACCATCACGATTTTCGCAAGTCTGATACCCGAAACGAATAACTACTATGTCCTGGGGCAAAAATACACATACCGTTGTAATCGGGCGAGTTTCTGCTTTCAGATGCAACAGGAATTTCTCGAGTTCGTCAATCCGTTCGCGAGATATGGGAGTTTGAAGTTAAGGAATGGTTGAGAAACCATCAAAATTTTCGCAAGTCTGATACTCGAAACCAATAGCTACTATGGCCTAGGGCAAAAATACACATACCTTTGTAATCGGGCGAGCTTCTACTTTCAGATGCAACAGGAATTTCTCGAGTTGGTCAATCCGTTCGCGAGACATGGGAGTTTGAAGTTAAGGAATGTTTGAGAAACCATCAAAATTTTCGCTGGTCTGATACTCGAAACCAATAACTACTATGGCCTAGGGCAAAAATACACATACCGTTGTAATCGGGCGAGTTTCTGCTTTCAGATGCAACAGGAATTTCTCGAGTTCGTCAATCAGTTCGCGAGATATGGGAGTTTGAAGTTAAGGAATGGTTGAGAAAACATCAAAATTTTCGCAAGTCTGATACTCGAAACCAATAACTACTATAGCCTAGGGCAAAAATGCAAATACCGCTGTAATCGGGCGAGTGTCGGCTTTGAGATGCCACAGGAATTTCTCGAGTTCGTCAATCCGTTCGCGAGATATGGGAGTTTGAAGTTAAGTATGGTGAGAAACCATCACAATTTTCGCAAGTCTGATACCCGAAACCAATAACTACTATGGCCTAGGGCAAAAATACACATACCGTTGTAAACGGGCGAGTTTCTGCTTTCAGATGCAATAGGAAATTCTCGAGTTCGTCAATCCGTTCGCGAGATATGTGAGCTCGAAGTTAAGGAATGTTTGAGAAACCATCAAAATTTTCGCAAGTCTGATACTCGAAACCAATAACTGGAATGGCCTAGCGGAAAAGTACACACACCATTGTAATCGGGCGAGTTTCTACTTTCAGATGCAACAGGAACTTCTCGAGTTCGTCATTCCGTTCGCGAGATATGGGAGTTTGAAGTTAAGGAATGGTTGAGAAACCATCAAAATTTTCGCAAGTCTGATACTCGAAACCAATAAATACTATGGCCTAGGGCAAGAATACAAAAACCGTTGTAATCGGGCGAGATTCTGCTTTCAGATGCAACAGGAATTTCTCGAGTTCGTCAATCCGTTCGTGAGATATGGGAGTTTGAAGTTAAGGAATGGTTGAGGAACCATCACAATTTTCGCAATTCTGATACACGAAACCAATAACTGGAATGGCCTAGGGGAAAAGTACACACACCATTGTAATCGGGCTAGTTTCTACTTTCAGATGCAACAGGAATTTCTCGAGTTCGTCAATCAGTTCGCGAGATATGGGAGTTTGAAGTTAAGGAATGGTTGAGAAACCATCACAATTTTCGCAAGTCTGATACCCGAAACCAATAACTACTATGGCCTGGGGCAAAAATAAACATACCGTTGTAATCGGGCGAGTTTCTGCTTTCAGATGCGATAGGAAATTCTCGAGTGCGTCAATCCGTTCGTGAGATATGGGAGTTTGAAGTTATGGAATGGTTGAGGAACCATCACAATTTTCGCAAGTCTGATACCCGAAACCAATAACTACTATGGCCTAGGGCAAAAATACACATACCGTTGTAATCGGGCGAGTTTCTGCTTTCAGATGCAACAGGAATTTATCGAGTTCGTCAATCCGTTCGCGAGATATGGGAGTTTGAAGTTAAGGAATGGTTGAGAAACCATCACAATTTTCGCAAGTCTGATACCCGAAACCAATAACTACTATGGCCTGGGGCAAAAATAAACATACCGTTGTAATCGGGCGAGTTTCTGCTTTCAGATGCGATAGGAAATTCTCGAGTGCGTCAATCTGTTCGTGAGATATGGGAGTTTGAAGTTAAGGAATGGTTGATTAACCATCATAATTTTCGCAAGTCTGATACACGAAACCAATAACTGGAATGGCCTAGGGGAAAAGTACACACACCATTGTAATCGGGCTAGTTTCTACTTTCAGATGCAACAGGAATTTCTCGAGTTCGTCAATCCGTTCGCGAGATATGGGAGTTTGAAGTTAAGGAATGGTTGAGAAACCATAAAAATTTTCGCTGGTCTGATACACGAAACCAATAACTGGAATGGCCTAGGGGAAAAGTACACACACCATTGTAATCGGGCTAGTTTCTACTTTCAGATGCAACAGGAATTTCTCGAGTTCGTCAATCAGTTTGCGAGATATGGGAGTTTGAATTTAAGGAATGGTTGAGAAACCATCAAAATTTTCGCAAGTCTGATACTCGAAACCAATAAATACTATGGCCTAGGGCAAGAATACAACTACCATTCTAATCGGGCGAGATTCTGCTTTCAGATGCAACAGAAATTTCTCGAGTTCGTCAAACCGTTCGCGAGATATGGGAGTTTGAAATTAAGGAATGGTTGAGAAACCATCACGATTTTCGCAAGTCTGATACCCGAAACGAATAACTACTATGTCCTGGGGCAAAAATACACATACCGTTGTAATCGGGCGAGTTTCTGCTTTCAGATGCGATAGGAAATTCTCGAGTGCGTCAATCCGTTCGTGAGATATGGGAGTTTGAAGTTAAGGAATGGTTGAGGAACCATCACAATTTTCGCAAGTCTGATACCCGAAAACAATAACTACTATGGCCTGGGGCAAAAATAAACATACCGTTGAAATCGGGCGAGTTTCTGCTTTCAGATGCAACAGGAATTTCTCGAGTTCGTCAATCCGTTCGCGAGATATGGGAGTTTGAAGTTAAGGAATGGTTGAGAAACCATCAAAATTTTCGCAAGTCTGATACTCGAAACCAATAGCTACTATGGCCTAGGGCAAAAATACACATACCTTTGTAATCGGGCGAGCTTCTACTTTCAGATGCAACAGGAATTTCTCGAGTTGGTCAATCCGTTCGCGAGACATGCGAGTTTGAAGTTAAGGAATGGTTGAGAAACCATCAAAATTTTCGCTGGTCTGATACTCGAAACCAATAACTACTATGGCCTAGGGCAAAAATACACATACCGTTGTAATCGGGCGAGTTTCTGCTTTCAGATGCAACAGGAATTTCTCGAGTTCGTCAATCCGTTCGCGAGATATGGGAGTTTGAAGTTAAGGAATGGTTGAGAAACCATCAAAATTTTCGCTGGTCTGATACACGAAACCATCAACTGGAATGGCCTAGGGGAAAAGTACACACACCATTGTAATCGGGCTAGTTTCTACTTTCAGATGCAACAGGAATTTCTCGAGTTCGTCAATCAGTTCGCGAGATATGGGAGTTTGAAGTTAAGGAATGGTTGAGAAACCATCAAAATTTTCGCAAGTCTGATACTCGAAACCAATAACTACTATAGCCTAGGGCAAAAATGCACATACCGCTGTAATCGGGCGAGTGTCGGCTTTGAGATGCCACAGGAATTTCTCGAGTTCGTCAATCCGTTCGCGAGATATGGGAGTTTGAAGTTAAGTATGGTGAGAAACCATCACAATTTTCGCAAGTCTGATACCCGAAACCAATAACTACTATGGCCTAGGGCAAAAATACACATACCGTTGTAAACGGGCGAGTTTCTGCTTTCAGATGCAATAGGAAATTCTCGAGTTCGTCAATCCGTTCGCGGGATATGTGAGCTCGAAGTTAAGGAATGTTTGAGAAACCATCAAAATTTTCGCAAGTCTGATACTCGAAACCAATAACTGGAATGGCCTTGCGGAAAAGTACACAGACCATTGTAATCGGGCGAGTTTCTACTTTCAGATGCAACAGGAACTTCTCGAGTTCGTCATTCCGTTCGCGAGATATGGGAGTTTGAAGTTAAGGAATGGTTGAGAAACCATCAAAATTTTCGCAAGTCTGATACTCGAAACCAATAAATACTATGGCCTAGGGCAAGAATACAAATACCATTGTAATCGGGTGAGATTCTGCTTTCAGATGCAACAGAAATTTTTCGAGTTCGTCAAACCGTTTGCGAGATATGGGAGTTTGAAATTAAGGAATGGTTGAGAAACGATCATAATTTTCGCAAGTCTGATACCCGAAACGAATAACTACTATGTCCTGGGGCAAAAATACACATACCGTTGTAATCGGGCGAGTTTCTGCTTTCAGATGCGATAGGAAATTCTCGAGTGCGTCAATCCGTTCGTGAGATATGGGAGTTTGAAGTTAAGGAATGGTTGAGGAACCATCACAATTTTCGCAATTCTGATACACGAAACCAATAACTGGAATGGCCTAGGGGAAAAGTACACACACCATTGTAATCGGGCTAGTTTCTACTTTCAGATGCAACAGGAATTTCTCGAGTTCGTCAATCAGTTCGCGAGATATGGGAGTTTGAAGTTAAGGAATGGTTGAGAAACCATCAAAATTTTCGCAAGTCTGATACTCGAAACCAATAACTACTATAGCCTAGGGCAAAAATGCACATACCGCTGTAATCGGGCGAGTTTCTGCTTTCAGATGCAACAGGAATTTCTCGAGTTCGTCAAACCGTTCGCGAGATATGGGAGTTTGAAATTATGGAATGGTTGAGAAACCATCACAATTTTCGCATGTCTGATACTCGAAACCAATAAATACTATGGCCTAGGGCAAGAATACAACTACCATTCTAATCGGGCGAGATTCTGCTTTCAGATGCAACAGGAATTTCTCGAGTTCGTCAATCCGTTCGCGAGATATGGGAGTTTGAAGTTAAGGAATGGTTGAGAAACCATCAAAATTTTCGCAAGTCTGATACTCGAAACCAATAGCTACTATGGCCTAGGGCAAAAATACACATACCTTTGTAATCGGGCGAGCTTCTACTTTCAGATGCAACAGGAATTTCTCCAGTTGGTCAATCCGTTCGCGAGACATGGGAGTTTGAAGTTAAGGAATGGTTGAGAAACCATCAAAATTTTCGCAGGTCTGATACTCGAAACCAATAACTACTATAGCCTAGGGCAAAAATGCACATACCGCTGTAATCGGGCGAGTTTCGGCTTTGAGATGCAACAGGAATTTCTCGAGTTCGTCAATCCGTTCGCGAGATATGGGAGTTTGAAGTTAAGTATGGTTAGAAACCATCACAATTTTCGCAAGTCTGATACCCGAAACCAATAACTACTATGGCCTAGGGCAAAAATACACATACCGTTGTAAACGGGCGAGTTTCTGCTTTCAGATGCAATAGGAAATTCTCGAGTTCGTCAATCCGTTCGCGGGATATGTGAGCTCGAAGTTAAGGAATGTTTGAGAAACCATCAAAATTTTCGCAAGTCTGATACTCGAAACCAATAACTGGAATGGCCTTGCGGAAAAGTACACAGACCATTGTAATCGGGCGAGTTTCTACTTTCAGATGCAACAGGAACTTCTCGAGTTCGTCATTCCGTTCGCGAGATATGGGAGTTTGAAGTTAAGGAATGGTTGAGAAACCATCAAAATTTTCGCAAGTCTGATACTCGAAACCAATAAATACTATGGCCTAGGGCAAGAATACAAATACCATTGTAATCGGGTGAGATTCTGCTTTCAGATGCAACAGAAATTTCTCGAGTTCGTCAAACCGTTTGCGAGATATGGGAGTTTGAAATTAAGGAATGGTTGAGAAACGATCATAATTTTCGCAAGTCTGATACCCGAAACGAATAACTACTATGTCCTGGGGCAAAAATACACATACCGTTGTAATCGGGCGAGTTTCTGCTTTCAGATGCGATAGGAAATTCTCGAGTGCGTCAATCCGTTCGTGAGATATGGGAGTTTGAAGTTAAGGAATGGTTGAGGAACCATCACAATTTTCGCAATTCTGATACACGAAACCAATAACTGGAATGGCCTAGTGGAAAAGTACACACACCATTGTAATCGGGCTAGTTTCTACTTTCAGATGCAACAGGAATTTCTCGAGTTCGTCAATCAGTTCGCGAGATATGGGAGTTTGAAGTTAAGGAATGGTTGAGAAACCATCAAAATTTTCGCAAGTCTGATACTCGAAACCAATAACTACTATAGCCTAGGGCAAAAATGCACATACCGCTGTAATCGGGCGAGTTTCTGCTTTCAGATGCAACAGGAATTTCTCGAGTTCGTCAAACCGTTCGCGAGATATGGGAGTTTGAAATTATGGAATGGTTGAGAAACCATCACAATTTTCGCATGTCTGATACTCGAAACCAATAAATACTATGGCCTAGGGCAAGAATACAACTACCATTCTAATCGGGCGAGATTCTGCTTTCAGATGCAACAGGAATTTCTCGAGTTCGTCAATCCGTTCGCGAGATATGGGAGTTTGAAGTTAAGGAATGGTTGAGAAACCATCAAAATTTTCGCAAGTCTGATACTCGAAACCAATAGCTACTATGGCCTAGGGCAAAAATACACATACCTTTGTAATCGGGCGAGCTTCTACTTTCAGATGCAACAGGAATTTCTCCAGTTGGTCAATCCGTTCGCGAGACATGGGAGTTTGAAGTTAAGGAATGGTTGAGAAACCATCAAAATTTTCGCAGGTCTGATACTCGAAACCAATAACTACTATAGCCTAGGGCAAAAATGCACATACCGCTGTAATCGGGCGAGTTTCGGCTTTGAGATGCAACAGGAATTTCTCGAGTTCGTCAATCCGTTCGCGAGATATGGGAGTTTGAAGTTAAGTATGGTTAGAAACCATCACAATTTTCGCAAGTCTGATACCCGAAACCAATAACTACTATGGCCTAGGGCAAAAATACACATACCGTTGTAAACGGGCGAGTTTCTGCTTTCAGATGTAATATGAAATTCTCGAGTTCGTCAATCCGTTCGCGAGATATGTGAGCTCGAAGTTAAGGAATGTTTGAGAAACCATCAAAATTTTCGCAAGTCTGATACTCGAAACCAATAACTGGAATGGCCTAGCGGAAAAGTACACACACCATTGTAATCGGGCGAGTTTCTACTTTCAGATGCAACAGGAACTTCTCGAGTTCGTCATTCCGTTCGCGAGATATGGGAGTTTGAAGTTAAGGAATGGTTGAGAAACCATCAAAATTTTCGCAAGTCTGATACTCGAAACCAATAAATACTATGGCCTAGGGCAAGAATACAAATACCATTGTAATCGGGCGAGATTCTGCTTTCAGATGCAACAGGAACTTCTCGAGTTCGTCATTCCGTTCGTGAGATATGGGAGTTTGAAGTTAAGGAATGGTTGAGGAACCATCACAATTTTCGCAAGTCTGATACCCGAAACCAATAACTACTATGGCCTAGGCCAAAAATACACATACCGTTGTAATCGGGCGAGTTTCTGCTTTCAGATGCAACAGGAATTTCTCGAGTTCGTCAATCCGTTCGCGAGATATGGGAGTTTGAAGTTAAGGAATGGTTGAGAAACCATCAGAATTTTCGCTGGTCTGATACACGAAACCAATAACTGGAATGGCCTAGGGGAAAAGTACACACACACCATTGTAATCGGGTGAGTTGCTACATTCAGATGCAACAGGAGTTTCTCGAGTTCGTCAATCCGTTCGCGAGATATGGGAGTTTGAAGTTAAGGAATGGTTGAAGAACCATCACAATTTTCGCAAGTCTGATACCCGAAACCAATAACTGCTACGGCCTAGGGCAAAAATACACATACCGTTGTAATCGGGAGAGTTTCTACTTCCAGATGCAACAGAAATTTTTCGAATTCGTCAAACCGTTCGCGAAATATTGGAGTTTGGAGTTAAGGAATGGTAGAGAAACCTTCAAAATTTTCGCAATTCTGATGCCAGAAACGAATAACTGGAATGACCTAGTGGAAAAGTACACACACACCATTGTAATCGGTCGAGCTTCTACTTTCAGATGCAACAGGAATTTCTCGAGTTGATCAATCCGTTCGCGAGACATGGGAGTTTGAAGTTAAGGAATGGTTGAGAAACCATCAAAATTTTCGCTGGTCTGATACTCGAAACCAATAACTACTATGGCCCAGGGCAAAAATACACACACCATTGTAATCGGACGAGTTTCTGTTTCAGATGCAACAGGAATTTCTCGAGTCCGTCAATCCGTTCGCGAGATATGGGAGTTTGAAGTTAAGGAATGGTTGAGGAACCATCAAAATTTTCGCAACTCTGATACCCGAAACCAATAACTACTATGGCCTAGGGCAAAAATGCACATACTGTTGTTATCGGGCGAGTTTCTGCTTTCAGATGCAACAGGAATTTCTCGAGTTCGTCAATGCGTTCGCGAGATATGGGAGTTTGAAGTTAAGGAATGGCTGAGAAACCATCAAAATTTTCGCTGGTCTGATACCCGAAACCAATAACTACTATGGCCTAGGGCAAAAATGCACATACCGTTGTAATCGGGCGAGTTTCTGCTTTCAGATGCAACAGGAATTTCTCGAGTTGGTCAATCCGTTCGCGAGATATGGGAGTTTGAAGTTAAGGAATGGTTGAGGAACCATCACAATTTTCGCACGTCTGATACCCGAAACCAATAACTACTATGGCCTAGGGCAAAAATAAACATACCGTTGTAATCGGGCGAGCTACTGCTTTCAGATGCAACAGGAATTTCTCGACTTCGTCAATCCGTTCGCGAGATATGGGAGTTTGAAGTTAAGGAATGGTTGAGGAACCATCACAATTTTCGCAAGTCTGATACCCGAAACCAATAACTACTATGGCCTAGGGCAAAAATAAACATACCGTTGTAATCGGGCGAGCTACTGCTTTCAGATGCAACAGGAATTTCTCGACTTCGTCAATCCGTTCGCGAGATATGGGAGTTTGAAGTTAAGGAATGGTTGAGGAACCATCACAATTTTCGCAAGTCTGATACCCGAAACCAACAACTACTATGGCCTAGGGCAGAAATACAAATACCGTTGTAATCGGGAGAGTTTCTACCCCCTGATGCAACAGAAATTTTTCGAATTCGTCAAACCGTTCGCGAAATATTGGAGTTTGGAGTTAAGGAATGGTTGAGAATCCATACAAATTTTCGCAAGTCTGATACCCGAAACCAATAACTACTATGGCCCAGGGCAAAAATACACACACCATTGTAATCGGCCGAGTTCCTACTTTCAGATGCAACAGGAATTTCTCGAGTTCGTCAATGCGTTCGCGAGATATGGGAATTTGAAGTTAAGGAATGCTTGAGAAACCATCAAAATTTTCGCAAGTCTGATACTCGAAACCAATAACTACAAAGGCCTAGGGGAAAAATACAGACAGCGTTGTAATCGGGAGGGTTTCTACTTTCAGATGAAACAGAAATTTTTCGGATTCGTCAATCCGTTCGCGAAGTATGGGAGTTTGGAGTTAAGGAATGGTTGAGAAACCATAAATATTTTCGCAAGTTTGATACTCGAAACCAATAACTACTATGGCCTAGGGCAAAAATAAACATACCGTTGTAATCGGGCGAGCTACTGCTTTCAGATGCAACAGGAATTTCTCGAGTTCGTCAATCCGTTCGCGAGATGTGGGAGTTTGAAGTTAAGGAATGGTTGTGAAACCATCAAAATTTTCGCAAGTGTGATACTCGAAACCAATAACTGGAGTGGCCTAGGGCAAAAATAAACATACCGTTGTAATCGGGCGAGTTTCTACTTTCAGATGCAGCAGGAATTTTTCGAGTTCGTCAATCCGTTCGCGAGATATGGGAGTTTGAAGTTAAGGAATGGCTGAGAAACCATCAAAATTTTCGCTGGTCTGATACTCGAATCCAATACCTGGAATGGCCTAGGGTAAAAGTACACGCACACCATTGTAATCGGGCGAGTTTCTACTTTCAGATGCAACAGGAATTTCTCGAGTTCGTCAATGCGTTCGCGAGATATGGGAATTTGAAGTTAAGGAATGCTTGAGAAACCATCAAAATTTTCGCAACTCTGATACCCGAAACCAATAACTACTATGGCCTAGGGCAAAAATGCACATACCGTTGTAATCGGTCGAGTTTCTACTTTCAGATGCAACAGGAATTTCTCGAGTTCGTCAATCCGTTCGCGAGATATGGGAGTTTGAAGTTAAGGAATGGTTGAGAAACAATCAAAATTTTCGCAAGTCTGATCCTCGAAACCAATAACTACAATTGCCTAGGGGAAAAATACACATACCTTTATAATCGGGCGAGCTTCTACTTTCAGATGCAACAGGAATTTCTCGAGTTCGTCAATCCGTTCACGAGACATGGGAGTTTGAAGTTAAGGAATGGTTGAGGAACCATCACAATTTTCGCAAGTCTGATACCCGAAACCAATAACTACTATGGCCTAGGGCAAAAATACACATACCGTTGTAATCGGGAGAGTTTCTACTTCCAGATGCAACAGAAATTTTTCGAATTCGTCAAACCGTTCGCGACATATTGGAGTTTGGAGTTAAGGAATGGTTGAAAAACCATCAAAATTTTCGCAAGTCTGATACTCGATACCAATAACTACTATGGCCTAGGGCAAAAATACACATACCGTTGTAATCGGGCGAGTTTCTACTTCCAGATGCAACCGGAATTTCTCGAGTACGTCAATCGGTTCGCGAGATATGGGGGCTTGAATTTAAGGAATGGTTGAGAAACCATCAAAATGTTCGCTGGTCTGATACTCGAAACCAGTAACTGGAATGGCCTAGGGCAAAAATACACACACCATTGTAATCGGATGAGTTTCTGTTTCAGATGCAACAGGAATTTCTCGAGTCCGTCAATCCGTTCGCGAGATATGGCAGTCTGAAGTTAAGGAATGGTTGAGAACCTATCAAAATTTTCGCATGTCTGATATTCGAAACCAATAACTACAAAGGCCTAGGGGAAAAATACAGGCAGCGTTGTAATCGGGAGGGTTTCTACTTTCAGATGAAACAAAAATTTTTCGGATTCGTCAATCCGTTCGCGAAGTATGGGAGTTTGGAGTTAAGGAATGGTTGAGAAACCATAAAAATTTTCGCAAGTCTGATACACGAAACCAATAACTGCTACGGCCTAGGGCAAAAATACACATACCGTTGTAATCGGGAGAGTTTCTACTTCCAGATGCAACAGAAATTTTTCGAATTCGTCAAACCGTTCGCGAAATATTGGAGTTTGGAGTCAAGGAATGGTAGAGAAACCTTCAAAATTTTCGCAATTCTGATGCTAGAAACGAATAACTGGAATGGCCTAGGGGAAAAGTACACACACACCATTGTAATCGGGTGAGTTTCTACATTCAGATGCAACAGGAGTTTCTCGAGTACGTCAATCCGTTCGCGAGATATGGGAGTTTGAAGTTAAGGAATGGTTGAAGAACCATCACAATTTTCGCAAGTCTGATACTCGAAACCAATAACTACTATGGCCTAGGGCAAAAATAGACATACCGTTGTAATCGGGCAAGTTTCTGCTTTCAGATGCAATAGGAAATTCTCGAGTTCGTCAATCCGTTCGCGAGATATGGGAGCTTGAATTTAAGGAATGGTTGAGAAACCAACAAAATGTTCGCTGGTCAGATACTCGAAACCAGTAACTGGAATGGCCTAGGGCAAGAATACACACACCATTGTAATCGGGAGAGTTTCTGCTTTCAGATGCAATAGGAAATTCTCGAGTTCGTCAATCCGTTCGCGAGATATGGGAGCTTGAATTTAAGGAATGGTTGAGAAACCATCAAAATGTTCGCTGGTCAGATACTCGAAACCAGTAACTGGAGTGGCCTAGGGCAAGAATACACACACCATTGTAATCGGGCGAGTTTCTGCTTTCAGATGCAATAGGAAATTCTCGAGTTCGTCAATCCGTTCGCGAGATATGGGAGCTTGAATTTAAGGAATGGTTGAGAAACCAACAAAATGTTCGCTGGTCTGATACTCGAAACCAGTAACTGGAATGGCCTAGGGCAAGAATACACACACCATTGTAATCGGACGAGTTTCTGTTTCAGATGCAACAGGAATTTCTCGAGTCCGTCAATCCGTTCGCGAGATATGGGAGTTTGAAGTTAAGGAATGGTTGAGGAACCATCACAATTTTCGCAAGTCTGATACCCGAAACCAATAACTACTATGGCCTAGGGCAAAAATAAACATACCGTTGTAATCGGGCGAGTTTTTGCTTTCAGATGCAACAGGAATTTCGCGAGTTCGTCAATCCGTTCGCGAGTTCTGGGAGTTTGAAGTTAAGGAATGGTTGAGAAACCATCAAAATTTTCGCTGGTCTGATACTCGAAATCAATAACTGGAATGCCCTAGGGGAAAAGTACACAGGCCATTGTAATCGGGCCAGTTTCTACTTTCAGATGCAACAGGAATTTCTCGAGTTCGTCAATCCGTTCGCGAGATATGGGAGTTTGAAGTTAAGGAATGGTTGAGAAACCATCAAAATTTTCGCAAGTCTGATACTCGAAACAATAACTACTATGGCCTAGGGCAGAAATGCACATACCGTTGTAATCGGGCTAGTTTCTACCTTCAGATGCAACAGGAATTTCTCGACTGTGTCAATCCGTTCGCGAGATATGGGAGTTTGAAGTTAAGGAATGTTTGAGGAACCATCACAATTTTCGCAAGTCTGATACCCGAAACCAACAACTACTATGGCCTAGGGCAGAAATACAAATACCGTTGTAATCGGGAGAGTTTCTGCCCCCTGATGCAACAGAAATTTTTCGAATTCGTCAAACCGTTCGCGAAATATTGGAGTTTGGAGTTAAGGAATGGTTGAGAATCCATACAAATTTTCGCAAGTCTGATACCCGAAACCAATAACTACTATGGCCCAGGGCAAAAATACACATACCGTTGTAATCGGCCGAGTTCCTACTTTCAGATGCAACAGGAATTTCTCGAGTTCGTCAATGCGTTCGCGAGTTATGGGAATTTGAAGTTAAGGAATGCTTGAGAAACCATCAAAATTTTCGCAAGTCTGATACTCGAAACCAGTAACTACAAAGGCCTAGGGGAAAAATAGAGACAGCGTTGTAATCGGGAGGGTTTCTACTTTCAGATGAAACAGAAATTTTTCGGATTCGTCAATCCGTTCGCGAAGTATGGGAGTTTGGATTTAAGGAATGGTTGAGAAACCATAAAAATTTTCGCAAGTTTGATACTCGAAACCAATAACTTCTATGGCCTAGGGCAAAAATACACACACCGTTGTAATCGGGAGAGTTTCTACTTCCAGATGCAACAGAAATTTTTCGAATTCGTCAAACCGTTCGCGAAATATTGGAGTTTGGAGTTAAGGAATGGTAGAGAAACCATCAAAATTTTCGCAAGTCTGATACTCGATACCAATAGCTACTCTGGCCTAGGGCAAAAATACACATACCGTTGTAATCGGGCGAGTTTCTGCTTTCAGATGCAATAGGAAATTCTCGAGTTCGTCAATCCGTTCGCGAGATATGGGAGTTTGAAGTTAAGGAATGGATGAGAGACCATCAAAATTTTCGCAATTCTGATGCTAGAAACGGATAACTGGAATGACCTAGTGGAAAAGTACACACACCATTGTAATCGGTCGAGTTTCTACTTTCAGATGCAACAGGAATTTCTCGAGTTCGTCAATCCGTTCGCGAGATATGGGAGTTTGAAGTTAAGGAATGGTTGAGAAACAATCAAAATTTTCGCAAGTCTGATCCTCGAAACCAATAACTACAATTGCCTAGGGGAAAAATACACATACCTTTATAATCGGGCGAGCTTCTACTTTCAGATGCTACAGGAATTTCTCGAGTTCGTCAATCCGTTCACGAGACATGGGAGTTTGAAGTTAAGGAATGGTTGAGGAACCATCACAATTTTCGCAAGTCTGATACCCGAAACCAATAACTACTATGGCCTAGGGCAAAAATACACATACCGTTGTAATCGGGAGAGTTTCTACTTCCAGATGCAACAGAAATTTTTCGAATTCGTCAAACCGTTCGCGACATATTGGAGTTTGGAGTTAAGGAATGGTTGAAAAACCATCAAAATTTTCGCAAGTCTGATACTCGATACCAATAACTACTATGGCCTAGGGCAAAAATACACATACCGTTGTAATCGGGCGAGTTTCTACTTCCAGATGCAACCGGAATTTCTCGAGTACGTCAATCGGTTCGCGAGATATGGGGGCTTGAATTTAAGGAATGGTTGAGAAACCATCAAAATGTTCGCTGGTCTGATACTCGAAACCAGTAACTGGAATGGCCTAGGGCAAAAATACACACACCATTGTAATCGGACGAGTTTCTGTTTCAGATGCAACAGGAATTTCTCGAGTCCGTCAATCCGTTCGCGAGATATGGCAGTCTGAAGTTAAGGAATGGTTGAGAACCCATCAAAATTTTCGCAAGTCTGATATTCGAAACCAGTAACTACAAAGGCCTAGGGGAAAAATACAGGCAGCGTTGTAATCGGGAGGGTTTCTACTTTCAGATGAAACAAAAATTTTTCGGATTCGTCAATCCGTTCGCGAAGTATGGGAGTTTGGAGTTAAGGAATGGTTGAGAAACCATAAAAATTTTCGCAAGTCTGATACACGAAACCAATAACTACTATGGCCTAGGGCAAAAATACACATACCGTTGTAATCGGGCGAGCTACTGCTTTCAGATGCAACAGGAATTTCTCGAGTTCGTCAATCCGTTCGCGAGATATGGGAGTTTGAAGTTAAGGAATGGTTGAGAAACCATCAAAATTTTCGCAAGTGTGATACTCGAAACCAATAACTGGAGTGGCCTAGGGGAAAAGTACACACAGCATTGTAATGGGGCGAGATTGTACCTTCAGATGCAACAGGAATGTCTCGAGTTCGTCCATCCGTTCGCGAGATATGGGAGTTTGAATTTATGGAATGGTGGAGAAACCATCAAAATTGTCGCAATTGTGATGCTAAAAACGAATAACAGGGATGGCCTAGGGGAAAAGTACACACACCATTGTAATCGGGCGAGTTTCTACTTTGAGATGCAGCAGGAATTTCCCGAGTTCGTCAATCCGTTCGCGAGTTATAGGAGTTTGAAGTTAAGGAATGGTTGAGAAACCATCAAAATTTTCGCTGGTCTGATACTCGAAACCAATAACTACTATGGCCTAGGGCAAAAATTCACATACCGTTGTAATCGGGCGAGTTTCTGCTTTCAGATGCAGCAGGAATTTCTCGAGTTCGTCAATCCGTTTGCGAGATATGGGAGTTTGAAGTTAAGGAATGGTTGAGAAACCATCAAAATTTTCGCTGGTCTGATACTCGAATCCAATACCTGGAATGGCCTAGGGGAAAAGTACACACAAACCATTGTAATCGGGCGAGTTTCTACTTTCAGATGCAACAGGAATTTCTCGAGTTCGTCAATGCGTTCGCGAGATATGGGAATTTGAATTTAAGGAATGCTTGAGAAACCATCAAAATTTTCGCAACTCTGATACTCGAAACCAATAACTACTATGGCCTAGGGCAAAAATACACATACCGTTGTAATCGGGAGAGTTTCTACTTCCAGATGCAACAGAAATTTTTCGAATTCGTCAAACCGTTCGCGAAATATTGGAGTTTGGAGTCAAGGAATGGTAGAGAAACCTTCAAAATTTTCGCAATTCTGATGCTAGAAACGAATAACTGGAATGGCCTAGGGCAAAAGTACACACACACCATTGTAATCGGGTGAGTTTCTACATTCAGATGCAACAGGAGTTTCTCGAGTTCGTCAATCCGTTCGCGAGATATGGGAGTTTGAAGTTAAGGAATGGTTGAAGAACCATCACAATTTTCGCAAGTCTGATACTCGAAACCAATAACTACTATGGCCTAGGGCAAAAATAGACATACCGTTGTAATCGGGCGAGTTTCTGCTTTCAGATGCAATAGGAAATTCTCGAGTTCGTCAATCCGTTCTCGAGATATGGGAGCTTGAATTTAAGGAATGGTTGAGAAACCATCAAAATGTTCGCTGGTCAGATACTCGAAACCAGTAACTGGAATGGCCTAGGGCAAGAATACACACACCATTGTAATCGGACGAGTTTCTGTTTCAGATGCAACAGGAATTTGTCGAGTCCGTCAATCCGTTCGCGATATATGGGAGTTTGAAGTTAAGGAATGGTTGAAGAACCATCACAATTTTCGCAAGTCTGATACCCGAAACCAATAACTGCTACGGCCTAGGGCAAAAATACACATACCGTTGTAATCGGGCGAGTTTCTGCTTTCAGATGCAATAGGAAATTCTCGAGTTCGTCAATCCGTTCGCGAGATATGGGAGCTTGAATTTAAGGAATGGTTGAGAAACAATCAAAATGTTCGCTGGTCAGATACTCGAAACCAGTAACTGGAGTGGCCTAGGGCAAGAATACACACACCATTGTAATCGGACGAGTTTCTGTTTCAGATGCAACAGGAATTTCTCGAGTCCGTCAATCCGTTCGCGAGATATGGGAGTTTGAAGTTAAGGAATGGTTGAGGAACCATCACAATTTTCGCAAGTCTGACACCCGAAACCAATAACTACTATGGCCTAGGGCAAAAATAAACATACCGTTGTAATCGGGCGAGTTTCTGCTTTCAGATGCAACAGGAATTTCGCGAGTTCGTCAATCCGTTCGCGAGTTCTGGGAGTTTGAAGTTAAGGAATGGTTGAGAAACCATCAAAATTTTCGCTGGTCTGATACTCGAAATCAATAACTGGAATGCCCTAGGGGAAAAGTACACAGACCATTGTAATCGGGCCAGTTTCTACTTTCAGATGCAACAGGAATTTCTCGAGTTCGTCAATCCGTTCGCGAGATATGGGAGTTTGAAGTTAAGGAATGTTTGAGAAACCATCAAAATTTTCGCAAGTCTGATACTCGAAACAATAACTACTATGGCCTAGGGCAGAAATGCACATACCGTTGTAATCGGGCGAGTTTCTGCTTTCAGATGCAACAGGAATTTCTCGAGTTCGTCAATCCGTTCGCGAGATATGGGAGTTTGAAGTTAAGATATGTTTGAGAAACCATCAAAATGTTCGCAAGTCTGATACTCGAAACCAATAACTACAAAGGCCTAGGGGAAAAACACACATATATTTGTAATCGGGCGAGTTTCTACCTTCAGATGCAACAGGAATTTCTCGACTGCGTCAATCCGTTCGCGAGATATGGGAGTTTGAAGTTAAGGAATGTTTGAGGAACCATCACAATTTTCGCAAGTCTGATACCCGAAACCAACAACTACTATGGCCTAGGGCAGAAATACAAATACCGTTGTAATCGGGATAGTTTCTGCCCCCTGATGCAACAGAAACTTTTCGAATTCGTCAAACCGTTCCCGAAATATTGGAGTTTGGAGTTAAGGAATGGTTGAGAATCCATACAAATTTTCGCAAGTCTGATACCCGAAACCAATAACTACTATGGCCCAGGGCAAAAATACACATACCGTTGTAATCGGCCGAGTTCCTACTTTCAGATGCAACAGGAATTTCTCGAGTTCGTCAATGCGTTCGCGAGATATGGGAATTTGAAGTTAAGGAATGCTTGAGAAACCATCAAAATTTTCGCAAGTCTGATACTCGAAACCAATAACTACAAAGGCCTAGGGGAAAAATAGAGACAGCGTTGTAATCGGGTGGGTTTCTACTTTCAGATGAAACAGAAATTTTTCGGATTCGTCAATCCGTTCGCGAAGTATGGGAGTTTGGATTTAAGGAATGGTTGAGAAACCATAAAAATTTTCGCAAGTTTGATACTCGAAACCAATAACTACTATGGCCTAGGGCAAAAATACACATACCGTTGTAATCGGGCGAGTTTCTGCTTTCAGATGCAATAGGAAATTCTCGAGTTCGTCAATCCGTTCGCGAGATATGGGAGTTTGAAATTAAGGAATGGATGAGAAACCATCAAAATTTTCGCAATTCTGATGCTAGAAACGGATAACTGGAATGACCTAGTGGAAAAGTACACACACCATTGTAATCGGTCGTGTTTCTACTTTCAGATGCAACAGGAATTTCTCGAGTTCGACAATGCGTTCGCGAGATATGGGAGTTTGAAGTTAAGGAATGGTTGAGAAACCATCAAAATTTTCGCAAGTGTGATACTCGAAACCAATAACTGGAGTGGCCTAGGGGAAAAGTACACACAGCATTGTAATGGGGCGAGATTGTACCTTCAGATGCAACAGGAATGTCTCGAGTTCGTCTATCCGTTCGCGAGATATGGGAGTTTGAATTTATGGAATGGTGGAGAAACCATCAAAATTGTCGCAATTGTGATGCTAGAAACGAATAACAGGAATGGCCTAGGGGAAAAGTACACACACCATAGTAATCGGGCGAGTTTCTACTTTCAGATGCAGCAGGAATTTCTCGAGTTCGTCAATCCGTTCGCGAGATATGGGAGTTTGAAGTTAAGGAATGGCTGAGAAACCATCAAAATTTTCGCTGGTCTGATACACGAAACCAATAACTACTATGGCCTAGGGCAAAAATACACATACCGTTGTAATCGGGCGAGCTACTGCTTTCAGATGCAACAGGAATTTCTCGAGTTCGTCAATCCGTTCGCGAGATATGGGAGTTTGAAGTTAAGGAATGGTTGAGAAACCATCAAAATTTTCGCAAGTGTGATACTCGAAACCAATAACTGGAGTGGCCTAGGGGAAAAGTACACACAGCATTGTAATGGGGCGAGATTGTACCTTCAGATGCAACAGGAATGTCTCGAGTTCGTCTATCCGTTCGCGAGATATGGGAGTTTGAATTTATGGAATGGTGGAGAAACCATCAAAATTGTCGCAATTGTGATGCTAGAAACGAATAACAGGAATGGCCTAGGGGAAAAGTACACACACCATTGTAATCGGGCGAGTTTCTACTTTCAGATGCAGCAGGAATTTCTCGAGTTCGTCAATCCGTTCGCGAGATATGGGAGTTTGAAGTTAAGGAATGGCTGAGAAACCATCAAAATTTTCGCTGGTCTGATACTCGAATCCAATACCTGGAATGCCCTAGGGGAAAAGTACACACACACCATTGTAATCGGGCGAGTTTCTACTTTCAGATGCAACAGGAATTTCTCGAGTTCGTCAATGCGTTCGCGAGATATGGGAATTTGAAGTTAAGGAATGCTTGAGAAACCATCAAAATTTTCGCAACTCTGATACTCGAAACCAATAACTACTATGGCCTAGGGCAAAAATGCACATACCGTTGTCATCGGGCGAGTTTCTGCTTTCAGATGCAACAGGAATTTCTCGAGTTCGTCAATCCGTTCGCGAGTTATGGGAGTTTGAAGTTAAGGAATGGTTGAGAAACCATCAAAATTTTCGCTGGTCTGATACGCGAAATTAATAACTGGAATGCCCTAGGGGAAAAGTACACAGACCATTGTAATCGGGCCAGTTTCTACTTTCAGATGCAACAGGAATTTCTCGAGTTCGTCAATCCGTTCGCGAGATATGGGAATTTGAAGTTAAGGAATGGTTGAGAAACCATCAAAATGTTCGCAAGTCTGATACTCGAAACCAATAACTACAAAGACCTAGGGGAAAAACACACATATCTTTGTAATCGAGCGAGTTTCTACTTTCAGATGCAATAGGAAATTCTCGAGTTCTTCAATCCGTTCGCGAGATATGGGAGTTCGAAATTGAGGAATGGTTGAGAAACCATCACAATTTTCGCAAGTCTGATACACGAAACCAATAACTACTATGGCCAAGGGCAAAAATACACATACCGTTGCAATCGGGCGAGTTTCTGCTTTCAGATGCAATTGGAAATTCTCGAGTTCTTCAATCCGTTCGCGAGATATGGGAGTTCGAAATTGAGGAATGGTTGAGAAACCATCAAAATTTTCGCAAGTCTGATACTCGAAACCAATAACTGGAATGGCCTAGGGGAAAAGTACACACACAATTGTAATCGGGCTAGTTTCTACTTCCAGATGCAATAGGAAATTCTCGAGTTCGTTAGTCCGTTCGCGAGATATGGGAGTTTGAAGTTAAGGAATGGTTGAGAAACCATCAAAATGTTCGCAAGTCTGATACTCGAAACAAATAACTACAAAGGCCTAGGGGAAAAACACACATATCTTTGTAATCGAGCGAGTTTCTACTTTCAGATGCAATAGGAAATTCTCGAGTTCTTCAATCCGTTCGCGAGATATGGGAGTTCGAAATTGAGGAATGGTTGAGAAACCATCAAAATTTTCGCAAGTCTGATACTCGAAACCAATAACTGGAATTGCCTAGGGGAAAAGTACACACACCATTGTAATCGGGCTAGTTTCTACTTTCAGATGCAACAGGAATTTCTCGAGTTCGTCAATCCGTTCGCGAGATATGGGTGTTTGAAGTTAAGGAATGGTTGAGAAACCATCAAAATGTTCGCAAGTCTGATACTCGAAACCAATAACTACAAAGGCCTAGGGGAAAAACACACATATCTTTGTAATCGAGCGAGTTTCTACTTTCAGATGCAATAGGAAATTCTCGAGTTCGTCAATCCGTTCGCGAGATATGGGAGTTTGAAGTTAAGGAATGGTTGAGAAACCATCAAAATTTTCGCTGGTCTGATACTCGAAACCAATAACTGGAATGGCCTAGGGGAAAAGTACACACACCATTGTAATCGGGCTAGTTTCTACTTCCAGATGCAATAGGAAATTCTCGAGTTCGTCAGTCCGTTCGCGAGATACGGGAGTTTGAACTTAAGGAATGGTTGAGAAACCATCAAAATTTTCGCTGGTCTGATACTCGAACCCAATAACTGGAATGGCCTAGGGGAAAAGTACACACACCATTGTAATCGGGCCAGTTTCTACTTCCAGATGCAATAGGAAATTCTCGAGTTCGTCAATCCGTTCGCGAGATATGGGAGTTTGAAGTTAAGGAATGGTAGAGAAACCATCAAAAATTTCGCAAGTCTGATACTCGAAACCAATAACTACTATGGCCTAGGTGAAAAACACACATATCTTTGTAATCGAGCGAGTTTCTACTTTCAGATGCAACAGGAATTTCTCGAGTGCGTCAATCCGTTCGCGAGATATGGGAGTTTGAAGTTAAGGAATGGTTGAGAAACCATCAAAATGTTCGCAAGTCTGATACTCGAAACCAATAACTACAAAGGCCTAGGGGAAAAACACACATATCTTTGTAATCGGGCGAGTTTCTGCTTCCAGATGCAACAGGAATTTCTCGAGTGCGTCAATCCGTTCGCGAGATATGGTAGTTTGAAGTTAAGGAATGGTTGAGGAACCATCACAATTTTCGCAAGTCTGATACACGAAACCAATAACTACTATGGCCAAGGGCAAAAATACACATACCGTTGCAATCGGGCGAGTTTCTGCTTTCAGATGCAATTGGAAATTCTCGAGTTCGTCAATCCGTTCGCGAGATATAGGAGTTTGAAGTTAAGGAATGGTTGAGAAACCATCAAAATTTTCGCAATTCTGATACTCGAAACCAATAACTGGAATGGCCTAGGGGAAAAGTACACAAACCATTGTAATCGGGCTAGTTTCTACTTTCAGATGCCACGGGAATTTCTCGAGTTCGTCAATCCGTTCGCGAGATGTGGGAGTTTGAAGTTATGGAATGGATGAGAAACCATCAAAATTGTCGCAATTGTGATGCTAGAAACGAATAACAGGAATGGCCTAGGGGAAAAGTACACACACCATTGTAATCGGGCGAGTTTCTACTTTCAGATGCAACAGGAATTTCTCGATTTCGACAATCCGTTCGCGAGATATGGGAGTTTGAAGTTAAGGAGTGGTTGAGAAACCATCAAAATTTTCGCAAGTCTGATACTCGAAACCAATAACTACTATGGCCTAGGGCAAAAATGCACATACCGTTGTAATCGGGCGAGTTTCGGCTTTCAGATGCAACAGGAGTTTCTCGAGTTCGTCAATCCGTTCGCGAGATATGGGAGTTTGAAGTTAAGGAAGGGTTGAGAAACCATCAAAATTTTCGCAAGTCTGATACTCGAAACCAATGACTGGAATGGCCTAGGGGAAAAGTAAACACACACCATTGTAATCGGGCGAGTTTCTACTTTCAGATGCAACAGGAATTTCTCGAGTTCGTCAATCCGTTCGCGAGATACGGGAGTTTGAAGTTAAGGAATGGTTGAGGAACCATCACAATTTTCGCAAGTCTGATACCCGAAACCAATAACTACTATGGCCTAGGGCAGAAATACAAATACCGTTGTAATCGGGAGAGTTTCTACTTCCTGATGCAACAGAAATTTTCCGAATTCGTGAAACCGTTCGCGAAATATTGGAGTTTGGAGTTAAGGAATGGCTGAGAATCCATAAAAATTTTCGCAAGTCTGATACTCGAAACCAATAACTACTATGGCCTAGGGCAAAAATGCACATACCGTTGTAACAGGGCGAGCTTCGGCTTTCAGATGCAACAGGAATTTCTCGAGTTCGTCAATCCGTTCGCGAGATATGGGAGTTTGAAGTTAAGGAATGGTTGAGAAACCATCAAAATTTTCGCTGGTCTGATACTCGAAACCAATAACTGGAATGGCCTAGGGGAAAAGTACACACACCATTGTAATCGGGCGAGATTCTGCTTTCAGGTGCAACAGGAATTTCTCGTGTTCGTCAATCCGTTCGCGAGATATGGGAGTTTGAAGTTAAGGAATGGTTGAGAAACCATCAAAATTCTCGCTGGTCTGATACTCGAAACCAACAACTGGAATGGCCTAGGGGAAAGGTACACACACATCATTGTAATCGGGCTAGTTTCTACTTTCAGATGGAACAGGAATTTCTCGAGTTCGACATTCCGTTCGCGAGATATGGGAGTTTGAAGTGAAGGAATGGTTGAGAAACCATCAAAATTTTCGCAAGTCTGATACTCAAAACCAATAACTACAAAGGCCTAGGGGAAAAACACACATATCTTTGTAATCGAGCGAGTTTCTACTTTCAGATGGAACAGGAATTTCTCGAGTGCGTCAATCCGTTCGCGAGATATGGGAGTTTGAAGTTAAGGAATGGTTGAGAAACCATCACAATTTTCGCAAATCTGATACCCGAAACCTATAACTACTATGGCCTAGGGCAAAAATACACATACCGTTGTAATCGGGCGAGTTTCTGTTTCAGATGCAATAGGAAATTCTCGAGTTCGTCAATCCGTTCGCGAGATATGGGAGTTCGAAATTGAGGAATGGTTGAGAAACCATCAAAATTTTCGCAAGTCTGATACTCGAAACCAATAACTGGAATGGCCTAGGGGAAAAGTACACACACCATTGTAATCGGGCGAGTTTCTGCTTTCAGATGCAACAGGAATTTCTCGAGTTCGTCAGGCGTTCGCGAGATATGGGAGTTCGAAGTTAAGGAATGCTTGAGAAACCATCAAAATTTTCGCAACTCTGATACTCGAAACCAATAACTATAATACTATCGCCTAGGGCAAAAATGCATATACCGTTGTAATCGGGCGAGTTTCTGCTTTCAGATGCAACAGGAACTTCTCGAGTTCGTCAATCCGTTCGCGAGATATGGGAGTTTGAAGTTAAGGAGTGGTTGAGAATCCATCAAAATTTTCGCTGGTCTGATACTCGAAACCAGCAACTGGAATGGCCTAGGGGAAAGGTACACACACATCATTGTAATCGGGCGAGTTTCTACTTTCAGATAGAACAGGAATTTCTCGAGTTCGTCATTCCGTTCGCGAGATATGGGAGTTTGAAGTGAAGGAATGGTTGAGAAACCATCAAAATTTTCGCTGGTCTGATACTCGAAACCAACAACTGGAATGGCCTAGGGGAAAAGTACACACACATCATTGTAATCGAGCGAGTTTCTACTTTCAGATGCAACAGGAATTTCTCGAGTTCGTCAATCCGTTCGCGAGATATGGGAGTTTGAAGTTAAGGAATGGTTGAGAAACCATCACAATTTTCGCAAATCTGATACCCGAAACCTATAACTACTATGGCCTAGGGCAAAAATACACATACCGTTGTAATCGGGCGAGTTTCTGTTTCAGATGCAATAGGAAATTCTCGAGTTCGTCAATCCGTTCGCGAGATATGGGAGTTCGAAATTGAGGAATGGTTGAGAAACCATCAAAATTTTCGCAAGTCTGATACTCGAAACCAATAACTGGAATGGCCTAGGGGAAAAGTACACACACCATTGTAATCGGGCTAGTTTCTACTTTCAGATGCAACAGGAATTTCTCGAGTTCGTCAATCCGTTCGCGAGATATGGGAGTTTTAAGTTAAGGAATGGTTGAGAAACCATCAAAATGTTCGCAAGTCTGATACTCGATACCAATAACTACAATGACCTAGGGGAAAAACACACATATCTTTGTAATCGAGCGAGTTTCTACTTTCAGAGGCAATAGGAAATTCTAGAGTTAGTCAATCCGTTCGCGAGATATGGGAGTTTGAAGTTAAGGAATGGTTGAGAAACCATCAAAATTTTCGCTGGTCTGATACTCGAAACCAGTAACTGGAATGGCCTAGGGGAAAAGTACACACACCATTGTAATCGGGCTAGTTTCTACTTCCAGATGCAATAGGAAATTCTCGAGTTCGTCAGTCCGTTCGCGAGATATGGGAGTTTGAACTTAAGGAATGGTTGAGAAACCATCAAAATTTTCGCTGGTCTGATACTCGAAACCAATAACTGGAATGGCCTAGGGCAAAAGTACACACACCATTGTCATCGGGCTAGTTTCTACTTCCAGATGCAATAGGAAATTCTCGAGTTCGTCAATCCGTTCGCGAGATATGGGAGTTTGAAGTTAAGGAATGGTAGAGAAACCATCAAAATTTTCGCAAGTCTGATACTCGAAACCAATAACTACTATGGCCTAGGGGAAAAACACACATATCTTTGTAATCGAGCGAGTTTCTGCTTCCAGATGCAACAGGAATTTCTCGAGTGCGTCAATCCGTTCACGAGATATGGGAGTTTGAAGTTAAGGAATGGTTGAGAAACCATCAAAATGTTCGCAAGTCTGATACTCGAAACCAATAACTACAAAGGCCTAGGGGAAAAACACACATATTTTTGTAATCGGGCGAGTTTCTGCTTCCAGATGCAACAGGAATTTCTCGAGTGCGTCAATCCGTTCACGAGATATGGGAGTTTGAAGTTAAGGAATGGTTGAGGAACCATCACAATTTTCGCAAGTCTGATACTCGAAACCAATAACTACTATGGCCTAGGGCGAAAGTACACACACCATTGTAATCGGGCGAGTTTCTGCTTTCAGATGCAACAGGAATTTCTCGAGTTCGTCAGGCGTTCGCGAGATATGGGAGTTCGAAGTTAAGGAATGCTTGAGAAACCATCAAAATTTTCGCAACTCTGATACTCGAAACCAATAACTATAATACTATCGCCTAGGGCAAAAATGCATATACCGTTGTAATCGGGCGAGTTTCTGCTTTCAGATGCAACAGGAACTTCTCGAGTTCGTCAATCCGTTCGCGAGATATGGGAGTTTGAAGTTAAGGAGTGGTTGAGAATCCATCAAAATTTTCGCTGGTCTGATACTCGAAACCAACAACTGGAATGGCCTAGGGGAAAGGTACACACACATCATTGTAATCGGGCGAGTTTCTACTTTCAGATAGAACAGGAATTTCTCGAGTTCGTCATTCCGTTCGCGAGATATGGGAGTTTGAAGTGAAGGAATGGTTGAGAAACCATCAAAATTTTCGCTGGTCTGATACTCGAAACCAACAACTGGAATGGCCTAGGGGAAAAGTACACACACATCATTGTAATCGAGCGAGTTTCTACTTTCAGATGCAACAGGAATTTCTCGAGTTCGTCAATCCGTTCGCGAGATATGGGAGTTTGAAGTTAAGGAATGGTTGAGAAACCATCACAATTTTCGCAAATCTGATACCCGAAACCTATAACTACTATGGCCTAGGGCAAAAATACACATACCGTTGTAATCGGGCGAGTTTCTGTTTCAGATGCAATAGGAAATTCTCGAGTTCGTCAATCCGTTCGCGAGATATGGGAGTTCGAAATTGAGGAATGGTTGAGAAACCATCAAAATTTTCGCAAGTCTGATACTCGAAACCAATAACTGGAATGGCCTAGGGGAAAAGTACACACACCATTGTAATCGGGCTAGTTTCTACTTTCAGATGCAACAGGAATTTCTCGAGTTCGTCAATCCGTTCGCGAGATATGGGAGTTTGAAGTTAAGGAATGGTTGAGAAACCATCAAAATGTTCGCAAGTCTGATACTCGATACCAATAACTACAATGACCTAGGGGAAAAACACACATATCTTTGTAATCGAGCGAGTTTCTACTTTCAGAGGCAATAGGAAATTCTAGAGTTCGTCAATCCGTTCGCGAGATATGGGAGTTTGAAGTTAAGGAATGGTTGAGAAACCATCAAAATTTTCGCTGGTCTGATACTCGAAACCAGTAACTGGAATGGCCTAGGGGAAAAGTACACACACCATTGTAATCGGGCTAGTTTCTACTTCCAGATGCAATAGGAAATTCTCGAGTTCGTCAGTCCGTTCGCGAGATATGGGAGTTAGAACTTAAGGAATGGTTGAGAAACCATCAAAATTTTCGCTGGTCTGATACTCGAAACCAATAACTGGAATGGCCTAGGGCAAAAGTACACACACCATTGTCATCGGGCTAGTTTCTACTTCCAGATGCAATAGGAAATTCTCGAGTTCGTCAATCCGTTCGCGAGATATGGGAGTTTGAAGTTAAGGAATGGTAGAGAAACCATCAAAATTTTCGCAAGTCTGATACTCGAAACCAATAACTACTATGGCCTAGGGGAAAAACACACATATCTTTGTAATCGAGCGAGTTTCTGCTTCCAGATGCAACAGGAATTTCTCGAGTGCGTCAATCCGTTCACGAGATATGGGAGTTTGAAGTTAAGGAATGGTTGAGAAACCATCAAAATGTTCGCAAGTCTGATACTCGAAACCAATAACTACAAAGGCCTAGGGGAAAAACACACATATTTTTGTAATCGGGCGAGTTTCTGCTTCCAGATGCAACAGGAATTTCTCGAGTGCGTCAATCCGTTCACGAGATATGGGAGTTTGAAGTTAAGGAATGGTTGAGGAACCATCACAATTTTCGCAAGTCTGATACTCGAAACCAATAACTACTATGGCCTAGGGCGAAAGTACACACACCATTGTAATCGGGCGAGTTTCTGCTTTCAGATGCAACAGGAATTTCTCGAGTTCGTCAGGCGTTCGCGAGATATGGGAGTTCGAAGTTAAGGAATGCTTGAGAAACCATAAAAATTTTCGCAACTCTGATACTCGAAACCAATAACTATAATACCATGGCCTAGGGCAAAAATGCATATACCGTTGTAATCGGGCGAGTTTCTGCTTTCAGATGCAACAGGAACTTCTCGAGTTCGTCAATCCGTTCGCGAGATATGGGAGTTTGAAGTTAAGAAGTGGTTGAGAATCCATCAAAATTTTCGCTGGTCTGATACTCGAAACCAACAACTGGAATGGCCTAGGGGAAAAGTACACACACCATTGTAATCGGGCTAGTTTCTACTTCCAGATGCAATAGGAAATTCTCGAGTTCGTCATTCCGTTCGCGAGATATGGGAGTTTGAAGTTAAGGAATGGTTGAGGAACGATCACAATTTTCGCAAGTCTGATACTCGAAACCAATAACTACTATGGCCTAGGGCGAAAGTACACACACCATTGTAATCGGGCGAGTTTCTGCTTTCAGATGCAACAGGAATTTCTCGAGTTCGTCAATCCGTTCGCGAGATATGGGAGTTTGAAGTTAAGGAATGGTTGAGAAACCATCAAAATTTTCGCAAGTCTGATACTCGAAACCAATAACTACAAAGGCCTAGGGGAAAAAGACACATATCTTTGTAATCGAGCGAGTTCCTACTTTCAGATGCAATAGGAAATTCTCGAGTTCGTCAGTCTGTTCGCGAGATATGGGAGTTTGAAGTTAAGGAATGGTTGAGAAACCACCAAATTTTTCGCAAGTTTGATACTCGAAACCAATAACTACCATGGGTCTAGGGCAAAAATACACATACCTTTGTAATCGGACGAGTTTCTGGTTTCAGATGCAACAGGAATTTCTCGAGTTCGTCAATCCGTTCGCGAGATATGGGAGCTTGAAGGTAAGGAATGGTTGAGAAACCATCAAAATTTTCGCAAGTCTGATTGTCGAAAGAAATAACTACTATGGCCTAGGACGAAAATACACGTACCGTTGTAATCGGACGAGATTCTGGTTTCAGATGCAACAGGAATTTCTCGAGTTCATCAATCCGTTCGCGAGATATGGTAGTTTGAAATTAAGGCACTGTTGAGAAGCCATCAAAATTTTCGCAAGCCTGATACTCGAAACCAATAACTACAAAGGCTTGGGGGAAAAATACACATACCGTTGCAATCGGGAGAGTTTCTTCTTCCAGATGCAACAGGAATTTCTCGAGTTCGTCAATCCGTTCGCGAGATATGGGAGTTTGAAGTTAAGGAATGGTTGAGAAACCATCAAAATTTTGGCAATTCTGATGCTAGAAACAAATAACTGGAATGACCTAGGGGAAAAGTACACACACCATTGTAATCGGTGGAGTTTCTACTTTCAAATGCAACAGGAAATAATCGAGTTCGTCAATCCGTTCGCGAGATATGGGAGTTTGAAGTTAAGGAATGGTTGAGAAACCATTAAAATTTTCGCAAGTTTGATACTCGTAACCAATAACTACTATGGCCTAGGGCAAAAATACATATACCGTTGTAATCGGACGAGTTTCTGGTTTCAGATGCAACAGGAATTTCTCGAGTTCGTCAATCCGTTCGCGAGATATGGGAGCTTGAAGTTAAGGAATGGTTGAGAAACCACCAAATTTTTCGCAAGTTTGATACTCGAAACCAATAACTACCATGGGTCTAGGGCAAAAATACACATACCTTTGTAATCGGACGAGTTTCTGGTTTCAGATGCAACAGGAATTTCTCGAGTTCGTCAATCCGTTCGCGAGATATGGGAGCTTGAAGTTAAGGAATGGTTGAGAAACCATCAAAATTTTCGCAAGTCTGATTCTCGAAACAAATAACTACTATGGCCTAGGGCGAAAATACACGTACCGTTGTAATCGGACGAGTTTCTGGTTTCAGATGCAACAGGAATTTCTCGAGTTCATCAATCCGTTCGCGAGATATAGTAGTTTGAAATTAAGGCACTGTTGAGAAACCATCAAAATTTTCGCAAGCCTGATACTCGAAACCAATAACAACAAAGGCTTGGGGGAAAAATACACATACCGTTGTAATCGGGAGAGTTTCTTCTTCCAGATGCAACAGGAATTTCTCGAGTTCGTCAATCCGTTCGCGAGATATGGGAGTTTGCCGTTAAGGAATGGTTGAGAAACCATCAAAATTTTCGCAAGTTTGATACTCGAAACCAATAACTACTATGGCCTAGGGGAAAAATACACATACCGTTGTAATTGGGAGAGTTTCTACTTTCGGATGCAACAGGAATTTCTCGAGTTCGTCAATCCGTTCGCGAAATATGGGAGTTTGCCGTTAAGGAATGGTTGAGAAACCATAAAAATTTTCGCAAGTCTGACACTCGAAACCAATAACTACAATGGCCTAGGGCAAAAATACACATACCGTTGTAATCGGACGAGTTTCTGGTTTCACATGCAACAGGAATTTCTCGAGTTCGCTAATCCGTTCGCGAGATATGGGAGTTTGAAGTTAATGAATGGTTCAGAAACCATCAAAATTTTCGCAAGTCCGATACTCGGAACCAATAACTACCATGGCCTAGGGGAAAAATGCACATACCTTTGTCATCGGGAGAGTTTCTACTTCCAGTTTCAACCGGAATTTCTCGAGTTCGTCAATCCGTTCGCGAGATATGGGAGTTTGAAATTAAGGCACTGTTGAGAAACCATCAAAATTTTCGCAAGTCTGATACTCGAAACCAATAACAACAAAGGCTTGGGGGAAAAATACACATACCGTTGTAATCGGGAGAGGTTCTTCTTACAGAAGCAACAGGAATTTCTCGAGTTCGTCATTCCGTTCGCTAGATATGGGAGTTTGAAGTTAAGGAATGGTTGAGAAACCATCAAAATTTTCGCAAGTTTGATACTCGAAACCAATAACTACTATGGCCTAGGGGAAAAATACACATACCGTTGTAATTGGGAGAGTTTCTACTTTCGGATGCAACAGGAATTTCTCGAGTTCGTCAATCCGTTCGCGAGATATGGGAGCTTGAAATTAAGGAATGGTTGAGAAACCATCACAATTTTCGCAAGTCTGTTACACGAAACCAATTTCTACTATGGCCTAGGGGAAAAATACAAATACCGTTGTAATCGGACGAGTTTCAACTTTCAGATGCAACAGGAATTTCTCGAGTTCGTCAATCCGTTCGCGAGATATGGGAGTTTGAAGTTAAGGAATGGTTGAGAAACCATCAAAATTTTGGCAATTCTGATGCTAGAAACGAATAACTGGAATGACCTACGGGAAAAGTACACACACCATTGTAATCGGTGGAGTTTCTACTTTCAAATGCAACAGGAAATAATCGAGTTCGTCAATCCGTTCGCGAGATATGGGAGTTTGAAGTTAAGGAATGGTTGAGAAACCATCAAAATTTTCGCAAGTTTGATACTCGTAACCAGTAACTACTATGGCCTAGGGCAAAAATACATATACCGTTGTAATCGGACGAGTTTCTGGTTTCAGACGCAACAGGAATTTCTCGACTTTGTCAATCCGTTCGCGAGATATGGGAGCTTGAAGTTAAGGAATGGTTGAGAAACCATCAAAATTTTCGCAAGTCTGATTCTCGAAACCAATAACTACTATGGCATAGGGCAAAAATACACATACCGTTGTAATCGGACGAGTTTCTGGTTTCACATGCAACAGGAATTTCTCGAGTTCGCCAATCCGTTCGCGAGATATGGGAGTTTGAAGTTAATGAATGGTTCAGAAACCATCAAAATTTTCGCAAGTCCGATACTCGGAACCAATAACTACCATGGCCTAGGGGAAAAATGCACATACCTTTGTAATCGGGAGAGTTTCTTCTTCCAGATGCAACAGGAATTTCTCGAGTTCGTCAATCCGTTCGCGAGATATGGGAGTTTGAAGTTAAGGAATGGTTGAGAAACCATCAAAATTTTCGCAAGTTTGATACTCGAAACCAATAACTACTATGGCCTAGGGGAAAAATACACATACCGTTGTAATTGGGAGAGTTTCTACTTTCGGATGCAACAGGAATTTCTCGAGTTCGTCAATCCGTTCGCGAGATATGGGAGCATGAAATTAAGGAATGGTTGAGAAACCATCACAATTTTCGCAAGTCTGATACTCGAAACCAATTTCCACTATGGCCTAGCGGAAAAATACACATACCGTTGTAATCGGACGAGTTTCAACTTTCAGATGCAACAGGAATTTCTCGAGTTCGTCAATCCGTTCGCGAGATATGGGAGTTTGAAGTTAAGGAATGGTTGAGAAACCATCAAAATTTTGGCAATTCTGATGCTAGAAACGAATAACCGGAATGACCTAGGGGAAAAGTACATGCACCATTGTAATCGGTGGAGTTTCTGCTTTCAAATGCAACAGGAATTTCTCGAGTTCGTCAATCCGTTCGCGAGATATGGGAGTTTAAAGTTAAGGAATGGTTGAGAAACCACCAAAAAATTGGCAAGTCTGATTCTCGAAACCGATAACTACTATGACCTAGGGCAAAAATACACATACCGTTGTAATCGGGCGAGTTTCTGTTCTCAGATGCAATAGGAAATTCTCGAGTTCATTAATCCGTTCGCGAGATATGGGAGTTTGAAGTTAAGGAATGGTTGAGAAACCATCAAATTTTTCGCAAGTTTGATACTCGAAACCAATAACTACAATGGCCTAGGGGAAAAATACACATACCGTTGTAATCGGACGAGTTTCTGGTTTCAGATGCAACAGTAATTTCTCGAGTTCGAAAATCCGTTCGCGAGATATGGGAATTCGAAGTTAAGGAATGGTTGAGAAACCATCAAAACTTTCGCAAGTTTGATACTCGTAACCAATAACTACTATGGTCTAGGGGAAAAAAACACATACCGTTGTAATTGGGAGAGTTTCTACTTTCGGATGCAACAGGAATTTCTCGAGTTCGTCAATCCGTTCGCGAGATATGGGAGCTTGAAATTAAGGAATGGTTGAGAAACCATCACAATTTTCGCAAGTCTGATACTCGAAACCAATAACTACTATGGCCTGGGGGAAAAATACACATACCGTTGTAATCGGACGAGTTTCAACTTTCAGATGCAACAGGAATTTCTCGAGTTCGTCAATCCGTTCGCGAGATATGGGAGTTTGAAGTTAAGGAATGGTTGAGAAACCATCAAAATTTTGGCAATTCTGATGCTAGAAACGAATAACTGGAATGACCTAGGGGAAAAGTACACACACCATTGTAATCGGTGGAGTTTCTACTTTCAAATGCAACAGGAAATAATCGAGTTCGTCAATCCGTTCGCGAGATATGGGAGTTTGAAGTTAAGGAATGGTTGAGAAACCATCAAAATTTTCGCAAGTTTGATACTCGTAACCAATAACTACTATGGCCTAGGGCAAAAATACACATACCGTTGTAATCGGGAGAGTTTCTACTTTCAGATGCAACAGAAATTTTTCGGATTCGTCAATCTCTTCGCGAAATATGGGAGTTTGAAGTTAAGGAATGGTTGAGAAACCATAAAAATTTTCGCAAATCTGACACTCGAAACCAATAACTATAATGGCCTAGGGCAAAAATACACATACCGTTGTAATCGGACGAGTTTCTGGTTTCACATGCAACAGGAATTTCTCGAGTTCGCCAATCCGTTCGAGAGATATGGGAGTTTGAAGTTAAGGAGTGGTTCAGAAACCATCAAAATTTTCGCAAGTTTGATACTCGTAACCAATAACTACTCTGGCCTAGGGGAAAAATACATATACCGTTGTAATCGGACAAGTTTCTGGTTTCAGATGCAACAGGAATTTCTCGAGTTCGTCAATCCGTTCGCGAGATATGGGAGCTTGAAGTTAAGGAATGGTTGAGAAACCATCAAAATTTTCGCAAGTCTGATTCTCGAAAAAATAACTACTATGGCCTAGGGCAAAAATACACGTACCTTTGTAATCTGACGAGTTTCTGGTTTCAGATGCAACAGGAATTTCTCGAGTTCGTCAATCCGTTCGCGAGATATGGGAGTTTGAAATTAAGGCACTGTTGAGAAACCAACAAAATTTTCGCAAGTCTGATACACGAAACCAATAACAACAAAGGCTTTGGGGAAAAATACACATACCGTTGTAATCGGGAGAGTTTCTTCTTCCAGATGCAACAGGAATTTCTCGAGTTCGTCAATCCGTTCGCGAGATATGGGAGTTTGAAGTTAAGGAATGGTTGAGAAACCATCAAAATTTTCGCAAGTTTGATACTCGAAACCAATAACTACTATCGCCTAGGGGAAAAATACACATACCGTTGTAATTGGGAGAGATTCTACTTTCGGATGCAACAGGAATTTCTCGAGTTCGTCAATCCGTTCGCGAGATATGGGAGCTTGAAATTAAGGAATGGTTGAGAAACCATCACAATTTTCGCAAGTCTGATACTCGAAACCAATTTCCACTATGGCCTAGCGGAAAAATACACATACCGTTGTAATCGGACGAGTTTCAACTTTCAGATGCAACAGGAATTTCTCGAGTTCGAAAATCCGTTCGCGAGATATGGGAATTCGAAGTTAAGGAATGGTTGAGAAACCATCAAAACTTTCGCAAGTTTGATACTCGTAACCAATAACTACTATGGTCTAGGGGAAAAAAACACATACCGTTGTAATTGGGAGAGTTTCTACTTTCGGATGCAACAGGAATTTCTCGAGTTCGTCAATCCGTTCGCGAGATATGGGAGCTTGAAATTAAGGAATGGTTGAGAAACCATCACAATTTTCGCAAGTCTGATACTCGAAACCAATAACTACTATGGCCTGGGGGAAAAATACACATACCGTTGTAATCGGACGAGTTTCAACTTTCAGATGCAACAGGAATTTCTCGAGTTCGTCAATCCGTTCGCGAGATATGGGAGTTTGAAGTTAAGGAATGGTTGAGAAACCATCAAAATTTTGGCAATTCTGATGCTAGAAACGAATAACTGGAATGACCTAGGGGAAAAGTACACACACCATTGTAATCGGTGGAGTTTCTACTTTCAAATGCAACAGGAAATAATCGAGTTCGTCAATCCGTTCGCGAGATATGGGAGTTTGAAGTTAAGGAATGGTTGAGAAACCATCAAAATTTTCGCAAGTTTGATACTCGTAACCAATAACTACTATGGCCTAGGGCAAAAATACACATACCGTTGTAATCGGGAGAGTTTCTACTTTCAGATGCAACAGAAATTTTTCGGATTCGTCAATCTCTTCGCGAAATATGGGAGTTTGAAGTTAAGGAATGGTTGAGAAACCATAAAAATTTTCGCAAATCTGACACTCGAAACCAATAACTATAATGGCCTAGGGCAAAAATACACATACCGTTGTAATCGGACGAGTTTCTGGTTTCACATGCAACAGGAATTTCTCGAGTTCGCCAATCCGTTCGAGAGATATGGGAGTTTGAAGTTAAGGAGTGGTTCAGAAACCATCAAAATTTTCGCAAGTTTGATACTCGTAACCAATAACTACTCTGGCCTAGGGGAAAAATACATATACCGTTGTAATCGGACAAGTTTCTGGTTTCAGATGCAACAGGAATTTCTCGAGTTCGTCAATCCGTTCGCGAGATATGGGAGCTTGAAGTTAAGGAATGGTTGAGAAACCATCAAAATTTTCGCAAGTCTGATTCTCGAAAAAATAACTACTATGGCCTAGGGCAAAAATACACGTACCTTTGTAATCTGACGAGTTTCTGGTTTCAGATGCAACAGGAATTTCTCGAGTTCGTCAATCCGTTCGCGAGATATGGGAGTTTGAAATTAAGGCACTGTTGAGAAACCAACAAAATTTTCGCAAGTCTGATACACGAAACCAATAACAACAAAGGCTTTGGGGAAAAATACACATACCGTTGTAATCGGGAGAGTTTCTTCTTCCAGATGCAACAGGAATTTCTCGAGTTCGTCAATCCGTTCGCGAGATATGGGAGTTTGAAGTTAAGGAATGGTTGAGAAACCATCAAAATTTTCGCAAGTTTGATACTCGAAACCAATAACTACTATCGCCTAGGGGAAAAATACACATACCGTTGTAATTGGGAGAGATTCTACTTTCGGATGCAACAGGAATTTCTCGAGTTCGTCAATCCGTTCGCGAGATATGGGAGCTTGAAATTAAGGAATGGTTGAGAAACCATCACAATTTTCGCAAGTCTGATACTCGAAACCAATTTCCACTATGGCCTAGCGGAAAAATACACATACCGTTGTAATCGGACGAGTTTCAACTTTCAGATGCAACAGGAATTTCTCGAGTTCGTCAATCCGTTCGCGAGATATGGGAGTTTGAAGTTAAGGAATGGTTGAGAAACCATCAAAATTTTGGCAATTCTGATGCTAGAAACGAATAACCGGAATGACCTAGGGGAAAAGTACACGCACCATTGTAATCGGTGGAGTTTCTGCTTTCAAATGCAACAGGAATTTCTCGAGTTCGTCAATCCGTTCGCGAGATATGGGAGTTTAAAGTTAAGGAATGGTTGAGAAACCACCAAAAAATTCGCAAGTCTGATTCTCGAAACCGATAACTACTATGACCTAGGGCAAAAATACACATACCGTTGTAATCGGACGAGTTTCTGCTTTCAGATGCAACAGGAATTTCTCGAGTTCGTCAATCCGTTCGCGAGATATGGGGGTTTGAAATTAAGGAACTGTTGAGAAACCATCAAAATTTTCGCAAGTTTGATACTCGAAACCAATAACTACAATGGCCTAGGGGAAAAATACACATACCGTTGTAATCGGGAGAGTTTCTACTTCCAGATTCAACCGGAATTTCTCGAGTTCGTCAATCCGTTCGCGAGATATGGGAGTTTGAAGTTAAGGAATGGTTGAGAAACAATCAAATTTTTCGCAAGTTTGACACTCGAAACCAATAACTACAATGGCCTAGGGCAAAAATACACATGCCGTTGTAAACGGACGAGTTTCTGGTTTCACATGCAACAGGAATTTCTCGAGTTCGCCAATCCGTTCGCGAGATATGGGAGTTTGCAGTTAAGGAGTGGTTCAGAAACCATCAAAATTTTCGCAAGTCCGATACGCGAAACCAATAACTACCATGGCCTAGGGGAAAAATGCACATACCTTTGTAATCGGGAGAGTTTCTACTTCCAGATTCAACAGGAATTTCTCGAGTTCGTCAATCCGTTCGCGAGATATGGGAGTTTGAAGTTAAGGAATGGTTGAGAAACCATCAAATTTTTCGCAAGTTGGATACTCGAAACCAATAACTACAATGGTCTAGGGGAAAAATACACAAACCGTTGTAATCGGGAGAGTTTCTACTTTCAGATGCAACAGAAATTTTTCGGATTCGTCAAACCTTTCGCGAAATATTGGAGTTTGGATTTAAGGAATGGTTGAGAAACCATAAAAATTTTCGCAAGTCTGACACTCGAAACCAATTACTACTATGGCCAAGGGCAAAAATACACATACCGTTGTAATCGGGCGAGTTTCTGTTCTCAGATGCAATAGGAAATTCTCGAGTTCATTAATCCGTTCGCGAGATATGGGAGTTTGAAGTTAAGGAATGGTTGAGAAACCATCAAAATTTTCGCTGGTCTGATACTCGAAACCAATAACTGGAATGGCCTACGGCAAAAATACACATACCTTTGTAATCGGGCGAGTTTCTGCTTTCAGATGCAACAGAAATTTTTCGGATTCGTCAGTCCGTTCGCGAGATATGGGTGTTTGAAGTTAAGGAATGGTTGAGAAACCATCAAATTTTTCGCAAGTTTGATACTCGAAACCAATAACTACAATTGCCTAGGGGAAAAATACACATACCGTTGTAATTGGGAGAGTTTCTACTTTCGGATGCAACAGGAATTTCTCGAGTTCGTCAATCCGTTCGCGAGATATGGGAGCTTGAAATTAAGGAATGGTTGAGAAACCATCACAATTTTCGCAAGTCTGTTACACGAAACCAATTTCTACTATGGCCTAGGGGAAAAATACACATACCGTTGTAATCGGACGAGTTTCAACCTTCAGATGCAACAGGAATTTCTCGAGTTCGTCAATCCGTTCGCGAGATATGGGAGTTTGAAGTTAAGGAATGGTTGAGAAACCATCAAAATTTTGGCAATTCTGATGCTAGAAACGAATAACCGGAATGACCTAGGGGAAAAGTACATGCACCATTGTAATCGGTGGAGTTTCTGCTTTCAAATGCAACAGGAATTTCTCGAGTTCGTCAATCCGTTCGCGAGATATGGGAGTTTAAAGTTAAGGAATGGTTGAGAAACCACCAAAAAATTGGCAAGTCTGATTCTCGAAACCGATAACTACTATGACCTAGGGCAAAAATACACATACCGTTGTAATCGGGCGAGTTTCTGTTCTCAGATGCAATAGGAAATTCTCGAGTTCATTAATCCGTTCGCGAGATATGGGAGTTTGAAGTTAAGGAATGGTTGAGAAACCATCAAATTTTTCGCAAGTTTGATACTCGAAACCAATAACTACAATGGCCTAGGGGAAAAATACACATACCGTTGTAATCGGACGAGTTTCTGGTTTCAGATGCAACAGGAATTTCTCGAGTTCGAAAATCCGTTCGCGAGATATGGGAATTCGAAGTTAAGGAATGGTTGAGAAACCATCAAAACTTTCGCAAGTTTGATACTCGTAACCAATAACTACTATGGTCTAGGGGAAAAAAACACATACCGTTGTAATTGGGAGAGTTTCTACTTTCGGATGCAACAGGAATTTCTCGAGTTCGTCAATCCGTTCGCGAGATATGGGAGCTTGAAATTAAGGAATGGTTGAGAAACCATCACAATTTTCGCAAGTCTGATACTCGAAACCAATAACTACTATGGCCTGGGGGAAAAATACACATACCGTTGTAATCGGACGAGTTTCAACTTTCAGATGCAACAGGAAATTCTCGAGTTCGTCAATCCGTTCGCGAGATATGGGAGTTTGAAGTTAAGGAATGGTTGAGAAACCATCAAAATTTTGGCAATTCTGATGCTAGAAACGAATAACTGGAATGACCTAGGGGAAAAGTACACACACCATTGTAATCGGTGGAGTTTCTACTTTCAAATGCAACAGGAAATAATCGAGTTCGTCAATCCGTTCGCGAGATATGGGAGTTTGAAGTTAAGGAATGGTTGAGAAACCATCAAAATTTTCGCAAGTTTGATACTCGTAACCAATAACTAATATGGCCTAGGGCAAAAATACACATACCGTTGTAATCGGGAGAGTTTCTACTTTCAGATGCAACAGAAATTTTTCGGATTCGTCAATCTCTTCGCGAAATATGGGAGTTTGAAGTTAAGGAATGGTTGAGAAACCATAAAAATTTTCGCAAATCTGACACTCGAAACCAATAACTATAATGGCCTAGGGCAAAAATACACATACCGTTGTAATCGGACGAGTTTCTGGTTTCACATGCAACAGGAATTTCTCGAGTTCGCCAATCCGTTCGCGAGATATGGGAGTTTGAAGTTAAGGAGTGGTTCAGAAACCATCAAAATTTTCGCAAGTTTGATACTCGTAACCAATAACTACTCTGGCCTAGGGGAAAAATACATATACCGTTGTAATCGGACAAGTTTCTGGTTTCAGATGCAACAGGAATTTCTCGAGTTCGTCAATCCGTTCGCGAGATATGGGAGCTTGAAGTTAAGGAATGGTTGAGAAACCATCAAAATTTTCGCAAGTCTGATTCTCGAAAAAATAACTACTATGGCCTAGGGCAAAAATACACGTACCTTTGTAATCGGACGAGTTTCTGGTTTCAGATGCAACAGGAATTTCTCGAGTTCGTCAATCCGTTCGCGAGATATGGGAGCTTGAAGTTAAGGAATGGTTGAGAAACCATCAAAATTTTCGCAAGTCTGATTCTCGAAAAAATAACTACTATGGCCTAGGGCAAAAATACACGTACCTTTGTAATCGGACGAGTTTCTGGTTTCAGATGCAACAGGAATTTCTCGAGTTCGTCAATCCGTTCGCGAGATATGGGAGTTTGAAATTAAGGCACTGTTGAGAAACCAACAAAATTTTCGCAAGTCTGATACACGAAACCAATAACAACAAAGGCTTTGGGGAAAAATACACATACCGTTGTAATCGGGAGAGTTTCTTCTTCCAGATGTAACAGGAATTTCCCGAGTTCGTCAATCCGTTCGCGAGATATGGGAGTTTGAAGTTAAGGAATGGTTGAGAAACCATCAAAATTTTCGCAAGTTTGATACTCGAAACCAATAACTACTATCGCCTAGGGGAAAAATACACATACCGTTGTAATTGGGAGAGATTCTACTTTCGGATGTAACAGGAATTTCTCGAGTTCGTCAATCCGTTCGCGAGATATGGGAGCTTGAAATTAAGGAATGGTTGAGAAACCATCACAATTTTCGCAAGTCTGATACTCGAAACCAATTTCCACTATGGCCTAGCGGAAAAATACACATACCGTTGTAATCGGACGAGTTTCAACTTTCAGATGCAACAGGAATTTCTCGAGTTCGTCAATCCGTTCGCGAGATATGGGAATTTGAAGTTAAGGAATGGTTGAGAAACCATCAAAATTTTGGCAATTCTGATGCTAGAAACGAATAACCGGAATGACCTAGGGGAAAAGTACACGCACCATTGTAATCGGTGGAGTTTCTGCTTTCAAATGCAACAGGAATTTCTCGAGTTCGTCAATCCGTTCGCGAGATATGGGAGTTTAAAGTTAAGGAATGGTTGAGAAACCACCAAAAAATTCGCAAGTCTGATTCTCGAAACCGATAACTACTATGACCTAGGGCAAAAATACACATACCGTTGTAATCGGACGAGTTTCTGCTTTCAGATGCAACAGGAATTTCTCGAGTTCGTCAATCCGTTCGCGAGATATGGGAGTTTGAAATTAAGGAACTGTTGAGAAACCATCAAAATTTTCGCAAGTTTGATACTCGAAACCAATAACTACAATGGCCTAGGGGAAAAATACACATACCGTTGTAATCGGGAGAGTTTCTACTTCCAGATTCAACCGGAATTTCTCGAGTTCGTCAATCCGTTCGCGAGATATGGGAGTTTGAAGTTAAGGAATGGTTGAGAAACAATCAAATTTTTCGCAAGTTTGACACTCGAAACCAATAACTACAATGGCCTAGGGCAAAAATACACATGCCGTTGTAAACGGACGAGTTTCTGGTTTCACATGCAACAGGAATTTCTCGAGTTCGCCAATCCGTTCGCGAGATATGGGAGTTTGCATTTAAGGAGTGGTTCAGAAACCATCAAAATTTTCGCAAGTCCGATACGCGAAACCAATAACTACCATGGCCTAGGGGAAAAATGCACATACCTTTGTAATCGGGAGAGTTTCTACTTCCAGATTCAGCAGGAATTTCTCGAGTTCGTCAATCCGTTCGCGAGATATGGGAGTTTGAAGTTAAGGAATGGTTGAGAAACCATCAAATTTTTCGCAAGTTGGATACTCGAAACCAATAACTACAATGGTCTAGGGGAAAAATACACAAACCGTTGTAATCGGGAGAGTTTCTACTTTCAGATGCAACAGAAATTTTTCGGATTCGTCAAACCTTTCGCGAAATATTGGAGTTTGGATTTAAGGAATGGTTGAGAAACCATAAAAATTATCGCAAGTCTGACACTCGAAACCAATTACTACTATGGCCAAGGGCAAAAATACACATACCGTTGTAATCGGGCGAGTTTCTGTTCTCAGATGCAATAGGAAATTCTCGAGTTCATTAATCCGTTCGCGAGATATGGGAGTTTGAAGTTAAGGAATGGTTGAGAAACCATCAAAATTTTCGCTGGTCTGATACTCGAAACCAATAACTGGAATGGCCTACGGCAAAAATACACATACCTTTGTAATTGGGCGAGTTTCTGCTTTCAGATGCAACAGAAATTTTTCGGATTCGTCAGTCCGTTCGCGAGATATGGGAGTTTGAAGTTAAGGAATGGTTGAGAAACCATCAAATTTTTCGCAAGTTTGATACTCGAAACCAATAACTACAATTGCCTAGGGGAAAAATACACATACCGTTGTAATCGGACGAGTTTCTGGTTTCAGATGCAACAGGAATTTCTCGAGTTCGAAAATCCGTTCGCGAGAAATGGGAGTTCGAAGTTAAGGAATGGTTGAGAAACCATCAAAACTTTCGCAAGTTTGATACTCGTAACCAATAACTACTATGGCCTAGGGGAAAAATACACATACCGTTGTAATCGGACGAGTTTCTGGTTTCAGATGCAACAGGAATTTCTCGAGTTCGAAAATCCGTTCGCGAGATATGGGAATTCGAAGTTAAGGAATGGTTGAGAAACCATCAAAACTTTCGCAAGTTTGATACTCGTAACCAATAACTACTATGGTCTAGGGGAAAAAAACACATACCGTTGTAATTGGGAGAGTTTCTGCTTTCGGATGCAACAGGAATTTCTCGAGTTCGTCAATCCGTTCGCGAGATATGGGAGTTTGAAGTTAAGGAATGGTTGAGAAACCATCAAAATTTTGGCAATTCTGATGCTAGAAACGAATAACTGGAATGACCTAGGGGAAAAGTACACACACCATTGTAATCGGTGGAGTTTCTACTTTCAAATGCAACAGTAAATAATCGAGTTCGTCAATCCGTTCGCGAGATATGGGAGTTTGAAGTTAAGGAATGGTTGAGAAACCATCAAAATTTTCGCAAGTTTGATACTCGTAACCAATAACTACTATGGCCTAGGGCAAAAATACACATACCGTTGTAATCGGGAGAGTTTCTACTTTCAGATGCAACAGAAATTTTTCGGATTCGTCAATCTCTTCGCGAAATATGGGAGTTTGAAGTTAAGGAATGGTTGAGAAACCATAAAAATTTTCGCAAATCTGACACTCGAAACCAATAACTATAATGGCCTAGGGCAAAAATACACATACCGTTGTAATCGGACGAGTTTCTGGTTTCACATGCAACAGGAATTTCTCGAGTTCGCCAATCCGTTCGCGAGATATGGGAGTTTGAAGTTAAGGAGTGGTTCAGGAACCATCAAAATTTTCGCAAGTTTGATACTCGTAACCAATAACTACTCTGGCCTAGGGGAAAAATACATATACCGTTGTAATCGGACAAGTTTCTGGTTTCAGATGCAACAGGAATTTCTCGAGTTCGTCAATCCGTTCGCGAGATATGGGAGCTTGAAGTTAAGGAATGGTTGAGAAACCATCAAAATTTTCGCAAGTCTGATTCTCGAAAAAATAACTACTATGGCCTAGGGCAAAAATACACGTACCTTTGTAATCGGACGAGTTTCTGGTTTCAGATGCAACAGGAATTTCTCGAGTTCGTCAATCCGTTCGCGAGATATGGGAGCTTGAAGTTAAGGAATGGTTGAGAAACCATCAAAATTTTCGCAAGTCTGATTCTCGAAAAAATAACTACTATGGCCTAGGGCAAAAATACACGTACCTTTGTAATCGGACGAGTTTCTGGTTTCAGATGCAACAGGAATTTCTCGAGTTCGTCAATCCGTTCGCGAGATATGGGAGTTTGAAATTAAGGCACTGTTGAGAAACCAACAAAATTTTCGCAAGTCTGATACACGAAACCAATAACAACAAAGGCTTTGGGGAAAAATACACATACCGTTGTAATCGGGAGAGTTTCTTCTTCCAGATGCAACAGGAATTTCTCGAGTTCGTCAATCCGTTCGCGAGATATGGGAGTTTGAAGTTAAGGAATGGTTGAGAAACCATCAAAATTTTCGCAAGTTTGATACTCGAAACCAATAACTACTATCGCCTAGGGGAAAAATACACATACCGTTGTAATTGGGAGAGATTCTACTTTCGGATGCAACAGGAATTTCTCGAGTTCGTCAATCCGTTCGCGAGATATGGGAGCTTGAAATTAAGGAATGGTTGAGAAACCATCACAATTTTCGCAAGTCTGATACTCGAAACCAATTTCCACTATGGCCTAGCGGAAAAATACACATACCGTTGTAATCGGACGAGTTTCAACTTTCAGATGCAACAGGAATTTCTCGAGTTCGTCAATCCGTTCGCGAGTTATGGGAGTTTGAAGTTAAGGAATGGTTGAGAAACCATCAAAATTTTGGCAATTCTGATGCTAGAAACGAATAACCGGAATGACCTAGGGGAAAAGTACACGCACCATTGTAATCGGTGGAGTTTCTGCTTTCAAATGCAACAGGAATTTCTCGAGTTCGTCAATCCGTTCGCGAGATATGGGAGTTTAAAGTTAAGGAATGGTTGAGAAACCACCAAAAAATTCGCAAGTCTGATTCTCGAAACCGATAACTACTATGACCTAGGGCAAAAATACACATACCGTTGTAATCGGACGAGTTTCTGCTTTCAGATGCAACAGGAATTTCTCGAGTTCGTCAATCCGTTCGCGAGATATGGGAGTTTGAAATTAAGGAACTGTTGAGAAACCATCAAAATTTTCGCAAGTTTGATACTCGAAACCAATAACTACAATGGCCTAGGGGAAAAATACACATACCGTTGTAATCGGGAGAGTTTCTACTTCCAGATTCAACCGGAATTTCTCGAGTTCGTCAATCCGTTCGCGAGATATGGGAGTTTGAAGTTAAGGAATGGTTGAGAAACAATCAAATTTTTCGCAAGTTTGACACTCGAAACCAATAACTACAATGGCCTAGGGCAAAAATACACATGCCGTTGTAAACGGACGAGTTTCTGGTTTCACATGCAACAGGAATTTCTCGAGTTCGCCAATCCGTTCGCGAGATATGGGAGTTTGCAGTTAAGGAGTGGTTCAGAAACCATCAAAATTTTCGCAAGTCCGATACGCGAAACCAATAACTACCATGGTCTAGGGGAAAAATACACAAACCGTTGTAATCGGGAGAGTTTCTACTTTCAGATGCAACAGAAATTTTTCGGATTCGTCAAACCTTTCGCGAAATATTGGAGTTTGGATTTAAGGAATGGTTGAGAAACCATAAAAATTTTCGCAAGTCTGACACTCGAAACCAATTACTACTATGGCCAAGGGCAAAAATACACATACCGTTGTAATCGGGCGAGTTTCTGTTCTCAGATGCAATAGGAAATTCTCGAGTTCATTAATCCGTTCGCGAGATATGGGAGTTTGAAGTTAAGGAATGGTTGAGAAACCATCAAAATTTTCGCTGGTCTGATACTCGAAACCAATAACTGGAATGGCCTACGGCAAAAATACACATACCTTTGTAATTGGGCGAGTTTCTGCTTTCAGATGCAACAGAAATTTTTCGGATTCGTCAGTCCGTTCACGAGATATGGGAGTTTGAAGTTAAGGAATGGTTGAGAAACCATCAAATTTTTCGCAAGTTTGATACTCGAAACCAATAACTACAATTGCCTAGGGGAAAAATACACATACCGTTGTAATCGGACGAGTTTCTGGTTTCAGATGCAACAGGAATTTCTCGAGTTCGAAAATCCGTTCGCGAGAAATGGGAGTTCGAAGTTAAGGAATGGTTGAGAAACCATCAAAACTTTCGCAAGTCTGATACTCGAAACCAATAACTACTATGGCCTAGGGGAGAAATACACACACCGTTGTAATCGGACGAGTTTCAACTTTCAGATGCAACAGGAATTTCTCGAGTTCGTCAATCCGTTCGCGAGATATGGGAGCTCCAAATTAAGGAATGGTTGAGAAACCATCACAATTTTCGCAAGTCTGATTCTCGAAACCAATAACTACTATGGCCTAGGGGAAAAATACACATACCGTTGTAATCGGGCGAGTTTATGCTTTCAGATGCAACAGGAATTTCTCGAGTTCGTCAATCCGTTCGCGAGATATGGGAGCTTGAAGTTAAGGAATGGTTGAGAAACCATCAAACTTTTCGCAAGTCTGATACTGGAAGCCAATAACTGGAACGGCCTAGGGGAAAAGTACACACACCATTGTAATCGGGCAAGTTTCTGCTTTTCGATGCAACAGGAATTTCTCGAGTTCGTCAATCCGTTCGCGAGATATGGGAGTTTGAAATTAAGGAACGGTTGAGAAACCATCAAAATTTTCGCAATTCTGATACTCGAAACCAATAACTAATATGGCCCAGGGGAAAAATACACATACCTTTGTAATCGGGCGAGTTTCTACTTTCAGATGCAACAGAAATTTTTCGGATTCGTCAATCTCTTCGCGAAATATGGGAGTTTGGAGTTAAGGAATGGTTGAGAAACCATAAATATTTTCGCAAGTTTGATACTCGAAACCAATAACTACAATTGCCTAGGGGAAAAATACACATACCGTTGTAATCGGACGAGTTTCTGGTTTCAGATGCAACAGGAATTTCTCGAGTTCGAAAATCCGTTCGCGAGAAATGGGAGTTCGAAGTTAAGGAATGGTTGAGAAACCATCAAAACTTTCGCAAGTCTGATACTCGAAACCAATAACTACTATGGCCTAGGGGAGAAATACACACACCGTTGTAATCGGACGAGTTTCAACTTTCAGATGCAACAGGAATTTCTCGAGTTCGTCAATCCGTTCGCCAGATATAGGAGCTCCAAATTAAGGAATGGTTGAGAAACCATCACAATTTTCGCAAGTCTGATTCTCGAAACCAATAACTACAATGGCCTAGGGCAAAAATACACATACCGTTGTAATCGGACGAGTTTCTGGTTTCACGTGCAACAGGAATTTCTCGAGTTCGCCAATCCGTTCGCGAGATATGGGAGTTTGAATTTAAGGAGTGGTTCAGAAACCATCTAAATTTTCGCAAGTTTGATACTTGTAACCAATAACTACTCTGGCCTAGGGGAAAAATACACATACCGTTGTAATTGGGAGAGTTTCTACTTTCGGATGCAACAGGAATTCCTCGAGTTCGTCAATCCGTTCGCGAGATATGGGAGCTTGAAGTTAAGGAATGGTTGAGAAACCATCAAACTTTTCTTAAGTCTGATACTGGAAGCCAATAACTGGAACGGCCTAGGGGAAAAGTACACACACCATTGTAATCGGGCAAGTTTCTGCTTTTCGATGCAACAGGAATTTCTCGAGTTCGTCAATCCGTTCGCGAGATATGGGAGTTTGAAATTAAGGAACGGTTGAGAAACCATCAAAATTTTCGCAAGTCTGATACTCGAAACCAATAACTAATATGGCCCAGGGGAAAAATACACATACCTTTGTAATCGGGCGAGTTTCTACTTTCAGGTGCAACAGGAATTTCTCGAGTTCGTCAATTCTTTCGCGAGGTATCGGAGTTTGAAGTTAAGGAATGGTTGAGAAACCATCAAAATTTTCGCAAGTCTGATGCTCGAAACCAATAAACACTATGGCCTAGGGCAAAAATACACATACCGTTGTAATCGGGCGAGTTTATGCTTTCAGATGCAACAGGAATTTCTCGAGTTCGTCAATCCGTTCGCGAGATATGGGAGCTTGAAGTTAAGGAATGGTTGAGAAACCATCAAAATTTTCGCAAGTTTGATACTCGTAACCAATAACTACTATGGCCTAGGGCAAAAATACACATACCGTTGTAATCGGGAGAGTTTCTACTTTCAGATGCAACAGAAATTTTTCGGATTCGTCAATCTCTTCGCGAAATATGGGAGTTTGGAGTTAAGGAATGGTTGAGAAACCATAAAAATTTTCGCAAATCTGACACTCGAAACCAATAACTACAATGGCCTAGGGCAAAAATACACATACCGTTGTAATCGGACGAGTTTCTGGTTTCACATGCAACAGGAATTTCTCGAGTTCGCCAATCCGTTCGCGAGATATGGGAGTTTGAAGTTAAGGAGTGGTTCAGAAACCATCAAAATTTTCGCAAGTTTGATACTCGTAACCAATAACTACTCTGGCCTAGGGGAAAAATACATATACCGTTGTAATCGGACGAGTTTCTGGTTTCAGATGCAACAGGAATTTCTCGAGTTCGTCAATCCGTTCGCGAGATATGGGAGCTTGAAGTTAAGGAATGGTTGAGAAACCATCAAAATTTTCGCAAGTCTGATTCTCGAAACAAATAACTACTATGGCCTAGGGGAAAAATACACGTACCGTTGTAATCGGACGAGTTTCTGGTTTCAGATGCAACAGGAATTTCTCGAGTTCGTCAATCCGTTCGCGAGATATGGGAGCTTGAAGTTAAGGAATGGTTGAGAAACCATCAAAATTTTCGCTGGTCTGATACTCGAAACCAATAACTACAATGGCCAAGGGCAAAAATACACATACCGTTGTAATCGGACGAGTTTCTGGTTTCAGATGCAACAGGAATTTCTCGAGTTCGTCAATCCGTTCGCGAGATATGGCAGTTTGAAGTTAAGGAATGGTTGAGAAACCATCAAAATTAGCGCAAGTCTGATACTCGAAACCAATAACAACAATAGCTTGGGGGAAAAATACACATACCGTTGTAATCGGAAGTGCTTCTTCTTTCAAATGCAACAGGAAATAATCGAGTTCGTCAATCCGTTCGCGAGATATGGGAGTTTGAAGTTAAGGAGTGCTTGAGAAACCATCAAAATTTTCGCAAGTCTGATACTCGAAACCAATAACTACTATGGCCTAGGGCAAAAATACACATACCGTTGTAATCGGACGAGTTTCTGCTTTCAGATGCAACAGGAATTTCTCCAGTTCGTCAATCCGTTCGCGAGATATGGGAGTTTGAAATTAAGGAACTGTTGAGAAACCATCAAAATTTTCGCAAGTCTGATACTCGAAACCAATAACTACTATGGCCTAGGGCAGAAATACACATACCGTTGTAATCGGACGAGTTTCTGCTTTCAGATGCAACAGGAATTTCTCGAGCTCGTCAATCCGTTCGCGAGATATGGGAGTTTGAAGTTAAGGAATGGTTGAGAAACCATCAAACTTTTCGCAAGTCTGATACTGGAAGCCAATAACTGGAACGGCCTAGGGGAAAAGTACACACACCATTGTAATCGGGCAAATTTCTGCTTTTAGATGCAACAGGAATTTCTCGAGTTCGTCAATCCGTTCGCGAGATATGGGAGTTTGAAATTAAGGAACGGTTGAGAAACCATCAAAATTTTCGCAAGTCTGATACTCGAAACCAATAACTAATATGGCCCAGGGGAAAAATACACATACCTTTGTAATCGGGCGAGTTTCTACTTTCAGGTGCAACAGGAATTTCTCGAGTTCGTCAATTCTTTCGCGAGGTATCGGAGTTTGAAGTTAAGGAATGGTTGAGAAACCATCAAAATTTTCGCAAGTCTGATGCTCGAAACCAATAAACACTATGGCCTAGGGCAAAAATACACATACCGTTGTAATCGGGCGAGTTTATGCTTTCAGATGCAACAGGAATTTCTCGAGTTCGTCAATCCGTTCGCGAGATATGGGAGCTTGAAGTTAAGGAATGGTTGAGAAACCATCACAATTTTCGCAAGTCTGATACTCGAAACCAGTAACTACTATGGCCTGGGGGAAAAATACACATACCGTTGTAATCGGACGAGTTTCAACTTTCAGATGCAACAGGAATTTCTCGAGTTCGTCAATCCGTTCGCGAGATATGGGAGTTTGAAGTTAAGGAATGGTTGAGAAACCATCAAAATTTTGGCAATTCTGATGCTAGAAACGAATAACTGGAATGACCTAGGGGAAAAGTACACACACCATTGTAATCGGTGGAGTTTCTACTTTCAAATGCAACAGGAAATAATCGAGTTCGTCAATCCGTTCGCGAGATATGGGAGTTTGAAGTTAAGGAATGGTTGAGAAACCATCAAAATTTCCCAAGTTTGATACTCGTAACCAATAACTACTATGGCCTAGGGCAAAAATACACATACCGTTGTAATCGGGAGAGTTTCTACTTTCAGATGCAACAGAAATTTTTCGGATTCGTCAATCTCTTCGCGAAATATGGGAGTTTGAAGTTAAGGAATGGTTGAGAAACCATAAAAATTTTCGCAAATCTGACACTCGAAACCAATAACTATAATGGCCTAGGGCAAAAATACACATACCGTTGTAATCGGACGAGTTTCTGGTTTCACATGCAACAGGAATTTCTCGAGTTCGCCAATCCGTTCGAGAGATATGGGAGTTTGAAGTTAAGGAGTGGTTCAGAAACCATCAAAATTTTCGCAAGTTTGATACTCGTAACCAATAACTACTCTGGCCTAGGGGAAAAATACATATACCGTTGTAATCGGACAAGTTTCTGGTTTCAGATGCAACAGGAATTTCTCGAGTTCGTCAATCCGTTCGCGAGATATGGGAGCTTGAAGTTAAGGAATGGTTGAGAAACCATCAAAATTTTCGCAAGTCTGATTCTCGAAAAAATAACTACTATGGCCTAGGGCAAAAATACACGTACCTTTGTAATCGGACGAGTTTCTGGTTTCAGATGCAACAGGAATTTCTCGAGTTCGTCAATCCGTTCGCGAGATATGGGAGTTTGAAATTAAGGCACTGTTGAGAAACCAACAAAATTTTCGCAAGTCTGATACACGAAACCAATAACAACAAAGGCTTTGGGGAAAAATACACATACCGTTGTAATCGGGAGAGTTTCTTCTTCCAGATGCAACAGGAATTTCTCGAGTTCGTCAATCCGTTCGCGAGATATGGGAGTTTGAAGTTAAGGAATGGTTGAGAAACCATCAAAATTTTCGCAAGTTTGATACTCGAAACCAATAACTACTATCGCCTAGGGGAAAAATACACATACCGTTGTAATTGGGAGAGATTCTACTTTCGGATGCAACAGGAATTTCTCGAGTTCGTCAATCCGTTCGCGAGATATGGGAGCTTGAAATTAAGGAATGGTTGAGAAACCATCACAATTTTCGCAAGTCTGATACTCGAAACCAATTTCCACTATGGCCTAGCGGAAAAATACACATACCGTTGTAATCGGACGAGTTTCAACTTTCAGATGCAACAGGAATTTCTCGAGTTCGTCAATCCGTTCGCGAGATATGGGAGTTTGAAGTTAAGGAATGGTTGAGAAACCAGCAAAATTTTGGCAATTCTGATGCTAGAAACGAATAACCGGAATGACCTAGGGGAAAAGTACACGCACCATTGTAATCGGTGGAGTTTCTGCTTTCAAATGCAACAGGAATTTCTCGAGTTCGTCAATCCGTTCGCGAGATATGGGAGTTTAAAGTTAAGGAATGGTTGAGAAACCACCAAAAAATTCGCAAGTCTGATTCTCGAAACCGATAACTACTATGACCTAGGGCAAAAATACACATACCGTTGTAATCGGACGAGTTTCTGCTTTCAGATGCAACAGGAATTTCTCGAGTTCGTCAATCCGTTCGCGAGATATGGGAGTTTGAAATTAAGGAACTGTTGAGAAACCATCAAAATTTTCGCAAGTTTGATACTCGAAACCAATAACTACAATGGCCTAGGGGAAAAATACACATACCGTTGTAATCGGGAGAGTTTCTACTTCCAGATTCAACCGGAATTTCTCGAGTTCGTCAATCCGTTCGCGAGATATGGGAGTTTGAAGTTAAGGAATGGTTGAGAAACAATCAAATTTTTCGCAAGTTTGACACTCGAAACCAATAACTACAATGGCCTAGGGCAAAAATACACATGCCGTTGTAAACGGACGAGTTTCTGGTTTAACATGCAACAGGAATTTCTCGAGTTCGCCAATCCGTTCGCGAGATATGGGAGTTTGCAGTTAAGGAGTGGTTCAGAAACCATCAAAATTTTCGCAAGTCCGATACGCGAAACCAATAACTACCATGGCCTAGGGGAAAAATGCACATACCTTTGTAATCGGGAGAGTTTCTACTTCCAGATTCAACAGGAATTTCTCGAGTTCGTCAATCCGTTCGCGAGATATGGGAGTTTGAAGTTAAGGAATGGTTGAGAAACCATCAAAATTTTGGCAATTCTGATGCTAGAAACGAATAACTGGAATGACCTAGGGGAAAAGTACACACACCATTGTAATCGGTGGAGTTTCTACTTTCAAATGCAACAGGAAATAATCGAGTTCGTCAATCCGTTCGCGAGATATGGGAGTTTGAAGTTAAGGAATGGTTGAGAAACCATCAAAATTTTCGCAAGTTTGATACTCGTAACCAATAACTACTATGGCCTAGGGCAAAAATACACATACCGTTGTAATCGGGAGAGTTTCTACTTTCAGATGCAACAGAAATTTTTCGGATTCGTCAATCTCTTCGCGAAATATGGGAGTTTGAAGTTAAGGAATGGTTGAGAAACCATAAAAATTTTCGCAAATCTGACACTCGAAACCAATAACTATAATGGCCTAGGGCAAAAATACACATACCGTTGTAATCGGACGAGTTTCTGGTTTCACATGCAACAGGAATTTCTCGAGTTCGCCAATCCGTTCGCGAGATATGGGAGCTTGAAGTTAAGGAGTGGTTCAGAAACCATCAAAATTTTCGCAAGTTTGATACTCGTAACCAATAACTACTCTGGCCTAGGGGAAAAATACATATACCGTTGTAATCGGACAAGTTTCTGGTTTCAGATGCAACAGGAATTTCTCGAGTTCGTCAATCCGTTCGCGAGATATGGGAGCTTGAAGTTAAGGAATGGTTGAGAAACCATCAAAATTTTCGCAAGTCTGATTCTCGAAACAAATAACTACTATGGCCTAGGGGAAAAATACACGTACCGTTGTAATCGGACGAGTTTCTGGTTTCAGATGCAACAGGAATTTCTCGAGTTCGTCAATCCGTTCGCGAGATATGGGAGTTTGAAATTAAGGCACTGTTGAGAAACCAACAAAATTTGCGCAAGTCTGATACTCGAAACCAATAACAACAAAGGCTTGCGGGAAAAATACACATACCGTTGTAATCGGGAGAGTTTCTACATTCAGATGCAACAGAAATTTTTCGGATTCGTCAATCCGTTCGCGAAATATGGGAGTTTGGACTTAAGGAATGTTTGAGAAACCATAAAAATTTTCGCAAGTCTGATACTCGAAACCAATAACTACAATGGCCAAGGGCAAAAATACACATACCGTTGTAATCGGACGAGTTTCTGGTTTCAGATGCAACAGGAATTTCTCGAGTTCGTCAATCCGTTCGCGAGATATGGCAGTTTGAAGTTAAGGAATGGTTGAGAAACCATCAAAATTAGCGCAAGTCTGATACTCGAAACCAATAACAACAATAGCTTGGGGGAAAAATACACATACCGTTGTAATCGGAAGTGCTTCTTCTTTCAAATGCAACAGGAAATAATCGAGTTCGTCAATCCGTTCGCGAGATATGGGAGTTTGAAGTTAAGGAGTGCTTGAGAAACCATCAAAATTTTCGCAAGTCTGATACTCGAAACCAATAACTACTATGGCCTAGGGCAAAAATACACATACCGTTGTAATCGGACGAGTTTCTGCTTTCAGATGCAACAGGAATTTCTCCAGTTCGTCAATCCGTTCGCGAGATATGGGAGTTTGAAGTTAAGGAACTGTTGAGAAACCATCAAAATTTTCGCAAGTCTGATACTCGAAACCAATAACTACTATGGCCTAGGGCAGAAATACACATACCGTTGTAATCGGACGAGTTTCTGCTTTCAGATGCAACAGGAATTTCTCGAGCTCGTCAATCCGTTCGCGAGATATGGGAGTTTGAAGTTAAGGAATGGTTGAGAAACCATCAAACTTTTCGCAAGTCTGATACTGGAAGCCAATAACTGGAACGGCCTAGGGGAAAAGTACACACACCATTGTAATCGGGCAAGTTTCTGCTTTTAGATGCAACAGGAATTTCTCGAGTTCGTCAATCCGTTCGCGAGATATGGGAGTTTGAAATTAAGGAACGGTTGAGAAACCATCAAAATTTTCGCAAGTCTGATACTCGAAACCAATAACTAATATGGCCCAGGGGAAAAATACACATACCTTTGTAATCGGGCGAGTTTCTACTTTCAGGTGCAACAGGAATTTCTCGAGTTCGTCAATTCTTTCGCGAGGTATCGGAGTTTGAAGTTAAGGAATGGTTGAGAAACCATCAAAATTTTCGCAAGTCTGATGCTCGAAACCAATAAACACTATGGCCTAGGGCAAAAATACACATACCGTTGTAATCGGGCGAGTTTATGCTTTCAGATGCAACAGGAATTTCTCGAGTTCGTCAATCCGTTCGCGAGATATGGGAGCTTGAAGTTAAGGAATGGTTGAGAAACCATCACAATTTTCGCAAGTCTGATACTCGAAACCAATAACTACTATGGCCTGGGGGAAAAATACACATACCGTTGTAATCGGGAGAGTTTCTACTTCCAGATTCAACCGGAATTTCTCGAGTTCGTCAATCCGTTCGCGAGATATGGGAGCTTGAAGTTAAGGAATGGTTGAGAAACCAACAAAATTTTCGCAAGTCTGATACACGAAACCAATAACAACAAAGGCTTTGGGGAAAAATACACATACCGTTGTAATTGGGAGAGTTTCTTCTTCCAGATGCAACAGGAATTTCTCGAGTTCGTCAATCCGTTCGCGAGATATGGGAGTTTGAAGTTAAGGAATGGTTGAGAAACCATCAAAATTTTCGCAAGTTTGATACTCGAAACCAATAACTACTATCGCCTAGGGGAAAAATACACATACCGTTGTAATTGGGAGAGATTCTACTTTCGGATGCAACAGGAATTTCTCGAGTTCGTCAATCCGTTCGCGAGATATGGGAGCTTGAAATTAAGGAATGGTTGAGAAACCATCACAATTTTCGCAAGTCTGATACTCGAAACCAATTTCCACTATGGCCTAGCGGAAAAATACACATACCGTTGTAATCGGACGAGTTTCAAATTTCAGATGCAACAGGAATTTCTCGAGTTCGTCAATCCGTTCGCGAGATATGGGAGTTTGAAGTTAAGGAATGGTTGAGAAACCATCAAAATTTTGGCAATTCTGATGCTAGAAACGAATAACCGGAATGACCTAGGGGAAAAGTACACGCACCATTGTAATCGGTGGAGTTTCTGCTTTCAAATGCAACAGGAATTTCTCGAGTTCGTCAATCCGTTCGCGAGATATGGGAGTTTAAAGTTAAGGAATGGTTGAGAAACCACCAAAAAATTCGCAAGTCTGATTCTCGAAACCGATAACTACTATGACCTAGGGCAAAAATACACATACCGTTGTAATCGGACGAGTTTCTGCTTTCAGATGCAACAGGAATTTCTCGAGTTCGTCAATCCGTTCGCGAGATATGGGAGTTTGAAATTAAGGAACTGTTGAGAAACCATCAAAATTTTCGCAAGTTTGATACTCGAAACCAATAACTACAATGGCCTAGGGGAAAAATACACATACCGTTGTAATCGGGAGAGTTTCTACTTCCAGATTCAACCGGAATTTCTCGAGTTCGTCAATCCGTTCGCGAGATATGGGAGTTTGAAGTTAAGGAATGGTTGAGAAACAATCAAATTTTTCGCAAGTTTGACACTCGAAACCAATAACTACAATGGCCTAGGGCAAAAATACACATGCCGTTGTAAACGGACGAGTTTCTGGTTTCACATGCAACAGGAATTTCTCGAGTTCGCCAATCCGTTCGCGAGATATGGGAGTTTGCAGTTAAGGAGTGGCTCAGAAACCATCAAAATTTTCGCAAGTCCGATACGCGAAACCAATAACTACCATGGCCTAGGGGAAAAATGCACATACCTTTGTAATCGGGAGAGTTTCTACTTCCAGATTCAACAGGAATTTCTCGAGTTCGTCAATCCGTTCGCGAGATATGGGAGTTTGAAGTTAAGGAATGGTTGAGAAACCATCAAATTTTTCGCAAGTTGGATACTCGAAACCAATAACTACAATGGTCTAGGGGAAAAATACACAAACCGTTGTAATCGGGAGAGTTTCTACTTTCAGATGCAACAGAAATTTTTCGGATTCGTCAAACCTTTCGCGAAATATTGGAGTTTGGATTTAAGGAATGGTTGAGAAACCATAAAAATTTTCGCAAGTCTGACACTCGAAACCAATTACTACTATGGCCAAGGGCAAAAATACACATACCGTTGTAATCGGGCGAGTTTCTGTTCTCAGATGCAATAGGAAATTCTCGAGTTCATTAATCCGTTCGCGAGATATGGGAGTTTGAAGTTAAGGAATGGTTGAGAAACCATCAAAATTTTCGCTGGTCTGATACTCGAAACCAATAACTGGAATGGCCTACGGCAAAAATACACATACCTTTGTAATTGGGCGAGTTTCTGCTTTCAGATGCAACAGAAATTTTTCGGATTCGTCAGTCCGTTCGCGAGATATGGGAGTTTGAAGTTAAGGAATGGTTGAGAAACCATCAAATTTTTCGCAAGTTTGATACTCGAAACCAATAACTACAATTGCCTAGGGGAAAAATACACATACCGTTGTAATCGGACGAGTTTCTGGTTTCAGATGCAACAGGAATTTCTCGAGTTCGAAAATCCGTTCGCGAGATATGGGAGTTTGAAGTTAAGGAATGGTTGAGAAACCATCAAAATTTTCGCAAGTTTGATACTCGTAGCCAATAACTACCATGGCCTAGGGCAAAAATACACATACCGTTGTAATCGGGAGAGTTTCTACTTTCAGATGCAACAGAAATTTTTCGGATTCGTCAATCTCTTCGCGAAATATGGGAGTTTGGAGTTAAGGAATGGTTGAGAAACCATAAAAATTTTCGCAAATCTGACACTCGAAACCAATAACTACAATGGCCTAGGGCAAAAATACACATACCGTTGTAATCGGACGAGTTTCTGGTTTCACGTGCAACAGGAATTTCTCGAGTTCGCCAATCCGTTCGCGAGATATGGGAGTTTGAATTTAAGGAGTGGTTCAGAAACCATCTAAATTTTCGCAAGTTTGATACTTGTAACCAATAACTACTCTGGCCTAGGGGAAAAATACACATACCGTTGTAATTGGGAGAGTTTCTACTTTCGGATGCAACCGGAATTCCTCGAGTTCGTCAATCCGTTCGCGAGATATGGGAGCTTGAAGTTAAGGAATGGTTGAGAAACCATCAAACTTTTCGCAAGTCTGATACTGGAAGCCAATAACTGGAACGGCCTAGGGGAAAAGTACACACACCATTGTAATCGGGCAAGTTTCTGCTTTTAGATGCAACAGGAATTTCTCGAGTTCGTCAATCCGTTCGCGAGATATGGGAGTTTGAAATTAAGGAACGGTTGAGAAACCATCAAAATTTTCGCAAGTCTGATACTCGAAACCAATAACTAATATGGCCCAGGGGAAAAATACACATACCTTTGTAATCGGGCGAGTTTCTACTTTCAGGTGCAACAGGAATTTCTCGAGTTCGTCAATTCTTTCGCGAGGTATCGGAGTTTGAAGTTAAGGAATGGTTGAGAAACCATCAAAATTTTCGCAAGTCTGATGCTCGAAACCAATAAACACTATGGCCTAGGGCAAAAATACACATACCGTTGTAATCGGGCGAGTTTATGCTTTCAGATGCAACAGGAATTTCTCGAGTTCGTCAATCTGTTCGCGAGATATGGGAGCTTGAAGTTAAGGAATGGTTGAGAAACCATCAAAATTTTCGCAAGTTTGATACTCGTAACCAATAACTACTATGGCCTAGGGCAAAAATACACATACCGTTGTAATCGGGAGAGTTTCTACTTTCAGATGCAACAGAAATTTTTCGGATTCGTCAATCTCTTCGCGAAATATGGGAGTTTGGAGTTAAGGAATGGTTGAGAAACCATAAAAATTTTCGCAAATCTGACACTCGAAACCAATAACTACAATGGCCTAGGGCAAAAATACACATACCGTTGTAATCGGACGAGTTTCTGGTTTCACATGCAACAGGAATTTCTGGAGTTCGCCAATCCGTTCGCGAGATATGGGAGTTTGAAGTTAAGGAGTGGTTCAGAAACCATCAAAATTTTGGCAATTCTGATGCTAGAAACGAATAACTGGAATGACCTAGGGGAAAAGTACACACACCATTGTAATCGGTGGAGTTTCTACTTTCAAATGCAACAGGAAATAATCGAGTTCGTCAATCCGTTCGCGAGATATGGGAGTTGAAGTTAAGGAATGGTTGAGAAACCATCAAAATTTTCGCAAGTTTGATACTCGTAACCAATAACTACTATGGCCTAGGGCAAAAATACACATACCGTTGTAATCGGGAGAGTTTCTACTTTCAGATGCAACAGAAATTTTTCGGATTCGTCAATCTCTTCGCGAAATATGGGAGTTTGGAGTTAAGGAATGGTTGAGAAACCATAAAAATTTTCGCAAATCTGACACTCGAAACCAATAACTACAATGGCCTAGGGCAAAAATACACATACCGTTGTAATCGGACGAGTTTCTGGTTTCACATGCAACAGGAATTTCTCGAGTTCGCCAATCCGTTCGCGAGATATGGGAGTTTGAAGTTAAGGAGTGGTTCAGAAACCATCAAAATTTTCGCAAGTTTGATACTCGTAACCAATAACTACTCTGGCCTAGGGGAAAAATACATATACCGTTGTAATCGGACGAGTTTCTGGTTTCAGATGCAACAGGAATTTCTCGAGTTCGTCAATCCGTTCGCGAGATATGGGAGCTTGAAGTTAAGGAATGGTTGAGAAACCATCAAAATTTTCGCAAGTCTGATTCTCGAAACAAATAACTACTATGGCCTAGGGGAAAAATACACGTACCGTTGTAATCGGACGAGTTTCTGGTTTCAGATGCAACAGGAATTTCTCGAGTTCGTCAATCCGTTCGCGAGATATGGGAGTTTGAAATTAAGGCACTGTTGAGAAACCAACAAAATTTGCGCAAGTCTGATACTCGAAACCAATAACAACAAAGGCCTGCGGGAAAAATACACATACCGTTGTAATCGGGAGAGTTTCTACATTCAGATGCAACAGAAATTTTTCGGATTCGTCAATCCGTTCGCGAAATATGGGAGTTTGGACTTAAGCAATGTTTGAGAAACCATAAAAATTTTCGCAAGTCTGATACTCGAAACCAATAACTACAATGGCCAAGGGCAAAAATACACATACCGTTGTAATCGGACGAGTTTCTGGTTTCAGATGCAACAGGAATTTCTCGAGTTCGTCAATCCGTTCGCGAGATATGGCAGTTTGAAGTTAAGGAATGGTTGAGAAACCATCAAAATTAGCGCAAGTCTGATACTCGAAACCAATAACAACAATAGCTTGGGGGAAAAATACACATACCGTTGTAATCGGAAGTGCTTCTTCTTTCAAATGCAACAGGAAATAATCGAGTTCGTCAATCCGTTCGCGAGATATGGGAGTTTGAAGTTAAGGAGTGCTTGAGAAACCATCAAAATTTTCGCAAGTCTGATACTCGAAACCAATAACTACTATGGCCTAGGGCAAAAATACACATACCGTTGTAATCGGACGAGTTTCTGCTTTCAGATGCAACAGGAATTTCTCGAGCTCGTCAATCCGTTCGCGAGATATGGGAGTTTGAAGTTAAGGAATGGTTGAGAAACCATCAAACTTTTCGCAAGTCTGATACTGGAAGCCAATAACTGGAACGGCCTAGGGGAAAAGTACACACACCATTGTAATCGGGCAAGTTTCTGCTTTTAGATGCAACAGGAATTTCTCGAGTTCGTCAATCCGTTCGCGAGATATGGGAGTTTGAAATTAAGGAACGGTTGAGAAACCATCAAAATTTTCGCAAGTCTGATACTCGAAACCAATAACTAATATGGCCCAGGGGAAAAATACACATACCTTTGTAATCGGGCGAGTTTCTACTTTCAGGTGCAACAGGAATTTCTCGAGTTCGTCAATTCTTTCGCGAGGTATCGGAGTTTGAAGTTAAGGAATGGTTGAGAAACCATCAAAATTTTCGCAAGTCTGATGCTCGAAACCAATAAACACTATGGCCTAGGGCAAAAATACACATACCGTTGTAATCGGGCGAGTTTATGCTTTCAGATGCAACAGGAATTTCTCGAGTTCGTCAATCCGTTCGCGAGATATGGGAGCTTGAAGTTAAGGAATGGTTGAGAAACCATCAAAATTTTCGCAAGTTTGATACTCGTAACCAATAACTACTATGGCCTAGGGCAAAAATACACATACCGTTGTAATCGGGAGAGTTTCTACTTTCAGATGCAACAGAAATTTTTCGGATTCGTCAATCTCTTCGCGAAATATGGAAGTTTGGAGTTAAGGAATGGTTGAGAAACCATAAAAATTTTCGCAAATCTGACACTCGAAACCAATAACTACAATGGCCTAGGGCAAAAATACACATACCGTTGTAATCGGACGAGTTTCTGGTTTCACATGCAACAGGAATTTCTGGAGTTCGCCAATCCGTTCGCGAGATATGGGAGTTTGAAGTTAAGGAGTGGTTCAGAAACCATCAAAATTTTGGCAATTCTGATGCTAGAAACGAATAACTGGAATGACCTAGGGGAAAAGTACACACACCATTGTAATCGGTGGAGTTTCTACTTTCAAATGCCACAGGAAATAATCGAGTTCGTCAATCCGTTCGCGAGATATGGGAGTTGAAGTTAAGGAATGGTTGAGAAACCATCAAAATTTTCGCAAGTTTGATACTCGTAACCAATAACTACTATGGCCTAGGGCAAAAATACACATACCGTTGTAATCGGGAGAGTTTCTACTTTCAGATGCAACAGAAATTTTTCGGATTCGTCAATCTCTTCGCGAAATATGGGAGTTTGGAGTTAAGGAATGGTTGAGAAACCATAAAAATTTTCGCAAATCTGACACTCGAAACCAATAACTACAATGGCCTAGGGCAAAAATACACATACCGTTGTAATCGGACGAGTTTCTGGTTTCACATGCAACAGGAATTTCTCGAGTTCGCCAATCCGTTCGCGAGATATGGGAGTTTGAAGTTAAGGAGTGGTTCAGAAACCATCAAAATTTTCGCAAGTTTGATACTCGTAACCAATAACTACTCTGGCCTAGGGGAAAAATACATATACCGTTGTAATCGGACGAGTTTCTGGTTTCAGATGCAACAGGAATTTCTCGAGTTCGTCAATCCGTTCGCGAGATATGGGAGCTTGAAGTTAAGGAATGGTTGAGAAACCATCAAAATTTTCGCAAGTCTGATTCTCGAAACAAATAACTACTATGGCCTAGGGGAAAAATACACGTACCATTGTAATCGGACGAGTTTCTGGTTTCAGATGCAACAGGAATTTCTCGAGTTCGTCAATCCGTTCGCGATATATGGGAGTTTGAAATTAAGGCACTGTTGAGAAACCAACAAAATTTGCGCAAGTCTGATACTCGAAACCAATAACAACAAAGGCTTGCGGGAAAAATACACATACCGTTGTAATCGGGAGAGTTTCTACATTCAGATGCAACAGAAATTTTTCGGATTCGTCAATCCGTTCGCGAAATATGGGAGTTTGGACTTAAGGAATGTTTGAGAAACCATAAAAATTTTCGCAAGTCTGATACTCGAAACCAATAACTACAATGGCCAAGGGCAAAAATACACATACCGTTGTAATCGGACGAGTTTCTGGTTTCAGATGCAACAGGAATTTCTCGAGTTCGTCAATCCGTTCGCGAGATATGGCAGTTTGAAGTTAAGGAATGGTTTTGAAACCATCAAAATTAGCGCAAGTCTGATACTCGAAACCAATAACAACAAAAGCTTGGGGGAAAAATACACATACCGTTGTAATCGGAAGTGCTTCTTCTTTCAAATGCAACAGGAAATAATCGAGTTCGTCAATCCGTTCGCGAGATATGGGAGTTTGAAGTTAAGGAGTGCTTGAGAAACCATCAAAATTTTCGCAAGTCTGATACTCGAAACCAATAACTACTATGGCCTAGGGCAAAAATACACATACCGTTGTAATCGGACGAGTTTCTGCTTTCAGATGCAACAGGAATTTCTCCAGTTCGTCAATCCGTTCGCGAGATATGGGAGTTTGAAATTAAGGAACTGTTGAGAAACCATCAAAATTTTCGCAAGTCTGATACTCGAAACCAATAACTACTATGGCCTAGGGCAGAAATACACATACCGTTGTAATCGGACGAGTTTCTGCTTTCAGATGCAACAGGAATTTCTCGAGCTCGTCAATCCGTTCGCGAGATATGGGAGTTTGAAGTTAAGGAATGGTTGAGAAACCATCAAACTTTTCGCAAGTCTGATACTGGAAGCCAATAACTGGAACGGCCTAGGGGAAAAGTACACACACCATTGTAATCGGGCAAGTTTCTGCTTTTAGATGCAACAGGAATTTCTCGAGTTCGTCAATCCGTTCGCGAGATATGGGAGTTTGAAATTAAGGAACGGTTGAGAAACCATCAAAATTTTCGCAAGTCTGATACTCGAAACCAATAACTAATATGGCCCAGGGGAAAAATACACATACCTTTGTAATCGGGCGAGTTTCTACTTTCAGGTGCAACAGGAATTTCTCGAGTTCGTCAATTCTTTCGCGAGGTATCGGAGTTTGAAGTTAAGGAATGGTTGAGAAACCATCAAAATTTTCGCAAGTCTGATGCTCGAAACCAATAAACACTATGGCCTAGGGCAAAAATACACATACCGTTGTAATCGGGCGAGTTTATGCTTTCAGATGCAACAGGAATTTCTCGAGCTCGTCAATCCGTTCGCGAGATATGGGAGTTTGAAGTTAAGGAATGGTTGAGAAACCATCAAACTTTTCGCAAGTCTGATACTGGAAGCCAATAACTGGAACGGCCTAGGGGAAAAGTACACACACCATTGTAATCGGGCAAGTTTCTGCTTTTAGATGCAACAGGAATTTCTCGAGTTCGTCAATCCGTTCGCGAGATATGGGAGTTTGAAATTAAGGAACGGTTGAGAAACCATCAAAATTTTCGCAAGTCTGATACTCGAAACCAATAACTACTATGGCCGAGGGGAAAAATACACATACCTTTGTAATCGGGCGAGTTTCTACTTTCAGATGCAACAGGAATTTCTCGAGTTCGTCAATTCTTTCGCGAGGTATCGGAGTTTGAAGTTAAGGAATGGTTGAGAAACCATCAAAATTTTCGCATGTTTGATACTCGAAACCAATAATTACTATGGCCTAGGGGAAAAATACACATACCGTTGTAATTGGGAGAGTTTCTACTTTCGGATGCAACAGGAATTTCTCGAATTCGTCAATCCGTTCGCGAGATATGGGAGCTTGAAATTAAGGAATGGTTGAGAAACCATCAAAATTTTCGCAAGTTTGATACTCGAAACCAATAACTACTATGGCCTAGGGGAAAAATACACATCCCGTTGTAATCGGTGGAGTTTCTACTTTCAAATGCAACAGGAAATAATCGAGTTCGTCAATCCGTTCGCGAGATATGGTAGTTTGAAGTTAAGGAATGGTTGAGAAACCATCAAAATTTTCGCAAGTTTGATACTCGTAACCAATAACTACTATGGCCTAGGGCAAAAATACACATACCTTTGTAATCAGACGAGTTTCTGCTCTCAGATGCAACAGGAATTTCTCGAGTTCGTCAATCCGTTCGCGAGATATGGGAGTTTGAAGTTAAGGAATGGTTGAGAAACCATCAAAAAATTCGCAAGTCTGAATCTCGAAACCGATAACTACATTGGCCTGGGGGAAAAATACACATACCGTTGTAATCGGGAGAGTTTCTACTTTCAGATGCAACAGAAATTTTTCGGATTCGTCATTCCCTTCGCGAAATATGGGAGTTTGGAGTTAAGGAATGGTTGAGAAACCATAAAAATTTTCGCAAGTCTGACACTCGAAACCAATAAATGGACTGGCCTAGGGGAAAAGTACACACACCGTTGTAATCGGACGAGTTTCTGGTTTCACATGCAACAGGAATTTCTCGAGTTCGCCAATCCGTTCGCGAGATATGGGAGTTTGAAGTTAAGGAATGGTTCAGAAACCATCAAAATTTTCGCAAGTCCGATACTCGAAACCAATAACTACCATGGCCTAGGGGAAAAATGCACATACCTTTGTAATCGGGAGAGTTTCTACTTAAAGATTCAACCGGAATTTCTCGAGTTCGTCAATCCGTTCGCGTGATATGGGAGTTTGAAGTTAAGGAATGGTTGAGAAACCATCAAATTTTTCGCAAGTTTGATACTCGAAACCTATAACTACAATGGCCTAGGGGAAAAATACACATACCGTTGTAATCGGGAGAGTTTCTACTTTCAGATGCAACAGAAATTTTTCGGATTCGTCATTCCCTTCGCGAAATATGGGAGTTTGGAGTTAAAGAATGGTTGAGAAACCACCAAATTTTTCGCAAGTTTGATACTCGAAACCAATAACTACCATGGGTCTAGGGCAAAAATACACATACCTTTGTAATCGGACGAGTTTCTGGTTTCAGATGCAACAGGAATTTCTCGAGTTCGTCAATCCGTTCGCGAGATATGGTAGTTTGAAATTAAGGCACTGTTGAGAAACCATCAAAATTTTCGCAAGCCTGATACTCGAAACCAATAACAACAAAGGCTTGGGGGAAAAATACACATACCGTTGTAATCGGGAGAGTTTCTTCTTCCAGATGCAACAGGAATTTCTCGAGTTCGTCAATCCGTTCGCGGGATATGGGAGTTTGAAGTTAAGGAATGGTTGAGAAACCATCAAAATTTTCGCAAGTTTGATACTCGAAACCAATAACTACTATGGCCTAGGGGAAAAATACACATACCGTTGTAATTGGGAGAGTTTCTACTTTCGGATGCAACAGGAATTTCTCGAGTTCGTCAATCCGTTCGCGAAATATGGGAGTTTGCCGTTAAGGAATGGTTGAGAAACCATAAAAATTTTCGCAAGTCTGACACTCGAAACCAATAACTACAATGGCCTAGGGCAAAAATACACATACCGTTGTAATCGGACGAGTTTCTGATCTCACATGCAACAGGAATTTCTCGAGTTCGCCAATCCGTTCGCGAGATATGGGAGTTTGAAGTTAATGAATGGTTCAGAAACCATCAAAATTTTCGCAAGTCCGATACTCGGAACCAATAACTACCATGGCCTAGGGGAAAAATGCACATACCTTTGTAATCGGGAGAGTTTCTACTTCCAGTTTCAACCGGAATTTCTCGAGTTCGTCAATCCGTTCGCGAGATATGGGAGTTTGAAATTAAGGCACTGTTGAGAAACCATCAAAATTTTCGCAAGTCTGATACTCGAAACCAATAACAACAGAGGCTTGGTGGAAAAATACACATACCGTTGTAATCGGGAGAGGTTCTTCTTCCAGAAGCAACAGGAATTTCTCGAGTTCGTCAATCCGTTCGCGAGATATGGGAGTTCGAAGTTAAGGAATGGTTGAGAAACCATCAAAATTTTCGCAAGTTTGATACTCGAAACCAATAACTACTATGGCCTAGGGGAAAAATACACATACCGTTGTAATTGGGAGAGTTTCTACTTTCGGATGCAACAGGAATTTCTCGAGTTCGTCAATCCGTTCGCGAGATATGGGAGCTTGAAATTAAGGAATGGTTGAGAAACCATCACAATTTTCGCAAGTCTGTTACTCGAAACCAATTTCTACTATGGCCTAGGGGAAAAATACACATACCGTTGTAATCGGACGAGTTTCAACTTTCAGATGCAACAGGAATTTCTCGAGTTCGTCAATCCGTTCGCGAGATATGGGAGTTTGAAGTTAAGGAATGGTTGAGAAACCATCAAAATTTTGGCAATTCTGATGCTAGAAACGAATAACTGGAATGACCTACGGGAAAAGTACACACACCATTGTAATCGGTGGAGTTTCTACTTTCAAATGCAACAGGAAATAATCGAGTTCGTCAATCCGTTCGCGAGATATGGGAGTTTGAAGTTATGGAATGGTTGAGAAACCATCAAAATTTTCGCAAGTTTGATACTCGTAACCAATAACTACTATGGCCTAGGGCAAAAATACATATACCTTTGTAATCGGACGAGTTTCTGGTTTCAGATGCAACAGGAATTTCTCGACTTTGTCAATCCGTTCGCGAGATAAGGGAGCTTGAAGGTAAGGAATGGTTGAGAAACCATAAAAATTTTCGCAAGTCTGATTCTCGAAACCAATAACTACTATGGCATAGGGCAAAAATACACGTACCGTTGTAATCGGACGAGTTTCTGGTTTCTGATGCAACAGGAATTTCTCGAGTTCGTCAATCCGTTCGCGAGATATGGGAGTTTGATGTTAAGGAATGGTTGAGAAACCATCAAATTTTTCGCAAATTTGATACTCGAAACCTATAACTACAATGGCCTAGGGGAAAAATAGACATACCGTTGTAATCGGGAGAGTATCTACTTTCAGATGCAACAGAAATTTTTCGGATTCGTCAATCCCTTCGCGAAATATGGGAGTTTGGAGTTAAGGAATGGTTGAGAAACCATAAAAATTTTCGCAAGTCTGACAATCGAAACCAATAACTGGACTGGCCTAGGGGAAAAGTACACACACCGTTGTAATCGGACGAGTCTCTGGTTTCACATGCAACAGGAATTTCTCGAGTTCGCCAATCCGTTCGCGAGATATGGGAGTTTGAAGTTAAGGAATGGTTCAGAAACCATCAAAATTTTCGCAAGTCCGATACTCGAAACCAATAACTACCATGGCCTAGGGGAAAAATGCACATACCTTTGTAATCGGGAGAGTTTCTACTTCCAGATTCAACCGGAATTTCTCGAGTTCGTCAATCCGTTCGCGAGATATGGGAGTTTGATGTTAAGGAATGGTTGAGAAACCATCAATGTTTTCGCAATTCTGATGCTAGGAACGAATAACTGGAATGACTGAGGGGAAAAGTACACACACCATTGTAATCGGTCGAGTTTCTACCTTCAGATGCAACAGGAAATAATCGAGTTCGCCAATCCGATCGCGAGATATGGGAGTTTGAAGTTAAGGAATGGTTGAGAAACCATCACAATTTTCGCAAGTCTGATACTCGACCCATAATTACTATGGCCTAGGGCAAAAATACACATACCTTTGTAATAGGGCGAGTTTCTGCTTTCAGATGCAATAGGAAATTCTCGAGTTCATTAATCCGTTCGCGAGATATGGGAGTTTGAAGTTTAGGAATGGTTGAGAAACCATCAAAATTTTCGCTGGTCTGATACTCGAAACCAATAACTGGAATGGCCTAGGGCAAAAATACACATACCGTTGTAATCGGACGAGTTTCTGGTTTCACATGCAACAGGAAATAATCGAGTTCGTCAATCCGTTCGCGAGATATGGGAGTTTGAAGTTAAGGAATGGTTGAGAAACCATCAAAATTTTCGCAAGTTTGATACTCGTAACCAATAACTACTATGGCCTAGGGCAAAAATACATATACCTTTGTAATCGGACGAGTTTCTGGTTTCAGATGCAACAGGAATTTCTCGACTTTGTCAATCCGTTCGCGAGATATGGAAGCTTGAAGTTAAGGAATGGTTGAGAAACCATCAAAATTTTCGCAAGTCTGATTCTCGAAACCAATATCTACTATGGCATAGGGCAAAAATACACGTACCGTTGTAATCGGACGAGTTTCTGGTTTCTGATGCAACAGGAATTTCTCGAGTTCGTCAATCCGTTCGCGAGATATGGGAGTTTGAAGTTAAGGAATGGTTGAGAAACCATCACAATTTTCGCAAGTCTGATACTCGACCCATAATTACTATGGCCTAGGGCAAAAATACACATACCTTTGTAATAGGGCGAGTTTCTGCTTTCAGATGCAATAGGAAATTCTCGAGTTCATTAATCCGTTCGCGAGATATGGGAGTTTGAAGTTTAGGAATGGTTGAGAAACCATCAAAATTTTCGCTGGTCTGATACTCGAAACCAATAACTGGAATGGCCTAGGGCAAAAATACACATACCGTTGTAATCGGACGAGTTTCTGGTTTCACATGCAACAGGAATTTCTCGAGTTCGCCAATCCGTTGGCGAGATATGGGAGTTTGAAGTTAATGAATGGTTCAGAAACCATCAAAATTTTCGCAAGTCCGATACTCGGAACCAATAACTACCATGGCCTAGGGGAAAAATGCACATACCTTTGTAAGCGGGAGAGTTTCTACTTCCAGTTTCAACCGGAATTTCTCGAGTTCGTCAATCCGTTCGCGAGATATGGGAGTTTGAAATTAAGGCACTGTTGAGAAACCATCAAAATTTTCGCAAGTGTGATACTCGAAACCAATAACAACAAAGGCTTGGGGGGAAAATACACATACCGTTGTAATCGGGAGAGGTTCTTCTTCCAGATGCAACAGGAATTTCTCGAGTTCGTCAATCCGTTCGCGAGATATGGGAGTTTGAAGTTAAGGAATGGTTGAGAAACCATCAAAATTTTCGTAAGTCTGATTCTCGAAACCAATAACTACTATGGCCTAGGGCAAAAAGACACGTACCGTTGTAATCGGACGAGTTTCTGGTTTCAGATGCAACAGGAATTTCTCGAGTTCGTCAATCCGTTCGCGAGATATGGGAGTTTGAAGTTAAGGAATGGTTGAGAAACAATCAAAATTTTGGCAATTCTGATACTCGAAACCAATTTCTACTATGGCCTAGGGGAAAAATACACATACCGTTGTAATCGGACGAGTTTCAACTTTCAGATGCAACAGGAATTTCTCGAGTTCGTCAATCCGTTCGCGAGATATGGGAGCTTGAAGTTAAGGAATGGTTGAGAAACCATCAAAATTTTCGCAAGTCTGATTCTCGAAACCAATAACTACTATGGCCTAGGGCAAAAAGACACGTACCGTTGTAATCGGACGAGTTTCTGGTTTCAGATGCAACAGGAATTTCTCGAGTTCGTCAATCCGTTCGCGAGATATGGGAGTTTGATGTTAAGGAATGGTTGAGAAACCATCAAATTTTTCGCAAGTTTGATACTCGAAACCTATAACTACAATGGCCTAGGGGAAAAATACACATACCTTTGTAATCGGTCGAGTTTCTACTTTCAGATGCAACAGGAATTTCTCGAGTTTGTCAATCCGTTCGCGAGATATGGGAGTTTGAAGTTAAGGAATGGTTGAGAAACAATCAAAATTTTGGCAATTCTGATACTCGAAACCAATTTCTACTATGGCCTAGGGGAAAAATACACATACCGTTGTAATCGGACGAGTTTCAACTTTCAGATGCAACAGGAATTTCTCGAGTTCGTCAATCCGTTCGCGAGATATGGGAGTTTGAAGTTAAGGAATGGTTGAGAAACCACCAAATTTTTCGCAAGTTTGATACTCGAAACCAATAACTACAATGGCCTAGGGGAAAAATACACATACCGTTGTAATCGGGAGAGTTTCTACTTTCCGATGCAACAGAAATTTTTCGGATTCGTCAATCCGTTCGCGAGATATGGGAGTTTGAAGTTAAAGAATGGTTGAGAAACCACCAAGTTTTTCGCAAGTTTGATACTCGAAACCAATAACTACCATGGGTCTAGGGCAAAAATACACATACCTTTGTAATCGGACGAGTTTCTGGTTTCAGATGCAACAGGAATTTCTCGAGTTCGTCAATCCGTTCGCGAGATATGGTAGTTTGAAATTAAGGCACTGTTGAGAAACCATCAAAATTTTCGCAAGCCTGATACTCGAAACCAATAACAACAAAGGCTTGGGGGAAAAATACACATACCGTTGTAATCGGGAGAGTTTCTTCTTCCAGATGCAACAGGAATTTCTCGAGTTCGTCAATCCGTTCGCGAGATATGGGAGTTTGAAGTTAAGGAATGGTTGAGAAACCATCAAAATTTTCGCAAGTTTGATACTCGAAACCAATAACTACTATGGCCTAGGGCAAAAATACACATACCGTTGTAATCGGACGAGTTTCTGGTTTCACATGCAACAGGAATTTCTCGAGTTCGTCAATCCGTTCGCGAGATATGGGAGTTTGAAGTTAAGGAATGGTTGAGAAACCATCAAAATTTTGGCAATTCTGATGCTAGAAACGAATAACTGGAATGACCTAGGGGAAAAGTACACACACCATTCTAATCGGTGGAGTTTCTACTTTCAAATGCAACAGGAAATAATCGGATTCGTCAATCCGTTCGCGAGATATGGGAGTTTGAAGTTAAGGAATGGTTGAGAAACCACCAAATTTTTCGCAAGTTTGATACTCGAAACCAATAACTACCATGGGTCTAGGGCAAAAAGACACATACCTTTGTAATCGGACGAGTTTCTGGTTTCAGATGCAACAGGAATTTCTAGAGTTCGTCAATCCGTTCGCGAGATATGGGAGCTTGAAGTTAAGGAATGGTTGAGAAACCATCAAAATTTTCGCAAGTCTGATTCTCGAAACAAATAACTACTATGGCCTAGGGCGAAAATACACGTACCGTTGTAATCGGACGAGTTTCTGGTTTCAGATGCAACAGGAATTTCTCGAGTTCATCAATCTGTTCGCGAGATATGGGAGTTTGAAGTTAAGGAATGGTTCAGAAACCATCAAAATTTTCGCAGGTCCGATACTCGAAACCAATAACTACCATGGCCTAGGGGAAAAATGCACATACCTTTGTAATCGGGAGAGTTTCTACTTCCAGATTCAACCGGAATTTCTCGAGTTCGTCAATCCGTTCGCGAGATATGGGAGTTTGATGTTAAGGAATGGATGAGAAACCATCAAAGTTTTCGCAATTCCGATGCTAGGAACGAATAACTGGAATGACTGAGGGGAAAAGTACACACACCATTGTAATCGGTCGAGTTTCTACCTTTAGATGCAACAGGAAATAATCGAGTTCGCCAATCCGATCGCGAGATATGGGAGTTTGAAGTTAAGGAATGGTTGAGAAACCATCACAATTTTCGCAAGTCTGATACTCGAAACCAATAATTACTATGGCCTAGGGCAAAAATACACATACCTTTGTAATAGGGCGAGTTTCTGCTTTCAGATGCAATAGGAAATTCTCGAGTTCATTAATCCGTTCGCGAGATATGGGAGTTTGAAGTTAAGGAATGGTTGAGAAACCACCAAATTTTTCGCAAGTTTGATACTCGAAACCAATAACTACCATGGGTCTAGGGCAAAAATGCACATACCTTTGTAATCGGACGAGTTTCTGGTTTCAGATGCAACAGGAATTTCTCGAGTTCGTCAATCCGTTCGCGAGATATGGGAGCTTGAAGTTAAGGAATGGTTGAGAAACCATCAAAATTTTCGCAAGTCTGATTCTCGAAACAAATAACTACTATGGCCTAGGGCGAAAATACACGTACCGTTGTAATCGGACGAGTTTCTGGTTTCAGATGCAACAGGAATTTCTCGAGTTCATCAATCCGTTCGCGAGATATGGTAGTTTGAAATTAAGGCACTGTTGAGAAACCATCAAAATTTTGGCAATTCTGATGCTAGAAACGAATAACTGGAATGACCTAGGGGAAAAGTACACACACCATTGTAATCGGTGGAGTTTCTACTTTCAAATGCAACAGGAAATAATCGATTTCGTCAATCCGTTCGCGAGATATGGGAGTTTGAAGTTAAGGAATGGTTGAGAAACCATCAAAATTTTCGCAAGTTTGATACTCGTAACCAATAACTACTATGGCCTAGGGCAAAAATACATATACCGTTGTAATCGGACGAGTTTCTGGTTTCAGATGCAACAGGAATTTCTCGAGTTCGTCAATCCGTTCGCGAGATATGGGAGCTTGAAGTTAAGGAATGGTTGAGAAACCATCAAAATTTTCGCAAGTCCGATACTCGAAACCAATAACTACCATGGCCTAGGGGAAAAATGCACATACCTTTGTAATCGGGAGAGTTTCTACTTCCAGATTCAACCGGAATTTCTCGAGTTCGTCAATCCGTTCGCGAGATATGGGAGTTTGATGTTAAGGAATGGTTGAGAAACCATCAAAGTTTTCGCAATTCCGATGCTAGGAACGAATAACTGGAATGACTGAGGGGAAAAGTACACACACCATTGTAATCGGTCGAGTTTCTACCTTTAGATGCAACAGGAAATAATCGAGTTCGCCAATCCGATCACGAGATATGGGAGTTTAAAGTTAAGGAATGGTTGAGAAACCATCACAATTTTCGCAAGTCTGATACTCGAAACCAATAATTACTATGGCCTAGGGCAAAAATACACATACCTTTGTAATAGGGCGAGTTTCTGCTTTCAGATGCAATAGGAAATTCTCGAGTTCATTAATCCGTTCGCGAGATATGGGAGTTTGAAGTTAAGGAATGGTTGAGAAACCATCAAAATTTTCGCTGGTCTGATACTCGAAACCAATAACTGGAATGGCCTAGGGCAAAAATACACATACCGTTGTAATCGGACGAGTTTCTGGTTTCACATGCAACAGGAATTTCTCGAGTTCGCCAATCCGTTCGCGAGATATGGGAGTTTGAAGTTAATGAATGGTTCAGAAACCATCAAAATTTTCGCAAGTCCGATACTCGGAACCAATAACTACCATGGCCTAGGGGAAAAATGCACATACCTTTGTAAGCGGGAGAGTTTCTACTTCCAGTTTCAACCGGAATTTCTCGAGTTCGTCAATCCGTTCGCGAGATATGGGAGTTTGAAATTAAGGCACTGTTGAGAAACCATCAAAATTTTCGCAAGTCTGATACTCGAAACCAATAACAACAAAGGCTTGGGGGAAAAATACACATACCGTTGTAATCGGGAGAGGTTCTTCTTCCAGATGCAACAGGAATTTCTCGAGTTCGTCAATCCGTTCGCGAGATATGGGAGTTTGAAGTTAAGGAATGGTTGAGAAACCATCAAAATTTTGGCAATTCTGATGCTAGAAACGAATAACTGGAATGACCTAGGGGAAAAGTACACACACCATTGTAATCGGTGGAGTTTCTACTTTCAAATGCAACAGGAAATAATCGATTTCGTCAATCCGTTCGCGAGATATGGGAGTTTGAAGTTAAGGAATGGTTGAGAAACCATCAAAATTTTCGCAAGTTTGATACTCGTAACCAATAACTACTATGGCCTAGGGCAAAAATACATATACCGTTGTAATCGGACGAGTTTCTGGTTTCAGATGCAACAGGAATTTCTCGAGTTCGTCAATCCGTTCGCGAGATATGGGAGTTTGATGTTAAGGAATGGTTGAGAAACAATCAAAATTTTGGCAATTCTGATACTCGAAACCAATTTCTACTATGGCCTAGGGGAAAAATACACATACCGTTGTAATCGGACGAGTTTCAACTTTCAGATGCAACAGGAATTTCTCGAGTTCGTCAATCCGTTCGCGAGATATGGGAGTTTGAAGTTAAGGAATGGTTGAGAAACCACCAAATTTTTCGCAAGTTTGATACTCGAAACCAATAACTACAATGGCCTAGGGGAAAAATACACATAGCGTTGTAATCGGGAGAGATTCTACTTTCCGATGCAACAGAAATTTTTCGGATTCGTCAATCCGTTCGCGAGATATGGGAGTTTGAAGTTAAGGAATGGTTGAGAAACCACCAAATTTTTCGCAAGTTTGATACTCGAAACCAATAACTACCATGGGTCTAGGGCAAAAATGCACATACCTTTGTAATCGGACGAGTTTCTGGTTTCAGATGCAACAGGAATTTCTCGAGTTCGTCAATCCGTTCGCGAGATATGGGAGCTTGAAGTTAAGGAATGGTTGAGAAACCATCAAAATTTTCGCAAGTCTGATTCTCGAAACAAATAACTACTATGGCCTAGGGCGAAAATACACGTACCGTTGTAATCGGACGAGTTTCTGGTTTCAGATGCAACAGGAATTTCTCGAGTTCATCAATCCGTTCGCGAGATATGGTAGTTTGAAATTAAGGCACTGTTGAGAAACCATCAAAATTTTCGCAAGCCTGATACTCGGAACCAATAACAACAAAGGCTTGGGGGAAAAATACACATACCGTTGTAATCGGGAGAGTTTCTTCTTCCAGATGCAACAGGAATTTCTCGAGTTCGTCAATCCGTTCGCGAGATATGGGAGTTTGAAGTTAAGGAATGGTTGAGAAACCATCAAAATTTTCGCAAGTTTGATACTCGAAACCAATAACTACTATGGCCTAGGGGAAAAATACACATACCGTTGTAATTGGGAGAGTTTCTACTTTCGGATGCAACAGGAATTTCTCGAGTTCGTCAATCCGTTCGCGAAATATGGGAGTTTGCCGTTAAGGAATGGTTGAGAAACCATACAAATTTTCGCAAGTCTGACACTCGAAACCAATAACTACAATGGCCTAGGGGAAAAATACACATACCGTTGTAATCGGACGAGTTTCTGGTTTCAGATGCAACAGGAATTTCTCGAGTTCGTCAATCCGTTCGCGAGATATGGGAGTTTGAAGTTAAGGAATGGTTGAGAACCCTTCAAAATTTTGGCAATTCTGATGCTAGAAACGAATAACTGGAATGACCTTCGGGAAAAGTACACACACCATTGTAATCGGTGGAGTTTCTACTTTCAAATGCAACAGGAAATAATCGAGTTCGTCAATCCGTTCGCGAGATATGGGAGTTTGAAGTTAAGGAATGGTTGAGAAACCATCAAAATTTTCGCAAGTTCGATACTCGTAACCAATAACTACTATGGCCTAGGGCAAAAATACATATACCGTTGTAATCGGACGAGTTTCTGGTTTCAGATGCAACAGGAATTTCTCGAGTTCGTCAATCCGTTCGCGAGATATGGGAGCTTGAAGTTAAGGAATGGTTGAGAAACCATCAAAATTTTCGCAAGTTTGATACTCGAAACCTATAACTACAATGGCCTAGGGGAAAAATACACATACCTTTGTAATCGGTCGAGTTTCGACTTTCAGATGCAACAGGAATTTCTCGAGTTTGTCAATCCGTTCGCGAGATATGGGAGTTTGAAGTTAAGGAATGGTTGAGAAACAATCAAAATTTTGGCAATTCTGATACTAGAAACCAATTTCTACTATGGCCTAGGGGAAAAATACACATACCGTTGTAATCGGACGAGTTTCAACTTTCACATGCAACAGGAATTTCTCGAGTTCGTCAATCGGTTCGCGAGATATGGGAGTTTGAAGTTAAGGAATGGTTGAGAAACCACCAAATTTTTCGCAAGTTTGATACTCGAAACCAATAACTACCATGGGTCTAGGGCAAAAATACACATACCTTTGTAATCGGACGAGTTTCTGGTTTCAGATGCAACAGGAATTTCTCGAGTTCGTCAATCCGTTCGCGAGATATTGGAGCTTGAAGTTAAGGAATGGTTGAGAAACCATCAAAATTTTCGCAAGTCTGATTCTCGAAACAAATAACTACTATGGCCTTTTTTTTTTTTTTTTTTTTTAACGTGGGGGAAATCTTCGAAAGACCCCCCCGCCGCCTGGGGAGGGGCGGGGGGAGTGTGGGATTCCCCGCGCCCGGAAGGAAACCCATCGGGCGCGGGACCTACCCACTAAAACCCACCACGGTGGCCATCCTCGCACTATGCAGGGGGAGCACCTGGGACCGAAGACATCATAACATCAGGTGCTCCCCCGTGCAGGGCTCTCGCGCCCGTGTCCTCCCGTTCCAGGGAAGGGAGGGGGTACTTCACCCTCCCTTCCCTGTTTTCTCCTCGGCGCTCTGGCGCCCGACGTCGGAGCAGGGCCACACTGCTCCGACGTCCCACTCCAGGGGGCCGCCCGAGGGCGGCCGCGAGTCCCACACTCGCGACCGCCCACGGCCCCCATAGCCGCGCCGGGGGCACGGCCCTGGGACCATGCCGTCGGCGCGGCCGCACCCCGGCTCGTACGCTCCCGAGGGCGGCTCTGGCCTCTCCGCCCTCGAGAGCGTCGCCGTCCCTTACTCTACCCACCCCTCAGACGACGGGCGGTGGCACGAGCCTCAAGGGCTACGCACCCCCGCCCGCCGCTCTCAGGGTGGCCTCCCCGGCCCTTCCGGAGGCCCACCCGCCCCCGGCCTCGGACGGGGCCTCGCTCGCGGTCTCCCGCTCTCGCGAATGCGGCTCGCGGCCTCCTTCTGCGAGATTACCTCCTCGCAGAAGGAGGCCACGGCCCGCCACTTCGTCTCGCTGCCGAGCATGGCCTGTACCACGCCCGGCAGCGATAGGTCCGCCCCAATCACGGCCGTGAGGACACGGCGCTCCACCCCCCAGGCCGGACACACCTCGAGGGTGTGTTGCGCCGTGTCCTCGTCCGCTGGACAGTGCCAGCAGCGCGCCGCCTCTTCCACACCGATCCGGCACAGGTACTGACCGAAGCATCCGTGCCCGGACAGCACCTGCACCAACCGGTAGGTGAGTGAGCCGTAGCGCCTACCCAGCCACTCAAACAGGACCGGCCGGATAGCCCGGACAGTCCTCTGGCCGAACAACGGCTCGGCCAGCCGCTGCTGCCAAAGCTGCAGCATGGACTCCCGGGCCTGGCGCCTCAGGGCCTCCACCTCGCATCCCGCCAGGACCACCCCATCCTCGCGGGCGCGCATGCGGCCCTCGTAGAAAGCCGCATGCGCGCCCGCGATCAAGTCCGCCGGGGGTAGCCCTGACAGGACGCTCGCCGCCTCATACGAAACGGTCCGGTACCCCCGGGCGATCCGCAGTGCAAGCCGCCTTTGAACCCGGCGCAGCAATACCTTGCTGCGCCGGGAGGCGGCCAGGTCGCCCGCCCAAACGGGGGCCCCGTATAGGGCCACCGAGTGGACCATTCCCGCGTAGAGGCGGCGAACCCGGTCACTCGGGCCCCGCAGGTTGGGGAGGATACGGCCCAAAGCGCCAACTATCCTCTCCAACCGCGGGGCCAGGGCCCGGAAATGGCCCTCGAAGCGCCAGTGGCTGTCGAGGTGAAGTCCCAGATATTTCATCTGAGACCTCACCTCGACGTCTGTCTCACCCACCCGGATCAGGGGGGGAGGCGGCTCTCCCCAGGGTCTATACATCCCGAGTACCTCGGTTTTGTGGAGAGCCACCTCCAAACCGATCCCCCTGATCCGGGAGACGACGCGCCGGACACCGTCCTCGGCGGCCCGAACAGCCCCCCTCCAGTCCCCCCCGACGGCCAACAACAAGGTGTCGTCCGCGTAACATGTCAGACTGACGCCGTCGGGGAGGTCTTCGGCCCGCAGGACGGTGTCGTACCCGAGGTTCCACAGCAGGGGTCCTAACACCGACCCCTGCGGAACCCCGGAGTACACCGCTCTCCTCTCCGTCCCGCACCGGCCCGGATACTCGATCCACCTGTCGCGGAGGTAGTCCTCGACGACTGCCCTAAGGTAGGCGGGGACTCGATGTTCCTCAAGCCCCCGCCTAATCGCCGCCCAGGGTAGGGTGTTAAACGCATTGGCGATGTCCAAGGACACCGCCAATGCCACCCCACCCCGGGAGACCGCCGAGGCCGAGAGGGACCGGACGCGTCGAATCGCGTCGATCGTCGACCGGCCCTCCCGGAACCCGAACTGGCACTCCGCCAGCCCGGGCCCACCCCGCGACAGGTGCCCGACGATGCGGGCCGCCACGACTCTTTCTAGGAGCTTGCCCACATCGTCGAGCAGGCAAATCGGCCGGTACGCGGACGGAGAGTCCGCGGGCCTACCCTCTTTCCGGAGGAGGACCATTCGGGCCACCTTCCATGCGGAGGGGAATCGCCCGGCCTCCAGGCAGCGGTCGAATAGCTCCCGGAGGCCGTCACCCAGGACGTCCGCGGCCAAGACCAAGACTCGGCCGGGCACTCCCGAAGGACCCGGGGCAGTATCCTTCGCCCCGAGTCTTCGGATGGCCGCGGCTAGCTCCCCAGCCGAGACCCCCAGCTCCGCGGACCAGGTAGTCGGGTCCGCAGAGGGACGTGGCCCGCTCTCCCCCACGATCGGGAAGAGCGTGTCGACCACGTCCCTCAAGAGCTGGGGGTCGAGACCCTCGGTGATCGGGGGGGCCCATGGCCGGAGTTTATTCAGAACTATCCGGTATGGGCGCCCCCATGGATCCCGCTCGAGAGTCTCGAGGAGCTCCTTCCAGCTCTGGGCCTTGGCCCGTTTGATGGCGACCTGCAGAGCCCTCTTTCCCGCGCGATAGGACTCGTACAGTTCCGCCGCCCTAGCCCGCGCGCCGTCGTCGCCGTTCCGTCCGGCCCGACGACGCGCGCGGGAACTACTATGGCCTAGGGCGAAAATACACGTACCGTTGTAATCGGACGAGTTTCTGGTTTCAGATGCAACAGGAATTTCTCGAGTTCATCAATCCGTTCGCGAGATATGGTAGTTTGAAACTAAGGGACTGTTGAGAAACCATCAAAATTTTCGCAAGCCTGATACTCGAAACCAATAACAACAAAGGCTTGGGGGAAAAATACACATACCTTTGTAATCGGGAGAGGTTCTTCTTCCAGATGCAACAGGAATTTCTCGAGTTCGTCAATCCGTTCGCGAGATATGGGAGTTTGAAGTTAAGGAATGGTTGAGAAACCATCAAAATTTTCGCAAGTTTGATACTCGAAATCAATAACTACTATGGCCTAGGGGAAAAATACACATACCGTTGTAATTGGGAGAGTTTCTACTTTCGGATGCAACAGGAATTTCTCGAGTTCGTCAATCCGTTCGCGAGATATGGGAGCTTGAAATTAAGGAATGGTTGAGAAACCATAGAAATTTTCGCAAGTCTGTTACGCGAAACCAATTTCTACTATGGCCTAGGGGAAAAATACACATACCGTTGTAATCGGACGAGTTTCTGGTTTCAGATGCAACAGGAATTTCTCGAGTTCGTCAATCCGTTCGCGAGATATGGGAGTTTGAAGTTAAGGAATGGTTGAGAAACCTTCAAAATTTTGGCAATTCTGATGCTAGAAACGAATAACTGGAATGACCTTCGGGAAAAGTACACACACCATTGTAATCGGTGGAGTTTCTACTTTCAAATGCAACAGGAAATAATCGAGTTCGTCAATCCGTTCGCGAGATATGGGAGTTTGAAGTTAAGGAATGGTTGAGAAACCATCAAAATTTTCGCAAGTTTGATACTCGTAACCAATAACTACTATGGCCTAGGGCAAAAATACACGTACCGTTGTAATCGGACGAGTTTCTGGTTTCAGATGCAACAGGAATTTCTCGAGTTCGTCAATCCGTTCGCGAGATATGGGAGTTTGATGTTAAGGAATGGTTGAGAAACCATCAAATTTTTCGCAAGTTTGATACTCGAAACTTATAACTACAATGGCCTAGGGGAAAAATAGACATACCGTTGTAATCGGGAGAGTTTCTACTTTCAGATGCAACAGAAATTTTTCGGATTCGTCAATCCCTTCGCAAAATATGGGAGTTTGGAGTTAAGGAATGGTTGAGAAACCATAAAAATTTTCGCAAGTCTGACAATCGAAACCAATAACTGGACTGGCCTAGGGGAAAAGTACACACACCGTTGTAATCGGACGAGTTTCTGGTTTCACATGCAACAGGAATTTCTCGAGTTCTCCAATCCGTTCGCGAGATATGGGAGTTTGAAGTTAAGGAATGGTTCAGAAACCATCAAAATTTTCGCAAGTCCGATACGCGAAACCAATAACTACCATGGCCTAGGGGAAAAATGCACATTCCGTTGTAATCGGGCGAGTTTCTACTTTCGGATGCAACAGGAATTTCTCGAGTTCGTCAATCCTTTCGCGAGATATGGGAGTTTGAAGTTAAGGAATGGTTGAGAAACCATCAAAATTTGCGCAAGTCTGATACTCGAAACCAATAACAGCAAAAGCTTCGGGGAAAAATACACATACCGTTGTAATCGGGAGAGATTCTTCTTTCAAATGCAACAGGAAATAATCGAGTTCGTCAATCCGTTCGCGAGATATGGGAGTTTGAAGTTAAGGAATGGTTGAGAAACCATCAAAGTTTTCGCAATTCTGATGCTAGGAACGAATAACTGGAATGACCGAGGGGAAAAGTACACACACCATTGTAATCGGTCGAGTTTCTACTTTCAGATGCAACAGGAAATAATCGAGTTCGCCAATCCGTTCGCGAGATATGGGAGTTTGAAGTTAAGGAATGGTTGAGAAACCACCAAAATTTTCGCAAGTTTGATACTCGTAACCAATAACTACTATGGCCTAGGCAAAAATTCATATACCGTTGTAATCGGACGAGTTTCTTGTTTCAGATGCAACAGGAATATCTCGAGTTCGTCAATCCGTTCGCGAGATATGGGAGCTTGAAGTTAAGGAATGGTTGAGAAACCATCAAAATTTTGGCAATTCTGATACTCGAAACCAATTTCTACTATGGCCTAGGGGAAAAATACACATACCGTTGTAATCGGACGAGTTTCAACTTTCAGATGCAACAGGAATTTCTCGAGTTCGTCAATCCGTTCGCGAGATATGGGAGTTTGAAGTTAAGGAATGGTTGAGAAACCACCAAATGTTTCGCAAGTTTGATACTCGAAACCAATAACTACAATGGCCTAGGGGAAAAATACACATACCTTTGTAATCGGACGAGTTTCTGGTTTCAGATGCAACAGGAATTTCTCGAGTTCGTCAATCCGTTCGCGAGATATGGGAGCTTGAAGTTTAGGAATGGTTGAGAAACCATCAAAATTTTCGCAAGTCTGATTCTCGAAACAAATAACTACTATGGCCTAGGGCGAAAATACACGTACCGTTGTAATCGGACGAGTTTCTGGTTTCGGATGCAACAGGAATTTCTCGAGTTCATCAATCCGTTCGCGAGATATGGTAGTTTGAAATTAAGGCACTGTTGAGAAACCATCAAAATTTTCGCAAGCCTGATACTCGAAACCAATAACAACAAAGGCTTGGGGGAGAAATACACATACCGTTGTAATCGGGAGAGTTTCTTCTTCCAGATGCAACAGGAATTTCTCGAGTTCGTCAATCCGTTCGCGAGATATGGGAGTTTGAAGTTAAGGAATGGTTGAGAAACAATCAAAATTTTCGCAAGTTTGATACTCGAAACCAATAACTACTATGGCCTAGGGGAAAAATACATATACCGTTGTAATCGGACGAGTTTCTGGTTTCAGATGCAACAGGAATTTCTCGAGTTCGTCAATCCGTTCGCGAGATATGGGAGCTTGAAGTTTAGGAATGGTTGAGAAACCATCAAAATTTTCGCAAGTCTGATTCTCGAAACAAATAACTACTATGGCCTAGGGCGAAAATACACGTACCGTTGTAATCGGACGAGTTTCTGGTTTCGGATGCAACAGGAATTTCTCGAGTTCATCAATCCGTTCGCGAGATATGGTAGTTTGAAATTAAGGCACTGTTGAGAAACCATCAAAATTTTCGCAAGCCTGATACTCGAAACCAATAACAACAAAGGCTTGGGGGAAAAATACACATACCGTTGTAATCGGGAGAGTTTCTTCTTCCAGATGCAACAGGAATTTCTCGAGTTCGTCAATCCGTTCGCGAGATATGGGAGTTTGAAGTTAAGGAATGGTTGAGAAACAATCAAAATTTTCGCAAGTTTGATACTCGAAACCAATAACTACTATGGCCCAGGGGAAAAATACACATACCGTTGTAATTGGGAGAGTTTCTACTTTCGGATGCAACAGGAATTTCTCGAGTTCGTCAATCCGTTCGCGAGATATGGGAGTTTGAAGTTAAGGAATGGTTGAGAAACCATCAAAATTTTGGCAATTCTGATGCTAGAAACGAATAACTGGAATGAACTAGGGGAAAAGTACACACACCATTGTAATCGGTGGAGTTTCTACTTTCAAATGCAACAGGATATAATCGAGTTCGTCAATCCGTTCGCGAGATATGGGAGCTTGAAGTTAAGGAATGGTTGAGGAACCATCAAAATTTTGGCAATTCTGATACTCGAAACCAATTTCTACTATGGCCTAGGGGAAAAATACACATACCGTTGTAATCGGACGAGTTTCAACTTTCAGATGCAACAGGAATTTCTCGAGTTCGTCAATCCGTTCGCGAGATATGGGAGTTTGAAGTTAAGGAATGGTTGAGAAACCACCAAATGTTTCGCAAGTTTGATACTCGAAACCAATAACTACAATGGCCTAGGGGAAAAATACACATACCGTTGTAATCGGGAGAGTTTCTACTTTCCGATGCAACAGAAATTTTTCGGATTCGTCAATCCGTTCGCGAGATATGGGAGTTTGAAGTTAAGGAATGGTTGAGAAACCACCAAATTTTTCGCAAGTTTGATACTCGAAACCAATAACTACCATGGGTCTAGGGCAAAAAGACACATACCTTTGTAATCGGACGAGTTTCTGGTTTCAGATGCAACAGGAATTTCTCGAGTTCGTCAATCCGTTCGCGAGATATGGGAGCTTGAAGTTAAGGAATGGTTGAGAAACCATCAAAATTTTCGCAAGTCTGATTCTCGAAACAAATAACTACTATGGCCTAGGGCAAAAATACAGGTACCGTTGTAATCGGACGAGTTTCTGGTTTCAGATGCAACAGGAATTTCTCGAGTTCGTCAATCCGTTCGCGAGATATGGGAGTTTGAAATTAAGGCACTGTTGAGAAACCAACAAAATTTTCGCAAGTCTGATACTCGAAACCAATAACAACAAAGGCTTTGGGGAAAAATACACATACCGTTGTAATCGGGAGAGTTTCTTCTTCCAGATGCAACAGGAATTTCTCGAGTTCGTCAATCCGTTCGCGAGATATGGGAGTTTGAAGTTAAGGAATGGTTGAGAAACCATCAAAATTTTGGCAATTCTGATGCTAGTACGAATAACTGGAATGACCTAGGGGAAAAGTACACACACCATTGTAATCGGTGGAGTTTCTACTTTCAAATGCAACAGGAAATAATCGAGTTCGTCAATCCGTTCGCGAGATATGGGAGTTTGAAGTTAAGGAATGGTTGAGAAACCATCAAAATTTTCGCAAATCTGACACTCGAAACCAATAACTACAATGGCCTAGGGCAAAAATACACATACCGTTGTAATCGGACGAGTTTCTGGTTTCACATGCAACAGGAATTTCTCGAGTTCGCCAAACCGTTCGCGAGATATGGGAGTTTGAAGTTAAGGAGTGGTTCAGAAACCATCAAAATTTTCGCAAGTTTGATACTCGTAACCAATAACTACTCTGGCCTAGGGGAAAAATACATATACCGTTGTAATCGGACGAGTTTCTGGTTTCAGATGCAACAGGAATTTCTCGAGTTCGTCAATCCGTTCGCGAGATATGGGAGCTTGAAGTTAAGGAATGGTTGAGAAACCATCAAAATTTTCGCAAGTCTGATTCTCGAAACAAATAACTACTATGGCCTAGGGCAAAAATACACGTACCGTTGTAATCGGACGAGTTTCTGGTTTCAGATGCAACAGGAATTTCTCGAGTTCGTCAATCCGTTCGCGAGATATGGGAGCTTGAAGTTAAGGAATGGTTGAGAAACCATCAAAATTTTCGCAAGTCTGATTCTCGAAACAAATAACTACTATGGCCTAGGGCAAAAATACAGGTACCGTTGTAATCGGACGAGTTTCTGGTTTCAGATGCAACAGGAATTTCTCGAGTTCGTCAATCCGTTCGCGAGATATGGGAGTTTGAAATTAAGGCACTGTTGAGAAACCAACAAAATTTTCGCAAGTCTGATACTCGAAACCAATAACAACAAAGGCTTTGGGGGAAAAATACACATACCGTTGTAATCGGGAGAGTTTCTTCTTCCAGATGCAACAGGAATTTCTCGAGTTCGTCAATCCGTTCGCGAGATATGGGAGTTTGAAGTTAAGGAATGGTTGAGAAACCATCAAAATTTTGGCAATTCTGATGCTAGTACGAATAACTGGAATGACCTAGGGGAAAAGTACACACACCATTGTAATCGGTGGAGTTTCTACGTTCAAATGCAACAGGAAATAATCGAGTTCGTCAATCCGTTCGCGAGATATGGGAGTTTGAAGTTAAGGAATGGTTGAGAAACCATCAAAATTTTCGCAAATCTGACACTCGAAACCAATAACTACAATGGCCTAGGGCAAAAATACACATACCGTTGTAATCGGACGAGTTTCTGGTTTCACATGCAACAGGAATTTCTCGAGTTCGCCAAACCGTTCGCGAGATATGGGAGTTTGAAGTTAAGGAGTGGTTCAGAAACCATCAAAATTTTCGCAAGTTTGATACTCGTAACCAATAACTACTCTGGCCTAGGGGAAAAATACATATACCGTTGTAATCGGACGAGTTTCTGGTTTCAGATGCAACAGGAATTTCTCGAGTTCGTCAATCCGTTCGCGAGATATGGGAGCTTGAAGTTAAGGAATGGTTGAGAAACCATCAAAATTTTCGCAAGTCTGATTCTCGAAACAAATAACTACTATGGCCTAGGGCAAAAATACACGTACCGTTGTAATCGGACGAGTTTCTGGTTTCAGATGCAACAGGAATTTCTCGAGTTCGTCAATCCGTTCGCGAGATATGGGAGTTTGAAGTTAAGGAATGGTTGAGAAACCATCAAAATTTTCGCAAGTCTGATACTCGAAACCAATAACAACAAAGGCTTTGGGGAAAAATACACATACCGTTGTAATCGGGAGAGTTTCTTCTTCCAGATGCAACAGGAATTTCTCGAGTTCGTCAATCCGTTCGCGAGATATGGGAGTTTGAAGTTAAGGAATGGTTGAGAAACCATCAAAATTTTCGCAAGTTTGATACTCGAAACCAATAACTACTATGACCTAGGGGAAAAATACACATACCGTTGTAATTGGGAGAGTTTCTACTTTCGGATGCAACAGGAATTTCTCGAGTTCGTCAATCCGTTCGCGAGATATGGGAGTTTGAAATTAAGGAACTGTTGGGAAACCAAAATTTTCGCAAGTTTGATACTCGAAACCAATAACTACAATGGCATAGGGGAAAAATACACACACCGTTGTAATCGGGAGAGTTTCTACTTCCAGATTCAACCGGAATTTCTCGAGTTCGTCAATCCGTTCGCGAGATATGGGAGTTTGAAGTTAAGCAATGGTTGAGAAACAATCAAATTTTTCGCAAGTTTGACACTCGAAACCAATAACTACAATGGCCTAGGGGAAAAATACACATACCTTTGTAATCGGTCGAGTTTCTACTTTCAGATGCAACAGGAAATAATCGAGTTCGCCAATCCGTTCGCGAGATATGGGAGTTTGAAGTTAAGGAGTGGTTCAGAAACCATCAAAATTTTCGCAAGTCCGATACTCGAAACCAATAACTACCATGGCCTAGGGGAAAAATGCACATACCTTTGTAATCGGGAGAGTTTCTACTTCCAGATTCAACAGGAATTTCTCAAGTTCGTCAATCCGTTCGCGAGATATGGGAGTTTGAAGTTAAGGAATGGTTGAGAAACCATCAAATTTTTCGCAAGTTGGATACTCGAAACCAATAACTACAATGGTCTAGGGGAAAAATACACATACCGTTGTAATCGGGAGAGTTTCTACTTTCAGATGCAACAGAAATTTTTCGGATTCATCAATCCGTTCGCGAAATATTGGAGTTTGAAGTTAAGGAATAGTTGAGAAACCATCAAAATTTTGGCAATTCTGATGCTAGAAACGAATAACTGGAATGACCTAGGGTAAAAGTACACACACCTATGTAATCGGGCGAGTTTCAACTTTCAAATGCAACAGGAAATAGTCGAGTTCGTCAATCCGTTCGCGAGATATGGGAGTTTGAAGTTAAGGAATGCTTGAGAAACCATCAAAATTTGCGCAAGTCTGATACGCGAAACCAAAAACTACAAATCCCTAGGGGAAAAATACACATACCTTTGTAATCGGTCGAGTTTCTACTTTCAGATGCAACAGGAAATAATCGAGTTCGCCAATCCGTTCGCGAGATATGGGAGTCTGAAGTTAAGGAATGGTTTTGTAACCATCAAAATTTTCGCATGTCTGATACTCGAAACCAATAACAACAAAGGCTTGGGGTAAAAATACACATACCGTTGTAATCGGGAGTGTTTCTTCTTCTAGATGCAACAGGAATTTCTCGAGTTCGTCAATCCGTTCGCGAGATATGGGAGTTTGAAGTTAAGGAATGGTTGAGAAACCATCAAAATTTTCGCAAGTTTGATACTCGAAACCAATTACTACTATGGCCTAGGGGAAAAATACACATAGCGTTGTAATTGGGAGAGTTTCTACTTTCGGATGCAATAGGAATTTCTCGAGTTCGTCAATCCGTTCGCGAGATATGGGAGCTTGAAATTAAGGAATGGTTGAGAAACCATCACAATTTACGCAAGTCTGATACTCGAAACCAATAACTACTATGGCCTAGGGGAAAAATACACATACCCTTGTAATCGGACGAGTTTCAACTTTCAGATGCAACAGGAATTTCTCGAGTTCGTCAATCCGTTCGCGAGATATGGGAGTTTGAAGTTAAGGAATGGTTGAGAAACCATCAAGATTTTGGCAATTCTGATGCTAGAAACGAATAACTGGAATGACCTAGGGGAAAAGTACACACACCATTGTAATCGGTGGAGATTCTACTTTCAGATGCAACAGGAAATAATCGAGTTCGCCAATCCGTTCGCGAGATATGGGAGTCTGAATTTAAGGAACTGTTGAGAAACCATCAAAATTTTCGCAAGTCTGATACTCGAAACCAATAGCAACAAAGGCTTGGGGGAAAAATACACATACCGTTGTAATCGGGAGAGTTTCTTCTTTCAAATGCAACAGGAAATAATCGAGTTCGTCAATCCGTTCGCGAGGTATGGGATTTTGAAGTTAAGGAATGCTTGAGAAACCATCAAAATTTTCGCAAGTCTGATACTCGAAACCAATAACTACTATGGCCTAGGGCAAAAATACACATTCCCTTGTAATCGGACGAGCTTCTACTTTCGGATGCAACAGGAAATAATCGAGTGCGCCAATCCGTTCGCGAGATATGGGAGTCTGAAATTAAGGCACTGTTGAGAAACCATCAAAATTTGCGCAAGTCTGATACTCGAAACCAATAACAACAAAGGCTTGCGGGAAAAATACACATACCGTTGTAATCGGGAGAGTTTCTACATTCAGATGCAACAGAAATTTTTCGGATTCTTCAATCCGTTCGCGAAATATGGGAGTTTGGACTTAAGGAATGGTTGAGAAACCATAAAAATTTTCGCAAGTCTGATACTCGAAACCAATAACTACAATGGCCTAGGGCAAAAATACACATACCGTTGTAATCGGACGAGTTTCTGGTTTCAGATGCAACAGGAATTTCTCGAGTTCGTCAATCCGTTCGCGAGATATGGGAGTTTGAAGTTAAGGAATGGTTGAGAAACCATCAAAATTTGCGCAAGTCTGATACTCGAAACCAATAACAACAAAAGCTTCGGGGAAAAATGCACATAGCGTTGTAATCGGGAGAGTTTCTTCTTTCAAATGCAACAGGAAATAATCGAGTTCGTCAATCCGTTCGCGAGATATGGGAGTTTGAAGTTAAGGAATGCTTGAGAAACCATCAAAATTTGCGCAAGTCTGATACTCGAAACCAATAACAACAAAGGCTTGCGGGAAAAATACACATACCGTTGTAATCGGGAGAGTTTCTACATTCAGATGCAACAGAAATTTTTCGGATTCGTCAATCCGTTCGCGAAATATGGGAGTTTGGACTTAAGGAATGGTTGAGAAACCATAAAAATTTTCGCAAGTCTGATACTCGAAACCAATAACTACAATGGCCTAGGGCAAAAATACACATAGCGTTGTAATCGGACGAGTTTCAACTTTCAGATGCAACAGGAATTTCTCGAGTTCGTCAATCCGTTCGCGAGATATGGGAGTTTGAAGTTAAGGAATGGTTGAGAAACCATCAAAATTTTGGCAATTCTGATGCTAGAAACGAATAACTGGAATGACCTAGGGGAAAAGTACACACACCATTGTAATCGGTGGAGTTTCTACTTTCAAATGCAACAGGAAATAATCGATTTCGTCTATCCGTTCGCGAGATATGGGAGCTTGAAGTTAAGGAATGGTTGAGAAACCATCAAAATTTTGGCAATTCTGATGCTAGAAACGAATAACTGGAATGACCTAGGGTAAAAGTACACACACCTATGTAATCGGGCGAGTTTCAACTTTCAAATGCAACAGGAAATAATTGAGTTCGTCAATCCGTTCGCGAGATATGGGAGTTTGAAGTTAAGGAATGGTTGAGAAACCATCAAAATTTTGGCAATTCTGATGCTAGAAACGAATAACTGGAATGACCTAGGGTAAAAGTACACACACCTATGTAATCGGGCGAGTTTCAACTTTCAAATGCAACAGGAAATAGTCGAGTTCGTCAATCCGTTCGCGAGATATGGGAGTTTGAAGTTAAGGAATGCTTGAGAAACCATCAAAATTTGCGCAAGTCTGATACGCGAAACCAGAAACTACAAATCCCTAGGGGAAAAATTCACATACCTTTGTAATCGGTCGAGTTTCTACTTTCAGATGCAACAGGAAATAATCGAGTTCGCCAATCCGTTCGCGAGATATGGGAGTCTGAAGTTAAGGAATGGTTTTGTAACCATCAAAATTTTCGCATGTCTGATACTCGAAACCAATAACTACAATGGCCTTGGGCAAAAATACACATACCTTTGTAATCGGACGAGTTTCTGGTTTCAGATGCAACAGGAATTTCTCGAGTTCGTCAATCCGTTCGCGAGATATGGGAGCTTGAAGTTAAGGAATGGTTGAGAAACCATCAAAATTTTCGCAAGTCTGATTCTCGAAACCAATAACTACAATGGCCTAGGGGAAAAATACACGTACCTTTGTAATCGGACGAGTTTCTGGTTTCAGATGCAACAGGAATTTCTCGTGTTCGTCAATCCGTTCGCGAGATTTGGGAGTTTGAAATTAAGGCACTGTTGAGAAACCATCAAAATTTTCGCATGTCTGATACTCGAAACCAATAACAACAAAGGCTTGGGGGAAAAATACACATACCGTTGTAATCGGGAGTGTTTCTTCTTCTAGATGCAACAGAAATTTCTCGAGTTCGTCAATCCGTTCGCGAGATATGGGAGTTTGAAGTTAAGGAATGGTTGAGAAACCATCAAAATTTTCGCAAGTTTGATACTCGAAACCAATTACTACTATGGCCTAGGGAAAAAATACACATAGCGTTGTAATTGGGAGAGTTTCTACTTTCGGATGCAATAGGAATTTCTCGAGTTCGTCAATCCGTTCGCGAGATATGGGAGCTTGAAATTAAGGAATGGTTGAGAAACCATCACAATTTACGCAAGTCTGATACTCGAAACCAATAACTACTATGGCCTAGGGGAAAAATACACATACCCTTGTAATCGGACGAGTTTCAACTTTCAGATGCAACAGGAATTTCTCGAGTTCGTCAATCCGTTCGCGAGATATGGGAGTTTGAAGTTAAGGAATGGTTGAGAAACCATCAAGATTTTGGCAATTCTGATGCTAGAAACGAATAACTGGAATGACCTAGGGGAAAAGTACACACACCATTGTAATCGGTGGAGATTCTACTTTCGGATGCAACAGGAAATAATCGAGTTCGCCAATCCGTTCGCGAGATATGGGAGTCTGAAGTTAAGGAACTGTTGAGAAACCATCAAAATTTTCGCAAGTCTGATACTCGAAACCAATAGCAACAAAGGCTTGGGGGAAAAATACACATACCGTTGTAATCGGGAGAGTTTCTTCTTTCAAATGCAACAGGAAATAATCGAGTTCGTCAATCCGTTCGCGAGATATGGGATTTTGAAGTTAAGGAATGCTTGAGAAACTATCAAAATTTTCGCAAGTCTGATACTCGAAACCAATAACTACTATGGCCTAGGGCAAAAATACACATTCCGTTGTAATCGGACGAGCTTCTACTTTCGGATGCAACAGGAAATAATCGAGTGCGCCAATCCGTTCGCGAGATATGGGAGTCTGAAGTTAAGGAATGGTTGAGAAACCATAAAAATTTTCGCAAGTCTGATACTCGAAACCAATAACTACAATGGCCTAGGGCAAAAATACACCTACCGTTGTAATCGGACGAGTTTCTGGTTTCAGATGCAACAGGAATTTCTCGAGTTCGTCAATCCGTTCGCGAGATATGGGAGTTTGAAGTTAAGGAATGGTTGAGAAACCATCAATATTTGCGCAAGTCTGATACTCGAAACCAATAACAACAAAAGCTTCGGGGAAAAATACACATACCGTTGTAATCGGGAGAGATTCTTCTTTCAAATGCAACAGGAAATAATCGAGTTCGTCAATCCGTTCGCGAGATATGGGAGTTTGAAATTAAGGAATGCTTGAGAAACCATCAAAATTTGCGCAAGTCTGATACTCGAAACCAATAACAACAAAGGCTTGCGGGAAAAATACACATACCGTTGTAATCGGGAGAGTTTCTACATTCAGATGCAACAGAAATTTTTCGGATTCTTCAATCCGTTCGCGAAATATGGGAGTTTGGACTTATGGAATGGTTGAGAAACCATAAAAATTTTCGCAAGTCTGATACTCGAAACCAATAACAACAATGGCCTAGGGCAAAAATACACATACCGTTGTAATCGGACGAGTTTCTGGTTTCAGATGCAACAGGAATTTCTCGAGTTCGTCAATCCGTTCGCGAGATATGGCAGTTTGAAGTTAAGGAATGGTTGAGAAACCATCAGAATTAGCGCAAGTCTGATACTCGAAACCAATAACAACAAAAGCTTGGGGGAAAAATACACATACCGTTGTAATCGGAAGTGCTTCTTCTTTCAAATGCAACAGGAAATAATCGAGTTCGTCAATCCGTTCGCGAGATATGGGAGTTTGAAGTTAAGGAGTGCTTGAGAAACCATCAAAATTTTCGCAAGTCTGATACTCGAAACCAATAATTACTATGGCCTAGGGCAAAAATACACATACCGTTGTAATCGGACGCGTTTCTGCTTTCAGATGCAACAGGAATTTCTCCAGTTGGTCAATCCGTTCGCGAGATATGGGAGTTTGAAATTAAGGAACTGTTGAGAAACCATCAAAATTTTCGCAAGTCTGATACTCGAAACCCATAACAACAAAGGCTTGGGGGGAAAATATACATACCGTTGTAATCGGGAGAGTTTCTTCTTCCAGATGCAACAGGAATTTCTCGAGTTCGTCAATCCGTTCGCGTGATATGGGAGTCTGAAGTTAAGGAATGCTTGAGAAACCATCAAAATTTTAGCAAGTCTGATACTCGAAACCAATAACTACTATGGCCTAGGGCAAAAATACACATTCCGTTGTAATCGGACGAGCTTCTACTTTCGGATGCAACAGGAAATAATCGAGTGCGCCAATCCGTTCGCGAGATATGGGAGTCTGAAGTTAAGGAATGGTTGAGAAACCATAAAAATTTTCGCAAGTCTGATACTCGAAACCAATAACTACAATGGCCTAGGGCAAAAATACACACACCGTTGTAATCGGACGAGTTTCTGGTTTCAGATGCAACAGGAATTTCTCGAGTTCGTCAATCCGTTCGCGAGATATGGGAGTTTGAAGTTAAGGAATGGTTGAGAAACCATCAAAATTTGCGCAAGTCTGATACTCGAAACCAATAACAACAAAAGCTTCGGGGAAAAATGCACATACCGTTGTAATCGGGAGAGTTTCTTCTTTCAAATGCAACAGGAAATAATCGAGTTCGTCAATCCGTTCGCGAGATATGGGAGTTTGAAGTTAAGGAATGCTTGAGAAACCATCAAAATTTGCGCAAGTCTGATACTCGAAACCAATAACAACAAAGGCTTGCGGGAAAAATACACATACCGTTGTAATCGGGAGAGTTTCAACATTCAGATGCAACAGAAATTTTTCGGATTCGTCAATCCGTTCGCGAAATATGGGAGTTTGGACTTAAGGAATGGTTGAGAAACCATAAAAATTTTCGCAAGTCTGATACTCGAAACCAATAACTACAATGGCCTAGGGCAAAAATACACATACCTTTGTAATCGGACGAGTTTCTGGTTTCAGATGCAACAGGAATTTCTCGAGTTCGTCAATCCGTTCGCGAGATATGGCAGTTTGAAGTTAAGGAATGGTTGAGAAACCATCAGAATTAGCGCAAGTCTGATACTCGAAACCAATAACAACAAAAGCTTGGGGGAAAAATACACATACCGTTGTAATCGGAAGTGCTTCTTCTTTCAAATGCAACAGGAAATAATCGAGTTCGTCAATCCGTTCGCGAGATATGGGAGTTTGAAGTTAAGGAGTGCTTGAGAAACCATCAAAATTTTCGCAAGTCTGATACTCGAAACCAATAATTACTATGGCCTAGGGCAAAAATACACATACCGTTGTAATCGGACGCGTTTCTGCTTTCAGATGCAACAGGAATTTCTCCAGTTGGTCAATCCGTTCGCGAGATATGGGAGTTTGAAATTAAGGAACTGTTGAGAAACCATCAAAATATTCGCAAGTCTGATACTCGAAACCCATAACAACAAAGGCTTGGGGGGAAAATACACATACCGTTGTAATCGGGAGAGTTTCTTCTTCCAGATGCAACAGGAATTTCTCGAGTTCGTCAATCCGTTCGCGTGATATGGGAGTCTGAAGTTAAGGAATGCTTGAGAAACCATCAAAATTTTAGCAAGTCTGATACTCGAAACCAATAACTACTATGGCCTAGGGCAAAAATACACATTCCGTTGTAATCGGACGAGCTTCTACTTTCGGATGCAACAGGAAATAATCGAGTGCGCCAATCCGTTCGCGAGATATGGGAGTCTGAAGTTAAGGAATGGTTGAGAAACCATAAAAATTTTCGCAAGTCTGATACTCGAAACCAATAACTACAATGGCCTAGGGCAAAAATACACACACCGTTGTAATCGGACGAGTTTCTGGTTTCAGATGCAACAGGAATTTCTCGAGTTCGTCAATCCGTTCGCGAGATATGGGAGTTTGAAGTTAAGGAATGGTTGAGAAACCATCAAAATTTGCGCAAGTCTGATACTCGAAACCAATAACAACAAAAGCTTCGGGGAAAAATGCACATACCGTTGTAATCGGGAGAGTTTCTTCTTTCAAATGCAACAGGAAATAATCGAGTTCGTCAATCCGTTCGCGAGATATGGGAGTTTGAAGTTAAGGAATGCTTGAGAAACCATCAAAATTTGCGCAAGTCTGATACTCGAAACCAATAACAACAAAGGCTTGCGGGAAAAATACACATACCGTTGTAATCGGGAGAGTTTCAACATTCAGATGCAACAGAAATTTTTCGGATTCGTCAATCCGTTCGCGAAATATGGGAGTTTGGACTTAAGGAATGGTTGAGAAACCATAAAAATTTTCGCAAGTCTGATACTCGAAACCAATAACTACAATGGCCTAGGGCAAAAATACACATACCTTTGTAATCGGACGAGTTTCTGGTTTCAGATGCAACAGGAATTTCTCGAGTTCGTCAATCCGTTCGCGAGATATGGGAGCTTGAAGTTAAGGAATGGTTGAGAAACCATCAAAATTTTCGCAAGTCTGATTCTCGAAACCAATAACTACAATGGCCTAGGGGAAAAATACACGTACCTTTGTAATCGGACGAGTTTCTGGTTTCAGATGCAACAGGAATTTCTCGTGTTCGTCAATCCGTTCGCGAGATTTGGGAGTTTGAAATTAAGGCACTGTTGAGAAACCATCAAAATTTTCGCATGTCTGATACTCGAAACCAATAACAACAAAGGCTTGGGGGAAAAATACACATACCGTTGTAATCGGGAGTGTTTCTTCTTCTAGATGCAACAGGAATTTCTCGAGTTCGTCAATCCGTTCGCGAGATATGGGAGTTTGAAGTTAAGGAATGGTTGATAAACCATCAAAATTTTCGCAAGTTTGATACTCGAAACCAATTACTACTATGGCCTAGGGGAAAAATACACATAGCGTTGTAATTGGGAGAGTTTCTACTTTCGGATGCAATAGGAATTTCTCGAGTTCGTCAATCCGTTCGCGAGATATGGGAGCTTGAAATTGAGGAATGGTTGAGAAACTATCACAATTTACGCAAGTCTGATACTCGAAACCAATAACTACTATGGCCTAGGGGAAAAATACACATACCCTTGTAATCGGACGAGTTTCAACTTTCAGATGCAACAGGAATTTCTCGAGTTCGTCAATCCGTTCGCGAGATATGGGAGTTTGAAGTTAAGGAATGGTTGAGAAACCATCAAGATTTTGGCAATTCTGATGCTAGAAACGAATAACTGGAATGACCTAGGGGAAAAGTACACACACCATTGTAATCGGTGGAGATTCTACTTTCGGATGCAACAGGAAATAATCGAGTTCGCCAATCCGTTCGCGAGATATGGGAGTCTGAAGTTAAGGAACTGTTGAGAAACCATCAAAATTTTCGCAAGTCTGATACTCGAAACCAATAGCAACAAAGGCGTGGGGGAAAAATACACATACCGTTGTAATCGGGAGAGTTTCTTCTTTCAAATGCAACAGGAAATAATCGAGTTCGTCAATCGGTTCGCGAGATATGGGATTTTGAAGTTAAGGAATGCTTGAGAAACTATCAAAATTTTCGCAAGTCTGATACTCGAAACCAATAACTACTATGGCCTAGGGCAAAAATACACATTCCGTTGTAATCGGACGAGCTTCTACTTTCGGATGCAACAGGAAATAATCGAGTGCGCCAATCCGTTCGCGAGATATGGGAGTCTGAAGTTAAGGAATGGTTGAGAAACCATAAAAATTTTCGCAAGTCTGATACTCGAAACCAATAACTACAATGGCCTAGGGCAAAAATACACCTACCGTTGTAATCGGACGAGTTTCTGGTTTCAGATGCAACAGGAATTTCTCGAGTTCGTCAATCCGTTCGCGAGATATGGGAGTTTGAAGTTAAGGAATGGTTGAGAAACCATCAATATTTGCGCAAGTCTGATACTCGAAACCAATAACAACAAAAGCTTCGGGGAAAAATACACATACCGTTGTAATCGGGAGAGATTCTTCTTTCAAATGCAACAGGAAATAATCGAGTTCGTCAATCCGTTCGCGAGATATGGGAGTTTGAAATTAAGGAATGCTTGAGAAACCATCAAAATTTGCGCAAGTCTGATACTCGAAACCAATAACAACAAAGGCTTGCGGGAAAAATACACATACCGTTGTAATCGGGAGAGTTTCTACATTCAGATGCAACAGAAATTTTTCGGATTCTTCAATCCGTTCGCGAAATATGGGAGTTTGGACTTATGGAATGGTTGAGAAACCATAAAAATTTTCGCAAGTCTGATACTCGAAACCAATAACAACAATGGCCTAGGGCAAAAATACACATACCGTTGTAATCGGACGAGTTTCTGGTTTCAGATGCAACAGGAATTTCTCGAGTTCGTCAATCCGTTCGCGAGATATGGCAGTTTGAAGTTAAGGAATGGTTGAGAAACCATCAGAATTAGCGCAAGTCTGATACTCGAAACCAATAACAACAAAAGCTTGGGGGAAAAATACACATACCGTTGTAATCGGAAGTGCTTCTTCTTTCAAATGCAACAGGAAATAATCGAGTTCGTCAATCCGTTCGCGAGATATGGGAGTTTGAAGTTAAGGAGTGCTTGAGAAACCATCAAAATTTTCGCAAGTCTGATACTCGAAACCAATAATTACTACGGCCTAGGGCAAAAATACACATACCGTTGTAATCGGACGAGTTTCTGCTTTCAGATGCAACAGGAATTTCTCCAGTTGGTCAATCCGTTCGCGAGATATGGGAGTTTGAAATTAAGGAACTGTTGAGAAACCATCAAAATTTTCGCAAGTCTTATACTCGAAACCCATAACAACAAAGGCTTGGGGGGAAAATACACATACCGTTGTAATCGGGAGAGTTTCTTCTTCCAGATGCAACAGGAATTTCTCGAGTTCGTCAATCCGTTCGCGTGATATGGGAGTCTGAAGTTAAGGAATGCTTGAGAAACCATCAAAATTTTAGCAAGTTTGATACTCGAAACTAATAACTACAATGGCCTAGGGGAAAAATACACATACCTTTGTAATCGGTCGAGTTTCTACTTTCAGATGCAACAGGAAATAATCGAGTTCGCCAATCCGTTCGCGCGATATGGGAGTCTGAAGTTAAGGAATGGTTGAGGAACCACCAAATTTTTCGCAAGTTTGATACTCGAAACCAATAACTACAATGGCCTAGGGGAAAAATACACATGCCGTTGTAATCGGGAGAGTTTCTACTTTCAGATGCAACAGAAATTTTTCGGATTCGTCAATCCTTTCGCGAAATATGGGAGTTTGGAGCTAAGGAATGGTTGAGATACCATAAAAATTTTCGCAAGTCTGATACTCGAAACCAATAACTGGAATGGCCTAGGGGAAAAATACACATACCGTTGTAATCGGGAGAGTTTCTACTTTCAGATGCAACAGAAATTTTTCGGATTGGTCAATCCTTTCGCGAAATATGGGAGTTTGAAGTTAAGGAATGGTTGAGAAACCATCAAAATTTTCGCAAGTCTGATACTCGAAACCAATAACTACAATGGCCTAGGGCAAAAATTCACATACCTTTGTAATCGGACGAGTTTTTGGTTTCAGATGCAACAGGAATTTCTCGAGATCGTCAATCCGTTCGCGAGATATGGGAGCTTGAAGTTAAGGAATGCTTGAGAAACCATCAAAATTTGCGCAAGTCTGATACGCGAAACCAATAACTACAAAGGCCTAGGGGAAAAATACACACACCTTTGTAATCGGTCGAGCTTCTACTTTCAGATTCAACAAGAAATAGTCGAGTTCGTCAATCCGTTCGCGAGATATGGGAGTTTGAAGTTAAGGAATGGTTGAGAAACGATCAAAATTTTCGCAAGTCTGATACTCGAAACCAATAACTACTATGGCCTAGGGCAAAAATACACATACCGTAATCGGACGAGGTTCTGCTTTCAGATGCAACCGGAATTTCTCGAGTTTGTCAATCCATTCGCGAGATATGGGAGTTTGAAATTAAGGAACGGTTGAGAAACCATCAAAATTTTCGCAAGTCTGATACTCGAATCCAATAACCGGAATGGCCTAGGGGAAAAATACACATACCGTTGTAATCGGGAGAGTTTCTACTTTCAGATGCAACAGAAATTTTTCGGATTCGCCAATCCATTCGCGAGATATGGGAGTTTGAAGTTAAGGAATGGTTCAGAAACCATCAAAATTTTCGCAAGTCCGATACTCGGAACCAATAACTACCATGGCCTAGGGAAAAAATGCACATACCTTTGTAATCGGGAGAGTTTCTACTTCCAGTTTCAACCGGAATTTCTCTAGTTCGTCAATCCGTTCGCGAGATATGGGAGTTTGAACTTAAGGAATGGTTGAGAAACCATCAAAATTTTCGCAAGTTTGATACGCGAAACCAATAACTACAATGGCCTAGGGCAAAAATTCACATACCTTTGTAATCGGACGAGTTTTTAGTTTCAGATGCAACAGGAATTTCTCGAGTTTGTCCATCCGTTCGCGAGATATGGGAGTTTGAAATTAAGGAGCGGTTGAGAAACCATCAAAATTTTCGCAAGTCTGATACTCGAATCCAATAACTGGAATGGCCTAGGGGAAAAATACACATACCGTTGTAATCGGGAGAGTTTCTACTTTCAGATGCAACAGAAATTTTTCGGATTCGTCAATCCGTTCGCGAGATATGGGAGTTTGAAGTTAAGGACTGGTTGAGAAACCACCAAATTTTTCGCAAGTTTGATACTCGAAACCAATAACTACAATGGCCAAGGGGAAAAATACACATGCCGTTGTAATCGTGAGAGTTTCTACTTTCAGATGCAACAGAAATTCTTCGGATTCGTCAATCCGTTCGCGAGATATGGGAGTTTGAAGTTAAGGAATGGTTGAGAAACCACCAAATTTTTCGCAAGTTTGATACTCGAAACCAATAACTACAATGGCCTAGGGGAAAAATACACATGCCGTTGTAATCGGGAGAGTTTCTACTTTCAGATGCAACAGAAATTTTTCGGATTCGTCAATCCTTTCGCGAAATATGGGAGTTTGGATCTAAGGAATGGTTGAGATACCATAAAAATTTTCGCAAGTCTGATACTCGAAACCAATAACTACAATGGCCTCGGGCAAAAATTCACATACCTTTGTAATCGGACGAGTTTTTGGTTTCAGATGCAACAGGAATTTCTCGAGATCGTCAATCCGTTCGCGAGATATGGGAGCTTGAAGTTAAGGAATGCTTGAGAAACCATCAAAATTTGCGCAAGTCTGATACGCGAAACCAATAACTACAAAGGCCTAGGGGAAAAATACACACACCTTTGTAATCGGTCGAGCTTCTACTTTCAGATTCAACAGGAAATAATCGAGTTCGTCAATCCGTTCGCGAGATATGGGAGTTTGAAGTTAAGGAATGGTTGAGAAACCATCAAAATTTTCGCAAGTCTGATACTCGAATCCAATAACCGGAATGGCCTAGGGGAAAAATACACATACCGTTGTAATCGGGAGAGTTTCTACTTTCAGATGCAACAGAAATTTTTCGGATTCGTCAATCCGTTCGCGAGATATGGGAGTTTGAAGTTAAGGAATGCTTGAGAAACCGTCAAAATTTGCGCAAGTCTGATACGCGAAACCAATAACTACGAAGGCTTAGGGGAAAAATACACATACCGGTGTAAGCGGACGACTTTCTGCTTTCAGATGCAACAGGAATTTCTCGAGTTCGTCAATCCGTTCGCGAGATATGGGAGTTTGACATTAAGGAACTGTGGAGAAAGCATCAAAATTTTCGCAAGTCTGATACTCGACACCAATAACAACAAAGGCTTGGGGAAAAATAAACATACAGTTGTAATCGGGAGAGTTTCTTCTTTCAAATGCAACAGGAAATAATCGAGTTCGTCAAACCGTTCGCGAGATATGGGAGTTTGAAGTTAAGGAATGCTTGAGAAACCATCAAAATTTTCGCAAGTCTGATACTCGAAACCAATAACTACAAGGGCCTAGGGGAAAAATACACATACCTTTGTAATCGGTCGAGTTTCTACTTTCAGATGCAACAGGAAATAATCGAGTTCGCCAATCCGTTCGCGCGATATGGGAGTCTGCAGTTAAGGAATGGTTGAGTAACCATCAAAATTTTCGCAAGTCTGATACTCGAAACCAATAACTACTATGGCCTAGGGGGAAAATACACATACCTACGTAATCGGCCGAGTTTCAAATTTCAGATGCAACAGGAACTTCTCCAGTTCGTCAATCCGTTCGCGAGATATGGGAGTTTGAAGTTAAGGAATGGTTGAGAAACCACCAAATTTTTCGCAAGTTTGATACTCGAAACTAATAACTACAATGGCCTAGGAGAAAAATACACATGCCGTTGTAATCGGGAGAGTTTCTACTTTCAGATGCAACAGAAATTTTTCGGATTCGTCCATCCGTTCGCGAGATATGGGAGTTTGAAGTTAAGGAATGGTTGAGGAACCACCAAATTTTTCGCAAGTTTGATACTCGAAACCAATAACTACAATGGCCTAGGGGAAAAATACACATACCGTTGTAATCGGGAGAGTTTCTACTTTCAGATGCAACAGAAATTTTTCGGATTCGTCAATCCTTTCGCGAAATATGGGAGTTTGGAGTTAAGGAATGGTTGAGAAACCATAAAAATTTTCGCAAGTCTGATACTCGAAACCAATAACTACTATGGCCTAGGGGAAAAATACACATGCCTACGTAATCGGCCGAGTTTCAAATTTCAGATGCAACAGGAACTTCTCCAGTTCGTCAATCCGTTCGCGAGATATGGGAGTTTGAAGTTAAGGAATGGTTGAGAAACCATCAAAATTTTGGTAATTCTGATGCTAGAAACGAATAACTGGAATGACTTAGGGGAAAAGTACACACACCCATGTAATCGGGCGAGTTTCAACTTTCAAACGCAACAGGAAATAATCGAGTTCGTCAATCCGTTCGCGAGATATGGGAATTTGAAGTTAAGGAATGCTTGAGAAACCATCCAAATTTGCGCAAGTCTGATACGCGAAACCAATAACTACAATGGCCTGGGGGAAAAATACACATACCGTTGTAATCGGGAGAGTTTCTACTTTCAGATGCAACAGAAATTTTTCGGATTCGTCAATCCGTTCGCGAGGTATGGGAGTTTGAAGTTAAGGAATGGTTGAGAAGCCATCAAAATTTTCGCAAGTCTGATACTCGAAACCAACAACTACAATGGCCTAGGGGAAAAATACACATACCGTTGTAATCGGGAGAGTTTCTACTTTCAGATGCAACAGAAATTTTTCGGATTCGTCAATCCGTTCGCGAGATATGGGAGTTTGAAGTTAAGGAATGGTTGAGAAGCCATCAAAATTTTCGCAAGTTTGATACTCGAAACCAATTACTACTATGGCCTAGGGGAAAAATACACGTACCTTTGTAATCGGACGAGTTTCTGGTTTCAGATGCAACAGGAATTTCTCGAGTTCGTCAATCCGTTCGCGAGATTTGGGAGTTTGAAATTAAGGCACTGTTGAGAAACCATCAAAATTTTCGCATGTCTGATACTCGAAACCAATAACAACAAAGGCTTGGGGGAAAAATACACATACCGTTGTAATCGGGAGTGTTTCTTCTTCTAGATGCAACAGGAATTTCTCGAGTTCGTCAATCCGTTCGCGAGATATGGGAGTTTGAAGTTAAGGAATGGTTGAGAAACCATCAAAATTTTCGCAAGTTTGATACTCGAAACCAATTACTACTATGGCCTAGGGGAAAAATACACATAGCGTTGTAATTGGGAGAGTTTCTACTTTCGGATGCAATAGGAATTTCTCGAGTTCGTCAATCCGTTCGCGAGATATGGGAGCTTGAAATTAAGGAATGGTTGAGAAACCATCACAAGTTACGCAAGTCTGATACTCGAAACCAATAACTACTATGGCCTAGGGGAAAAATACACATACCCTTGTAATCGGACGAGTTTCAACTTTCAGATGCAACAGGAATTTCTCGAGTTCGTCAATCCGTTCGCGATATATGGGAGTTTGAAGTTAAGGAATGGTTGAGAAACCATCAAAATTTTGGCAATTCTGATGTTAGAAACGAATAACTGGAATGACTTAGGGGAAAAGTACACACACCATTGTAATCGGTGGAGTTTCTACTTTCAAATGCAACAGGAAATAATCGAGTTCGTCAATCCGTTCGCGAGATATGGGAGTTTGAAGTTAAGGAATGGTTGAGAAACCATCAAAATTTTCGCAAGTTTGATACTCGAAACCAATAACTACTATGGCCTAGGGGAAAAATACACATACCGTTGTAATTGGGAGAGTTTCTACTTTCGGATGCAACAGGAATTTCTCGAGTTCGTCAATCCGTTCGCGAGATATGGGAACTTGATATTAAGGAATGGTTGAGTAACCATCAAAATTTTCGCAAGTCTGATACTCGCAACCAACAACTACAATGGCCTAGGGGAAAAATACACATACCGTTGTAATCGGGAGAGTTTGTACTTTCAGATGCATCAGAAATTTTTCGGATTCGTCAATCCGTTCGCGAGATATGGGAGTTTGAAGTTAAGGAATGGTTGAGAAACCACCAAATTTTTCGCAAGTTTGATACTCGAAACCAATAACTACAATGGCCTTGGGCAAAAATACACATACCTTTGTAATCGGACGAGTTTCTGGTTTCAGATGCAACAGGAATTTCTCGAGTTCGTCAATCCGTTTGCGAGATATGGGAGTTTGAAGTTAAGGAATGCTTGAGAAACCGTCAAAATTTGCGCAAGTCTGATACGCGAAACCAATAACTACAAAGGCCTAGGGGAAAAATACACATACCGTTGTAAGCGGACGACTTTCTGCTTTCAGATGCAACAGGAATTTCTCGAGTTCGTCAATACGTTCGCGAGATATGGGAGTTTGACATTAAGGAACTGTTGAGAAACCATCAAAATTTTCGCAAGTCTGATACTCGACACCAATAACAACAAAGGCTTGGGGAAAAATAAACATACCGTTGTAATCGGGAGAGTTTCTTCTTTCAAATGCAACAGGAAATAATCGAGTTCGTCAATCCGTTCGCGAGATATGGGAGTTTGAAGTTAAGGAATGCTTGAGAAACCATCAAAATTTTCGCAAGTCTGATACTCGAAACCAATAACTACAAAGGCCTAGGGGAAAAATACACATACCTTTGTAATCGGTCGAGTTTCTACTTTCAGATGCAACAGGAAATAATCGAGTTCGCCAATCCGTTCGCGCGATATGGGAGTCTGCAGTTAAGGAATGGTTGAGTAACCATCAAAATTTTGGCAATTCTGATGTTAGAAACGAATAACTGGAATGACCTAGGGGAAAAGTACACACACCATTGTAATCGGTGGAGTTTCTACTTTCAAATGCAACAGGAAATAATCGAGTTCGTCAATCCGTTCGCGAGATATGGGAGTTTGAAGTTAAGGAATGGTTGAGAAACCATCAAAATTTTCGCAAGTTTGATACTCGAAACCAATAACTACTATGGCCTAGGGGAAAAATACACATACCGTTGTAATTGGGAGAGTTTATACTTTCGGATGCAACAGGAATTTCTCGAGTTCGTCAATCCGTTCGCGAGATGTGGGAACTTGATATTAAGAAATGGTTGAGTAACCATCAAAATTTTCGCAAGTCTGATACTAGAAACCAACAACTACAATGTCCTGGGGAAAAATACACATACCGTTGTAATCGGGAGAGTTTCTACTTTCAGATGCAACAGAAATTTTTCGGATTCGTCAATCCGTTCGCGAGATATGGGAGTTTGAAGTTAAGGAATGGTTGAGAAACCATAAAAATTTTCGCAAGTCTGATACTCGAAACCAATAACTACTATGGCCTAGGGGAAAATACACATACCTACGTAATCGTCCGAGTTTCAAATTTCAGATGCAACAGGAACTTCTCCAGTTCGTCAATCCGTTCGCGAGATATGGGAGTTTGAAGTTAAGGAATGGTTGAGAAACCATCAAAATTTTGGTAATTCTGATGCTAGAAACGAATAACTGGAATGACCTAGGGGAAAAGTACACACACCCATGTAATCGGGCGAGTTTCAACTTTCAAATGCAACAGGAAATGATCGAGTTCGTCAATCCGTTCGCGAGATATGGGAGTTTGAAGTTAAGGAATGCTTGAGAAACCATCCAAATTTGCGCAAGTCTGATACGCGAAACCAATAACTACAATGGCCTGGGGGAAAAATACACATACCGTTGTAATCGGGAGAGTTTCTACTTTCAGATGCAACAGAAATTTTTCGGATTCGTCAATCCGTTCGCGAGATATGGGAGTTTGAAGTTAAGGAATGGTTGAGAAACCATCAAATTTTTCGCAAGTTTGGAACTCGAAACAAATAACTACAATGGCCTAGGGGAAAAATACACATACCTTTGTAATCGGGCGAGTTTCTACTTTCAGATGCAACAGAAATTTTTCGGATTCGTCAATCCGTTCGCGAGGTATGGGAGTTTGAAGTTAAGGAATGGTTGAGAAACCATCAAATTTTTCGCAAGTTTGATACACGAAACCAATAACTACAATGGCCTAGGGCAAAAATACACATACCGTTGTAATCGAACGAGTTTCTGGTTTCAGATGCAACAGGAATTTCTCGAGTTCGTCAATCCGTTCGCGAGATATGGGAGTTTGAAGTTAAGGAATGGTTGAGAAACCAGCAAAATTTGCGCATGTCTGATACTCGAAACCAATAACAACAAAGGCTTGGGGGGAAAATACACATACCGTTGTAATCGGGAGAGTTTCTTCTTTCAAATGCAACAGGAAATAATCGAGTTCGTCAATCCGTTCGCGAGATATGGGAGTTTGAAGTTAAGGAATGCTTGAGAAACCATCAAAATTTTCGCAAGTCTGGTACTCGAAACCAATAACTGGAATGGCCTAGGGGTAAAGTACTCACACCATTGTAATCGGGCGAGTTTCTGCTTTCAGATGCAACAGGAATTTCTCGAGTTCCTCATTCCGTTCGCGAGATATTGAGTTTGAAGTTAAGGAATGGTTGAGAAACCACCAAATTTTTCGCAAGTTTGATACTCGAAACTAATAACTACAATGGCCTAGGGGAAAAATACGCATGCCGTTGTAATCGGGAGAGTTTCTACTTTCAGATGCATCAGAAATTTTTCGGATTCGTCAATCCGTTCGCGAGATATGGGAGTTTGAAGTTAAGGAATGGTTGAGAAACCATCAAATTTTTCGCAAGTTTGGTACTCGAAACCAATAACTACAATGGCCTAGGGGAAAAATACACATACCTTTGTAATCGGGCGAGTTTCTACTTTCAGATGCAACAGAAATTTTTCGGATTCGTCAATCCTTTCGCGAGGTATGGGAGTTTGAAGTTAAGGAATGGTTGAGAAACCATCAAATTTTTCGCAAGTTTGATACTCGAAACCAACAACTACAATGGCCTAGGGCAAAAATACACATACCGTTGTAATCGAACGAGTTTCTGGTTTCAGATGCAACAGGAATTTCTCGAGTTCGTCAATCCGTTCGCGAGATATGGGAGTTTGAAGTTAAGGAATGGTTGAGAAACCAGCAAAATTTGCGCATGTCTGATACTCGAAACCAATAACAACAAAGGCTTGGGGGGAAAATACACATACCGTTGTAATCGGGAGAGTTTCTTCTTTCAAATGCAACAGGAAATAATCGAGTTCGTCAATCCGTTCGCGAGATATTGAGTTTGAAGTTAAGGAATGGTTGAGAAACCACCAAATTTTTCGCAAGTTTGATACTCGAAACTAATAACTACAATGGCCTAGGGGAAAAATACACATGCCGTTGTAATCGGGAGAGTTTCTACTTTCAGATGCATCAGAAATTTTTCGGATTCGTCAATCCGTTCGCGAGATATGGGAGTTTGAAGTTAAGGAATGGTTGAGGAACCACCAAATTTTTCGCAAGTTTGATACTCGAAACCAATAACTACAATGGGCTAGGGGAAAAATACACATACCGTTGTAATCGGTAGAGTTTCTACTTTCAGATGCAACAGAAATTTTTCGGATTCGTCAATCCTTTCGCGAAATATGGGAGTTTGGAGTTAAGGAATGGTTGAGAAACCATAAAAATTTTCGCAAGTCTGATACTCGAAACCAATAACTACTATGGCCTAGGGGAAAAATACACATACCTACGTAATCGGCCGAGTTTCAAATTTCAGATGCAACAGGAACTTCTCCAGTTCGTCAATCCGTTCGCGAGATATGGGAGTTTGAAGTTAAGGAATGGTTGAGAAACCATCAAAATCTTGGTAATTCTGATGCTAGAAACGAATAACTGGAATGACCTAGGGGAAAAGTACACACACCTATGTAATCGGGCGAGTTTCAACTTTCAAATGCAACAGGAAATAATCGAGTTCGTCAATCCGTTCGCGAGATATGGGAGTTTGAAGTTAAGGAATGCTTGAGAAACCATCCAAATTTGCGAAAGTCTGATACGCGAGACCAATAACTACAATGGCCTAGGGGAAAAATACACATACCGTTGTAATCGGGAGAGTTTCTACTTTCAGATGCAACAGAAATTTTTCGGATTCGTCAATCCGTTCGCGAGGTATGGGAGTTTGAAGTTAAGGAATGGTTGAGAAACCATCAAATTTTTCGCAAGTTTGATACTCGAAACCAATAACTACAATGGCCTAGGGGAAAAATACACATACCTTTGTAATCGGGCGAGTTTCTACTTTCAGATGCAACAGAAATTTTTCGGATTGGTCAATCCGTTCGCGAGGTATGGGAGTTTGAAGTTAAGGAATGGTTGAGAAACCATCAAATTTTTCGCAAGTCTGATACTCGAAACCAATAACTACTATGGCCTAGGGGAAAAATACACATACCTACGTAATCGGCCGAGTTTCAAATTTCAGATGCAACAGGAACTTCTCCAGTTCGTCAATCCGTTCGCGAGATATGGGAGTTTGAAGTTAAGGAATGGTTGAGAAACCATCAAAATCTTGGTAATTCTGATGCTAGAAACGAATAACTGGAATGACCTAGGGGAAAAGTACACACACCTATGTAATCGGGCGAGTTTCAACTTTCAAATGCAACAGGAAATAATCGAGTTCGTCAATCCGTTCGCGAGATATGGGAGTTTGAAGTTAAGGAATGCTTGAGAAACCATCCAAATTTGCGAAAGTCTGATACGCGAAACCAATAACTACAATGGCCTAGGGGAAAAATACACATACCGTTGTAATCGGGAGAGTTTCTACTTTCAGATGCAACAGAAATTTTTCGGATTCGTCAACCCGTTCGCGAGGTATGGGAGTTTGAAGTTAAGGAATGGTTGAGAAACCATCAAATTTTTCGCAAGTTTGATTCTCGAAACCAATAACTACAATGGCCTAGGGGAAAAATACACATAGCTTTGTAATCGGGCGAGTTTCTACTTTCAGATGCAACAGAAATTTTTCGGATAGGTCAATCCGTTCGCGAGGTATGGGAGTTTGAAGTTAAGGAATGGTTGAGAAACCATCAAAATTTTCGCAAGTTTGATACTCGAAACCAATAACTACTATGGCCTAGGGGAAAAATACACATACCGTTGTAATTGGGAGAGTTTCTACTTTCGGATGCAACAGGAATTTCTCGTGTTCGTCAATCCGTTCGCGAGATATGGGAACTTGATATTAAGGAATGGTTGAGTAACCATCAAAATTTTCGCAAGTCTGATACTCGAAACCAACAACTACAATGGCCTAGGGGAAAAATACACATACCGTTGTAATCGGGAGAGTTTCTACTTTCAGATGCAACAGAAATTTTTCGGATTCGTCAATCCGTTCGCGAGATATGGGAGTTTGAAGTTAAGGAATGGTTGAGAAACCACCAAATTTTTCGCAAGTTTGATACTCGAAACCAATAACTACAATGGCCTTGGGCAAAAATACACATACCTTTGTAATCGGACGAGTTTCTGGTTTCAGATGCAACAGGAATTTCTCGAGTTCGTCAATCCGTTCGCGAGATATGGGAGTTTGAAGTTAAGGAATGCTTGAGAAACCGTCAAAATTTCCGCAAGTCTGATACGCGAAACCAATAACTACAAAGGCCTAGGGGAAAAATACACATACCGTTGTAAGCGGACGACTTTCTGCTTTCAGATGCAACAGGAATTTCTCGAGTTCGTCAATACGTTCGCGAGATATGGGAGTTTGACATTAAGGAACTGTTGAGAAACCATCAAAATTTTCGCAAGTCTGATACTCGACACCAATAACAACAAAGGCTTGGGGAAAAATAAACATACCGTTGTAATCGGGAGAGTTTCTTCTTTCAAATGCAACAGGAAATAATCGAGTTCGTCAATCCGTTCGCGAGATATGGGAGTTTGAAGTTAAGGAATGCTTGAGAAACCATCAAAATTTTCGCAAGTCTGATACTCGAAACCAATAACTACAAAGGCCTAGGGGAAAAATACACATACCTTTGTAATCGGTCGAGTTTCTACTTTCAGATGCAACAGGAAATAATCGAGTTCGCCAATCCGTTCGCGCGATATGGGAGTCTGCAGTTAAGGAATGGTTGAGTAACCATCAAAATTTTCGCAAGTCTGATTCTCGAAACCAATAACTGGAATGGCCTAGGGGAAAAGTACTCACACCATTGTAATCGGGCGAGTTTCTGCTTTCAGATGCAACAGGAATTTCTCGAGTTCCTCATTCCGTTCGCGAGATATGGGAGTTTGAAGTTAAGGAATGGTTGAGAAACCACCAAATTTTTCGCAAGTTTGATACTCGAAACTAATAACTACAATGGCCTAGGAGAAAAATACACATGCCGTTGTAATCGGGAGAGTTTCTACTTTCAGATGCAACAGAAATTTTTCGGATTCGTCAATCCGTTCGCGAGATATGGGAGTTTGAAGTTAAGGAATGGTTGAGGAACCACCAAATTTTTCGCAAGTTTGATACTCGAAACCAATAACTACAATGGCCTAGGGGAAAAATACACATACCGTTGTAATCGGGAGAGTTTCTACTTTCAGATGCAACAGAAATTTTTCGGATTCGTCAATCCTTTCGCGAAATATGGGAGTTTGGAGTTAAGGAATGGTTGAGAAACCATAAAAATTTTCGCAAGTCTGATACTCGAAACCAATAACTACTATGGCCTAGGGGAGAATACACATACCTACGTAATCGGCCGAGTTTCAAATTTCAGATGCAACAGGAACATCTCCAGTTCGTCAATCCGTTCGCGAGATATGGGAGTTTGAAGTTAAGGAATGGTTGAGAAACCATCAAAATTTTGGTAATTCTGATGCTAGAAACGAATAACTGGAATGACCTAGGGGAAAAGTACACACACCCATGTAATCGGGCGAGTTTCAACTTTCAAATGCAACAGGAAATGATCGAGTTCGTCAATCCGTTCGCGAGATATGGGAGTTTGAAGTTAAGGAATGCTTGAGAAACCATCCAAATTTGCGCAAGTCTGATACGCGAAACCAATAACTACAATGGCCTGGGGGAAAAATACACATACCGTTGTAATCGGGAGAGTTTCTACTTTCAGATGCAACAGAAATTTTTCGGATTCGTCAATCTGTTCGCGAGATATGGGAGTTTGAAGTTAAGGAATGGTTGAGAAACCATCAAATTTTTCGCAAGTTTGGTACTCGAAACCAATAACTACAATGGCCTAGGGGAAAAATACACATACCTTTGTAATCGGGCGAGTTTCTACTTTCAGATGCAACAGAAATTTTTCGGATTCGTCAATCCGTTCGCGAGGTATGGGAGTTTGAAGTTAAGGAATGGTTGAGAAACCATCAAATTTTTCGCAAGTTTGATACACGAAACCAATAACTACAATGGCCTAGGGCAAAAATACACATACCGTTGTAATCGAACGAGTTTCTGGTTTCAGATGCAACAGGAATTTCTCGAGTTCGTCAATCCGTTCGCGAGATATGGGAGTTTGAAGTTAAGGAATGGTTGAGAAACCAGCAAAATTTGCGCATGTCTGATACTCGAAACCAATAACAACAAAGGCTTGGGGGGAAAATACACATACCGTTGTAATCGGGAGAGTTTCTTCTTTCAAATGCAACAGGAAATAATCGAGTTCGTCAATCCGTTCGCGAGATATGGGAGTTTGAAGTTAAGGAATGCTTGAGAAACCATCAAAATTTTCGCAAGTCTGGTACTCGAAACCAATAACTGGAATGGCCTAGGGGTAAAGTACTCACACCATTGTAATCGGGCGAGTTTCTGCTTTCAGATGCAACAGGAATTTCTCGAGTTCCTCATTCCGTTCGCGAGATATTGAGTTTGAAGTTAAGGAATGGTTGAGAAACCACCAAATTTTTCGCAAGTTTGATACTCGAAACTAATAACTACAATGGCCTAGGGGAAAAATACACATGCCGTTGTAATCGGGAGAGTTTCTACTTTCAGATGCATCAGAAATTTTTCGGATTCGTCAATCCGTTCGCGAGATATGGGAGTTTGAAGTTAAGGAATGGTTGAGAAACCATCAAATTTTTCGCAAGTTTGGTACTCGAAACCAATAACTACAATGGCCTAGGGGAAAAATACACATACCTTTGTAATCGGGCGAGTTTCTACTTTCAGATGCAACAGAAATTTTTCGGATTCGTCAATCCGTTCGCGAGGTATGGGAGTTTGAAGTTAAGGAATGGTTGAGAAACCATCAAATTTTTCGCAAGTTTGATACTCGAAACCAACAACTACAATGGCCTAGGGCAAAAATACACATACCGTTGTAATCGAACGAGTTTCTGGTTTCAGATGCAACAGGAATTTCTCGAGTTCGTCAATCCGTTCGCGAGATATGGGAGTTTGAAGTTAAGGAATGGTTGAGAAACCAGCAAAATTTGCGCATGTCTGATACTCGAAACCAATAACAACAAAGGCTTGGGGGGAAAATACACATACCGTTGTAATCGGGAGAGTTTCTTCTTTCAAATGCAACAGGAAATAATCGAGTTCGTCAATCCGTTCGCGAGATATGGGAGTTTGAAGTTAAGGAATGCTTGAGAAACCATCAAAATTTTCGCAAGTCTGGTACTCGAAACCAATAACTGGAATGGCCTAGGGGTAAAGTACTCACACCATTGTAATCGGGCGAGTTTCTGCTTTCAGATGCAACAGGAATTTCTCGAGTTCCGCATTCCGTTCGCGAGATATTGAGTTTGAAGTTAAGGAATGGTTGAGAAACCACCAAATTTTTCGCAAGTTTGATACTCGAAACTAATAACTACAATGGCCTAGGGGAAAAATACACATGCCGTTGTAATCGGGAGAGTTTCTACTTTCAGATGCATCAGAAATTTTTCGGATTCGTCAATCCGTTCGCGAGATATGGGAGTTTGAAGTTAAGGAATGGTTGAGGAACCACCAAATTTTTCGCAAGTTTGATACTCGAAACCAATAACTACAATGGCCTAGGGGAAAAATACACATACCGTTGTAATCGGGAGAGTTTCTACTTTCAGATGCAACAGAAATTTTTCGGATTCGTCAATCCTTTCGCGAAATATGGGAGTTTGGAGTTAAGGAATGGTTGAGAAACCATAAAAATTTTCGCAAGTCTGATAGTCGAAACCAATAACTACTATGGCCTAGGGGAAAAATACACATACCTACGTAATCGGCCGAGTTTCAAATTTCAGATGCAACAGGAACTTCTACAGTTCGTCAATCCGTTCGCGAGATATGGGAGTTTGAAGTTAAGGAATGGTTGAGAAACCATCAAAATCTTGGTAATTCTGATGCTAGAAAAGAATAACTGGAACGACCTAGGGGAAAAGTACACACACCTATGTAATCGGGCGAGTTTCAACTTTCAAATGCAACAGTAAATAATCGAGTTCGTCAATTCGTTCGCGAGATATGGGAGTTTGAAGTTAAGGAATGCTTGAGAAACCATCCAAATTTGCGAAAGTCTGATACGCGAAACCAATAACTACAATGGCCTAGGGGAAAAATACACATACCGTTGTAATCGGAAGAGTTTCTACTTTCAGATGCAACAGAAATTTTTCGGATTCGTCAATCCGTTCGCGAGGTATGGTAGTTTGAAGTTAAGGAATGGTTGAGAAACCATCAAATTTTTCGCAAGTTTGATACTCGAAACCAATAACTACAATGGCCTAGGGCAAAAATACACATACCGTTGTAATCGGACGAGTTTCTGGTTTCAGATGCAACAGGAATTTCTTGAGTTCGTCAATCCGTTCGCGAGATATGGGAGTTTGAAGTTAAGGAATGGTTGAGAAACCAGCAAAATTTGCGCATGTCTGATACTCGAAACCAATAACAACAAAGGCTTGGGGGGAAAATACACATACCGTTGTAATCGGGAGAGTTTCTTCTTTCAAATGCAACAGGAAATAATCGAGTTCGTCAATCCGTTCGCGAGATATGGGAGTTTGAAGTTAAGGAATGCTTGAGAAACCATCAAAATTTTCGCAAGTCTGGTACTCGAAACCAATAACTGGAATGGCCTAGGGGAAAAGTACTCACACCATTGTAATCGGGCGAGTTTCTGCTTTCAGATGCAACAGGAATTTCTCGAGTTCCTCATTCCGTTCGCGAGATATGGGAGTTTGAAGTTAAGGAATGGTTGAGAAACCACCAAATTTTTCGCAAGTTTGATACTCGAAACTAATAACTACAATGGCCTAGGGGAAAAATACACATGCCGATGTAATCGGAGAGTTTCTACTTTCAGATGCAACAGAAATTTTTCGGATTCGTCAATCCGTTCGCGAGATATGGGAGTTTGAAGTTAAGGAATGCTTGAGAAACCATCAAAATTTGCGCAAGTCTGATACTTGAAACCAATAACTACAATGGCCTAGGGCAAAAATACACATACCGTTGTAATCGGACGAGTTTCTGGTTTCAGATGCAACAGGAATTTCTCGAGTTCGTCAATCCGTTCTCGAGATATGGGAGTTTGAAGTTAAGGAATGGTTGAGAAACCATCAAAATTTTCGCAAGTCTGATACTCGAAACCAATAACTGGAGTGGCCTAGGGGAAAAATACACATACCGTTGTAATCGGGAGAGTTTCTACTTTCAGATGCAACAGGAAATAATCGAGTTCGTCAATCCGTTCGCGAGATATGGGAGTTTGAAGTTAAGGAATGGTTGAGAAACCATCAAAATTTGCGCAAGTCTGATACTCGAAACCAATAACAACAAAGGCTTGGGGGAAAAATACACATACCGTTGTAATCGGGAGAGTTTCTTCTTTCAAATGCAACAGGAAATAATCGAGTTCGTCAATCCGTTCGCGAGATATGGGAGTTTGAAGTTAAGGAATGCTTGAGAAACCATCAAAATTTTCGCAAGTCTGATACTCGAAACCAATAACTACTATGGCCTAGGGCAAAAATACACATACCGTCGCAATCGGACGAGTTCCGGCTTTCAGATGCAACAGAAATTTCTCGAGTTCCTCATTCCGTTCGCGAGATATGGGAGTTTGAAGTTAAGGAATGGTTGAGAAACCATCAAAATTTTCGCAAGTCTGATACTCGAAACCAATAACTACTATGGCCTAGGGCAAAAATACACATACCGTTGTAATCAGACGAGTTTCTGCTTTCAGATGCAACAGGAATTTCTCGAGCTCGTCAATCCGTTCGCGAGATATGGGAGTTTGAAGTTAAGGAATGGTTGAGATACCATCAAAATTTTCGCAAGTCTGATACTCGAAACCAATAACTAGTATGGCCTAGGGCAAAAATACACATACCGCTGTAATCGGGCGAGTTTATACTTTCAGATGCAACAGGAATTTCTTGAGCTCGTCAATCCGTTCGCGAGATATGGGAGTTTGAAGTTAAGGAATGGTTGAGAAACCATCAAAATTTTCGCAAGTCTGATACTCGAAACCAATAACTACTATGGCCTAGGGCAAAAATACACATACCGTTGTAATCGGGTGAGACTCTGCTTTCAGATGCAATGGGAATTTCTCGAGTTCGTCAATCCGCTCGCGAGATATGGGAGTTCGAAGTTAAGTAATGGTAGAGAAACCATCAAAATTTTCGCTGGTCTGATACTCGAAACCGATAACTACTATGGCCTAGGGCAAAAATACACATAGCGTTGTAATCGGGCGAGTTTCTGCTTTCAGATGTAATAGGACTTTCTCGAGTTCGTCAATCCGTTCGCGAGATATGGGAGTTTGAAGTCAAGCAATGTTTGAGAAACCATCAAAACTTTCGCAAGTCTGATACTCGAAACCAATAACTGGAATGGCTTAGGGGAAAAGTTCACATAGCGTTGTAATCGGGCGAGTTTCTACTTTCAGATGCAACAGGAATTTCTCGAGTTCGTCAATCCGTTCGCGAGATATGGGAGTCTGAGTTTAAGGAATGGTTGAGAAACCATCAAAATTTTCGTAAGTCTGATACTCGGAACCAATAACTACAATGGCCTAGGCGAAAAATACACATACCCTTGTAATCGGGCGAGTTTCTACTTTCAGATGCAACAGAAATTTCTCGAGTTCCTCATTCCGTTCGCGAGATATGGGAGTTTGAAGTTGAGGAATGGTTGAGAAACCATCAAAATTTTCGCAAGTCTGATACTCGAAACCAATAACTGGAATGGCTTAGTGGAAAAGTACACACACCATTGTAATCGGGCGAGTTTCTGCTTTCAGATGCAACAGGAATTTCTCGAGTTCCTCATTCCGTTCGCGAGATATGGGAGTTTGAAGTTAAGGAATGGTTGGGAAACCATCAAAATTTTCGCATGTCTGATACTCGAAACCAATAACTACTATGGCCTAGGGCAAAAATACACATACCGTGGTAATCAGACGAGTTTCTGCTTTCAGATGCAACAGGAATTTCTCGAGCTCGTCAATCCGTTCGCGAGATATGGGAGTTTGAAGTTAAGGAATGGTTGAGAAACCATCAAAATTTTCGCTGGTCTGATAGTCGAAACCAAGAGCTGCAAAGCCCTAGGGGAAAATTACACATACCTTTGTAACCGGGCGAGTTTATACTTTCAGATGCAACAGGAATTTCTCGAGCTCGTCAATCCGTTCGCGAGATATGGGAGTTTGAAGTTAAGGAATGGTTGAGAAACCATCAAAATTTCGGAAGTCTGATACTCGAAACCAATAACTACTATGGCCTAGGGCGAAAATACACATACCATTGTAATCGAGCGAGTTTCTTCTTTCAGATGCAACAGAAATTTCTCAAGTTCCTCATTCCGTTCGCGAGATATGGGAGTTTGAAGTTGAGGAATGGTTGGGAAACAATCAAAATTTGCGTAAGTCTGATACTCGAAACCAATAACTACAATGGCCTAGGGGAAAAATACACATACCGTTGTAATCGGGCGAGTTTCTACTTTCAGATGCAGCAGGAATTTCTCGAGTTCCTCATTCCGTTCGCGAGATATGGGAGTTTGAAGTTGAGGAATGGTTGAGAAACCATCAAAATTTTCGCAAGTCTGATACTCGAAACCAATAACTACAATAGCCTAGGAGAAAAATACACATACCGTTGTAATCGGGCGATATTCTACTTTCAGATGCAACAGGATTTTCTCGAGTTAGTCAATGCGTTCGCGAGATATGGGAGTTCGAAGTTAAGGAATGGTAGAGAAACCATCAAAATTTTCGCTGGTCTGATACTCGAAACCAATAACTGCTATGGCCTAGGGCAAAAATACATATACCGTTGTAATCGGGCGAGTTTCTGCTTTCAGATGAAACGGGAATTTCTCGAGTTCGTCAATCCGTTCGCGAGATATGGGAGTTTGAAATTAAGGAATGGTTGAGAAACCATCATAATTTTCGCAAATCTGATACTCGAAACCAATAACTACTATGCCCTAGGGCAAAAATACACATACCGTTGTAATCAGACGAGTTTCTGCTTTCAGATGCAACAGGAATTTCTCGAGCTCGTCAATCCGTTCGCGAGATATGGGAGTTTGAAGTTAAGGAATGGTTTAGAAACCATCAAAATTTTCGTAAGTCTGATACTCGAAACCAATAACTACAATGGCATAGGGGAAAAATACACATACCGTTGTAATCGGGCGAGTTTCTTCTTTCAGATGCAACAGAAATTTCTCGAGTTCCTCATTCCGTTCGCGAGATATGGGAGTTTGAAATTAAGGAATGGTAGAGAAACCATCAAAATTTTCGCAAGTCTGATACTCGAAACCAATAACTACTATGGCCTAGGGCAAAAATACACATACCGTTGTAATCAGACGAGTTTCTGCTTTCAGATGCAACAGGAATTTCTCGAGCTCGTCAATCCGTTCGCGAGATATGGGAGTTTGAAGTTAAGGAATGGTTGAGATACCATCAAAATTTTCGCAAGTCTGATACTCGAAACCAATAACTACTATGGCCTAGGGCAAAAATACACATACCGTTGTAATCGGGTGAGATTCTGCTTTCAGATGCAATGGGAATTTCTCGAGTTCGTCAATCCGCTCGCGAGATATGGGAGTTCGAAGTTAAGTAATGGTAGAGAAACCATCAAAATTTTCGTTGGTCTGATACTCGAAACCAATAACTACTATGGCCTAGGGCAAAAATACACATACCGTTGTAATCGGGTGAGATTCTGCTTTCAGATGCAATGGGAATTTCTCGAGTTCGTCAATCCGCTCGCGAGATATGGGAGTTCGAAGTTAAGTAATGGTAGAGAAACCATCAAAATTTTCGTTGGTCTGATACTCGAAACCGATAACTACTATGGCCTAGGGAAAAAATACACATAGCGTTGTAATCGGGCGAGTTTCTGCTTTCAGATGTAACAGGACTTTCTCGAGTTCGTCAATCCGTTCGCGAGATATGGGAGTTTGAAGTCAAGCAATGTTTGAGAAACCATCAAAACTTTCGCAAGTCTGATACTCGAAACCAATAACTGGAATGGCTTAGGGGAAAAGTTCACATATCGTTGTAATCGAGCGAGCTTCTACTTTCAGATGCAACAGGAATTTCTCGAGTTCGTCAATCCGTTCGCGAGATATGGGAGTCTGAGTTTAAGGAATGGTCGAGAAACCATCAAAATTTTCGTAAGTCTGATACTCGGAAACAATAACTACAATGGCCTAGGCGAAAAATACACATACCCTTGTAATCGGGCGAGTTTCTACTTTCAGATGCAACAGGAATTTCTCGAGTTCGTCAATCCGTTCGCGAGATATGGGAGTTTGAAGTTAAGGAATGGTTTAGAAACCATAAAAATTTTCGTAAGTCTGATACTCGAAACCAATAACTACAATGGCATAGGGGAAAAATACACATACCGTTGTAATCGGGCGAGTTTCTTCTTTCAGATGCAACAGAAATTTCTCGAGTTCCTCATTCCGTTCGCGAGATATGGGAGTTTGAAGTTGAGGAATGGTTGAGAAACCATCAAAATTTTCGCAAGTCTGATACTCGAAACCAATAACTGGAATGGCTTAGTGGAAAAGTACACACACCATTGTAATCGGGCGAGTTTCTGCTTTCAGATGCAACAGGAATTTCTCGAGTTCCTCATTCCGTTCGCGAGATATGGGAGTTTGAAGTTAAGGAATGGTTGGGAAACCATCAAAATTTTCGCATGTCTGATACTCGAAACCAATAACTACTATGGCCTAGGGCAAAAATACACATACCGTGGTAATCAGACGAGTTTCTGCTTTCAGATGCAACAGGAATTTCTCGAGCTCGTCAATCCGTTCGCGAGATATGGGAGTTTGAAGTTAAGGAATGGTTGAGAAACCATCAAAATTTCGGAAGTCTGATACTCGAAACCAATAACTACTATGGCCTAGGGCGAAAATACACATACCATTGTAATCGAGCGAGTTTCTTCTTTCAGATGCAACAGAAATTTCTCAAGTTCCTCATTCCGTTCGCGAGATATGGGAGTTTGAAGTTGAGGAATGGTCGGGAAACCATCAAAATTTTCGCAAGTCTGATACTCGAAACCAATAACTACAATGGCCTAGGGGAAAAATACACATACCGTTGTAATCGGGCGAGTTTCTACTTTCAGATGCAGCAGGAATTTCTCGAGTTCCTCATTCCGTTCGCGAGATATGGGAGTTTGAAGTAGAGGAATGGTTGAGAAACCATCAAAATTTTCGCAAGTCTGATACTCGAAACCAATAACTACAATAGCCTAGGAGAAAAATACACATACCGTTGTAATCGGGCGATATTCTACTTTCAGATGCAACAGGATTTTCTCGAGTTAGTCAATGCGTTCGCGAGATATGGGAGTTCGAAGTTAAGGAATGGTAGAGAAACCATCAAAATTTTCGCTGGTCTGATACTCGAAACCAATAACTGCTATGGCCTAGGGCAAAAATACATATACCGTTGTAATCGGGCGAGTTTCTGCTTTCAGATGAAACGGGAATTTCTCGAGTTCGTCAATCCGTTCGCGAGATATGGGAGTTTGAAATTAAGGAATGGTTGAGAAACCATCATAATTTTCGCAAATCTGATACTCGAAACCAATAACTACTATGCCCTAGGGCAAAAATACACATACCGTTGTAATCAGACGAGTTTCTGCTTTCAGATGCAACAGGAATTTCTCGAGCTCGTCAATCCGTTCGCGAGATATGGGAGTTTGAAGTTAAGGAATGGTTTAGAAACCATCAAAATTTTCGTAAGTCTGATACTCGAAACCAATAACTACAATGGCATAGGGGAAAAATACACATACCGTTGTAATCGGGCGAGTTTCTTCTTTCAGATGCAACAGAAATTTCTCGAGTTCCTCATTCCGTTCGCGAGATATGGGAGTTTGAAGTTAAGGAATGGTTGAGAAACCATCAAAATTTTCGCAAGTCTGATACTCGAAACCAATAACTACTATGGCCTAGGGCAAAAATACACATACCGTTGTAATCAGACGAGTTTCTGCTTTCAGATGCAACAGGAATTTCTCGAGCTCGTCAATCCGTTCGCGAGATATGGGAGTTTGAAGTTAAGGAATGGTTGAGATACCATCAAAATTTTCGCAAGTCTGATACTCGAAACCAATAACTAGTATGGCCTAGGGCAAAAATACACATACCGCTGTAATCGGGCGAGTTTATACTTTCAGATGCAACAGGAATTTCTTGAGCTCGTCAATCCGTTCGCGAGATATGGGAGTTTGAAGTTAAGTAATGGTAGAGAAACCATCAAAATTTTCGTTGGTCTGATACTCGAAACCGATAACTACTATGGCCTAGGGCAAAAATACACATAGCGTTGTAATCGGGCGAGTTTCTGCTTTCAGATGTAACAGGACTTTCTCGAGTTCGTCAATCCGTTCGCGAGATATGGGAGTATGAAGCCAAGCAATGTTTGAGAAACCATCAAAACTTTCGCAAGTCTGATACTCGAAACCAATAACTGGAATGGCTTAGGGGAAAAGTTCACATATCGTTGTAATCGGGCGAGCTTCTACTTTCAGATGCAACAGGAATTTCTCGAGTTCGTCAATCCGTTCGCGAGATATGGGAGTCTGAGTTTAAGGAATGGTCGAGAAACCATCAAAATTTTCGTAAGTCTGATACTCGGAACCAATAACTACAATGGCCTAGGCGAAAAATACACATACCCTTGTAATCGGGCGAGTTTCTACTTTCAGATGCAACAGGAATTTCTCGAGTTCGTCAATCCGTTCGCGAGATATGGGAGTTTGAAGTTGAGGAATGGTTGAGAAACCATCAAAATTTTCGCAAGTCTGATACTCGAAACCAATAACTGGAATGGCTTAGTGGAAAAGTACACACACCATTGTAATCGGGCGAGTTTCTGCTTTCAGATGCAACAGGAATTTCTCGAGTTCCTCATTCCGTTCGCGAGATATGGGAGTTTGAAGTTAAGGAATGGTTGGGAAACCATCAAAATTTTCGCATGTCTGATACTCGAAACCAATAACTACTATGGCCTAGGGCAAAAATACACATACCGTGGTAATCAGACGAGTTTCTGCTTTCAGATGCAACAGGAATTTCTCGAGCTCGTCAATCCGTTCGCGAGATATGGGAGTTTGAAGTTAAGGAATGGTTGAGAAACCATCAAAATTTTCGCTGGTCTGATACTCGAAACCAAGAGCTGCAAAGCCCTAGGGGAAAATTACACATACCTTTGTAACCGGGCGAGTTTATACTTTCAGATGCAACAGGAATTTCTCGAGCTCGTCAATCCGTTCGCGAGATATGGGAGTTTGAAGTTAAGGAATGGTTGAGAAACCATCAAAATTTCGGAAGTCTGATACTCGAAACCAATAACTACTATGGCCTAGGGCGAAAATACACATACCATTGTAATCGAGCGAGTTTCTTCTTTCAGATGCAACAGAAATTTCTCAAGTTCCTCATTCCGTTCGCGAGATATGGGAGTTTGAAGTTGAGGAATGGTTGGGAAACCATCAAAATTTTCGCAAGTCTGATACTCGAAACCAATAACTACAATGGCCTAGGGGAAAAATACACATACCGTTGTAATCGGGCGAGTTTCTACTTTCAGATGCAGCAGGAATTTCTCTAGTTCCTCATTCCGTTCGCGAGATATGGGAGTTTGAAGTAGAGGAATGGTTGAGAAACCATCAAAATTTTCGCAAGTCTGATACTCGAAACCAATAACTACAATAGCCTAGGAGAAAAATACACATACCGTTGTAATCGGGCGATATTCTACTTTCAGATGCAACAGGATTTTCTCGAGTTAGTCAATGCGTTCGCGAGATATGGGAGTTCGAAGTTAAGGAATGGTAGAGAAACCATCAAAATTTTCGCTGGTCTGATACTCGAAACCAATAACTGCTATGGCCTAGGGCAAAAATACATATACCGTTGTAATCGGGCGAGTTTCTGCTTTCAGATGAAACGGGAATTTCTCGAGTTCGTCAATCCGTTCGCGAGATATGGGAGTTTGAAATTAAGGAATGGTTGAGAAACCATCATAATTTTCGCAAATCTGATACTCGAAACCAATAACTAGTATGGCCTAGGGCAAAAATACACATACCGTTGTAATCTGGCGAGTTTCTGCTTTCAGATGCAATGGGAATTTCTCGAGTTCGTCAATCCGCTCGCGAGATATGGGAGTTCGAAGTTAAGGAATGGTAGAGAAACTATCAAAATTTTCGCTGGTCTGATACTCGAAACCAATAACTACCATGGCATAGGGGAAAAATACACATACCGTTGTAATCGGGCGAGTTTCTTCTTTCAGATGCAACAGAAATTTCTCGAGTTCCTCATTCCGTTCGCGAGATATGGGAGTTTGAAGTTGAGGAATGGTTGAGAAACCATCAAAATTTTCGCAAGTCTGATACTCGAAACCAATAACTGGAATGGCTTAGTGGAAAAGTACACACACCATTGTAATCGGGCGAGTTTCTGCTGTCAGTTGCAACAGGAATTTCTCGAGTTCCTCATTCCGTTCGCGAGATATGGGAGTTTGAAGTTAAGGAATGGTTGGGAAACCATCAAAATTTTCGCATGTCTGATATTCGAAACCAATAACTACAAAGCCCTAGGGGAAAGATACACATACCTTTGTAATCGGGCGAGTTTATACTTTCAGATGCAACAGGAATTTCTCGAGCTCGTCAATCCGTTCGCGAGATATGGGAGTTTAAAGTTAAGGAATGGTTGAGAAACCATCAAAATTTTCGCAAGTCTGATACTCGAAACCAATAACTACTATGGCCTAGGGCAAAAATACACATACCGTTGTAATCGGGTGAGTTTCTGCTTTCAGATGCAATGGGAATTTCTCGAGTTCGTCAATCCGCTCGCGAGATATGGGAGTTTGAAGTTAAGGAATGGTTGAGAAACCATCAAAATTTCGGAAGTCTGATACTCGAAACCAATAACTACTATGGCCTAGGGCAAAAATACACATACCATTGTAATCGAGCGAGTTTCTTCTTTCAGATGCAACAGGATTTTCTCGAGTTAGTCAATCCGTTCGCGAGATATAGGAGTTTGAAGTTAAGGAATGGTTGAGAAACCATCAAAATTTTCGCATGTCTGATACTCGAAACCAATAACTACTATGGCCTAGGGCAAAAATACACATACCGTGGTAATCAGACGAGTTTCTGCTTTCAGATGCAACAGGAATTTCTCGATTTCGTCAATCCGTTCGCGAGATATGGGAGTCTGAGGTTAAGGAATGGTTGAGAAACCGTCATAATTTTCGCAAATCTGATACTCGAAACCAATAACTAGTATGGCCTAGGGCAAAAATACACATACCGTTGTAATCTGGCGAGTTTCTGCTTTCAGATGCAATGGGAATTTCTCGAGTTCGTCAATCCGCTCGCGAGATATGGGAGTTTGAAGTTAAGGAATGGTTTAGAAACCATCAAAATTTCGTAAGTCTGATACTCGAAACCAATAACTACTATGGCCTAGGGCAAAAATACACATACCATTGTAATCGAGCGAGTTTCTTCTTTCAGATGCAACAGGATTTTCTCGAGTTAGTCAATCCGTTCGCGAGATATGGGAGTTTGAAGTTAAGGAATGGTTGAGAAAGCATCAAAATTTTCGCAAGTCTGATACTCGAAACCAATAACTACAATAGCCTAGGAGAAAAATACACATACCGTTGTAATCGGGCGAGTTACTACTTTCAGATGCAACAGGAATTTCTCGAGTTCGTCAATCCGTTCGCGAGATATGGGAGTTTGAAGTTAAGGAATGGTTTAGAAACCATCAAAATTTTCGTAAGTCTGATACTCGAAACCAATAACTACAATGGCATAGGGGAAAAATACACATACCTTTGTAACCGGGCGAGTTTATACTTTCAGATGCAACAGGAATTTCTCGAGCTCGTCAATCCGTTCGCGAGAAATGGGAGTTTGAAGATAAGGAATGGTTGAGAAACCATCAAAATTTTCGCAAGTCTGATACTCGAAACCAATAACTACTATGGCCTAGGGCAAAAATACACATACCGTTGTAATCGGGTGAGTTTCTGCTTTCAGATGCAATGGGAATTTCTCGAGTTCGTCAATCCGCTCGCGAGATATGGGAGTTTGAAGTTAAGGAATGGTTGAGAAACCATCAAAATTTTGGAAGTCTGATACTCGAAACCAATAACTACTATGGCCTAGGGCAAAAATACACATACCGTTGTAATCGGGTGAGTTTCTTCTTTCAGATGCAACAGGATTTTCTCGAGTTAGTCAATCCTTTCGCGAGATATGGGAGTTTGAAGTTAAGGAATGGTTGAGAAAGCATCAAAATTTTCGCAAGTCTGATACTCGAAACCAATAACTACAATAGCCTAGGAGAAAAATACACATACCGTTGTAATCGGGCGAGTTTCTACTTTCAGATGCAACAGGAATTTCTCGAGTTCGTCAATCCGTTCGCGAGATATGGGAGTTTGAAGTTAAGGAATGGTTTAGAAACCATCAAAATTTTCGTAAGTCTGATACTCGAAACCAATAACTACAATGGCATAGGGGAAAAATACACATACCTTTGTAATCGGGTGAGTTTCGCTTTCAGATGCAATGGGAATTACTCGAGTTCGTCAACCCGCTCGCTAGATATGGGAGTTTGAAGTTAAGGAATGGTTGAGAAACCATCAAAATTTCGGAAGTCTGATACTCGAAACCAATAACTACTATGGCCTAGGGCAAAAATACACATACCGTTGTAATCGGGTGAGTTTCGCTTTCAGATGCAATGGGAATTACTCGAGTTCGTCAATCCGCTCGCGAGATATGGGAGTTTGAAGTTAAGGAATGGTTGAGAAACCATCAAAATTTCGGATGTCTGATACTCGAAACCAATAACTACTATGGCCTAGGGCAAAAATACACATACCGTTGTAATCGGGCGAGTTTCTGCTTTCAGATGCAATGGGAATTTCTCGAGTTCGTCAATCCGCTCGCGAGATATGGGAGTTTGAAGTTAAGGAATGGTTGAGAAACCATCAAAATTTCGGAAGTATGATACTCGAAACCAATAACTACTATGGCCTAGGGCGAAAATACACATACCATTGTAATCGAGCGAGTTTCTTCTTTCAGATGCAACAGAAATTTCTCAAGTTCCTCATTCCGTTCGCGAGATATGGGAGTTTGAAGTTGAGGAATGGTTGAGAAATCATCAAAATTTTCGTAAGTCTGATACTCGAAACCAATAACTACAATGGCCTATGGGAAAAATACACACACCGTTGTAATCGGGCGTGTTTCTACTTTCAGATGCAGCAGGAATTTCTCGAGTTCCTCATTCCGTTCGCGAGATATGGGAGTTTGAAGTTGGGGAATGGTTGAGAAACCATCAAAATTTTCGCAAGTCTGATACACGAAACCAATAACTGGAATGGCTTAGTGGAAAAGTACACACACCATTGTAATCGGGCGAGTTTCTGCTTTCAGTTGCAACAGGAATTTCTCGAGTTCCTCATTCCGTTCGCGAGATATGGGAGTTTGAAGTTAAGGAATGGTTGGGAAACCATCAAAATTTTCGCATGTCTGATACTCGAAACCAATAACTACTATGGCCTAGGGCAAAAATACACATACCGTGGTAATCAGACGAGTTTCTGCTTTCAGATGCAACAGGAATTTCTCGAGCTCGTCAATCCGTTCGCGAGATATGGGAGTTTGAAGTTAAGGAATGGTTGAGAAACCATCAAAATTTTCGCTGGTCTGATACTCGAAACCAATAGCTACAAAGCCCTAGGGGAAAGATACACATACCTTTGTAATCGGGCGAGTTTATACTTTCAGATGCAACAGGAATTTCTCGAGCTCGTCAATCCGTTCGCGAGATATGGGAGTTTGAAGTTAAGGAACGGTTGAGAAACCATCAAAATTTTCGCAAGTCTGATACTCGAAACCAATAACTACAATAGCCTAGGAGAAAAATACACATACCGTTGTAATCGGGCGAGTTTCTACTTTCAGATGCAACAGGAATTTCTCGAGTTCGTCAATCCGTTCGCGAGATATGGGAGTTTGAAGTTAAGGAATGGTTTAGAAACCATCAAAATTTTCGTAAGTCTGATACTCGAAACCAATAACTACAATGGCATAGGGGAAAAATACACATACCTTTGTAACCGGGCGAGTTTATACTTTCTGATGCAACAGGAATTTCTCGAGCTCGTCAATCCGTTCGCGAGATATGGGAGTTTGAAGTTAAGGAATGGTTGAGAAACCATCAAAATTTTCGCATGTCTGATACTCGAAACCAATAACTACTATGGCCTAGGGCAAAAATACACATACCGTTGTAATCGGGTGAGTTTCGCTTTCAGATGCAATGGGAATTACTCGAGTTCGTCAATCCGCTCGCGAGATATGGGAGTTTGAAGTTAAGGAATGGTTGAGAAACCATCAAAATTTCGGAAGTCTGATACTCGAAACCAATAACTACTATGGCCTAGGGCAAAAATACACACACCGTTGTAATCGGGCGAGTTTCTGCTTTCAGATGCAATGGGAATTTCTCGAGTTCGTCAATCCGCTCGCGAGATATGGGAGTTTGAAGTTAAGGAATGGTTGAGAAACCATCAAAATTTCGGAAGTATGATACTCGAAACCAATAACTACTATGGCCTAGGGCGAAAATACACATACCATTGTAATCGAGCGAGTTTCTTCTTTCAGATGCAACAGAAATTTCTCAAGTTCCTCATTCCGTTCGCGAGATATGGGAGTTTGAAGTTGAGGAATGGTTGAGAAATCATCAAAATTTTCGTAAGTCTGATACTCGAAACCAATAACTACAATGGCCTAGGGGAAAAATACACATACCGTTGTAATCGGGCGTGTTTCTACTTTCAGATGCAGCAGGAATTTCTCGAGTTCCTCATTCCGTTCGCGAGATATGGGAGTTTGAAGTTGAGGAATGGTTGAGAAACCATCAAAATTTTCGCATGTCTGATACTCGAAACCAATAACTACTATGGCCTAGGGCAAAAATACACATACCGTGGTAATCAGACGAGTTTCTGCTTTCAGATGCAACAGGAATTTCTCGAGCTCGTCAATCCGTTCGCGAGATATGGGAGTTTGAAGTTAAGGAATGGTTGAGAAACCATCAAAATTTTCGCTGGTCTGATACTCGAAACCAATAGCTACAAAGCCCTAGGGGAAAGATACACATACCTTTGTAATCGGGCGAGTTTATACTTTCAGATGCAACAGGAATTTCTCGAGCTCGTCAATCCGTTCGCGAGATATGGGAGTTTGAAGTTAAGGAATGGTTGAGAAACCATCAAAATTTTCGCAAGTCTGATACTCGAAACCAATAACTACAATAGCCTAGGAGAAAAATACACATACCGTTGTAATCGGGCGATATTCTACTTTCAGATGCAACAGGATTTTCTCGAGTTAGTCAATGCGTTCGCGAGATATGGGAGTTCGAAGTTAAGGAATGGTAGAGAAACCATCAAAATTTTCGCATGTCTGATACTCGAAACCAATAACTACTATGGCCTAGGGCAAAAATAGACATACCGTTGTAATCGGGCGAGATTCTGCTTTCAGATGCAACAGGAATTTCTCGTGTTCGTCATTCCGTTCGCGAGATATGGGAGTTTGAAATTAAGGAATGGTTGAGAATCCATCAAAATTTTCGCAAATCTGATACTCGGAACCAATAACTACAATGGCCTAGGGGAAAAATACACATACCGTTGTAATCGGGCGCGTTTCTACTTTCAGATGCAACAGGAATTTCTCGAGTTCGTCAATCCGTTCGCGAGATATGGGAGTTTGAAGTGAAGGAATGGTTGTGAAACCATCAAAATTTTCGCAAGTCTGATACTCGAAACCAATAACTACTATGGCCTAAGGCAAAAATGCACATACCGTTGTAATCGGGCGAGTTTCTGCTTTCAGATGCAATAGGAATTTCTCGAGTTCGTCAATCCGTTCGCGAGATATGGGAGTTTGAAGTTATGGAATGGTTGAGAAACCATCAAAATTTTCGCAAATCTGATACTCGGAACCAATAACTACAATGGCCTAGGGGAAAAATACACATACCGTTGTAATCGGGCGCGTTTCTACTTTCAGATGCAACAGGAATTTCTCGAGTTCGTCAATCCGTTCGCGAGATGTGGGAGTTTGAAGTTAAGGAATGGTTGAGAAACCATCAAAGTTTTCGAAAGTCGGATAGTCGAAACCAATAACTGGAATGGCTTAGGGGAAAAGTACACACACCACTGTAATCGGGCGAGTTTCTACTTTCAGATGCAACAGGAATTTCTCGAGTTCGTCAATCCGTTAGCGAGATATGGGAGTTTGAAGTTAAGGCATGGTTGAGAAACCATCAAAATTTTCGCTAGTCTGATACTCGAAACCAATAACTGGAATGGCCTAGCGGAAAAATACACATGCCGTTGTAATCGGGCGTGTTTCTACTTTCAGATGCAACAGGAATTTCTCGAGTTCGTCAATCCGTTCGCGAGATATGGGAGTTTGAAGTTAAGGAATGGTTGAGAAACCATCAAAATTTTCGCAAGTCTGATACTCGAAACCAATACCTGGAATGGCCGAAGGGGAAAAATACACATACCGTTGTAATCGGGCGAGTTTCTACTTTCAGATGCAACAGGAATTTCTCGAGTTCGTCACTCCGTTCGCGAGATATGGGAGTTCGAAGTTAAGGAATGGTTGAGAAACCATCAAAATTTTCGCAAGTCTGATACTCGAAACCAATACCTGGAATGGCCGAAGGGGAAAAATACACATACCGTTGTAATCGGGCGAGTTTCTACTTTCAGATGCAACAGGAATTTCTCGAGTTCGTCACTCCGTTCGCGAGATATGGGAGTTCGAAGTTAAGGAATGGTTGAGGAACCATCAAAATTTTCGCAAGTCGGATACTGGAAACGAATAACTGGAATGGCCTAGGGGAAAAGTACACACACCATTGTAATCGGGCGAGTTTCTACTTTCAGATGCAACAGGAATTTCTCGAGTTCGTCAATCCGTTCGCGAGATATGGGAGTTCGAAGTTAAGGAATGGTTGAGGAACCATCAAAATTTTCGTAAGTCTGATACTCGAAACCAATAACTGGAATGGCCTAGGGGAAAAGTGCACACACCATTGTAATCGGGTGAGTTTCTACTTTCAGATGCAACAGGAATTTCTCGAGTTCGTCAATCCGTTCGCGAGATATGGGAGTTTGAAGTTAAGGAATGGTTGAGAAACCATCAAAATTTTCGTAAGTCTGATACTCGAAACCAATAACTACTATGGCCTAAGGCAAAAATACACATACCGTTGTAATGGGGCGAGATTCTGCTTTCAGATGCAACAGGAATTTCTCAAGTTCGTCAATCCGTTCGCGACATATGGGATTTTGAAGTTAAGGAATGGTTGAGAAACCATCAAAATTTTCGTAAGTCTGATACCCGAAATCAATAACTGGGATGGCCTAGGGGAAAAGTACACACACCATTGTAATCTGGTGAGTTTCTACTTTCAGATGCAACAGGAATTTCTCGAGTTCGTCAATGCCTTCGCGACATATGGGAGTTTGAAGTTAAGGAATGGTTGAGAAACCATCAAAATTTTCGAAAGTCGGATACTCGAAACCAATAACTGGAATGGCTTAGGGGAAAGGTACACACACCATTGCAATCGGGCGAGTTTCTACTTTCAGATGCAACAGGAATTTCTCGAGTTCGTCAATCCGTTAGCGAGATATGGGAGTTTGAAGTTAAGGAATGGTTGAGAAACCATCAAAATTTTCGCAAGTCTGATACTCGAAACCAATAACTACAATAGCCTAGGAGAAAAATACACATACCGTTGTAATCGGGCGATATTCTACTTTCAGATGCAACAGGATTTTCTCGAGTTAGTCATCCGTTCGCGAGATATGGGAGTTTGAAGTTATGGAATGGTTGAGAAACCATCAAAATTTTCGCAATTTGGATACTCGAAACCAATAACTGGAACGGCTTAGGGGAAAAGTACACACACCATTGTAATCGGGTGAGTTTCTACTTTCAGATGCAACAGGAATTTCTCGAGTTCGTCAATCCGTTCGCGAGATATGGGAGTTTGAAGTTAAGGAATGGTTGAGAAACCATCAAAATTTTCGTAAGTCTGATACTCGAAACCAATAACTACTATGGCCTAAGGCAAAAATACACATACCGTTGTAATGGGGCGAGATTCTGCTTTCAGATGCAACAGGAATTTCTCAAGTTCGTCAATCCGTTCGCGACATATGGGATTTTGAAGTTAAGGAATGGTTGAGAAACCATCAAAATTTTCGCAAGTCTGATACTCGAAACCAATAACTACTGTGGCCTAGGGCAAAAATACACATACCGTTGTAATCGGGCGAGATCTGCTTTCAGATGCAACAGGAATTTCTCGAGTTCGTCATCCGTTCGCGAGATATGGGAGTTTGAAGTTAAGGAATGGTTGAGAAACCATCAAAATTTTCGCAAGTCGGATACTGGAAACCAATAACTGGAATGGCCGAAGGGGAAAAATACACATACCGTTGTAATCGGGCGAGTTTCTACTTTCAGATGCAACAGGAATTTCCCGAGCTCGTCAATCCGTTCGCGAGATATGGGAGTTTGAAGTTAAGGAATGGTTGAGAAACCATCAAAATTTTCGCAAGTCTGATACTCGAAACCAATAACTACTATGGCCTAGGGCAAAAATACACAAACCGTTGTAATCGGACGAGTTACTGCTATCAGATGCAACAGGAATTTCTCGAGTTCGTCAATCCGTTCGCGAGATATGGGAGTTTGAATTTAAGGAATGGTTGAGAAACCATCAAAATTTTCGTAAGTCTGATACTCGAAACCAATAACTACTATGGCCTAAGGCAAAAATACACATACCGTTGTAATCGGGCGAGTTTCTGCTTTCAGATGCAAAAGGAATTTCTCGAGTTCGTCAATCTGTTCGCGAGATATGGGAGTTTGAAGATATGGAATGGTTGAGAAACCATCAAAATTTTCGCAAGTCTGATACTCGAAACCAATAGCTGGAATGGCCGAAGGGGAAAAATACACATACCGTTTTAATCGGGCGAGTTTCTACTTTCAGATGCAACAGGAATTTCTCGAGTTCGTCAATCCGTTCGCGAGATATGGGAGTTTGAAGTTATGGAATGGTTGAGAAACCATCAAAATTTTCGAAAGTCTGATACTCGAAACCAATAACTACTGTGGCCTAGGGCAAAAATACACATACCGTTGTAATCGGGCGAGATCTGCTTTCAGATGCTACAGGAATTTCTCGAGTTCGTCATCCGTTCGCGAGATATGGGAGTTTCAAGTTAAGGAATAGTTGAGAAACCATCAAAATTTTCGCAAGTCGGATACTGGAAACCAATAACTGGAATGGCCTAGGGGAAAGGTACACATACCGCTGTAATCGGGCTAGTTTCTACTTTCAGATACAACAGGAATTTCTCGAGTTCGTCAATCCGTTCGCGAGATATGGGAGTTTGAAATTAAGGAATGGTTGAGAAACCATCAAAATTTTCGCAAGTCTGATACTCGAAACCAATAACTGGAATGGCCGAAGGGGAAAAATACACATACCGTTGTAATCGGGCGAGTTTCTACTTTCAGATGCAACAGGAATTTCTCGAGTTCGTGAATCCGTTCGCGAGATATGGGAGTTTGAAGTTAAGGAATGGTTGAGAAACCATCAAAATTTTCGCAAGTCTGATACTGGAAACCAATAACTGGAATGGCCTAGGGGAAAAGTACACACACCATTGTAATCGGGTGAGTTTCTACTTTCAGATGCAACAGGAATTTCTGGAGTTCGTCAATCCGTTCGCGAGATATGGGAGTTTGAAGTTAAGGAATGGTTGAGAAACCATCAAAATTTTCGTAAGTCTGATACACGAAACCAATAACTACTATGGCCTAAGGCAAAAATACACATACCGTTGTAATGGGGCGAGATTCTGCTTTCAGATGCAACAGGAATTTCTCGAGTTCGTCAATCCGTTCGCGAGATATGGGAGTTCGAAGTTAAGGAATGGTTGAGGAACCATCAAAATTTTCGTAAGTCTGATACTCGAAACCAATAACTGGAATGGCCTAGGGGAAAAGTGCACACACCATTGTAATCGGGTGAGTTTCTACTTTCTGATGCAACAGGAATTTCTCGAGTTCGTCAATGCGTTCGCGAGATATGGGAGTTTGAAGTTAAGGAATGGTTGAGAAACCATCAAAATTTTCGCAAGTTGGATACTCGAAACCAATAACTGGAACGGCTTAGGGGAAAAGTACACACACCATTGTAATCGGGTGAGTTTCTACTTTCAGATGCAACAGGAATTTCTCGAGTTCGTCAATCCGTTCGCGAGATATGGGAGTTTGAAGTTAGGGAATGGTTGAGAAACCATCAAAATTTTCGTAAGTCTGACACTCGAAACCAATAACTACTATGGCCTAATGCAAAAATACACATACTGTTGTAATGGGGCGAGATTCTGCTTTCAGATGCAACAGGAATTTCTCAAGTTCGTCAATCCGTTCGCGAGATATGGGATTTTGAAGTTAAGGAATGGTTGAGAAACCATCAAAATTTTCGTAAGTCCGATACCCGAAATCAATAACTGGAATGGCCTAGGGGAAAAGTACACACACCATTGTAATCAGGTGAGTATCTACTTTCAGATGCAACAGGAATTTCTCGAGTTCGTCAATGCCTTCGCGACATATGGGAGTTTGAAGTTAAGGAATGGTTGAGAAACCATCAAAATTTTCGAAAGTCGGATACTCGAAACCAATAACTGGAATGGCTTAGGGGAAAAGTACACACACCATTGCAATCGGGCGAGTTTCTACTTTCAGATGCAACAGGAATTTCTCGAGTTCGTCAATCCGTTAGCGAGATATGGGAGTTTGAAGTTAAGGCATGGTTGAGAAACCATCAAAATTTTCGCAAGTCTGATACTCGAAACCAATAACTACTGTGGCCTAGGGCAAAAATACACATACCGTTGTAATCGGGCGAGATCTGCTTTCAGATGCAACATGAATTTCTCGAGTTCGTCATCCGTTCGCGAGATATGGGAGTTTGAAGTTAAGGAATGGTTGAGAAACCATCAAAATTTTCGCAAGTCGGATACTGGAAACCAATAACTACTGTGGCCTAGGGCAAAAATACACATACCGTTGTAATCGGGCGAGATCTGCTTTCAGATGCTACGGGAATTTCTCGAGTTCGTCATCCGTTCGCGAGATATGGGAGTTTGAAGTTAAGGAATAGTTGAGAAACCATCAAAATTTTCGCAAGTCGGATACTGGAAACCAATAACTGGAATGGCCTAGGGGAAAAGTACACACACCATTGTAATCGGGCGAGTTTCTACTTTCAGATGCAACAGGAATTTCTCGAGTTCGTCAATCCGTTCGCGAGATATGGGAGTTTGAAGTTAAGGAATGGTTGAGAAACCATCAAAATTTTCGTAAGTCTGACACTCGAAACCAATAACTACTATGGCCTAAGGCAAAAATACACATACCGTTGTAATCGGGCGAGTTTCTGCTTTCAGATGCAAAAGGAATTTCTCGAGTTCGTCAATCTGTTCGCGAGATATGGGAGTTTGAAGTTATGGAATGGTTGAGAAACCATCAAAATTTTCGCAAGTCTGATACTCGAAACCAATAAGTGGAATGGCCGAAGGGGAAAAATACACATACCGTTGTAATCGGGCGAGTTTCTACTTTCAGATGCAACAGGAATTTCTCGAGTTCGTCAATCCGTTCGCGAGATATGGGAGTTTGAAGTTATGGAATGGTTGAGAAACCATCAAAATTTTCGAAAGTCTGATACTCGAAACCAATAACTACTGTGGCCTAGGGCAAAAATACACATACCGTTGTAATCGGGCGAGATCTGCTTTCAGATGCTACAGGAATTTCTCGAGTTCGTCATCCGTTCGCGAGATATGGGAGTTTCAAGTTAAGGAATAATTGAGAAACCATCAAAATTTTCGCAAGTCGGATACTGGAAACCAATAACTGGAATGGCCTAGGGGAAAGGTACACATACCGCTGTAATCGGGCTAGTTTCTACTTTCAGATACAACAGGAATTTCTCGAGTTCGTCAATCCGTTCGCGAGATATGGGAGTTTGAAGTTAAGGAATGGTTGAGAAACCATCAAAGTTTTCGCAAGTCTGATACTCGAAACCAATAACTGGAATGGCCGAAGGGGAAAAATACACATACCGTTGTAATCGGGCGAGATTCTACTTTCAGATGCAACAGGAATTTCTCGAGTTCGTCAATCCGTTCGCGAGATATGGGAGTTTGAAGTTATGGAATGCTTGAGAAACCATCAAAATTTTCGCAAGTCTGATACTCGAAACCAATAACTAGTGTGGTCTAGGGCAAAAATACACATACCGTTGTAATCGGGCGAGATCTGCTTTCAGATGCAACAGGAATTTCTCGAGTTCGTCATCCGTTCGCGAGATATGGGAGTTTGAAGTTAAGGAATGGTTGAGAAACCATCAAAATTTTCGCAAGTCGGATACTGGAAACCAATAACTGGAATGGCCTCGGGGAAAAGTACACACACCATTGTAATCGGGCGAGTTTCTACTTTCAGATGCAACAGGAATTTCTCGAGTTCGTCAATGCGTTCGCGAGATATGGGAGGTTGAAGTTAAGGAATGGTTGAGAAACCATCAAAATTTTCGCAAGTTGGATACTCGAAACCAATAACTGGAACGGCTTAGGGGAAAAGTACACACACCATTGTAATCGGGTGAGTTTCTACTTTCAGATGCAACAGGAATTTCTCGAGTTCGTCAATCCGTTCGCGAGATATGGGAGTTTGAAGTTATGGAATGGTTGAGAAACCATCAAAATTTTCGCAAGTCTGATACTCGAAACCAAAAACTACTGTGGCCTAGGGCAAAAATACACATATCGTTGTAATCGGGCGAGATCTGCTTTCAGATGCAACAGGAATTTCTCGAGTTCGTCATCCGTTCGCGAGATATGGGAGTTTGAAGTTAAGGAGTGGTTGAGAAACCATCAAAATTTTCGAAAGTCTGATACTCGAAACCAATAACTACTGTGGCCTAGGGCAAAAATACACATACCGTTGTAATCGGGCGAGATCTGCTTTCAGATGCTACAGGAATTTCTCGAGTTCGTCATCCGTTCGCGAGATATGGGAGTTTGAAGTTAAGGAATAGTTGAGAAACCATCAAAATTTTCGCAAGTCGGATACTGGAAACCAGTAACTGGAATGACCTAGGGGAAAAGTACACATACCGTTGTAATCGGACGAGTTACTGCTATCAGATGCAACAGGAATTTCTCGAGTTCGTCAATCCGTTCGCGAGATATGGGAGTTTGAAGTTAAGGAATGGTTGAGAAACCATCAAAATTTTCGCAAGTCTGATACTCGAAACCAATAACTGGAATGGCCTAGGGGAAAAATACACATACCGTTGTAATCGGGCGAGTTTCTACTTTCAGATGCAACAGGAATTTCTCGAGTTCGTCAATCCGTTCGCGAGATATGGGAGTTTGAAGTTAAGGAATGGTTGAGAAACCATCAAAATTTTCGCAAGTCTGATACTCGAAACCAATAACTACTATGGCCTAGGGCAAAAATACACATACCGTTGTAATCGGACGAGTTACTGCTATCAGATGCAACAGGAATTTCTCGAGTTCGTCAATCCGTTCGCGAGATATGGGAGTTTGAAGTTAAGGAATGGTTGAGAAACCATCAAAATTTTCGTAAGTCTGATACTCGAAACCAATAACTACTATGGCCTAGGGCAAAAATACACATACCGGTGTAATCGGGCGAGATCTGCTTTCAGATGCAACAGGAATTTCTCGAGTTCGTCATCCGTTCGCGAGATATGGGAGTTTGAAGTTAAGGAATGGTTGAGAAACCATCAAAATTTTCGAAAGTCTGATACTCGAAACCAATAACTACTGTGGCCTAGGGCAAAAATACACATACCGTTGTAATCGGGCGAGATCTGCTTTCAGATGCTACGGGAATTTCTCGAGTTCGTCATCCGTTCGCGAGATATGGGAGTTTGAAGTTAAGGAATAGTTGAGAAACCATCAAAATTTTCGCAAGTCGGATACTGGAAACCAATCACTGGAATGGCCTAGGGGAAAAGTACACACACCATTGTAATCGGGCGAGTTTCTACTTTCAGATGCAACAGGAATTTCTCGAGTTCGTCTATCCGTTCGCGAGATATGGGAGTTTGAAGTTAAGGAATGGTTGAGAAACCATCAAAATTTTCGTAAGTCTGACACTCGAAACCAATAACTACTATGGCCTAAGGCAAAAATACACATACCGTTGTAATCGGGCGAGTTTCTGCTTTCAGATGCAAAAGGAATTTCTCGAGTTCGTCAATCTGTTCGCGAGATATGGGAGTTTGAAGTTATGGAATGGTTGAGAAACCATCAAAATTTTCGCAAGTCTGATACTCGAAACCAATAACTACTGTGGCCTAGGTCAAAAATACACATACCGGTGTAATCGGGCGAGATCTGCTTTCAGATGCAACAGGAATTTCTCGAGTTCGTCAATCCGTTCGCGAGATATGGGAGTTTGAAGTTAAGGAATGGTTGAGAAACCATCAAAATTTTCGCAAGTCTGATACTCGAAACCAATAACTACTATGGCCTAGGGCAAAAATACACATACCGTTGTAATCGGACGAGTTACTGCTATCAGATGCAACAGGAATTTCTCGAGTTCGTCAATCCGTTCGCGAGATATGGGAGTTTGAAGTTAAGGAATGGTTGAGAAACCATCAAAATTTTCGTAAGTCTGACACTCGAAACCAATAACTACTATGGCCTAAGGCAAAAATACACATACCGTTGTAATCGGGCGAGTTTCTGCTTTCAGATGCAACAGGAATTTCTCGAGTTCGTCAATCCGTTCGCTAGATATGGGAGTTTGAAGTTAAGGAATGGTTGAGAAACCATCAAAATTTTCGCAAGTCGGATACCGGAAACCAATAACTGGAATGGCCTAGGGGAAAAGTACACACACGATTGTAATCGGGCGAGTTTCTACTTTCAGATGCAACAGGAATTTCTCGAGTTCGTCAATCCGTTCGCGAGATATGGGAGTTTGAAGTTAAGGAATGGTTGAGAAACCATCAAAATTTTCGTAAGTCTGACACTCGAAACCAATAACTACTATGGCCTAAGGCAAAAATACACATACCGTTGTAATCGGGCGAGTTTCTGCTTTCAGATGCAAAAGGAATTTCTCGAGTTCGTCAATCTGTTCGCGAGATATGGGAGTTTGAAGTTATGGAATGGTTGAGAAACCATCAAAATTTTCGCAAGTCGGATACTGGAAACCAGTAACTGGAATGACCTAGGGGAAAAGTACACATACCGTTGTAATCGGACGAGTTACTGCTATCAGATGCAACAGGAATTTCTCGAGTTCGTCAATCCGTTCGCGAGATATGGGAGTTTGAAGTTAAGGAATGGTTGAGAAACCATCAAAATTTTCGCAAGTCTGATACTCGAAACCAATAACTGGAATGGCCTAGGGGAAAAATACACATACCGTTGTAATCGGGCGAGTTTCTACTTTCAGATGCAACAGGAATTTCTCGAGTTCGTCAATCCGTTCGCGAGATATGGGAGTTTGAAGTTAAGGAATGGTTGAGAAACCATCAAAATTTTCGCAAGTCTGATACTCGAAACCAATAACTACTATGGCCTAGGGCAAAAATACACATACCGTTGTAATCGGGCGAGTTTCTGCTTTCAGATGCAACAGGAATTTCTCGAGTTCGTCAATCCGTTCGCGAGATATGGGAGTTTGAAGTTAAGGAATGGTTGAGAAACCATCAAAATTTTCGCAAGTCTGATACTCGAAACCAATAACTACTATGGCCTAAGGCAAAAATACACATACCGTTGTAATGGGGCGAGATTCTGCTTTCAGATGCAACAGGAATTTCTCGAGTTCGTCAATCCGTTCGCGAGATGTGGGAGTTTGAAGTTAAGGAATGGTTGAGAAACCATCAAAATTTTCGCAAGTTGGATACTCGAAACCAATAACTGGAACGGCTTAGGGGAAAAGTACACACAACATTGTAATCGGGTGAGTTTCTACTTTCAGATGCAACAGGAATTTCTCGAGTTCGTCAATCCGTTCGCGAGATATGGGAGTTTGAAGTTATGGAATGGTTGAGAAACCATCAAAATTTTCGCAAGTCTGATACTCGAAACCAATAACTACTGTGGCCTAGGGCAAAAATACACATACCGTTGTAATCGGGCGAGATCTGCTTTCAGATGCAACAGGAATTTCTCGAGTTCGTCATCCGTTCGCGAGATATGGGAGTTTGAAGTTAAGGAATGGTTGAGAAACCATCAAAATTTTCGAAAGTCTGATACTCGAAACCAATAACTACTGTGGCCTAGGGCAAAAATACACATACCGTTGTAATCGGGCGAGATCTGCTTTCAGATGCTACGGGAATTTCTCGAGTTCGTCATCCGTTCGCGAGATATGGGAGTTTGAAGTTAAGGAATAGTTGAGAAACCATCAAAATTTTCGCAAGTCGGATACTGGAAACCAATAACTGGAATGGCCTAGGGGAAAAGTACACACACCATTGTAATCGGGCGAGTTTCTACTTTCAGATGCAACAGGAATTTCTCGAGTTCGTCAATCCGTTCGCGAGATATGGGAGTTTGAAGTTAAGGAATGGTTGAGAAACCATCAAAATTTTCGTAAGTCTGACACTCGAAACCAATAACTACTATGGCCTAAGGCAAAAATACACATACCGTTGTAATCGGGCGAGTTTCTGCTTTCAGATGCAAAAGGAATTTCTCGAGTTCGTCAATCTGTTCGCGAGATATGGGAGTTTGAAGTTATGGAATGGTTGAGAAACCATCAAAATTTTCGCAAGTCTGATACTCGAAACCAATAACTAATGTGGCCTAGGGCAAAAATACACATACCGGTGTAATCGGGCGAGATCTGCTTTCAGATGCAAAAGGAATTTCTCGAGTTCGTCAATCCGTTCGCGAGATATGGGAGTTTGAAGTTAAGGAATGGTTGAGAAACCATCAAAATTTTCGCAAGTCTGATACTCGAAACCAATAACTACTATGGCCTAGGGCAAAAATACACATACCGTTGTAATCGGGCGAGATCTGCTTTCAGATGCAACAGGAATTTCTCGAGTTCGTCATCCGTTCGCGAGATATGGGAGTTTGAAGTTAAGGAATGGTTGAGAAACCATCAAAATTTTCGAAAGTCTGATACTCGAAACCAATAACTACTGTGGCCTAGGGCAAAAATACACATACCGTTGTAATCGGGCGAGATCTGCTTTCAGATGCTACGGGAATTTCTCGAGTTCGTCATCCGTTCGCGAGATATGGGAGTTTGAAGTTAAGGAATAGTTGAGAAACCATCAAAATTTTCGCAAGTCGGATACTGGAAACCAATAACTGGAATGGCCTAGGGGAAAAGTACACACACCATTGTAATCGGGCGAGTTTCTACTTTCAGATGCAACAGGAATTTCTCGAGTTCGTCAATCCGTTCGCGAGATATGGGAGTTTGAAGTTAAGGAATGGTTGAGAAACCATCAAAATTTTCGTAAGTCTGACACTCGAAACCAATAACTACTATGGCCTAAGGCAAAAATACACATACCGTTGTAATCGGGCGAGTTTCTGCTTTCAGATGCAAAAGGAATTTCTCGAGTTCGTCAATCTGTTCGCGAGATATGGGAGTTTGAAGTTATGGAATGGTTGAGAAACCATCAAAATTTTCGCAAGTCTGATACTCGAAACCAATAACTAATGTGGCCTAGGGCAAAAATACACATACCGGTGTAATCGGGCGAGATCTGCTTTCAGATGCAACAGGAATTTCTCGAGTTCGTCAATCCGTTCGCGAGATATGTGAGTTTGAAGTTAAGGAATGGTTGAGAAACCATCAAAATTTTCGCAAGTCTGATACTCGAAACCAATAACTACTATGGCCTAGGGCAAAAATACACATACCGTTGTAATCGGACGAGTTACTGCTATCAGATGCAACAGGAATTTCTCGAGTTCGTCAATCCGTTCGCGAGATATGGGAGTTTGAAGTTAAGGAATGGTTGAGAAACCATCAAAATTTTCGTAAGTCTGATACTCGAAACCAATAACTACTATGGCCTAAGGCAAAAATACACATACCGTTGTAATCGGGCGAGTTTCTGCTTTCAGATGCAAAAGGAATTTCTCGAGTTCGTCAATCTGTTCGCGAGATATGGGAGTTTGAAGTTATGGAATGGTTGAGAAACCATCAAAATTTTCGCAAGTCTGATACTCGAAACCAATAACTACTGTGGCCTAGGGCAAAAATACACATACCGGTGTAATCGGGCGAGATCTGCTTTCAGATGCAACAGGAATTTCTCGAGTTCGTCATCCGTTCGCGAGATATGGGAGTTTGAAGTTAAGGAATGGTTGAGAAACCATCAAAATTTTCGAAAGTCTGATACTCGAAACCAATAACTACTGTGGCCTAGGGCAAAAATACACATACCGTTGTAATCGGGCGAGATCTGCTTTCAGATGCTACGGGAATTTCTCGAGTTCGTCATCCGTTCGCGAGATATGGGAGTTTGAAGTTAAGGAATAGTTGAGAAACCATCAAAATTTTCGCAAGTCGGATACTGGAAACCAATAACTGGAATGGCCTAGGGGAAAAGTACACACACCATTGTAATCGGGCGAGTTTCTACTTTCAGATGCAACAGGAATTTCTCGAGTTCGTCAATCCGTTCGCGAGATATGGGAGTTTGAAGTTAAGGAATGGTTGAGAAACCATCAAAATTTTCGTAAGTCTGACACTCGAAACCAATAACTACTATGGCCTAAGGCAAAAATACACATACCGTTGTAATCGGGCGAGTTTCTGCTTTCAGATGCAAAAGGAATTTCTCGAGTTCGTCAATCTGTTCGCGAGATATGGGAGTTTGAAGTTATGGAATGGTTGAGAAACCATCAAAATTTTCGCAAGTCTGATACTCGAAACCAATAACTACTGTGGCCTAGGGCAAGAATACACATACCGGTGTAATCGGGCGAGATCTGCTTTCAGATGCAACAGGAATTTCTCGAGTTCGTCATCCGTTCGCGAGATATGGGATTTTGAAGTTAAGGAATGGTTGAGAAACCATCAAAATTTTCGCAAGTCGGATTCCGGAAACCAATAACTGGAATGGCCTAGGGGAAAAGTACACACACCATTGTAATCGGGCGAGTTTCTACTTTCAGATGCAACAGGAATTTCTCGAGTTCGTCAATGCCTTCGCGACATATGGGAGTTTGAAGTTAAGGAATGGTTGAGAAACCATCAAAATTTTCGTAAGTCTGACACTCGAAACCAATAACTACTATGGCCTAAGGCAAAAATACACATACCGTTGTAATGGGGCGAGATTCTGCTTTCAGATGCAACAGGAATTTCTCGAGTTCGTCAATCCGTTCGCGAGATATGGGAGTTCGAAGTTAAGGAATGGTTGAGGAACCATCAAAATTTTCGTAAGTCTGATACTCGAAACCAATAACTGGAATGGCCTAGGGGAAAAGTACACATACCGTTGTAATCGGACGAGTTACTGCTATCAGATGCAACAGGAATTTCTCGAGTTCGTCAATCCGTTCGCGAGATATGGGAGTTTGAAGTTAAGGAATGGTTGAGAAACCATCAAAATTTTCGTAAGTCTGACACTCGAAACCAATAACTACTATGGCCTAAGGCAAAAATACACATACCGTTGTAATCGGGCGAGTTTCTGCTTTCAGATGCAAAAGGAATTTCTCGAGTTCGTCAATCTGTTCGCGAGATATGGGAGTTTGAAGTTATGGAATGGTTGAGAAACCATCAAAATTTTCGCAAGTCTGATACTCGAAACCAATAACTACTGTGGCCTAGGGCAAAAATACACATACCGTTGTAATCGGGCGAGATCTGCTTTCAGATGCTACGGGAATTTCTCGAGTTCGTCATCCGTTCGCGAGATATGGGAGTTTGAAGTTAAGGAATAGTTGAGAAACCATCAAAATTTTCGCAAGTCGGATACTGGAAACCAATCACTGGAATGGCCTAGGGGAAAAGTACACACACCATTGTAATCGGGCGAGTTTCTACTTTCAGATGCAACAGGAATTTCTCGAGTTCGTCTATCCGTTCGCGAGATATGGGAGTTTGAAGTTAAGGAATGGTTGAGAAACCATCAAAATTTTCGTAAGTCTGACACTCGAAACCAATAACTACTATGGCCTAAGGCAAAAATACACATACCGTTGTAATCGGGCGAGTTTCTGCTTTCAGATGCAAAAGGAATTTCTCGAGTTCGTCAATCTGTTCGCGAGATATGGGAGTTTGAAGTTATGGAATGGTTGAGAAACCATCAAAATTTTCGCAAGTCTAATACTCGAAACAAATAACTACTGTGGCCTAGGGCAAAAATACACATACCGTTGTAATCGGGCGAGATCTGCTTTCAGATGCAACAGGAATTTCTCGAGTTCGTCATCCGTTCGCGACATATGGGAGTTTGAAGTTAAGGAATGGTTGAGAAGCCATCAAAATTTTCGTAAGTCTGATACTCGAAACCAATAACTACTATGGCCTAAGGCAAAAATACACATACCGTTGTAATCGGGCGAGTTTCTGCTTTCAGATGCAACAGGAATTTCTCGAGTTCGTCAATCCGTTCGCGAGATATGGGAGTTTGAAGTTAAGGAATGGTTGAGAAACCATCAAAATTTTCGTAATTCTGATACTCGAAACCAATAACTACTATGGCCTAAGGCAAAAATACACATACCGTTGTAATCGGGCGAGTTTCTGCTTTCAGATGCAAAAGGAATTTCTCGAGTTCGTCAATCTGTTCGCGAGATATGGGAGTTTGAAGTTATGGAATGGTTGAGAAACCATCAAAATTTTCGCAAGTCTGATACTCGAAACCAATAACTACTGTGGCCTAGGGCAAAAATACACATACCGGTGTAATCGGGCGAGATCTGCTTTCAGATGCAACAGGAATTTCTCGAGTTCGTCATCCGTTCGCGAGATATGGGAGTTTGAAGTTAAGGAATGGTTGAGAAACCATCAAAATTTTCGAAAGTCTGATACTCGAAACCAATAACTACTGTGGCCTAGGGCAAAAATACACATACCGTTGTAATCGGGCGAGATCTGCTTTCAGATGCTACGGGAATTTCTCGAGTTCGTCATCCGTTCGCGAGACATGGGAGTTTGAAGTTAAGGAATAGTTGAGAAACCATCAAAATTTTCGCAAGTCGGATACTGGAAACCAATAACTGGAATGGCCTAGGGGAAAAGTACACACACCATTGTAATCGGGCGAGTTTCTACTTTCAGATGCAACAGGAATTTCTCGAGTTCGTCAATCCGTTCGCGAGATATGGGAGTTTGAGGTTAAGGAATGGTTGAGAAACCATCAAAATTTTCGTAAGTCTGACACTCGAAACCAATAACTACTATGGCCTAAGGCAAAAATACACATACCGTTGTAATCGGGCGAGTTTCTGCTTTCAGATGCAAAAGGAATTTCTCGAGTTCGTCAATCTGTTCGCGAGATATGGGAGTTTGAAGTTATGGAATGGTTGAGAAACCATCAAAATTTTCGCAAGTCTGATACTCGAAACCAATAACTACTGTGGCCTAGGGCAAGAATACACATACCGGTGTAATCGGGCGAGATCTGCTTTCAGATGCAACAGGAATTTCTCGAGTTCGTCATCCGTTCGCGAGATATGGGATTTTGAAGTTAAGGAATGGTTGAGAAACCATCAAAATTTTCGCAAGTCGGATTCCGGAAACCAATAACTGGAATGGCCTAGGGGAAAAGTACACACACCATTGTAATCGGGCGAGTTTCTACTTTCAGATGCAACAGGAATTTCTCGAGTTCGTCAATGCCTTCGCGACATATGGGAGTTTGAAGTTAAGGAATGGTTGAGAAACCATCAAAATTTTCGTAAGTCTGACACTCGAAACCAATAACTACTATGGCCTAAGGCAAAAATACACATACCGTTGTAATGGGGCGAGATTCTGCTTTCAGATGCAACAGGAATTTCTCGAGTTCGTCAATCCGTTCGCGAGATATGGGAGTTCGAAGTTAAGGAATGGTTGAGGAACCATCAAAATTTTCGTAAGTCTGATACTCGAAACCAATAACTGGAATGGCCTAGGGGAAAAGTACACATACCGTTGTAATCGGACGAGTTACTGCTATCAGATGCAACAGGAATTTCTCGAGTTCGTCAATCCGTTCGCGAGATATGGGAGTTTGAAGTTAAGGAATGGTTGAGAAACCATCAAAATTTTCGTAAGTCTGACACTCGAAACCAATAACTACTATGGCCTAAGGCAAAAATACACATACCGTTGTAATCGGGCGAGTTTCTGCTTTCAGATGCAAAAGGAATTTCTCGAGTTCGTCAATCTGTTCGCGAGATATGGGAGTTTGAAGTTATGGAATGGTTGAGAAACCATCAAAATTTTCGCAAGTCTGATACTCGAAACCAATAACTACTGTGGCCTAGGGCAAGAATACACATACCGGTGTTATCGGGCGTAATCTGCTTTCAGATGCAACAGGAATTTCTCGAGTTCGTCATCCGTTCGCGAGATATGGGAGTTTGAAGTTAAGGAATGGTTGAGAAACCATCAAAATTTTCGCAAGTCGGATACCGGAAACCAATAACTGGAATGGCCTAGGGGAAAAGTACACACACCATTGTAATCGGGCGAGTTTCTACTTTCAGATGCAACAGGAATTTCTCGAGTTCGTCAATCCGTTCGCGAGATATGGGAGTTTGAAGTTAAGGAATGGTTGAGAAACCATCAAAATTTTCGCAAGTCTGATACTCGAAACCAATAACTGGAATGGCCGAAGGGGAAAAATACACATACCCTTGAAATTGGGCGAGTTTCTACTTTCAGATGCAACAGGAATTTCTCGAGTTCGTCAATCCGTTCGCGAGATATGGGAGTTCGAAGTTAAGGAATGGTTGAGGAACCATCAAAATTTTCGTAAGTCTGATACTCGAAACCAATAAGTGGAATGGCCTAGGGGAAAAATACACATACCGTTGTAATCGGCGAGTTTCTACTTTCAGATGCAACAGGAATTTCTCGAGTTCGTCAATCCGTTCGCGAGATATGGGAGTTTGAAGTTAAGGAATGGTTGAGAAACCATCAAAATTTTCGTAAGTCTGATAATGGAAACCAATAACTGGAATGGCCTAGGGGAAAAGTACACACACCATTGTAATCGGGCGAGTTTCTACATTCAGATGCAACAGGAATTTCTCGAGTTCGTCAATCCGTTCGCGAGATATGGGAGTTTGAAGTTAAGGAATGGTTGAGAAACCATCAAAATTTTCGTAAGTCTGACACTCGAAACCAATAACTACTATGGCCTAGGGCAAAAATACACATACCGTTGTAATCGGGCGAGATCTGCTTTCAGATGCTACAGGAATTTCTCGAGTTCGTCATCCGTTCGCGAGATATGGGAGTTTGAAGTTAAGGAATAGTTGAGAAACCATCAAAATTTGCGCAAGTCGGATACTGGAAACCAGTAACTGGAATGACCTAGGGGAAAAGTACACATACCGTTGTAATCGGGCGAGTTTCTACTTTCAGATACAACAGGAATTTCTCGAGTTCGTCAATCCGTTCGCGAGATATGGGAGTTTGAAGTTAAGGAATGGTTGAGAATCCATCAAAATTTTCGCAAGTCTGATACTCGAAACCAATAACTGGAATGGCCGAAGGGGAAAAAGTACACATACCGTTGTAATCGGGCGAGTTTCTACTTTCAGATGCAACAGGAATTTCTCGAGTTCGTCAATCCGTTCGCGAGATATGGGAGTTTGAAGTTAAGGAATGGTTGAGAAACCATCAAAATTTTCGCAAGTCTGATACTCGAAACCAATAACTTCTATGGCCTAGGGCAGAAATACACATACCGTTGTAATCGGACGAGTTACTGCTATCAGATGCAACAGGAATTTCTCGAGTTCGTCAATCCGTTCGCGAGATATGGGAGTTTGAAGTTAAGGAATGGTTGAGAAACCATCAAAATTTTCGTAAGTCTGATAATGGAAACCAATAACTGGAATGGCCTAGGGGAAAAGTACACACACCATTGTAATCGGGCGAGTTTCTACTTTCAGATGCAACAGGAATTTCTCGAGTTCGTCAATCCGTTCGCGAGATATGGGAGTTTGAAGTTAAGGAATGGTTGAGAAACCATCAAAATTTTCGCAAGTCTGATACTCGAAACCAATAACTTCTATGGCCTAGGGCAGAAATACACATACCGTTGTAATCGGACGAGTTACTGCTATCAGATGCAACAGGAATTTCTCGAGTTCGTCAATCCGTTCGCGAGATATGGGAGTTTGAAGTTAAGGAATGGTTGAGAAACCATCAAAATTTTCGCAAGTCTGATACTCGAAACCAATAACTACTGTGGCCTAGGGCAAAAATACACATACCGGTGTAATCGGGCGAGATCTGCTTTCAGATGCAACAGGAATTTCTCGAGTTCGTCATCCGTTCGCGAGATATGGGAGTTTGAAGTTAAGGAATGGTTGAGAAACCATCAAAATTTTCGCAAGTCTGATACTCGAAACCAATAACTACTATGGCCTAAGGCAAAAATACACATACCGTTGTAATGGGGCGAGATTCTGCTTTCAGATGCAACAGGAATTTCTCGAGTTCGTCAATGCCTTCGCGACATATGGGAGTTTGAAGTTACGGAATGGTTGAGAAACCATCAAAATTTTCGTAAGTCTGACACTCGAAACCAATAACTGGAATGGCCTAGGGGAAAAGTACACACACCATTGTAATCGGGCGAGTTTCTACTTTCAGATGCAACAGGAATTTCTCGAGTTCGTCAATGCCTTCGCGACATATGGGAGTTTGAAGTTACGGAATGGTTGAGAAACCATCAAAATTTTCGCAAGTCTGATACTCGAAACCAATAACTACTATGGCCTAAGGCAAAAATACACATACCGTTGTAATCGGGCGAGTTTCTGCTTTCAGATGCAAAAGGAATTTCTTGAGTTCGTCAATCTGTTCACGAGATATGGGAGTTTGAAGTTATGGAATGGTTAAGAAACCATCAAAATTTTCGCAAGTCTGATACTCGAAACCAATAACTACTGTGGCCTAGGGCAAAAATACACATACCGTTGTAATCGGGCGAGATCTGCTTTCAGATGCTACAGGAATTTCTCGAGTTCGTCATCCGTTCGCGAGATATGGGAGTTTGAAGTTAAGGAATAGTTGAGAAACCATCAAAATTTGCGCAAGTCGGATACTGGAAACCAGTAACTGGAATGACCTAGGGGAAAAGTACACATACCGTTGTAATCGGGCGAGTTTCTACTTTCAGATACAACAGGAATTTCTCGAGTTCGTCAATCCGTTCGCGAGATATGGGAGTTTGAAGTTAAGGAATGGTTGAGAAACCATCAAAATTTTCGCAAGTCTGATACTCGAAACCAATAACTACTGTGGCCTAGGGCAAAAATACACATACCGGTGTAATCGGGCGAGATCTGCTTTCAGATGCAACAGGAATTTCTCGAGTTCGTCATCCGTTCGCGAGATATGGGAGTTTGAAGTTAAGGAATGGTTGAGAAACCATCAAAATTTTCGCAAGTCTGATACTCGAAACCAATAACTACTATGGCCTAAGGCAAAAATACACATACCGTTGTAATGGGGCGAGATTCTGCTTTCAGATGCAACAGGAATTTCTCGAGTTCGTCAATGCCTTCGCGACATATGGGAGTTTGAAGTTAAGGAATGGTTGAGAAACCATCAAAATTTTCGCAAGTCGGATACTGGAAACCAATAACTGGAATGGCCTAGGGGAAAAGTACACACACCATTGTAATCGGGCGAGATTCTACTTTCAGATGCAACAGGAATTTCCCGAGTTCGTCAATCCGTTAGCGAGATATGGGAGTTTGAAGTTAAGGCATGGTTGAGAAACCATAAAAATTTTCGCAAGTCTGATACTCGAAACCAATAAATGGAATGGCCTAGGGGAAAAATACACATACCATTGTAATCGGCGAGTTTCTACTTTCAGATGCAACAGGAATTTCTCGAGTTCGTCAATCCGTTCGCGAGATATGGGAGTTTGAAGTTAAGGAATGGTTGAGAAACCATCAAAATTTTCGTAAGTCTGATAATGGAAACCAATAACTGGAATGGCCTAGGGGAAAAGTACACACACCATTGTAATCGGGCGAGTTTCTACATTCAGATGCAACAGGAATTTCTCGAGTTCGTCAATCCGTTCGCGAGATATGGGAGTTTGAAGTTAAGGAATGGTTGAGAAACCATCAAAATTTTCGTAAGTCTGACACTCGAAACCAATAACTACTATGGCCTAGGGCAAAAATACACATACCGTTGTAATCGGGCGAGATCTGCTTTCAGATGCTACAGGAATTTCTCGAGTTCGTCATCCGTTCGCGAGATATGGGAGTTTGAAGTTAAGGAATAGTTGAGAAACCATCAAAATTTGCGCAAGTCGGATACTGGAAACCAGTAACTGGAATGACCTAGGGGAAAAGTACACATACCGTTGTAATCGGGCGAGTTTCTACTTTCAGATACAACAGGAATTTCTCGAGTTCGTCAATCCGTTCGCGAGATATGGGAGTTTGAAGTTAAGGAATGGTTGAGAATCCATCAAAATTTTCGCAAGTCTGATACTCGAAACCAATAACTGGAATGGCCGAAGGGGAAAAAGTACACATACCGTTGTAATCGGGCGAGTTTCTACTTTCAGATGCAACAGGAATTTCTCGAGTTCGTCAATCCGTTCGCGAGATATGGGAGTTTGAAGTTAAGGAATGGTTGAGAAACCATCAAAATTTTCGCAAGTCTGATACTCGAAACCAATAACTTCTATGGCCTAGGGCAGAAATACACATACCGTTGTAATCGGACGAGTTACTGCTATCAGATGCAACAGGAATTTCTCGAGTTCGTCAATCCGTTCGCGAGATATGGGAGTTTGAAGTTAAGGAATGGTTGAGAAACCATCAAAATTTTCGTAAGTCTGATAATGGAAACCAATAACTGGAATGGCCTAGGGGAAAAGTACACACACCATTGTAATCGGGCGAGTTTCTACTTTCAGATGCAACAGGAATTTCTCGAGTTCGTCAATCCGTTCGCGAGATATGGGAGTTTGAAGTTAAGGAATGGTTGAGAAACCATCAAAATTTTCGCAAGTCTGATACTCGAAACCAATAACTACTGTGGCCTAGGGCAAAAATACACATACCGGTGTAATCGGGCGAGATCTGCTTTCAGATGCAACAGGAATTTCTCGAGTTCGTCATCCGTTCGCGAGATATGGGAGTTTGAAGTTAAGGAATGGTTGAGAAACCATCAAAATTTTCGCAAGTCTGATACTCGAAACCAATAACTACTATGGCCTAAGGCAAAAATACACATACCGTTGTAATGGGGCGAGATTCTGCTTTCAGATGCAACAGGAATTTCTCGAGTTCGTCAATGCCTTCGCGACATATGGGAGTTTGAAGTTACGGAATGGTTGAGAAACCATCAAAATTTTCGTAAGTCTGACACTCGAAACCAATAACTGGAATGGCCTAGGGGAAAAGTACACACACCATTGTAATCGGGCGAGTTTCTACTTTCAGATGCAACAGGAATTTCTCGAGTTCGTCAATGCCTTCGCGACATATGGGAGTTTGAAGTTACGGAATGGTTGAGAAACCATCAAAATTTTCGCAAGTCTGATACTCGAAACCAATAACTACTATGGCCTAAGGCAAAAATACACATACCGTTGTAATCGGGCGAGTTTCTGCTTTCAGATGCAAAAGGAATTTCTTGAGTTCGTCAATCTGTTCACGAGATATGGGAGTTTGAAGTTATGGAATGGTTAAGAAACCATCAAAATTTTCGCAAGTCTGATACTCGAAACCAATAACTACTGTGGCCTAGGGCAAAAATACACATACCGTTGTAATCGGGCGAGATCTGCTTTCAGATGCTACAGGAATTTCTCGAGTTCGTCATCCGTTCGCGAGATATGGGAGTTTGAAGTTAAGGAATAGTTGAGAAACCATCAAAATTTGCGCAAGTCGGATACTGGAAACCAGTAACTGGAATGACCTAGGGGAAAAGTACACATACCGTTGTAATCGGGCGAGTTTCTACTTTCAGATACAACAGGAATTTCTCGAGTTCGTCAATCCGTTCGCGAGATATGGGAGTTTGAAGTTAAGGAATGGTTGAGAAACCATCAAAATTTTCGCAAGTCTGATACTCGAAACCAATAACTTCTATGGCCTAGGGCAGAAATACACATACCGTTGTAATCGGACGAGTTACTGCTATCAGATGCAACAGGAATTTCTCGAGTTCGTCAATCCGTTCGCGAGATATGGGAGTTTGAAGTTAAGGAATGGTTGAGAAACCATCAAAATTTTCGTAAGTCTGATAATGGAAACCAATAACTGGAATGGCCTAGGCGAAAAGTACACACACCATTGTAATCGGGCGAGTTTCTACTTTCAGATGCAACAGGAATTTCTCGAGTTCGTCAATCCGTTCGCGAGATATGGGAGTTTGAAGTTAAGGAATGGTTGAGAAACCATCAAAATTTTCGCAAGTCTGATACTCGAAACCAATAACTACTGTGGCCTAGGGCAAAAATACACATACCGGTGTAATCGGGCGAGATCTGCTTTCAGATGCAACAGGAATTTCTCGAGTTCGTCATCCGTTCGCGAGATATGGGAGTTTGAAGTTAAGGAATGGTTGAGAAACCATCAAAATTTTCGCAAGTCTGATACTCGAAACCAATAACTACTATGGCCTAAGGCAAAAATACACATAGCGTTGTAATGGGGCGAGATTCTGCTTTCAGATGCAACAGGAATTTCTCGAGTTCGTCAATGCCTTCGCGACATATGGGAGTTTGAAGTTACGGAATGGTTGAGAAACCATCAAAATTTTCGTAAGTCTGACACTCGAAACCAATAACTGGAATGGCCTAGGGGAAAAGTACACACACCATTGTAATCGGGCGAGTTTCTACTTTCAGATGCAACAGGAATTTCTCGAGTTCGTCAATGCCTTCGCGACATATGGGAGTTTGAAGTTACGGAATGGTTGAGAAACCATCAAAATTTTCGCAAGTCTGATACTCGAAACCAATAACTACTATGGCCTAAGGCAAAAATACACATACCGTTGTAATCGGGCGAGTTTCTGCTTTCAGATGCAAAAGGAATTTCTTGAGTTCGTCAATCTGTTCACGAGATATGGGAGTTTGAAGTTATGGAATGGTTAAGAAACCATCAAAATTTTCGCAAGTCTGATACTCGAAACCAATAACTACTGTGGCCTAGGGCAAAAATACACATACCGTTGTAATCGGGCGAGATCTGCTTTCAGATGCCACAGGAATTTCTCGAGTTCGTCATCCGTTCGCGACATATGGGAGTTTGAAGTTAAGGAATGGTTGAGAAACCATCAAAATTTTCGCAAGTCGGATACTGGAAACCAATAACTGGAATGGCCTAGGGGAAAAGTACACACACCATTGTAATCGGGCGGGTTTCTACTTTCAGATGCAACAGGAATTTCTCGAGTTCGTCAATCCGTTAGCGAGATATGGGAGTTTGAAGTTAAGGCATGGTTGAGAAACCATCAAAATTTTCGCAAGTCTGATACTCCAAACCAATAAATGGAATGGCCTAGGGGAAAAATACACATACCGTTGTAATCGGCGAGCTTCTACTTTCAGATGCAACAGGAATTTCTCGAGTTCGTCAATCCGTTCGCGAGATATGGGAGTTTGAAGTTAAGGAATGGTTGAGAAACCATCAAAATTTTCGTAAGTCTGATAATGGAAACCAATAACTGGAATGGCCTAGGGGAAAAGTACACACACCATTGTAATCGGGCGAGTTTCTACATTCAGATGCAACAGGAATTTCTCGAGTTCGTCAATCCGTTCGCGAGATATGGGAGTTTGAAGTTAAGGAATGGTTGAGAAACCATCAAAATTTTCGTAAGTCTGACACTCGAAACCAATAACTACTATGGCCTAGGGCAAAAATACACATACCGTTGTAATCGGGCGAGATCTGCTTTCAGATGCTACAGGAATTTCTCGAGTTCGTCATCCGTTCGCGAGATATGGGAGTTTGAAGTTAAGGAATAGTTGAGAAACCATCAAAATTTGCGCAAGTCGGATACTGGAAACCAGTAACTGGAATGACCTAGGGGAAAAGTACACATACCGTTGTAATCGGGCGAGTTTCTACTTTCAGATACAACAGGAATTTCTCGAGTTCGTCAATCCGTTCGCGAGATATGGGAGTTTGAAGTTAAGGAATGGTTGAGAAACCATCAAAATTTTCGCAAGTCTGATACTCGAAACCAATAACTGAAATGGCCGAAGGGGAAAAATACACATACCGTTGTAATCGGGCGAGTTTCTACTTTCAGATGCAACAGGAATTTCTCGAGTTCGTCAATCCGTTCGCGAGATATGGGAGTTTGAAGTTAAGGAATGGTTGAGAAACCATCAAAATTTTCGCAAGTCTGATACTCGAAACCAATAACTTCTATGGCCTAGGGCAGAAATACACATACCGTTGTAATCGGACGAGTTACTGCTATCAGATGCAACAGGAATTCCTCGAGTTCGTCAATCCGTTCGCGAGATATGGGAGTTTGAAGTTAAGGAATGGTTGAGAAACCATCAAAATTTTCGTAAGTCTGATAATGGAAACCAATAACTGGAATGGCCTAGGGGAAAAGTACACACACCATTGTAATCGGGCGAGTTTCTACTTTCAGATGCAACAGGAATTTCTCGAGTTCGTCAATCCGTTCGCGAGATATGGGAGTTTGAAGTTAAGGAATGGTTGAGAAACCATCAAAATTTTCGCAAGTCTGATACTCGAAACCAATAACTACTGTGGCCTAGGGCAAAAATACACATACCGGTGTAATCGGGCGAGATCTGCTTTCAGATGCAACAGGAATTTCTCGAGTTCGTCATCCGTTCGCGAGATATGGGAGTTTGAAGTTAAGGAATGGTTGAGAAACCATCAAAATTTTCGCAAGTCTGATACTCGAAACCAATAACTACTATGGCCTAAGGCAAAAATACACATACCGTTGTAATGGGGCGAGATTCTGCTTTCAGATGCAACAGGAATTTCTCGAGTTCGTCAATGCCTTCGCGACATATGGGAGTTTGAAGTTACGGAATGGTTGAGAAACCATCAAAATTTTCGTAAGTCTGACACTCGAAACCAATAACTGGAATGGCCTAGGGGAAAAGTACACACACCATTGTAATCGGGCGAGTTTCTACTTTCAGATGCAACAGGAATTTCTCGAGTTCGTCAATGCCTTCGCGACATATGGGAGTTTGAAGTTACGGAATGGTTGAGAAACCATCAAAATTTTCGCAAGTCTGATACTCGAAACCAATAAATGGAATGGCCTAGGGGAAAAGTACACACACCATTGTAATCGGGCGAGTTTCTACTTTCAGATGCAACAGGAATTTCTCGAGTTCGTCAATGCCTTCGCGACATATGGGAGTTTGAAGTTACGGAATGGTTGAGAAACCATCAAAATTTTCGTAAGTCTGACACTCGAAACCAATAACTACTGTGGCCTAGGGCAAAAATACACATACCGTTGTAATCGGGCGAGATCTGCTTTCAGATGCAACAGGAATTTCTCGAGTTCGTCATCCGTTCGCGACATATGGGAGTTTGAAGTTAAGGAATGGTTGAGAAACCATCAAAATTTTCGCAAGTCGGATACTGGAAACCAATAACTGGAATGGCCTAGGGGAAAAGTACACACACCATTGTAATCGGGCGAGTTTCTACTTTCAGATGCAACAGGAACTTCTCGAGTTCGTCAATCCGTTAGCGAGATATGGGAGTTTGAAGTTAAGGCATGGTTGAGAAACCATCAAAATTTTCGCAAGTCTGATACTCGAAACCAATAAATGGAATGGCCTAGGGGAAAAGTACACACACCATTGTAATCGGGCGAGTTTCTACTTTCAGATGCAACAGGAATTTCTCGAGTTCGTCAATGCCTTCGCGACATATGGGAGTTTGAAGTTACGGAATGGTTGAGAAACCATCAAAATTTTCGTAAGTCTGACACTCGAAACCAATAACTACTATGGCCTAAGGCAAAAATACACATACCGTTGGAATGGGGCGAGATTCTGCTTTCAGATGCAACAGGAATTTCTCGAGTTCGTCAATCCGTTCGCGAGATATGGGAGTTCGAAGTTAAGGAATGGTTGAGGAACCATCAAAATTTTCGTAAGTCTGATACTCGAAATCAATAACTGGAATGGCCTAGGGGAAAAGTACACACACCATTGTAATCGGGTGAGTTTCTACTTTCAGATGCAACAGGAATTTCTCGAGTTCGTCAATGCATTCGCGACATATGGGAGTTTGAAGTTAAGGAATGGTTGAGAAACAATCAAAATTTTCGCAAGTCGGATAATCGAAACCAATAATTGGAATGGCTTAGGGGAAAAGTACACACACCATTGTAATCGGGCGAGTTTCTAATTTCAGATGCAACAGGAATTTCTCGAGTTCGTCAATCCGTTAGCGAGATATGGGAGTTTGAAGTTAAGGCACGGTTGAGAAGCCATCAAAATTTTCGCAAGTCTGATACTCGAAACCAATAACAGGAATGGCCTAGGGGAAAAATACACATACCGTTGTAATCGGGCGAGTTTCTACTTTCAGATGCAACAGGAATTTCTCGAGTTCGTCAATCCGTTCGCGAAATATGGGAGTTTGAAGTTAAGGAATGGTTGAGAAACCATCAAAATTTTCGCAAGTCTGATACTCGAAACCAATAACTGGAATGGCCGAAGGGGAAAAATACACATACCCTTGCAATTGGGCGAGTTTCTACTTTCAGATGCAGCAGGAATTTCTCGAGTTCGTCAATCCGTTCGCGAGATATGGGAGTTTGAAGTTAACGAATGGTTGAGAAGCCATCAAAATTTTCGTAAGTCTGATACTCGAAACCAATAACTACTATGGCCTAAGGCAAAAATACACATACCGTTGTAATCGGGCGAGTTTCTGCTTTCAGATGCAAAAGGAATTTCTTGAGTTCGTCAATCTGTTCACGAGATATGGGAGTTTGAAGTTATGGAATGGTTAAGAAACCATCAAAATTTTCGCAAGTCTGATACTCGAAACCAATAACTACTGTGGCCTAGGGCAAAAATACACATACCGTTGTAATCGGGCGAGATCTGCTTTCAGATGCAACAGGAATTTCTCGAGTTCGTCATCCGTTCGCGACATATGGGAGTTTGAAGTTAAGGAATGGTTGAGAAACCATCAAAATTTTCGCAAGTCGGATACTGGAAACCAATAACTGGAATGGCCTAGGGGAAAAGTACACACACCATTGTAATCGGGCGAGTTTCTACTTTCAGATGCAACAGGAATTTCTCGAGTTCGTCAATCCGTTCGCGAGATATGGGAGTTTGAAGTTAAGGAATGGTTGAGGAACCATCAAAATTTTCGCAAGTCGGATACTCGAAACCAATAACTGGAATGGCTTAGGGGAAAAGTGCACACACCATTGTAATCGGGCGAGTCTCTACTTTCAGATGAAACAGGAATTTCTCGAGTTCGTCAATCCGTTAGCGAGATATGGGAGTTAGAAGTTAAGGCATGGTTGAGAAACCATCAAAATTTTCGCAAGTCTGATACTCGAAACCAATAAATGGAATGGCCTAGGGGAAAAATACACATACCGTTGTAATCGGCGAGTTTCTACTTTTAGATGCAACAGGAATTTCTCGAGTTCGTCAATCCGTTCGCGAGATATGGGAGTTTGAAGTTAAGGAATGGTTGAGAAACCTTCAAAATTTTCGCAAGTCTGATACTCGAAACCAATAACTGGAATGGCCGAAGGGGAAAAATACACATGCCGTTGTAATCGGGCGAGTTTCTACTTTCAGATACAACAGGAATTTCTCGAGTTCGTCAATCCGTTCGCGACATATGGAAGTTTGAAGTTAAGGAATGGTTGAGAAACCATCAAAATTTTCGTAAGTCTGACACTCGAAACCAATAACTACTATGGCCTAGGGCAAAAATACACATACCGTTGTAATCGGGCGAGATCTGCTTTCAGATGCTACAGGAATTTCTCGAGTTCGTCATCCGTTCGCGAGATATGGGAGTTTGAAGTTAAGGAATAGTTGAGAAACCATCAAAATTTTCGCAAGTCGGATACCGGAAACCAATAACTGGAATGGCCTAGGGGAAAAGTACACACACCATTGTAATCGGGCGAGTTTCTACTTTCAGATGCAACAGGAATTTCTCGAGTTCGTCAATGCCTTCGCGACATATGGGAGTTTGAAGTTACGGAATGGTTGAGAAACCATCAAAATTTTCGTAAGTCTGACACTCGAAACCAATAACTACTATGGCCTAAGGCAAAAATACACATACCGTTGTAATGGGGCGAGATTCTGCTTTCAGATGCAACAGGAATTTCTCGAGTTCGTCAATCCGTTCGCGAGATATGGGAGTTCGAAGTTAAGGAATGGTTGAGGAACCATCAAAATTTTCGTAAGTCTGATACTCGAAATCAATAACTGGAAAGGCCTAGGGGAAAAGTACACACACCATTGTAATCGGGTGAGTTTCTATTTTCAGATGCAACAGGAATTTCTCGAGTTCGTCAATGCATTCGCGACATATGGGAGTTTGAAGTTAAGGAATGGTTGAGAAACAATCAAAATTTTCGCAAGTCGGATAATCGAAACCAATAATTGGAATGGCTTAGGGGAAAAGTACACACACCATTGTAATCGGGCGAGTTTCTAATTTCAGATGCAACAGGAATTTCTCGAGTTCGTCAATCCGTTAGCGAGATATGGGAGTTTGAAGTTAAGGCATGGTTGAGAAGCCATCAAAATTTTCGCAAGTCTGATACTCGAAACCAATAACAGGAATGGCCTAGGGGAAAAATACACATACCGTTGTAATCGGGCGAGTTTCTACTTTCAGATGCAACAGGAATTTCTCGAGTTCGTCAATCCGTTCGCGAAATATGGGAGTTTGAAGTTAAGGAATGGTTGAGAAACCATCAAAATTTTCGCAAGTCTGATACTCGAAACCAATAACTGGAATGGCCGAAGGGGAAAAATACACATACCCTTGTAATTGGGCGAGTTTCTACTTTCAGATGCAGCAGGAATTTCTCGAGTTCGTCAATCCGTTCGCGAGATATGGGAGTTTGAAGTTAAGGAATGGTTGAGAAGCCATCAAAATTTTCGTAAGTCTGATACTCGAAACCAATAACTACTGTGGCCTAGGGCAAAAATACACATACCGTTGTAATCGGGCGAGATCTGCTTTCAGATGCAACAGGAATTTCTCGAGTTCGTCATCCGTTCGCGACATATGGGAGTTTGAAGTTAAGGAATGGTTGAGAAACCATCAAAATTTTCGCAAGTCGGATACTGGAAACCAATAACTGGAATGGCCTAGGGGAAAAGTACACACACCATTGTAATCGGGCGAGTTTCTACTTTCAGATGCAACAGGAATTTCTCGAGTTCGTCAATCCGTTCGCGAGATATGGGAGTTTGAAGTGAAGGAATGGTTGAGGAACCATCAAAATTTTCGCAAGTTGGATACTCGAAACCAATAACTGGAATGGCTTAGGGGAAAAGTGCACACACCATTGTAATCGGGCGAGTCTCTACTTTCAGATGCAACAGGAATTTCTCGAGTTCGTCAATCCGTTAGCGAGATATGGGAGTTTGAAGTTAAGGCATGGTTGAGAAACCATCAAAATTTTCGCAAGTCTGATACTCGAAACCAATAAATGGAATGGCCTAGGGGAAAAATACACATACCGTTGTAATCGGCGAGTTTCTACTTTTAGATGCAACAGGAATTTCTCGAGTTCGTCAATCCGTTCGCGAGATATGGGAGTTTGAAGTTAAGGAATGGTTGAGAAACCTTCAAAATTTTCGCAAGTCTGATACTCGAAACCAATAACTGGAATGGCCGAAGGGGAAAAATACACATACCGTTGTAATCGGGTGAGTTTCTACTTTCAGATACAACAGGAATTTCTCGAGTTCGTCAATCCGTTCGCGAGATATGGAAGTTTGAAGTTAAGGAATGGTTGAGAAACCATCAAAATTTTCGTAAGTCTGACACTCGAAACCAATAACTACTATGGCCTAGGGCAAAAATACACATACCGTTGTAATCGGGCGAGATCTGCTTTCAGATGCTACAGGAATTTCTTGAGTTCGTCATCCGTTCGCGAGATATGGGAGTTTGAAGTTAAGGAATAGTTGAGAAACCATCAAAATTTTCGCAAGTCGGATACTGGAAACCAGTAACTGGAATGACCTAGGGGAAAGGTACACATACCGTTGTAATCGGGCGAGTTTCTACTTTCAGATACAACAGGAATTTCTCGAGTTCGTCAATCCGTTCGCGAGATATGGGAGTTTGAAGTTAAGGAATGGTTGAGAAACCATCAAAATTTTCGCAAGTCTGATACTCGAAACCAATAACTACTATGGCCTAGGGCAAAAATACACATACCGTTGTAATCGGACGAGTTACTGCTATCAGATGCAACAGGAATTTCTCGAGTTCGTCAATCCGTTCGCGAGATATGGGAGTTTGAAGTTAAGGAATGGTTGAGAAACCATCAAAATTTTCGTAAGTCTGATAATGGAAACCAATAACTGGAATGGCCTAGGGGAAAAGTACACACACCATTGTAATCGGGCGAGTTTCTACATTCAGATGCAACAGGAATTTCTCGAGTTCGTCAATCCGTTCGCAAGATATGGGAGTTTGAAGTTAAGGAATGGTTGAGAAACCATCAAAATTTTCGTAAGTCTGACACTCGAAACCAATAACTACTATGGCCTAGGGCAAAAATACACATACCGTTGTAATCGGGCGAGATCTGCTTTCAGATGCTACAGGAATTTCTCGAGTTCGTCATCCGTTCGCGAGATATGGGAGTTTGAAGTTAAGGAATAGTTGAGAAACCATCAAAATTTTCGCAAGTCGGATACTGGAAACCAGTAACTGGAATGACCTAGGGGAAAAGTACACATACCGTTGTAATCGGGCGAGTTTCTACTTTCAGATACAACAGGAATTTCTCGAGTTCGTCAATCCGTTCGCGAGATATGGGAGTTTGAAGTTAAGGAATGGTTGAGAAACCATCAAAATTTTCGCAAGTCTGATACTCGAAACCAATAACTGGAATGGCCGAAGGGGAAAAATACACATACCGTTGTACTCGGGCGAGTTTCTACTTTCAGATGCAACAGGAATTTCTCGAGTTCGTCAATCCGTTCGCGAGATATGGGAGTTTGAAGTTAAGGAATGGTTGAGAAACCATCAAAATTTTCGCAAGTCTGATACTCGAAACCAATAACTACTGTGGCCTAGGGCAAAAATACACATACCGGTGTAATCGGGCGAGATCTGCTTTCAGATGCAACAGGAATTTCTCGAGTTCGTCATCCGTTCGCGAGATATGGGAGTTTGAAGTTAAGGAATGGTTGAGAAACCATCAAAATTTTCGCAAGTCGGATACCGGAAACCAATAACTGGAATGGCCTAGGGGAAAAGTACACACACCATTGTAATCGGGCGAGTTTCTACTTTTAGATGCAACAGGAATTTCTCGAGTTCGTCAATCCGTTCGCGAGATATGGGAGTTTGAAGTTAAGGAATGGTTGAGAAACCTTCAAAATTTTCGCAAGTCTGATACTCGAAACCAATAACTGGAATGGCCGAAGGGGAAAAATACACACACCATTGTAATCGGGTGAGTTTCTACTTTCAGATGCAACAGGAATTTCTCGAGTTCGTCAATGCATTCGCGACATATGGGAGTATGAAGTTAAGGAATGGTTGAGAAGCAATCAAAATTTTCGCAAGTCGGATAATCGAAACCAATAATTGGAATGGCTTAGGGGAAAAGTACACACACCATTGTAATCGGGCGAGTTTCTAATTTCAGATGCAACAGGAATTTCTCGAGTTCGTCAATCCGTTAGCGAGATATGGGAGTTTGAAGTTAAGGCATGGTTGAGAAGCCATCAAAATTTTCGCAAGTCTGATACTCGAAACCAATAACAGGAATGGCCTAGGGGAAAAATACACATACCGTTGTAATCGGGCGTGTTTCTACTTTCAGATGCAACAGGAATTTCTCGAGTTCGTCAATCCGTTCGCGAAATATGGGAGTTTGAAGTTAAGGAATGGTTGAGAAACCATCAAAATTTTCGCAAGTCTGATACTCGAAACCAATAACTGGAATGGCCGAAGGGGAAAAATACACATACCCTTGTAATTGGGCGAGTTTCTACTTTCAGATGCAGCAGGAATTTCTCGAGTTCGTCAATCCGTTCGCGAGATATGGGAGTTTGAAGTTAAGGAATGGTTGAGAAGCCATCAAAATTTTCGTAAGTCTGATACTCGAAACCAATAACTACTATGGCCTAAGGCAAAAATACACATACCGTTGTAATCGGGCGAGTTTCTGCTTTCAGATGCAAAAGGAATTTCTTGAGTTCGTCAATCTGTTCACGAGATATGGGAGTTTGAAGTTATGGAATGGTTAAGAAACCATCAAAATTTTCGCAAGTCTGATACTCGAAACCAATAACTACTGTGGCCTAGGGCAAAAATACACATACCGTTGTAATCGGGCGAGATCTGCTTTCAGATGCAACAGGAATTTCTCGAGTTCGTCATCCGTTCGCGACATATGGGAGTTTGAAGTTAAGGAATGGTTGAGAAACCATCAAAATTTTCGCAAGTCGGATACTGGAAACCAATAACTGGAATGGCCTAGGGGAAAAGTACACACACCATTGTAATCGGGCGAGTTTCTACTTTCAGATGCAACAGGAATTTCTCGAGTTCGTCAATCCGTTCGCGAGATATGGGAGTTCGAAGTTAAGGAATGGTTGAGGAACCATCAAAATTTTCGTAAGTCTGATACTCGAAATCAATAACTGGAATGGCCTAGGGGAAAAGTACACACACCATTGTAATCGGGTGAGTTTCTACTTTCAGATGCAACAGGAATTTCTCGAGTTCGTCAATGCATTCGCGACATATGGGAGTTTGAAGTTAAGGAATGGTTGAGAAACAATCAAAATTTTCGCAAGTCGGATAATCGAAACCAATAATTGGAATGGCTTAGGGGAAAAGTACACACACCATTGTAATCGGGCGAGTTTCTAATTTCAGATGCAACAGGAATTTCTCGAGTTCGTCAATCCGTTAGCGAGATATGGGAGTTTGAAGTTAAGGCATGGTTGAGAAGCCATCAAAATTTTCGCAAGTCTGATACTCGAAACCAATAACAGGAATGGCCTAGGGGAAAAATACACATACCGTTGTAATCGGGCGAGTTTCTACTTTCAGATGCAACAGGAATTTCTCGAGTTCGTCAATCCGTTCGCGAAATATGGGAGTTTGAAGTTAAGGAATGGGTGAGAAACCATCAAAATTTTCGCAAGTCTGATACTCGAAACCAATAACTGGAATGGCCGAAGGGGAAAAATACACATACCCTTGTAATTGGGCGAGTTTCTACTTTCAGATGCAGCAGGAATTTCTCGAGTTCGTTAATCCGTTCGCGAGATATGGGAGTTTGAAGTTAAGGAATGGTTGAGAAGCCATCAAAATTTTCGTAAGTCTGATACTCGAAACCAATAACTACTATGGCCTAAGGCAAAAATACACATACCGTTGTAATCGGGCGAGTTTCTGCTTTCAGATGCAAAAGGAATTTCTTGAGTTCGTCAATCTGTTCACGAGATATGGGAGTTTGAAGTTATGGAATGGTTAAGAAACCATCAAAATTTTCGCAAGTCTGATACTCGAAACCAATAACTACTGTGGCCTAGGGCAAAAATACACATACCGTTGTAATCGGGCGAGATCTGCTTTCAGATGCAACAGGAATTTCTCGAGTTCGTCATCCGTTCGCGACATATGGGAGTTTGAAGTTAAGGAATGGTTGAGAAACCATCAAAATTTTCGCAAGTCGGATACTGGAAACCAATAACTGGAATGGCCTAGGGGAAAAGTACACACACCATTGTAATCGGGCGAGTTTCTACTTTCAGATGCAACAGGAATTTCTCGAGTTCGTCAATCCGTTCGCGAGATATGGGAGTTTGAAGTTAAGGAATGGTTCAGGAACCATCAAAATTTTCGCAAGTCGGATACTCGAAACCAATAACTGGAATGGCTTAGGGGAAAAGTGCACACACCATTGTAATCGGGCGAGTCTCTACTTTCAGATGCAACAGGAATTTCTCGAGTTCGTCAATCCGTTAGCGAGATATGGGAGTTTGAAGTTAAGGCATGGTTGAGAAACCATCAAAATTTTCGCAAGTCTGATACTCGAAACCAATAAATGGAATGGCCTAGGGGAAAAATACACATACCGTTGTAATCGGGCGAGATCTGCTTTCAGATGCTACAGGAATTTCTGGAGTTCGTCATCCGTTCGCGAGATATGGGAGTTTGAAGTTAAGGAATAGTTGAGAAACCATCAAAATTTTCGCAAGTCGGATACTGGAAACCAGTAACTGGAATGACCTAGGGGAAAAGTACACATACCGTTGTAATCGGGCGAGTTTCTACTTTCAGATACCACAGGAATTTCTCGAGTTCGTCAATCCGTTCGCGAGATATGGGAGTTTGAAGTTAAGGAATGGTTGAGAAACCATCAAAATTTTCGCAAGTCGGATACCGGAAACCAATAATTGGAATGGCCTAGGGGAAAAGTACACACACCATTGTAATCGGGCGAGTTTCTACTTTCAGATGCAACAGGAATTTCTCGAGTTCGTCAATGCCTTCGCGACATATGGGAGTTTGAAGTTACGGAATGGTTGAGAAACCATCAAAATTTTCGTAAGTCTGACACTCGAAACCAATAACTACTATGGCCTAAGGCAAAAATACACATACCGTTGTAATGGGGCGAGATTCTGCTTTCAGATGCAACAGGAATTTCTCGAGTTCGTCAATCCGTTCGCGAGATATGGGAGTTTGAAGTTAAGGCATGGTTGAGAAGCCATCAAAATTTTCGCAAGTCTGATACTCGAAACCAATAACAGGAATGGCCTAGGGGAAAAATACACATACCGTTGTAATCGGGCGAGTTTCTACTTTCAGATGCAACAGGAATTTCTCGAGTTCGTCAATCCGTTCGCGAAATATGGGAGTTTGAAGTTAAGGAATGGTTGAGAAACCATCAAAATTTTCGCAAGTCTGATACTCGAAACCAATAACTGGAATGGCCGAAGGGGAAAAATACACATACCCTTGTAATTGGGCGAGTTTCTACTTTCAGATGCAGCAGGAATTTCTCGAGTTCGTCAATCCGTTCGCGAGATATGGGAGTTTGAAGTTAAGGAATGGTTGAGAAGCCATCAAAATTTTCGTAAGTCTGATACTCGAAACCAATAACTACTATGGCCTAAGGCAAAAATACACATACCGTTGTAATCGGGCGAGTTTCTGCTTTCAGATGCAAAAGGAATTTCTTGAGTTCGTCAATCTGTTCACGAGATATGGGAGTTTGAAGTTATGGAATGGTTAAGAAACCATCAAAATTTTCGCAAGTCTGATACTCGAAACCAATAACTACTGTGGCCTAGGGCAAAAATACACATACCGTTGTAATCGGGCGAGATCTGCTTTCAGATGCAACAGGAATTTCTCGATTTCGTCATCCGTTCGCGACATATGGGAGTTTGAAGTTAAGGAATGGTTGAGAAACCATCAAAATTTTCGCAAGTCGGATACTGGAAACCAATAACTGGAATGGCCTAGGGGAAAAGTACACACACCATTGTAATCGGGCGAGTTTCTACTTTCAGCTGCAACAGGAATTTCTCGAGTTCGTCAATCCGTTCGCGAGATATGGGAGTTTGAAGTTAAGGAATGGTTGAGGAACCATCAAAATTTTCGCAAGTCGGATACTCGAAACCAATAACTGGAATGGCTTAGGGGAAAAGTGCACACACCATTGTAATCGGGCGAGTCTCTACTTTCAGATGCAACAGGAATTTCTCGAGTTCGTCAATCCGTTAGCGAGATATGGGAGTTTGAAGTTAAGGCATGGTTGAGAAACCATCAAAATTTTCGCAAGTCTGATACTCGAAACCAATAAATGGAATGGCCTAGGGGAAAAATACACATACCGTTGTAATCGGCGAGTTTCTACTTTTAGATGCAACAGGAATTTCTCGAGTTCGTCAATCCGTTCGCGAGATATGGGAGTTTGAAGTTAAGGAATGGTTGAGAAACCTTCAAAATTTTCGCAAGTCTGATACTCGAAACCAATAACTGGAATGGCCGAAGGGGAAAAATACACATACCGTTGTAATCGGGCGAGTTTCTACTTTCAGATACAACAGGAATTTCTCGAGTTCGTCAATCCGTTCGCGAGATATGGAAGTTTGAAGTTAAGGATTGGTTGAGAAACCATCAAAATTTTCGTAAGTCTGACACTCGAAACCAATAACTACTATGGCCTAGGGCAAAAATACACATACCGTTGTAATCGGGCGAGATCTGCTTTCAGATGCTACAGGAATTTCTGGAGTTCGTCATCCGTTCGCGAGATATGGGAGTTTGAAGTTAAGGAATAGTTGAGAAACCATCAAAATTTTCGCAAGTCGGATACTGGAAACCAGTAACTGGAATGACCTAGGGGAAAAGTACACATACCGTTGTAATCGGGCGAGTTTCTACTTTCAGATACCACAGGAATTTCTCGAGTTCGTCAATCCGTTCGCGAGATATGGGAGTTTGAAGTTAAGGAATGGTTGAGAAACCATCAAAATTTTCGCAAGTATGATACTCGAAACCAATAACTGGAATGGCCGTAGGGGAAAAATACACATACCGTTGTAATCGGGCGAGTTTCTACTTTCAGATGCAACAGGAATTTCTCGAGTTCGTGAATCCGTTCGCGAGATATGGGAGTTTGAAGTTAAGGAATGGTTGAGAAACCATCAAAATTTTCGCAAGTCTGATACTCGAAACCAATAACTACTATGGCCTAGGGCAAAAATACACATACCGTTGTAATCGGACGAGTTACTGCTATCAGATGCAACAGGAATTTCTCGAGTTCGTCAATCCGTTCGCGAGATATGGGAGTTTGAAGTTAAGGAATGGTTGAGAAACCATCAAAATTTTCGCAAGTCTGATACTCGAAACCAATAACTGGAATGGCCTAGGGGAAAAATACACATACCGTTGTAATCGGGCGAGTTTCTACTTTCAGATGCAACAGGAATTTCTCGAGTTCGTCAATCCGTTCGCGAGATATGGGAGTTTGAAGTTAAGGAATGGTTGAGAAACCATCAAAATTTTCGTAAGTCTGACACTCGAAACCAATAACTACTATGGCCTAAGGCAAAAATACACATACCGTTGTAATGGGGCGAGATTCTGCTTTCAGATGCAACAGGAATTTCTCGAGTTCGTCAATCCGTTCGCGAGATGTGGGAGTTTGAAGTTAAGGAATGGTTGAGGAACCATCAAAATTTTCGTAAGTCTGATACTCGAAACCAATAACTGGAATGGCCGAAGGGGAAAAATACACATACCGTTGTAATCGGGCGAGTTTCTGCTTTCAGATGCAACAGGAATTTCTCGAGTTCGTCAATCCGTTCGCGAGATATGGGAGTTTGAAGATAAGGCATGGTTGAGAAACCATCAAAATTTTCGGAAGTCTGATACTCGAAACCAATAACTGCAATGGCTTAGGGGAAAAGTACACACACCATTGTAATCGGGCGAGTTTCTACTTTCAGATGCAACAGGATTTCTCGAGTTCGTCAATGCGTTCGCGAGATATGGGAGTTTGAAGATAAGGCATGGTTGAGAAACCATCAAAATTTTCGGCAGTCTGATACTCGAAACCAATAACTGGAATGGCTTAGGGGAAAAGTACACACACCATTGTAATCGGGTGAGTTTCTACTTTCAGATGCAACAGGAATTTCTCGAGTTCGTCAATCCGTTCGCGAGATATGGGAGTTTGAAGTTAAGGAATGGTTGAGAAACCATCAAAATTTTCGTAAGTCTGATACTCGAAACCAATAACTACTATGGCCTAAGGCAAAAATACACATACCGTTGTAACGGGGCGAGGTTCTGCTTTCAGATGCAAAAGGAATTTCTCGAGTTCGTCAATCTGTTCGCGAGATATGGGAGTTTGAAGTTATGGAATGGTTGAGAAACCATCAAAATTTTCGCAAGTCTGATACTCGAAACCAATAACTACTGTGGCCTAGGGCAAAAATACACATACCGTTGTAATCGGGCGAGATCTGCTTTCAGATGCAACAGGAATTTCTCGAGTTCGTCATCCGTTCGCGAGATATGGGAGTTTGAAGTTAAGGAATGGTTGAGAAACCATCAAAATTTTCGCAAGTCGGATACTGGAAACCAATAACTGGAATGGCCTAGGGGAAAAGTACACACACCATTGTAATCGGGCGAGTTTCTACTTTCAGATGCAGCAGGAATTTCTCGAGTTCGTCAATCCGTTCGCGAGATATTGGAGTTTGAAGTTAAGGAATGGTTGAGAAACCATCAAAATTTTCGTAAGTCTGACGCTCGAAACCAATAACTACTATGGCCTAAGGCAAAAATACACATACCGTTGTAATGGGGCGAGATTCTGCTTTCAGATGCAACAGGAATTTCTCGAGTTCGTCAATCCGTTCGCGAGATGTGGGAGTTTGAAGTTAAGGCATGGTTGAGAAACCATCAAATTTTTCGCAAGTCTGATACTCGACACCAATAACTACATTGGCCTAGGGCAAAAACACACATACCGTTGTATTCGGGCGAGTTTCTGCTTTCAGATGCAACAGGAATTTCTCGAGTTCGTCAATCCGTTCGCGAGATATGGGAGTTTGAAGATAAGCCATGCTTGAGAAACCATCAAAATTTTCGGAAGTCTGATACTCGAAACCAATAACTACTATGGCCTAGAGCAAGAATACACATACCGTTGTAATCGGGCGAGTTTCTGCTTTCAGATGCAACAGGAATTTCTCGAGTTCGTCAATCCGTTCGCGAGATATGGGAGTTCGAAGATAAGGCATGGTTGAGAAACCATCAAAATTTTCGGAAGTCTGATACTCGAAACCAGTAACTGGAATGGCTTAGGGGAAAAGTACACACACCATTGTAATCGGGCAAGTTTCTACTTTCAGATGCAACAGGAATTTCTCGAGTTCGTCAATGCGTTCGCGAGATATGGGAGTTTGAAGATAAGGCATGGTTGAGAAACCATCAAAATTTTCGGAAGTCTGATACTCGAAACCAATAACTGGAATGGCATAGGGGAAAAGTACACACACCATTGTTATCGGGCAAGTTTCTACTTTCAGATGCAACAGGAATTTCTCGAGTTCGTCAATCCGTTCGCGAGATATGGGAGTTCGAAGATAAGGCATGGTTGAGAAACCATCAAAATTTTCGGAAGTCTGATACTCGAAACCAATAACTGGAATGGCTTAGGGGAAAAGTACACACACCATTGTAATCGGGCGAGTTTCTACTTTCAGATGCAACAGGAATTTCTCGAGTTCGTCAATGCGTTCGCGAGATATGGGAGTTTGAAGATAAGGCATGGTTGAGAAACCACCAAAATTTTCGGAAGTCTGATACTCGAAACCAATAACTGGAATGGCTTAGGGGAAACGTACACACACCATTGTAATCGGGCGAGTTTCTTCTTTCAGATGCAACAGGAATTTCTCGAGTTCGTCAATCCGTTCGCGAGATATGGGAGTTTGAAGTTAAGGAATGGTTGAGAAACCATCAAAATTTTCGTAAGTCTGATACTCGAAACCAATAACTACTATAGCCTAAGGCAAAATACACATACCGTTGTAATGGGGCGAGATTCTGCTTTCAGATGCAACAGGAATTTCTCGAGTTCGTCAATCCGTTCGCGAGATATGGGAGTTTGAAGTTAAGGAATGGTTGAGGAACCATCAAAATTTTCGTAAGTCTGATACTCGAAACCAATAACTGGAATGGCCTAGGGGAAAAGTACAAACACCATTGTAATCGGGTGAGTTTCTACTTTCAGATGCAACAGGAATTTCTCGAGTTCGTCAATCCGTTCGCGAGATATGGGAGTTTGAAGTTAAGGAATGGTTGAGAAACCATCAAAATTTTCGTAAGTCTGATACTCGAAACCAATAACTACTATGGCCTAAGGCAAAAATACACATGCCGTTGTAATGGGGCGAGATTCTGCTTTCAGATGCAAAAGGAATTTCTCGAGTTCGTCAATCTGTTCGCGAGATATGGGAGTTTGAAGTTAAGGAATGGTTGAGAAACCATCAAAATTTTCGCAAGTCTGATACTCGAAACCAATAACTACTATGGCCTAGGGCAAAAATACACATACCGTTGTAATCGGGCGAGCTTCGAATTTCAGATGTAACAGGAATTTGTTGAGTTCGTCAATCCGTTCGCGAGATATGGGAGTTTGAAGTTAAGGAATGGTTGAGAAACCATCAAAATTTTCGCAAGTCGGATACTGGAAACCAATAACTGGAATGGCCTAGGGGAAAAGTACACGCGCCATTGTAATCGGGCGAGTTTCTACTTTCAGATGCAGCAGGAATTTCTCGAGTTCGTCAATCCGTTCGCGAGATATGGGAGTTTGAAGTTAAGGAATGGTTGAGAAACCATCAAAATTTTCGTAAGTCTGACGCTCGAAACCAATAGCTACTGTGGCCTAGGGCAAAAGTACACATACCGTTGTAATCGGGCGAGATCTGCTTTCAGATGCAACAGGAATTTCTCGAGTTCGTCATCCGTTCGCGAGATATGGGAGTTTGAAGTTAAGGAATGGTTGAGAAACCATCAAAATTTTCGCAAGTCGGATACTGGAAACCAATAACTGGAATGGCCTAGGGGAAAAGTACTCACACCATTGTAATCGGGCAAGTTTCTACTTTCAGATGCAACAGGAATTTCTCGAGTTCGTCAATGCGTTCGCGAGATATGGGAGTTTGAAGATAAGGCATGGTTGAGAAACCATCAAAATTTTCGGAAGTCTGATACTCGAAACCAATAACTGGAATGGCTTAGGGGAAAAGTACACACACCATGGTAATCGGGCAAGTTTCTACTTTCAGATGCAACAGGAATTTCTCGAGTTCGTCAATCCGTTCGCGAGATATGGGAGTTCGAAGATAAGGCATGGTTGAGAAACCATCAAAATTTTCGGAAGTCTGATACTCGAAACCAATAACTGGAATTGCTTAGGGGAAAAGTACACACACCATTGTAATCGGGCGAGTTTCTACTTTCAGATGCAACAGGAATTTCTCGAGTTCGTCAATGCGTTCGCGAGATATGGGAGTTTGAACATAAGGCATGGTTGAGAAACCACCAAAATTTTCGGAAGTCTGATACTCGAAACCAATAACTGGAATGGCTTAGGGGAAACGTACACACACCATTGTAATCGGGCGAGTTTCTTCTTTCAGATGCAACAGGAATTTCTCGAGTTCGTCAATCCGTTCGCGAGATATGGGAGTTTGAAGTTAAGGAATGGTTGAGAAACCATCAAAATTTTCGTAAGTCTGATACTCGAAACCAATAACTACTATGGCCTAAGGCAAAATACACATACCGTTGTAATGGGGCGAGATTCTGCTTTCAGATGCAACAGGAATTTCTCGAGTTCGTCAATCCGTTCGCGAGATATGGGAGTTTGAAGATAAGGCATGGTTGAGAAACCATCAAAATTTTCGCAAGTCTGATACTCGAAACCAATAACTACTAGGGCCTAGGGCAAAAATACACATACCGTTGTAATCGGACGAGTTTCTGCTTTCAGATGCAACAGGAATTTCTCGAGTTCGTAAATCCGTTCGCGAGATATGGGAGTTTGAAGTTAAGGAATGGTTGAGAAACCATCCAAACTTTCGCAAGTCTGATACTCGAAACCAATAACTGGAATGGCTTAGGGAAAAGTACACATACCGTTGTAATGGGGCGAGATTCTGGTTTCAGATGCAAAAGGAATTTCTCGAGTTCGTAAATCCGTTCGCGTGATATGGGAGTTTGAAGTTAAGGAATGGTTGAGAAACCATCAAAATTTTCGCAAGTCGGATACCCGAAACCAATAACTGGAATGGCTTAGGGGAAAACTACACACACCATTGTAATCGGGTGAGTTTCTACTTTCAGGTGCAACAGGAATTTCTCGAGTTCGTCAATCCGTTCGCGAGATATGGGAGTTTGAAGTTAAGGAATGGTTGAGAAACCATCAAAATTTTGGAAAGTCGGATACTCGAAACCAATAACTGGAATGGCTTAGGGGAAAAGTACACACACCATTGTAATCGGGTGAGTTTCTACTTTCAGATGCAACAGGAATTTCTCGAGTTCGTCAATCCGTTCGCGAGATATGGGAGTTTGAAGTTAAGGAATGGTTGAGAAACCATCAAAATTTTCGCAAGTCGGATACTCGAAACCAATAACTGGAATGGCTTAGGGAAAAGTACACATACCGTTGTAATGGGGCGAGATTCTGGTTTCAGATGCAAAAGGAATTTCTCGAGTTCGTCAATCTGTTCGCGAGATATGGGAGTTTGAAGTTATGGAATGGTTGAGAAACCATCAACATTTTCGCAAGTCTGATACTCGAAACCAATAACTACTGTGGCCTAGGGCAAAAATACACATACCGTTGTAATCGGGCGAGATCTGCTTTCAGATGCAACAGGAATTTCTCGAGTTCGTCAATCCGTTCGCGAGATATGGGAGTTTGAAGTTAAGGAATGGTTGAGAAACCATCCAAACTTTCGCAAGTCTGATACTCGAAACCAATAACTACTGTGGCCTAGGGCAAAAATACACATACAGTTGTAATCGGGCGAGATCTGCTTTCAGATGCAACAGGAATTTCTCGAGTTCGTAAATCCGTTCGCGTGATATGGGAGTTTGAAGTTAAGGAATGGTTGAGAAACCATCAAAATTTTCGCAAGTCGGATACCCGAAACCAATAACTGGAATGGCTTAGGGGAAAACTACACACACCACTGTAATCGGGTGAGTTTCTACTTTCAGGTGCAACAGGAATTTCTCGAGTTCGTCAATCCGTTCGCGAGATATGGGAGTTTGAAGTTAAGGAATGGTTGAGAAACCATCAAAATTCTCGCAAGTCGGATACTCGAAACCAATAACTGGAATGGCTTAGGGGAAAAGTACACACACCATTGTAATCGGGTGAGTTTCTACTTTCAGATGCAACAGGAATTTCTCGAGTTCGTCAATCCGTTCGCGAGATATGGGAGTTTGAAGTTAAGCAATGGTTGAGAAACCATCAAAATTTTCGCAAGTCGGATACTCGAAACCAATAACTGGAATGGCTTAGGTAAAAGTACACACACCATTGTAATCGGGCGTGTTTCTACTTTCAGATGCAACAGGAATTTCTCGAGTTCGTCAATCCGTTCGCGAGATATGGGACTTTGAAGTTAAGGCATGGTTGAGAAACCATCAAAATTTTCGCAAGTCTGATACTCGAAACCAATAACTACATTGGCGTAGGGCAAAAATACACATACCGTTGTAATCGGACGAGATTCTGCTTTCAGTTGCAACAGGAATTTCTCGAGTTCGTCAATCCGTTCGCGAGATATGGGAGTTTGAAGTTAAGGAATGCTTGAGAAACCAACAAAATTTTCGCAAGTCTGATACTCGAAACCAATAACTACTGTGGCCTAGGGCAAAAATACACATACCGTTGTAATCGGGCGAGATCTGCTTTCAGATGCAACAGGAATTTCTCGAGTTCGTCAATCTGTTCGCGAGATATGGGTGTTTGAAGATAAGACATGGTTGAGAAACCATCAAAATTTTCGGATGTCTGATACTCGAAACCAATAACTACTGTGGCCTAGGGCAAAAATACACATACCGTTGTAATCGGGCGAGTTTCTACTTTCAGATGCAACAGGAATTTCTCGAGTTCGTCAATCCGTTCGCGAGATATGGGAGTTTGAAGTTATGGAATGGTTGGGAAACCATCAACATTTTCGCAAGTCTGATACTCGAAACCAATAACTACTGTGGCCTATGGCAAAAATACACATACCGTTGTAATCGGGCGAGATCTGCTTTCAGATGCAACAGGAATTTCTCGAGTTCGTCAATCCGTTCGCGAAATATGGGAGTTTGAAGTTAAGGAATGGTTGAGAAACCATCAAAATTTTCGTAAGTCTGACGCTCGAAACCAATAACTACTATGGCCTAAGGCAAAAATACACATACCGTTGTAATGGGGCGAGATTCTGCTTTCAGATGCAACAGGAATTTCTCGAGTTCGTCAATCCGTTCGCGAGATGTGGGAGTTTGAAGTTAATGCATGGTTGAGAAACCATCAAAATTTTCGCAAGTCTGATACTCGACACCAATAACTACATTGGCCTAGGGCAAAAATACACATACCGTTGTATTCGGGCGAGTTTCTGCTTTCAGATGCAACAGGAACTTCTCGAGTTCGTCAATCCGTTCGCGAGATATGGGAGTTTGAAGTTATGGAATGGTTGAGAAACCATCAACATTTTCGCAAGTCTGATACTCGAAACCAATAACTACTGTGGCCTAGGGCAAAAATACACATACCGTTGTAATCGGGCGAGATCTGCTTTCAGATGCAACAGGAATTTCTCGAGTTCGTCAATCCGTTCGCGAGATATGGGAGTTTGAAGTTAAGGAATGGATGAGAAACCATCAAAATTTTCGTAAGTCTGACGCTCGAAACCAATAACTACTATGGCCTAAGGCAAAAATACACATACCGTTGTAATGGGGCGAAATTCTGCTTTCAGATGCAACAGGAAATTCTCGAGTTCGTCAATCCGTTCGCGAGATGTGGGAGTTTGAAGTTAAGGCATGGTTGAGAAACCATCAAAATTTTCGCAAGTCTGATACTCGACACCAATAACTACATTGGCCTAGGGCAAAAATACACATACCGTTGTATTCGGGCAAGTTTCTGCTTTCAGATGCAACAGGAATTTCTCGAGTTCGTCAATCCGTTCGCGAGATATGGGAGTTTGAAGATAAGGCATGGTTGAGAAACCATCAAAATTTTCGGAAGTCTGTTACTCGAAACCAATAACTGGAATGGCCTAGGGGAAAAATACACAAACCGTTGTAATCGGGCGAGTTTCTGCTTTCAGATGCAACAGGAATTTCTCGAGTTCGTCAATCCGTTCGCGAGATATGGGAGTTTGAAGTTAAGGAATGGTTGAGAAACCATCAAAATTTTCGCAAGTGTGATACTCGAAACCAATAACTGGAATGGCCTAGGGGAAAAATACACATACCGTTGTAATCGGGCGAGTTTCTACTTTCAGATGCAACAGGAATATCTCGAGTTCGTCAATCCGTTCGCGAGATATGGGAGTTTGAAGTTAAGGAATGGTTGAGAAACCATCAAAATTTTCGCAAGTCTGATACTCGAAACCAATAACTACTAGGGCCTAGGGCAAAAATACATATACCGTTGTAATCGGACGAGTTTCTGCTTTCAGATGCAACAGGAATTTCTCGAGTTCGTAAATCCGTTCGCGAGATATGGGAGTTTGAAGTTAAGGAATGGTTGAGAAACCATCCAAACTTTCGCAAGTCTGATACTCGAAACCAATAACTACTGTGGCCTAGGGCAAAAATACACATACAGTTGTAATCGGGCGAGATCTGCTTTCAGATGCAACAGGAATTTCTCGAGTTCGTAAATCCGTTCCCGTGATATGGGAGTTTGAAGTTAAGGAATGGTTGAGAAACCATCAAAATTTTCGCAAGTCGGATACCCGAAACCAATAACTGGAATGGCTTAGGGGAAAACTACACACACCACTGTAATCGGGTGAGTTTCTACTTTCAGGTGCAACAGGAATTTCTCGAGTTCGTCAATCCGTTCGCGAGATATGGGAGTTTGAAGTTAAGGAATGGTTGAGAAACCATCAAAATTTTCGCAAGTCGGATACTCGAAACCAATAACTGGAATGTCTTGGGGAAAAGTACACACACCATTGTAATCGGGCGTGTTTCTACTTTCAGATGCAACAGGAATTTCTCGAGTTCGTCAATCCGTTCGCGAGATATGGGAGTTTGAAGTTAAGGCATGGTTGAGAAACCATCAAAATTTTCGCAAGTCTGATACTCGAAACCAATAACTACATTGGCGTAGGGCAAAAATACACATACTGTTGTAATCGGACGAGATTCTGCTTTCAGTTGCAACAGGAATTTCTCGAGTTCGTCAATCCGTTCGCGAGATATGGGAGTTTGAAATTAAGGAATGCTTGAGAAGCCAACAAAATTTTCGCAAGTCTGATACTCGAAACCAATAACTACTGTGGCCTAGGGCAAAAATAGACATACCGTTGTAATCGGGCGAGATCTGCTTTCAGATGCAACAGGAATTTCTCGAGTTCGTCAATCCGTTCGCGAGATATGGGTGTTTGAAGATAAGACATGGTTGAGAAACCATCAAAATTTTCGGATGTCTGATACTCGAAACCAATAACTACTGTGGCCTAGGGCAAAAATACACATACCGTTGTAATCGGACGAGCTTCTGCTTTCAGATGCAACAGGAATTTCTCGAGTTCGTAAATCCGTTCGCGAGATATGGGAGTTTGAATTTAAGGAATGGTTGAGAAACCATCCAAACTTTCGCAAGTCTGATACTCGAAACCAATAACTACTGTGGCCTAGGGCAAAAATACACATACAGTTGTAATCGGGCGAGATCTGCTTTCAGATGCGACAGGAATTTCTCGAGTTCGTAAATCCGTTCGCGTGATATGGGAGTTTGAAGTTAAGGAATGGTTGAGAAACCATCAAAATTTTCGCAAGTCGGATACCCGAAACCAATAACTGGAATGGCTTAGGGGAAAACTACACACACCACTGTAATCGGGTGAGTTTCTACTTTCAGGTGCAACAGGAATTTCTCGAGTTCGTCAATCCGTTCGCGAGATATGGGAGTTTGAAGTTAAGGAATGGTTGAGAAACCATCAAAATTTTCGCAAGTCGGATACTCGAAACCAATAACTGGAATGGCTTGGGGAAAAGTACACACACCATTGTAATCGGGCGTGTTTCTACTTTCAGATGCAACAGGAATTTCTCGAGTTCGTCAATCCGTTCGCGAGATATGGGAGTTTGAATTTAAGGAATGGTTGAGAAACCATCCAAACTTTCGCAAGTCTGATACTCGAAACCAATAACTACTGTGGCCTAGGGCAAAAATACACATACAGTTGTAATCGGGCGAGATCTGCTTTCAGATGCGACAGGAATTTCTCGAGTTCGTAAATCTGTTCGCGAGATATGGGTGTTTGAAGATAAGACATGGTTGAGAAACCATCAAAATTTTCGGATGTCTGATACCCGAAACCAATAACTGGAATGGCTTAGGGGAAAACTACACACACCACTGTAATCGGGTGAGTTTCTACTTTCAGGTGCAACAGGAATTTCTCGAGTTCGTCAATCCGTTCGCGAGATATGGGAGTTTGAAGTTAAGGAATGGTTGAGAAACCATCAAAATTTTCGCAAGTCGGATACTCGAAACCAATAACTGGAATGGCTTGGGGAAAAGTACACACACCATTGTAATCGGGCGTGTTTCTACTTTCAGATGCAACAGGAATTTCTCGAGTTCGTCAATCCGTTCGCGAGATATGGGAGTTTGAAGTTAAGGCATGGTTGAGAAACCATCAAAATTTTCGCAAGTCTGATACTCGAAACCAATAACTACATTGGCGTAGGGCAAAAATACACATACCGTTGTAATCGGACGAGATTCTGCTTTCAGTTGCAACAGGAATTTCTCGAGTTCGTAAATCCGTTCGCGTGATATGGGAGTTTGAAGTTAAGGAATGGTTGAGAAACCATCAAAATTTTCGCAAGTCGGATACCCGAAACCAATAACTGGAATGGCTTAGGGGAAAACTACACACACCACTGTAATCGGGTGAGTTTCTACTTTCAGGTGCAACAGGAATTTCTCGAGTTCGTCAATCCGTTCGCAAGATATGGGAGTTTGAAGTTAAGGAATGGTTGAGAAACCATCAAAATTCTCGCAAGTCGGACACTCGAAACCAATAACTGGAATGGCTTAGGGGAAAAGTACACACACCATTGTAATCGGGTGAGTTTCTACTTTCAGGTGCAACAGGAATTTCTCGAGTTCGTCAATCCGTTCGCGAGATATGGGAGTTTGAAGTTAAGGAATGGTTGAGAAACCATCAAAATTTTCGCAAGTCGGATACTCGAAACCAATAACTGGAATGGCTTGGGGAAAAGTACACACACCATTGTAATCGGGCGTGTTTCTACTTTCAGATGCAACAGGAATTTCTCGAGTTCGTCAATCCGTTCGCGAGATATGGGAGTTTGAAGTTAAGGCATGGTTGAGAAACCATCAAAATTTTCGCAAGTCTGATACTCGAAACCAATAACTACATTGGCGTAGGGCAAAAATACACATACCGTTGTAATCGGACGAGATTCTGCTTTCAGTTGCAACAGGAATTTCTCGAGTTCGTCAATCCGTTCGCGAGATATGGGAGTTTGAAATTAAGGAATGCTTGAGAAGCCAACAAAATTTTCGCAAGTCTGATACTCGAAACCAATAACTACTGTGGCCTAGGGCAAAAATACACATACCGTTGTAATCGGGCGAGATCTGCTTTCAGATGCAACAGGAATTTCTCGAGTTCGTCAATCCGTTCGCGAGATATGGGTGTTTGAAGATAAGACATGGTTGAGAAACCATCAAAATTTTCGGATGTCTGATACTCGAAACCAATAACTACTGTGGCCTAGGGCAAAAATATACATACCGTTGTAATCGGACGAGCTTCTGCTTTCAGATGCAACAGGAATTTCTCGAGTTCGTAAATCCGTTCGCGAGATATGGGAGTTTGAATTTAAGGAATGGTTGAGAAACCATCCAAACTTTCGCAAGTCTGATACTCGAAACCAATAACTACTGTGGCCTAGGGCAAAAATACACATACAGTTGTAATCGGGCGAGATCTGCTTTCAGATGCAACAGGAATTTCTCGAGTTCGTAAATCCGTTCGCGTGATATGGGAGTTTGAAGTTAAGGAATGGTTGAGAAACCATCAAAATTTTCGCAAGTCGGATACCCGAAACCAATAACTGGAATGGCTTAGGGGAAAACTACACACACCACTGTAATCGGGTGAGTTTCTACTTTCAGGTGCAACAGGAATTTCTCGAGTTCGTCAATCCGTTCGCGAGATATGGGAGTTTGAAGTTAAGGAATGGTTGAGAAACCATCAAAATTCTCGCAAGTCGGATACTCGAAACCAATAACTGGAATGGCTTAGGGGAAAAGTACACACACCATTGTAATCGGGTGAGTTTCTACTTTCAGATGCAACAGGAATTTCTCGAGTTCGTCAATCCGTTCGCGAGATATGGGAGTTTGAAGTTAAGGAATGGTTGAGAAACCATCAAAATTTTCGCAAGTCGGATACTCGAAACCAATAACTGGAATGGCTTGGGGAAAAGTACACACACCATTGTAATCGGGCGTGTTTCTACTTTCAGATGCAACAGGAATTTCTCGAGTTCGTCAATCCGTTCGCGAGATATGGGAGTTTGAAGTTAAGGCATGGTTGAGAAACCATCAAAATTTTCGCAAGTCTGATACTCGAAACCAATAACTACATTGGCGTAGGGCAAAAATACACATACCGTTGTAATCGGACGAGATTCTGCTTTCAGTTGCAACAGGAATTTCTCGAGTTCGTCAATCCGTTCGCGAGATATGGGAGTTTGAAATTAAGGAATGCTTGAGAAGCCAACAAAATTTTCGCAAGTCTGATACTCGAAACCAATAACTACTGTGGCCTAGGGCAAAAATACACATACCGTTGTAATCGGGCGAGATCTGCTTTCAGATGCAACAGGAATTTCTCGAGTTCGTCAATCCGTTCGCGAGATATGGGTGTTTGAAGATAAGACATGGTTGAGAAACCATCAAAATTTTCGGATGTCTGATACTCGAAACCAATAACTACTGTGGCCTAGGGCAAAAATATACATACCGTTGTAATCGGACGAGCTTCTGCTTTCAGATGCAACAGGAATTTCTCGAGTTCGTAAATCCGTTCGCGAGATATGGGAGTTTGAATTTAAGGAATGGTTGAGAAACCATCCAAACTTTCGCAAGTCTGATACTCGAAACCAATAACTACTGTGGCCTAGGGCAAAAATACACATACAGTTGTAATCGGGCGAGATCTGCTTTCAGATGCAACAGGAATTTCTCGAGTTCGTAAATCCGTTCGCGTGATATGGGAGTTTGAAGTTAAGGAATGGTTGAGAAACCATCAAAATTTTCGCAAGTCGGATACCCGAAACCAATAACTGGAATGGCTTAGGGGAAAACTACACACACCACTGTAATCGGGTGAGTTTCTACTTTCAGGTGCAACAGGAATTTCTCGAGTTCGTCAATCCGTTCGCGAGATATGGGAGTTTGAAGTTAAGGAATGGTTGAGAAACCATCAAAATTCTCGCAAGTCGGATACTCGAAACCAATAACTGGAATGGCTTAGGGGAAAAGTACACACACCATTGTAATCGGGTGAGTTTCTACTTTCAGATGCAACAGGAATTTCTCGAGTTCGTCAATCCGTTCGCGAGATATGGGAGTTTGAAGTTAAGCAATGGTTGAGAAACCATCAAAATTTTCGAAAGTCGGATACTCGAAACCAATAACTGGAATGGCTTAGGGAAAAGTACACACACCATTGTAATCGGGCGTGTTTCTACTTTCAGATGCAACTGGAATTTCTCGAGTTCGTCAATCCGTTCGCGAGATATGGGAGTTTGAAGTTAAGGCATGGTTGAGAAACCATCAAAATTTTCGCAAGTCTGATACTCGATACCAATAACTACATTGGCGTAGGGCAAAAATACACATACCGTTGTAATCGGACGAGATTCTGCTTTCAGTTGCAACAGGAATTTCTCGAGTTCGTCAATCCGTTCGCGAGATATGGGAGTTTGAAGTTAAGGAATGCTTGAGAAACCAACAAAATTTTCGCAAGTCTGATACTCGAAACCAATAACTACTGTGGCCTAGGGCAAAAATACACATACCGTTGTAATCGGGCGAGATCTGCTTTCAGATGCAACAGGAATTTCTCGAGTTCGTCAATCTGTTCGCGAGATATGGGTGTTTGAAGATAAGACATGGTTGAGAAACCATCAAAATTTTCGGATGTCTGATACTCGAAACCAATAACTACTGTGGCCTAGGGCAAAAATACACATACCGTTGTAATGGGGCGAGATTCTGCTTTCAGATGCAACAGGAATTTCTCGAGTTCGTCAATCCGTTCGCGAGATATGGGAGTTTGAAGTTAAGGAATGGTTGAGAAACTATCAAAATTTTCGCAAGTCTGATACTCGAAACCAATAACTGGAATGGCCTAGGTGAAAAGTACACACGCCATTGTAATCGGGCGAGTTTCTACTTTCAGATGCAACAGGAATTTCTCGAGTTCGTCAATCCGTTCGCGAGATATGGGAGTTTGAAGTTATGGAATGGTTGGGAAACCATCAACATTTTCGCAAGTCTGATACTCGAAACCAATAACTACTGTGGCCTATGGCAAAAATACACATACCGTTGTAATCGGCGAGATCTGCTTTCAGATGCAACAGGAATTTCTCGAGTTCGTCAATCCGTTCGCGAGATATGGGAGTTTGAAGTTAAGGAATGGTTGAGAAACCATCAAAATTTTCGTAAGTCTGACGCTCGAAACCAATAACTACTATGGCCTAAGGCAAAAATACACATACCGTTGTATTGGGGCGAGATTCTGCTTTCAGATGCAACAGGAATTTCTCGAGTTCGTCAATCCGTTCGCGAGATGTGGGAGTTTGAAGTTAATGCATGGTTGAGAAACCATCAAAATTTTCGCAAGTCTGATACTCGAAACCAATAACTGGAATGGCCTAGGTGAAAAGTACACACGCCATTGTAATCGGGCGAGTTTCTACTTTCAGATGCAACAGGAATTTCTCGAGTTCGTCAATCCGTTCGCGAGATATGGGAGTTTGAAGTTAAGGAATGGTAGAGAAACCATCAAAATTTTCGCAAGTCGGATACTCGAAACCAATAACTGGAATGGCTTAGGGAAAAGTACACATACCGTTGTAATGGGGCGAGATTCTGCTTTCAGATGCAAAAGGAATTTCTCGAGTTCGTCAATCTGTTCGCGAGATATGGGAGTATGAAGTTATGGAATGGTTGGGAAACCATCAAAATTTTCGCAAGACTGATACTCGAAACCAATAACTACTAGGGCCTAGGGCAAAAATACACATACCGTTGTAATCGGACGAGTTTCTGCTTTCAGATGCAACAGGAATTTCTCGAGTTCGTAAATCCGTTCGCGAGATATGGGAGTTTGAAGTTAAGGAATGGTTGAGAAACCATCCAAACTTTCGCAAGTCTGATACTCGAAACCAGTAACTACTGTGGCCTAGGGCAAAAATACACATACAGTTGTAATCGGGCGAGATCTGCTTTCAGATGCAACAGGAATTTCTCGAGTTCGTAAATCCGTTCGCGTGATATGGGAGTTTGAAGTTAAGGAATGGTTGAGAAACCATCAAAATTTTCGCAAGTCGGATACCCGAAACCAATAACAGGAATGGCTTAGGGGAAAACTACACACACCACTGTAATCGGGTGAGTTTCTACTTTCAGGTGCAACAGGAATTTCTCGAGTTCGTCAATCCGTTCGCGAGATATGGGAGTTTGAAGTTAAGGAATGGTTGAGAAACCATCAAAATTTTCGCAAGTCGGATACTCGAAACCAATAACTGGAATGGCCTAGGGGAAAAATACACATACCGTTGTAATGGGGCGAGATTCTGCTTTCAGATGCAACAGGAATTTCTCGAGTTCGTCAATCCGTTCGCGAGATGTGGGAGTTTGAAGTTAAGGCATGGTTGAGAAACCATCAAAATTTTCGCAAGTCTGATACTCGACACCAATAACTACATTGGCCTAGGGCAAAAATACACATACCGTTGTATTCGGGCGAGTTTCTGCTTTCAGATGCAACAGGAATATCTCGAGTTCGTCAATCCGTTCGCGAGATATGGGAGTTTGAAGTTAAGGAATGGTTGAGAGACCATCAAAATTTTCGCAAGTCTGATACTCGAAACCAATAACTACTAGGGCCTAGGGCAAAAATACACATACCGTTGTAATCGGACGAGTTTCTGCTTTCAGATGCAACAGGAATTTCTCGAGTTCGTAAATCCGTTCGCGAGATATGGGAGTTTGAAGTTAAGGCATGGTTGAGAAACCATCAAAATTTTCGCAAGTCTGATACTCGAAACCAATAACTGGAATGGCCTAGGTGAAAAGTACACACGCCATTGTAATCGGGCGAGTTTCTACTTTCAGATGCAACAGGAATTTCTCGAGTTCGTCAATCCGTTCGCGAGATATGGGAGTTTGAAGTTATGGAATGGTTGGGAAACCATCAACATTTTCGCAAGTCTGATACTCGAAACCAATAACTACTGTGGCCTATGGCAAAAATACACATACCGTTGTAATCGGCGAGATCTGCTTTCAGATGCAACAGGAATTTCTCGAGTTCGTCAATCCGTTCGCGAGATATGGGAGTTTGAAGTTAAGGAATGGTTGAGAAACCATCAAAATTTTCGTAAGTCTGACGCTCGAAACCAATAACTACTATGGCCTAAGGCAAAAATACACATACCGTTGTATTGGGGCGAGATTCTGCTTTCAGATGCAACAGGAATTTCTCGAGTTCGTCAATCCGTTCGCGAGATGTGGGAGTTTGAAGTTAATGCATGGTTGAGAAACCATCAAAATTTTCGCAAGTCTGATACTCGAAACCAATAACTGGAATGGCCTAGGTGAAAAGTACACACGCCATTGTAATCGGGCGAGTTTCTACTTTCAGATGCAACAGGAATTTCTCGAGTTCGTCAATCCGTTCGCGAGATATGGGAGTTTGAAGTTAAGGAATGGTAGAGAAACCATCAAAATTTTCGCAAGTCGGATACTCGAAACCAATAACTGGAATGGCTTAGGGAAAAGTACACATACCGTTGTAATGGGGCGAGATTCTGCTTTCAGATGCAAAAGGAATTTCTCGAGTTCGTCAATCTGTTCGCGAGATATGGGAGTATGAAGTTATGGAATGGTTGGGAAACCATCAAAATTTTCGCAAGACTGATACTCGAAACCAATAACTACTAGGGCCTAGGGCAAAAATACACATACCGTTGTAATCGGACGAGTTTCTGCTTTCAGATGCAACAGGAATTTCTCGAGTTCGTAAATCCGTTCGCGAGATATGGGAGTTTGAAGTTAAGGAATGGTTGAGAAACCATCCAAACTTTCGCAAGTCTGATACTCGAAACCAGTAACTACTGTGGCCTAGGGCAAAAATACACATACAGTTGTAATCGGGCGAGATCTGCTTTCAGATGCAACAGGAATTTCTCGAGTTCGTAAATCCGTTCGCGTGATATGGGAGTTTGAAGTTAAGGAATGGTTGAGAAACCATCAAAATTTTCGCAAGTCGGATACCCGAAACCAATAACAGGAATGGCTTAGGGGAAAACTACACACACCACTGTAATCGGGTGAGTTTCTACTTTCAGGTGCAACAGGAATTTCTCGAGTTCGTCAATCCGTTCGCGAGATATGGGAGTTTGAAGTTAAGGAATGGTTGAGAAACCATCAAAATTTTCGCAAGTCGGATACTCGAAACCAATAACTGGAATGGCCTAGGGGAAAAATACACATACCGTTGTAATGGGGCGAGATTCTGCTTTCAGATGCAACAGGAATTTCTCGAGTTCGTCAATCCGTTCGCGAGATGTGGGAGTTTGAAGTTAAGGCATGGTTGAGAAACCATCAAAATTTTCGCAAGTCTGATACTCGACACCAATAACTACATTGGCCTAGGGCAAAAATACACATACCGTTGTATTCGGGCGAGTTTCTGCTTTCAGATGCAACAGGAATATCTCGAGTTCGTCAATCCGTTCGCGAGATATGGGAGTTTGAAGTTAAGGAATGGTTGAGAGACCATCAAAATTTTCGCAAGTCTGATACTCGAAACCAATAACTACTAGGGCCTAGGGCAAAAATACACATACCGTTGTAATCGGACGAGTTTCTGCTTTCAGATGCAACAGGAATTTCTCGAGTTCGTAAATCCGTTCGCGAGATATGGGAGTTTGAAGTTAAGGCATGGTTGAGAAACCATCAAAATTTTCGCAAGTCTGATACCCGAAACCAATAACAGGAATGGCTTAGGGGAAAACTACACACACCACTGTAATCGGGTGAGTTTCTACTTTCAGGTGCAACAGGAATTTCTCGAGTTCGTCAATCCGTTCGCGAGATATGGGAGTTTGAAGTTAAGGAATGGTTGAGAAACCATCAAAATTTTCGCAAGTCTGATACTCGAAACCAATAACTGGAATGGCCTAGGGGAAAAATACACAAACCGTTGTAATCGGGCGAGTTCCTACTTTCAGATGCAACAGGAATTTCTCGAGTTCGTCAATCCGTTCGCGAGATATGGGAGTTTGAAGTTAAGGAATGGTTGAGAAACCATCAAAATTTTCGCAAGTGTGATACTCGAAACCAATAACTGGAATGGCCTAGGGGAAAAATACACATACCGTTGTAATCGGGCGAGTTTCTACTTTCAGATGCAACAGGAATATCTCGAGTTCGTCAATCCGTTCGCGAGATATGGGAGTTTGAAGTTAAGGAATGATTGAGAGACCATCAAAATTTTCGGATGTCTGATACTCGAAACCAATAACTACTGTGGCCTAGGGCAAAAATACACATACCGTTGTAATCGGACGAGTTTCTGCTTTCAGATGCAACAGGAATTTCTCGAGTTCGTAAATCCGTTCGCGAGATATGGGAGTTTGAAGTTAAGGAATGGTTGAGAAACCATCCATACTTTCGCAAGTCTGATACTCGAAACCAATAACTACTGTGGCCTAGGGCAAAAATACACATACAGTTGTAATCGGGCGAGATCTGCTTTCAGATGCAACAGGAATTTCTCGAGTTCGTAAAGCCGTTCGCGTGATATGGGAGCTTGAAGTTAAGGAATGGTTGAGAAACCATCAAAATTTTCGCAAGTCGGATACCCGAAACCAATAACTGGAATGGCCTAGGTGAAAAGTACACACGCCATTGTAATCGGGCGAGTTTCTACTTTCAGATGCAACAGGAATTTCTCGAGTTCGTCAATCCGTTCGCGAGATATGGGAGTTTGAAGTTAAGGAATGGTAGAGAAACCATCAAAATTTTCGCAAGTCGGATACTCGAAACCAATAACTGGAATGGCTTAGGGAAAAGTACACATACCGTTGTAATGGGGCGAGATTCTGCTTTCAGATGCAAAAGGAATTTCTCGAGTTCGTCAATCTGTTCGCGAGATATGGGAGTATGAAGTTATGGAATGGTTGGGAAACCATCAAAATTTTCGCAAGACTGATACTCGAAACCAATAACTACTAGGGCCTAGGGCAAAAATACACATACCGTTGTAATCGGACGAGTTTCTGCTTTCAGATGCAACAGGAATTTCTCGAGTTCGTAAATCCGTTCGCGAGATATGGGAGTTTGAAGTTAAGGAATGGTTGAGAAACCATCCAAACTTTCGCAAGTCTGATACTCGAAACCAGTAACTACTGTGGCCTAGGGCAAAAATACACATACAGTTGTAATCGGGCGAGATCTGCTTTCAGATGCAACAGGAATTTCTCGAGTTCGTAAATCCGTTCGCGTGATATGGGAGTTTGAAGTTAAGGAATGGTTGAGAAACCATCAAAATTTTCGCAAGTCGGATACCCGAAACCAATAACAGGAATGGCTTAGGGGAAAACTACACACACCACTGTAATCGGGTGAGTTTCTACTTTCAGGTGCAACAGGAATTTCTCGAGTTCATCAATCCGTTCGCGAGATATGGGAGTTTGAAGTTAAGGAATGGTTGAGAAACCATCAAAATTTTCGCAAGTCGGATACTCGAAACCAATAACTGGAATGGCCTAGGGGAAAAATACACATACCGTTGTAATGGGGCGAGATTCTGCTTTCAGATGCAACAGGAATTTCTCGAGTTCGTCAATCCGTTCGCGAGATGTGGGAGTTTGAAGTTAAGGCATGGTTGAGAAACCATCAAAATTTTCGCAAGTCTGATACTCGACACCAATAACTACATTGGCCTAGGGCAAAAATACACATACCGTTGTATTCGGGCGAGTTTCTGCTTTCAGATGCAACAGGAATATCTCGAGTTCGTCAATCCGTTCGCGAGATATGGGAGTTTGAAGTTAAGGAATGGTTGAGAGACCATCAAAATTTTCGCAAGTCTGATACTCGAAACCAATAACTACTAGGGCCTAGGGCAAAAATACACATACCGTTGTAATCGGACGAGTTTCTGCTTTCAGATGCAACAGGAATTTCTCGAGTTCGTAAATCCGTTCGCGAGATATGGGAGTTTGAAGTTAAGGCATGGTTGAGAAACCATCAAAATTTTCGCAAGTCTGATACCCGAAACCAATAACAGGAATGGCTTAGGGGAAAACTACACACACCACTGTAATCGGGTGAGTTTCTACTTTCAGGTGCAACAGGAATTTCTCGAGTTCGTCAATCCGTTCGCGAGATATGGGAGTTTGAAGTTAAGGAATGGTTGAGAAACCATCAAAATTTTCGCAAGTCTGATACTCGAAACCAATAACTGGAATGGCCTAGGGGAAAAATACACAAACCGTTGTAATCGGGCGAGTCTCTACTTTCAGATGCAACAGGAATTTCTCGAGTTCGTCAATCCGTTCGCGAGATATGGGAGTTTGAAGTTAAGGAATGGTTGAGAAACCATCAAAATTTTCGCAAGTGTGATACTCGAAACCAATAACTACTAGGGCCTAGGGCAAAAATACACATACCGTTGTAATCGGACGAGTTTCTGCTTTCAGATGCAACAGGAATTTCTCGAGTTCGTAAATCCGTTCGCGAGATATGGGAGTTTGAAGTTAAGGCATGGTTGAGAAACCATCAAAATTTTCGCAAGTCTGATACCCGAAACCAATAACAGGAATGGCTTAGGGGAAAACTACACACACCACTGTAATCGGGTGAGTTTCTACTTTCAGGTGCAACAGGAATTTCTCGAGTTCGTCAATCCGTTCGCGAGATATGGGAGTTTGAAGTTAAGGAATGGTTGAGAAACCATCAAAATTTTCGCAAGTCTGATACTCGAAACCAATAACTGGAATGGCCTAGGGGAAAAATACACAAACCGTTGTAATCGGGCGAGTTTCTACTTTCAGATGCAACAGGAATTTCTCGAGTTCGTCAATCCGTTCGCGAGATATGGGAGTTTGAAGTTAAGGAATGGTTGAGAAACCATCAAAATTTTCGCAAGTGTGATACTCGAAACCAATAACTGGAATGGCCTAGGGGAAAAATACACATACCGTTGTAATCGGGCGAGTTTCTACTTTCAGATGCAACAGGAATATCTCGAGTTCGTCAATCCGTTCGCGAGATATGGGAGTTTGAAGTTAAGGAATGATTGAGAGACCATCAAAATTTTCGGATGTCTGATACTCGAAACCAATAACTACTGTGGCCTAGGGCAAAAATACACATACCGTTGTAATCGGACGAGTTTCTGCTTTCAGATGCAACAGGAATTTCTCGAGTTCGTAAATCCGTTCGCGAGATATGGGAGTTTGAAGTTAAGGAATGGTTGAGAAACCATCCATACTTTCGCAAGTCTGATACTCGAAACCAATAACTACTGTGGCCTAGGGCAAAAATACACATACAGTTGTAATCGGGCGAGATCTGCTTTCAGATGCAACAGGAATTTCTCGAGTTCGTAAATCCGTTCGCGTGATATGGGAGCTTGAAGTTAAGGAATGGTTGAGAAACCATCAAAATTTTCGCAAGTCGGATACCCGAAACCAATAACTGGAATGGCCTAGGTGAAAAGTACACACGCCATTGTAATCGGGCGAGTTTCTACTTTCAGATGCAACAGGAATTTCTCGAGTTCGTCAATCCGTTCGCGAGATATGGGAGTTTGAAGTTAAGGAATGGTAGAGAAACCATCAAAATTTTCGCAAGTCGGATACTCGAAACCAATAACTGGAATGGCTTAGGGAAAAGTACACATACCGTTGTAATGGGGCGAGATTCTGCTTTCAGATGCAAAAGGAATTACTCGAGTTCGTCAATCTGTTCGCGAGATATGGGAGTATGAAGTTATGGAATGGTTGGGAAACCATCAAAATTTTCGCAAGACTGATACTCGAAACCAATAACTACTAGGGCCTAGGGCAAAAATACACATACCGTTGTAATCGGACGAGTTTCTGCTTTCAGATGCAACAGGAATTTCTCGAGTTCGTAAATCCGTTCGCGAGATATGGGAGTTTGAAGTTAAGGAATGGTTGAGAAACCATCCAAACTTTCGCAAGTCTGATACTCGAAACCAGTAACTACTGTGGCCTAGGGCAAAAATACACATACAGTTGTAATCGGGCGAGATCTGCTTTCAGATGCAACAGGAATTTCTCGAGTTCGTAAATCCGTTCGCGTGATATGGGAGTTTGAAGTTAAGGAATGGTTGAGAAACCATCAAAATTTTCGCAAGTCGGATACCCGAAACCAATAACAGGAATGGCTTAGGGGAAAACTACACACACCACTGTAATCGGGTGAGTTTCTACTTTCAGGTGCAACAGGAATTTCTCGAGTTCGTCAATCCGTTCGCGAGATATGGGGGTTTGAAGTTAAGGAATGGTTGAGAAACCATCAAAATTTTCGCAAGTCGGATACTCGAAACCAATAACTGGAATGGCCTAGGGGAAAAATACACATACCGTTGTAATGGGGCGAGATTCTGCTTTCAGATGCAACAGGAATTTCTCGAGTTCGTCAATCCGTTCGCGAGATGTGGGAGTTTGAAGTTAAGGCATGGTTGAGAAACCATCAAAATTTTCGCAAGTCTGATACTCGACACCAATAACTACATTGGCCTAGGGCAAAAATACACATACCGTTGTATTCGGGCGAGTTTCTGCTTTCAGATGCAACAGGAATATCTCGAGTTCGTCAATCCGTTCGCGAGATATGGGAGTTTGAAGTTAAGGAATGGTTGAGAGACCATCAAAATTTTCGCAAGTCTGATACTCGAAACCAATAACTACTAGGGCCTAGGGCAAAAATACACATACCGTTGTAATCGGACGAGTTTCTGCTTTCAGATGCAACAGGAATTTCTCGAGTTCGTAAATCCGTTCGCGAGATATGGGAGTTTGAAGTTAAGGCATGGTTGAGAAACCATCAAAATTTTCGCAAGTCTGATACCCGAAACCAATAACAGGAATGGCTTAGGGGAAAACTACACACACCACTGTAATCGGGTGAGTTTCTACTTTCAGGTGCAACAGGAATTTCTCGAGTTCGTCAATCCGTTCGCGAGATATGGGAGTTTGAAGTTAAGGAATGGTTGAGAAACCATCAAAATTTTCGCAAGTCTGATACTCGAAACCAATAACTGGAATGGCCTAGGGGAAAAATACACAAACCGTTGTAATCGGGCGAGTTTCTACTTTCAGATGCAACAGGAATTTCTCGAGTTCGTCAATCCGTTCGCGAGATATGGGAGTTTGAAGTTAAGGAATGGTTGAGAAACCATCAAAATTTTCGCAAGTGTGATACTCGAAACCAATAACTGGAATGGCCTAGGGGAAAAATACACATACCGTTGTAATCGGGCGAGTTTCTACTTTCAGATGCAACAGGAATATCTCGAGTACGTCAATCCGTTCGCGAGATATGGGAGTTTGAAGTTAAGGAATGATTGAGAGACCATCAAAATTTTCGGATGTCTGATACTCGAAACCAATAACTACTGTGGCCTAGGGCAAAAATACACATACCGTTGTAATCGGACGAGTTTCTGCTTTCAGATGCAACAGGAATTTCTCGAGTTCGTAAATCCGTTCGCGAGATATGGGAGTTTGAAGTTAAGGAATGGTTGAGAAACCATCCATACTTTCGCAAGTCTGATACTCGAAACCAATAACTACTGTGGCCTAGGGCAAAAATACACATACAGTTGTAATCGGGCGAGATCTGCTTTCAGATGCAACAGGAATTTCTCGAGTTCGTAAATCCGTTCGCGTGATATGGGAGCTTGAAGTTAAGGAATGGTTGAGAAACCATCAAAATTATCGCAAGTCGGATACCCGAAACCAATAACTGGAATGGCTTAGGGGAAAACTACACACACCACTGTAATCGGGTGAGATTCTGCTTTCAGTTGCAACAGGAATTTCTCGAGTTCGTCAATCCGTTCGTGAGATATGGGAGTTTGAAGTTAAGGAATGGTTGAGAAACCACCAAAATTTTCGCAAGTCTGATACTCGAAACCAATAACTGGAATGGCCTAGGGGAAAAATACACAAACCGTTGTAATCGGGCGAGTTTCTACTTTCAGATGCAACAGGAATTTCTCGAGTTCGTCAATCCGTTCGCGAGATATGGGAGTTTGAAGTTAAGGAATGGTTGAGAAACCATCAAAATTTTCGCAAGTGTGATACTCGAAACCAATAACTGGAATGGCCTAGGGGAAAAATACACATACCGTTGTAATCGGGCGAGTTTCTACTTTCAGATGCAACAGGAATATCTCGAGTTCGTCAATCCGTTCGCGAGATGTGGGAGTTTGAAGTTAAGGAATGGTTGAGAGACCATCAAAATTTTCGCAAGTCTGATACTCGAAACCAATAACTATTAGGGCCTAGGGCAAAAATACACAAACCGTTGTAATCGGACGAGTTTCTGCTTTCAGATGCAACAGGAATTTCTCGAGTTCGTAAATCCGTTCGCGAGATATGGGAGTTTGAAGTTAAGGAATGGTTGAGAAACCATCCAAACTTTCGCAAGTCTGATACTCGAAACCAATAACTACTGTGGCCTAGGGCAAAAATACACATACAGTTGTAATCGGGCGAGTTTCTACTTTCAGATGCAACAGGAATTTCTCGAGTTCGTCAATCCGTTCGCGTGATATGGGAGTTTGAAGTTAAGGAATGGTTGAGAAACCATCAAAATTTTCGCAAGTCGGATACCCGAAACCAATAACAGGAATGGCTTAGGGGAAAACTACACACACCACTGTAATCGGGTGAGTTTCTACTTTCAGGTGCAACAGGAATTTCTCGAGTTCGTCAATCCGTTCGCGAGATATGGGAGTTTGAAGTTAAGGAATGGTTGAGAAACCATCAAAATTTTCGCAAGTCGGATACTCGAAACCAATAACTGGAATGGCTGAGGGGAAAAGTACACACACCATTGTAATCGGGTGAGTTTCTACTTTCAGATGCAACAGGAATTTCTCGAGGTCGTCAATCCGTTCGCGAGATATGGGAGTTTGAAGTTAAGGAATGGTTGAGAAACCATCAAAATTTTCGCAAGTCGGATACTCGAAACCAATAACTGGAATGGCTTAGGGAAAAGTACACACACCATTGTAATCGGGCGTGTTTCTACTTTCAGATGCAACAGGAATTTCTCGAGTTCGTCAATCCGTTCGCGAGATATGGGAGTTTGAAGTTAAGGCATGGTTGAGAAACCATCAAAATTTTCGCAAGTCTGATACTCGAAACCAATAACTACATTGGCGTAGGGCAAAAATACACATAACGTTGTAATCGGACGAGATTCTGCTTTCAGTTGCAACAGGAATTTCTCGAGTTCGTCAATCCGTTCGCGAGATATGGGAGTTTGAAGTTAAGGAATGCTTGAGAAACCAACAAAATTTTCGCAAGTCTGATACTCGAAACCAATAACTACTGTGGCCTACGGCAAAAATACACATACCGTTGTAATCGGACGAGTTTCTGCTTTCAGATGCAACAGGAATTTCTCGAGTTCGTAAATCCGTTCGCGAGATATGGGAGTTTGAAGTTAAGGAATGGTTGAGAAACCATCCATACTTTCGCAAGTCTGATACTCGAAACCAATAACTACTGTGGCCTAGGGCAAAAATACACATACAGTTGTAATCGGGCGAGATCTGCTTTCAGATGCAACAGGAATTTCTCGAGTTCGTAAATCCGTTCGCGTGATACGGGAGCTTGAAGTTAAGGAATGGTTGAGAAACCATCAAAATTTTCGCAAGTCGGATACCCGAAACCAATAACTGGAATGGCTTAGGGGAAAACTACACACACCACTGTAATCGGGTGAGTTTCTACTTTCAGGTGCAACAGGAATTTCTCGAGTTCGTCAATCCGTTCGCGAGATATGGGAGTTTGAAGTTAAGGAATGGTTGAGAAACCATCAAAATTTTCGCAAGTCGGATACTCGAAACCAATAACTGGAATGGCTTAGGGGAAAAGTACACACACCATTGTAATCGGGTGAGTTTCTACTGTCAGATGCAACAGGAATTTGCCGAGTTCGTCAATCCGTTCGCGAGATATTGGAGTTTGAAGTTAAGGAATGGTTGAGAAACCATCAAAATTTTCGCAAGTCGGATACTCGAAACCAATAACTGGAATGGCTTAGGGAAAAGTACACACACCATTGTAATCGGGCGTGTTTCTACTTTCAGATGCAACAGGAATTTCTCGAGTTCGTCAATCCGTTCGCGAGATATGGGAGTTTGAAGTTAAGGCATGGTTGAGAAACCATCAAAATTTTCGCAAGTCTGATACTCGAAACCAATAACTACATTGGCGCAGGGCAAAAATACACATACCGATGTAATCGGACGAGGTTCTGCTTTCAGTTGCAACAGGAATTTCTCGAGTTCGTCAATCCGTTCGCGAGATATGGGAGTTTGAAGTTAAGGAATGCTTGAGAAACCAACAAAATTTTCGCAAGTCTGATACTCGAAACCAATAACTACTGTGGCCTAGGGCAAAAATACACATACCGTTGTAATCGGGCGAGATCTGCTTTCAGATGCAACAGGAATTTCTCGAGTTCGTCAATCCGTTCGCGAGATATGGGTGTTTGAAGATAAGACATGGTTGAGAAACCATCAATATTTTCGGATGTCTGATACTCGAAACCAATAACTACTGTGGCCTAGGGCAAAAATACACATACCGTTGTAATGGGGCGAGATTCTGCTTTCAGATGCAACAGGAATTTCTCGAGTTCGTCAATCCGTTCGCGAGATATGGGATTTTGAAGTTAAGGAATGGTTGAGAAACCATTAAAATTTTCGCAAGTCTGATACTCGAAACGAATAACTACTATGGCCTAGTGGAAAAATACACATACCGTTGTAATCGGACGAGTTTCTGCTTTCAAATGCAACAGGAATTTCTCGAGTTCGTCAATCCGTTCGCGAGATATGGGAGTTTGAAGTTAAGGAATGATTGAGAGACCATCAAAATTTTCGGATGTCTGATACTCGAAACCAATAACTACTGTGGCCTAGGGCAAAAATACACATACCGTTGTAATCGGACGAGTTTCTGCTTTCAGATGCAACAGGAATTTCTCGAGTTCGTAAATCCGTTCGCGAGATATGGGAGTTTGAAGTTAAGGCATGGTTGAGAAACCATCAAAATTTTCGCAAGTCTGATACCCGAAACCAATAACAGGAATGGCTTAGGGGAAAACTACACACACCACTGTAATCGGGTGAGTTTCTACTTTCAGGTGCAACAGGAATTTCTCGAGTTCGTCAATCCGTTCGCGAGATATGGGAGTTTGAAGTTAAGGAATGGTTGAGAAACCATCAAAATTTTCGCAAGTCTGATACTCGAAACCAATAACTGGAATGGCCTAGGGGAAAAATACACAAACCGTTGTAATCGGGCGAGTTTCTACTTTCAGATGCAACAGGAATTTCTCGAGTTCGTCAATCCGTTCGCGAGATATGGGAGTTTGAAGTTAAGGAATGGTTGAGAAACCATCAAAATTTTCGCAAGTGTGATACTCGAAACCAATAACTGGAATGGCCTAGGGGAAAAATACACATACCGTTGTAATCGGGCGAGTTTCTACTTTCAGATGCAACAGGAATATCTCGAGTTCGTCAATCCGTTCGCGAGATATGGGAGTTTGAAGTTAAGGAATGGTTGAGAGACCATCAAAATTTTCGCAAGTCTGATACTCGAAACCAATAACTATTAGGGCCTAGGGCAAAAATACACAAACCGTTGTAATCGGACGAGTTTCTGCTTTCAGATGCAACAGGAATTTCTCGAGTTCGTAAATCCGTTCGCGAGATATGGGAGTTTGAAGTTAAGGAATGGTTGAGAAACCATCCAAACTTTCGCAAGTCTGATACTCGAAACCAATAACTACTGTGGCCTAGGGCAAAAATACACATACAGTTGTAATCGGGCGAGATCTGCTTTCAGATGCAACAGGAATTTCTCGAGTTCGTAAATCCGTTCGCGTGATATGGGAGTTTGAAGTTAAGGAATGGTTGAGAAACCATCAAAATTTTCGCAAGTCGGATACCCGAAACCAATAACAGGAATGGCTTAGGGGAAAACTACACACACCACTGTAATCGGGTGAGTTTCTACTTTCAGGTGCAACAGGAATTTCTCGAGTTCGTCAATCCGTTCGCGAGATATGGGAGTTTGAAGTTAAGGAATGGTTGAGAATCCATCAAAATTTTCGCAAGTCGGATACTCGAAACCAATAACTGGAATGGCTGAGGGGAAAAGTACACACACCATTGTAATCGGGTGAGTTTCTACTTTCAGATGCAACAGGAATTTCTCGAGGTCGTCAATCCGTTCGCGAGATATGGGAGTTTGAAGTTAAGGAATGGTTGAGAAACCATCAAAATTTTCGCAAGTCGGATACTCGAAACCAATAACTGGAATGGCTTAGGGAAAAGTACACACACCATTGTAATCGGGCGTGTTTCTACTTTCAGATGCAACAGGAATTTCTCGAGTTCGTCAATCCGTTCGCGAGATATGGGAGTTTGAAGTTAAGGCATGGTTGAGAAACCATCAAAATTTTCGCAAGTCTGATACTCGAAACCAATAACTACATTGGCGTAGGGCAAAAATACACATACCGTTGTAATCGGACGAGATTCTGCTTTCAGTTGCAACAGGAATTTCTTGAGTTCGTCAATCCGTTCGCGAGATATGGGAGTTTGAAGTTAAGGAATGCTTGAGAAACCAACAAAATTTTCGCAAGTCTGATACTCGAAACCAATAACTACTGTGGCCTAGGGCAAAAATACACATACCGTTGTAATCGGACGAGTTTCTGCTTTCAGATGCAACAGGAATTTCTCGAGTTCGTAAATCCGTTCGCGAGATATGGGAGTTTGAAGTTAAGGAATGGTTGAGAAACCATCCATACTTTCGCAAGTCTGATACTCGAAACCAATAACTACTGTGGCCTAGGGCAAAAATACACATACAGTTGTAATCGGGCGAGATCTGCTTTCAGATGCAACAGGAATTTCTCGAGTTCGTAAATCCGTTCGCGAGATATGGGAGTTTGAAGTTAAGGCATGGTTGAGAAACCATCAAAATTTTCGCAAGTCTGATACTCGAAACCAATAACTACATTGGCGTAGGGCAAAAATACACATACCGTTGTAATCGGACGAGATTCTGCTTTCAGTTGCAACAGGAATTTCTTGAGTTCGTCAATCCGTTCGCGAGATATGGGAGTTTGAAGTTAAGGAATGCTTGAGAAACCAACAAAATTTTCGCAAGTCTGATACTCGAAACCAATAACTACTGTGGCCTAGGGCAAAAATACACATACCGTTGTAATCGGACGAGTTTCTGCTTTCAGATGCAACAGGAATTTCTCGAGTTCGTAAATCCGTTCGCGAGATATGGGAGTTTGAAGTTAAGGAATGGTTGAGAAACCATCCATACTTTCGCAAGTCTGATACTCGAAACCAATAACTACTGTGGCCTAGGGCAAAAATACACATACAGTTGTAATCGGGCGAGATCTGCTTTCAGATGCAACAGGAATTTCTCGAGTTCGTAAATCCGTTCGCGTGATATGGGAGCTTGAAGTTAAGGAATGGTTGAGAAACCATCAAAATTTTCGCAAGTCGGATACCCGAAACCAATAACTGGAATGGCTTAGGGGAAAACTACACACACCACTGTAATCGGGTGAGTTTCTACTTTCAGGTGCAACAGGAATTTCTCGAGTTCGTCAATCCGTTCGCGAGATATGGGAGTTTGAAGTTAAGGAATGGTTGAGAAACCATCAAAATTTTCGCAAGTCGGATACTCGAAACCAATAACTGGAATGGCTTAGGGGAAAAGTACACACACCATTGTAATCGGGTGAGTTTCTACTTTCAGATGCAACAGGAATTTCCCGAGTTCGTCAATCCGTTCGCGAGATATTGGAGTTTGAAGTTAAGGAATGGTTGAGAAACCATCAAAATTTTCGCAAGTCGGATACTCGAAACCAATAACTGGAATGGCTTAGGGAAAAGTACACACACCATTGTAATCGGGCGTGTTTCTACTTTCAGATGCAACAGGAATTTCTCGAGTTCGTCAATCCGTTCGCGAGATATGGGAGTTTGAAGTTAAGGCATGGTTGAGAAACCATCAAAATTTTCGCAAGTCTGATACTCGAAACCAATAACTACATTGGCGCAGGGCAAAAATACACATACCGATGTAATCGGACGAGGTTCTGCTTTCAGTTGCAACAGGAATTTCTCGAGTTCGTCAATCCGTTCGCGAGATATGGGAGTTTGAAGTTAAGGAATGCTTGAGAAACCAACAAAATTTTCGCAAGTCTGATACACGAAACCAATAACTACTGTGGCCTAGGGCAAAAATACACATACCGTTGTAATCGGGCGAGATCTGCTTTCAGATGCAACAGGAATTTCTCGAGTTCGTCAATCCGTTCGCGAGATATGGGTGTTTGAAGATAAGACATGGTTGAGAAACCATCAATATTTTCGGATGTCTGATACTCGAAACCAATAACTACTGTGGCCTAGGGCAAAAATACACATACCGTTGTAATGGGGCGAGATTCTGCTTTCAGATGCAACAGGAATTTCTCGAGTTCGTCAATCCGTTCGCGAGATATGGGATTTTGAAGTTAAGGAATGGTTGAGAAACCATTAAAATTTTCGCAAGTCTGATACTCGAAACGAATAACTACTATGGCCTAGTGGAAAAATACACATACCGTTGTAATCGGACGAGTTTCTGCTTTCAAATGCAACAGGAATTTCTCGAGTTCGTCAATCCGTTCGCGAGATATGGGAGTTTGAAGTTAAGGAATGGTTGAGAAACCATCAAAATTTTCGCAAGTGTGATACTCGAAACCAATAACTGGAATGGCCTAGGGGAAAAATACACATACCGTTGTAATCGGGCGAGTTTCTACTTTCAGATGCAACAGGAATATCTCGAGTTCGTCAATCCGTTCGCGAGATATGGGAGTTTGAAGTTAAGGAATGATTGAGAGACCATCAAAATTTTCGGATGTCTGATACTCGAAACCAATAACTACTGTGGCCTAGGGCAAAAATACACATACCGTTGTAATCGGACGAGTTTCTGCTTTCAGATGCAACAGGAATTTCTCGAGTTCGTAAATCCGTTCGCGAGATATGGGAGTTTGAAGTTAAGGAATGGTTGAGAAACCATCCATACTTTCGCAAGTCTGATACTCGAAACCAATAACTACTGTGGCCTAGGGCAAAAATACACATACAGTTGTAATCGGGCGAGATCTGCTTTCAGATGCAACAGGAATTTCTCGAGTTCGTAAATCCGTTCGCGTGATATGGGAGCTTGAAGTTAAGGAATGGTTGAGAAACCATCAAAATTATCGCAAGTCGGATACCCGAAACCAATAACTGGAATGGCTTAGGGGAAAACTACACACACCACTGTAATCGGGTGAGATTCTGCTTTCAGTTGCAACAGGAATTTCTCGAGTTCGTCAATCCGTTCGTGAGATATGGGAGTTTGAAGTTAAGGAATGGTTGAGAAACCATCAAAATTTTCGCAAAGTCTGATACTCGAAACCAATAACTGAGAATGGCCTAGGGGGAAAAATACACAAACCGTTGTAATCGGGCGAGTTTCTACTTTCAGATTGCAACAGGAATATCTCGAGTTCGTCAATCCGTTCGCGAGATATGGGAGTTTGAAGTTAAGGAATGGTTGAGAGACCATCAAAATTTTTCGCAAGTCTGATACTCGAAACCAATAACTATTAGGGCCTAGGGCAAAAATACACAAACCGTTGTAAATCGGACGAGTTTCTGCTTTCAGATGCAACAGGACTTTCTCGAGTTCGTAAATCCGTTCGCGAGATATGGGAGTTTGAAGTTAAGGAATGGTTGAGAAACCCATCCAAACTTTCCGCAAGTCTGATACTCGAAACCAATAACTACTGTGGGCCTAGGGCAAAAATACACATACAGTTGTAATCGGGCGAGATCTGCTTTCAGATGCAACAGGAATTTTCTCGAGTTCGTAAATCCGTTCGCGTGATATGGGAGTTTGAAAGTTAAGGAATGGTTGAGAAACCATCAAAAATTTCGCAAGTCGGATACCCGAAAACCAATAACAGGAATGGCTTAGGGGAAAACTACACACACCACTGTAATCGGGGCTCTCAGGTGCAAACAGAAGACTAGAGTCGATGGGGGGTTTCTACTTTCAGGTGCCAACAGGAATTTCTCGAGTTCGTCAATCCGTTTCGCGAGATATGGGAGTTTGAAGTTAAGGAATGGTTGAGAACCATCAAAATTTTTCGCAAGTCGGATACTCGAAACCAATAACTGGAATGGCTGAGGGGAAAAGTACACACACCATTGTAATCGGGTGAGTTTCTACTTTCAGATGCAACAGGAATTTCTCGAGGTCGTCAATCCGTTCGCGAGATATGGGAGTATGAAGTTAAGGAATGGTTGAGAAACCATCAAAATTTTCGCAAGTCGGATACTCGAAACCAACAACTGGAATGGCTGAGGGGAAAAAGTACACACACCATTGTAATCGGGTGAGTTTCTACTTTCAGATGCAACAGGAATTTCTCGAGGTCGTCAATCCGTTCGCGAGATATTGGGGAGTTTTGAAGTTAAGGAATGGTTGAGAAACCATCAAAAATTTTCGCAAGTCGGGATACTCGAAACCCAATAACTGGAATGGGCTTAGGGAAAAGTACACACACCATTGTAATCGGTCGTGTTTTCTACTTCAGATGCAATAGGAATTTCTCGAGTTCGTCAATCCGTTCGCGAGATATGGGAGTTTGAAGTTAAGGAATGGTTGAGAAACCATCAAAATTTTCGCAAGTCGGATACTCGAAAACCAATAAGCTGGAATGGCTGAGGGGAAAAAGTACACACACCATTGTAATCGGGTGAGTTTCTACTTTCAGATGCAACAGGAATTTCTCGAGGTCGTCAATCCGTTCGCGAGATATGGGAGGTTTGAAGTTAAGGAATGGTTGAGAAACCATCAAAATTTTCGCAAGTCGGATACTCGAAACCAATAACTGGAATGGCTTAGGGAAAAAGTACACACACCATTGTAATCGGCGTGTTTCTACTTTCAGATGCAACAGGAATTTCTCGAGGTTCGTCAATCCGTTCGCGAGATATGGGAGTTTGAAGTTAAGGCATGGTTGAGAAAACCATCAAAATTTTCGCAAGTCTGATACTCGAAACCAATAACTACATTGGCGTAGGGCAAAATACACATACCGTTGTAATCGGACGAGATTCTGCTTTCAGTTGCAACAGGAATTTCTTGAGTTCGTCAATCCGTTCGCGAGATATGGGAGTTTGAAGTTAAGGAATGCTTGAGAAACCAACAAAATTTTCGCAAGTCTGATACTCGAAACCAATAACTACTGTGGCCTAGGGCAAAAATACACATACCGTTGTAATCGGACGAGTTTCTGCTTTCAGATGCAACAGGAATTTCTCGAGTTCGTAAATCCGTTCGCGAGATATGGGAGTTTGAAGTTAAGGAATGGTTGAGAAACCATCCATACTTTCGCAAGTCTGATACTCGAAACCAATAACTACTGTGGCCTAGGGCAAAAATACACATACAGTTGTAATCGGGCGAGATCTGCTTTCAGATGCAACAGGAATTTCTCGAGTTCGTAAATCCGTTCGCGTGATATGGGAGCTTGAAGTTAAGGAATGGTTGAGAAACCATCAAAATTTTCGCAAGTCGGATACCCGAAACCAATAACTGGAATGGCTTAGGGGAAAACTACACACACCACTGTAATCGGTTGAGTTTCTACTTTCAGGTGCAACAGGAATTTCTCGAGTTCGTCAATCCGTTCGCGAGATATGGGAGTTTGAAGTTAAGGAATGGTTGAGAAACCATCAAAATTTTCGCAAGTCGGATACTCGAAACCAATAACTGGAATGGCTTAGGGGAAAAGTACACACACCATTGTAATCGGGTGAGTTTCTACTTTCAGATGCAACAGGAATTTCCCGAGTTCGTCAATCCGTTCGCGAGATATTGGAGTTTTGAAGTTAAGGAATGGTTGAGAAACCATCAAAATTTTCGCAAGTCGGATACTCGAAACCAATAACTGGAATGGCTTAGGGAAAAGTACACACACCATTGTAATCGGGCGTGTTTCTACTTTCAGATGCAACAGGAATTTCTCGAGTTCGTCAATCCGTTCGCGAGATATGGGAGTTTGAAGTTAAGGCATGGTTGAGAAACCATCAAAATTTTCGCAAGTCTGATACTCGAAACCAATAACTACATTGGCGCAGGGCAAAAATACACATACCGATGTAATCGGACGAGGTTCTGCTTTCAGTTGCAACAGGAATTTCTCGAGTTCGTCAATCCGTTCGCGAGATATGGGAGTTTGAAGTTAAGGAATGCTTGAGAAACCAACAAAATTTTCGCAAGTCTGATACTCGAAACCAATAACTACTGTGGCCTAGGGCAAAAATACACATACCGTTGTAATCGGGCGAGATCTGCTTTCAGATGCAACAGGAATTTCTCGAGTTCGTCAATCCGTTCGCGAGATATGGGTGTTTGAAGATAAGACATGGTTGAGAAACCATCAATATTTTCGGATGTCTGATACTCGAAACCAATAACTACTGTGGCCTAGGGCAAAAATACACATACCGTTGTAATGGGGCGAGATTCTGCTTTCAGATGCAACAGGAATTTCTCGAGTTCGTCAATCCGTTCGCGAGATATGGGATTTTGAAGTTAAGGAATGGTTGAGAAACCATTAAAATTTTCGCAAGTCTGATACTCGAAACGAATAACTACTATGGCCTAGTGGAAAAATACACATACCGTTGTAATCGGACGAGTTTCTGCTTTCAAATGCAACAGGAATTTCTCGAGTTCGTCAATCCGTTCGCGAGATATGGGAGTTTGAGGTTAAGGAATGGTTGAGAAACCATCAAAATTTCCGCAAGTCTGATACTCGAAACCAATAACTACTATGGCCTAAGGCAAAAATACACATACCGTTGTAATCGGGCGAGTTTCTGCTTTCAGATGCAATAGGAATTTCTCGAGTTCGTCAATCCGTTCGCGAGATATGGGAGTTTGAAGTTAAGGAATGGTTGAGAAACTATCAAAATTTTCGCAAGTCTGATACTCGAAACCAATAACTGGAATGGCCTAGGTGAAAAGTACACACGCCATTGTAATCGGGCGAGTTTCTACTTTCAGATGCAACAGGAATTTCTCGAGTTCGTCAATCCGTTCGCGAGATATGGGAGTTTGAAGTTAAGGAATGGTTGAGAAACCATCAAAATTTTCGCAAGTCGTATAATTGAAACCAATAACTGGTATGGCTTAGGGGAAAAGTACACACACCATTGTAATCGGGTGTGTTTCTACTTTCAGATGCAACAGGAATTTCTCGAGTTCGTCAATCCGTTCGCGAGATATGGGAGTTTGAAGTTAAGGAATGCTTGAGAAACCATCAAAGTTTTCGAAAGTCGGATACTCGAAACCAATAACTGGAATGGCTTAGGGGAAAAGTACACAAACCATTGTAATCGGGTGAGTTTCTACTTTCAGATGCAACAGGAATTTCTCGAGTTCGTCAATCCGTTCGCGAGATATGGGAGTTTGAGGTTAAGGAATGGTTGAGAAACCATCAAAATTTCCGCAAGTCTGATACTCGAAACCAATAACTACTATGGCCTAAGGCAAAAATACACATACCGTTGTAATCGGGCGAGATTCTGCTTTCAGATGCAACAGGAATTTCTCGAGTTCGTCAATCCGTTCGCGAGATATGGGAGTTTGAAGTAAAGGAATGGTTGAGAAACCGTCAAAATTTTCGCAAGTCTGATACTCGAAACCAATAACTACTATGGCCTAAGGCAAAAATACACATAACGTTGTAATCGGGCGAGTTTCCGCTTTCAGATGCAATTGGAGTTTCTGGAGTTCGTCAATCCGTTCGCGAGATATGGGAGTTTGAAGTTAAGGAATGGTTGAGAAACCATCAAAATTTTCGCAAGTCTGATACTCGAAACCAATAACTGGAGTGGCCTAGGGGACAGTACACACACCATTGTAATCGTGCGAGATTCGACTTTCAGATGTAACAGGAATTTGTCGAGTTCGTCAATCCGTTCGCGAGATATGGGAGTTTAAAGTTAAGGAATGGTTGAGAAACCATCAAAATTTTCGCAAGTCTGATACTCGTAACCAATAACTACTATGGCCTAGGGCAAAAATACACATACTGTTGTAATCGGGTGAGTTTCTACTTTCAGATGCAACAGGAATTTCTCGAGTTCGTCAATCCGTTCGCGAGATATGGGAGTTTGAAGTTAAGGAATGGTTGAGAAACCATCAAAATTTTCGCAAGTCTGATACTCGAAACCAATAACTGGAATGTCCTAGGAGAAAAGTACACACACCATTGTAATCGGGCGAGTTTCTACATTCAGATGCAACAGGAATTTCTCGAGTTCGTCAATCCGTTCGCGAGATATGGGAGTTTAAAGTTAAGGAATGGTTGAGAAACCATCAAAATTTTCGCAAGTCTGATACTCGAAACCAATAACTACTATGGCCTAGGGCAAAAATACACATACCGTTGTAATCGGGTGAGTTTCTACTTTCAGATGCAACAGGAATTTCTCGAGTTCGTCAATCCGTTTGCGAGATATGGGAGTTTGAAGTTAAGGAATTGTTGAGAAACCATCAAAATTTTCGCAAGTCGGATACTCGAAACCAATAACTAGAATGGCTTATGGGAAAAGTACACACACCATTGTAATCGGCGAGTTTCTGCTTTCAGATGCAACAGGAATTTCTCGAGTTCGTCAATCCGTTCGCGAGATATGGGAGTTTAAAGTTAAGGAATGGTTGAGAAACCATCAAAATTTTCGCAAGTCTGATACTCGAAACCAATAACTGGAATGGCTTAGGGGAAAAGTACACACACCATTGTAATCGGGTGAGTTTCTACTTTCAGATGCAACAGGAATTTCTCGAGTTCGTCAATCCGTTCGCGAGATATGGGAGTTTAAAGTTAAGGAATGGTTGAGAAACCATCAAAATTTTCGCAATTCTGATACTCGAAACCAATAACTACTATGGCCTAGGGCAAAAATACACATACCGTTGTAATCGGGTGAGTTTCTAATTTCAGATGCAACAGGAATTTCTCGAGTTCGTCAATCCGTTCGCGAGATATGGGAGTTTGAAGTTAGGGAATGGTTGAGGAACCACGAAAATTTTCGCAAGTCTGATACTCGAAACCAATAACTACTATGGCCTAAGGCAAAAATACACATACCGTTGTAATCGGGCGAGTTTCTGCTCTCAGATGCAATTGGAGTTTCTCGAGTTCGTCAATCCGTTCGCGAGATATGGGAGTTTGAAGTTAAGGAACGGTAGAGAAACCATCAAAATTTTCGCAAGTCGGATACTCGAAACCAATAACTAGAATGGCTTAGGGGAAAAGTACACACACCATTGTAATCGGCGAGTTTCTGCTTTCAGATGCAACAGGAATTTCTCGAGTTCGTCAATCCGTTCACGAGATATGGGAGTTTGAAGTTAAGGAATGGTTGAGAAACCACCAAAATTTTCGCAAGTCTGATACTCGAAACCAATAACTACTGTGGCCTAGGGCAAAAATACACATACCGTTGTAATCGGGCGAGTTTCTGCTATCAGATGTAACAGGAATTTCTCGAGTTCGTCAATCCGTTCGCGAGATATGGGAGTTTGAAGTTAAGGAATGGTTGAGAAACCATCAAAATTTTCGCAAGTCTGATACTCGAAACCAATAACTACTATAGCCTAGGGCAAAAATACACATACCGTTGTAATCGGGCTAGTTTCTGCTTTCAGATGCAACAGGAATTTCTCGAGTTCGTCAATCCGTTCGCGAGATATGGGAGTTTGAAGTTAAGGAATGGTGGAGAAGCCATCAAAATTTTCGCAAGTCGGATACTCGAAACCAATAACTGGAATGGCTTAGAGGAAAAGTACACACACTATTCTAATCGGGTGAGTTTCTACTTTCAGATGCAACAGGAATTTCTCGAGTTCGTCAATCCGTTCGCGAGATATGGGAGTTTGAAGTTAAGGAATGGTTGAGAAACCATCAAAATTTTCGCAAGTCGGATACTCGAAACCAATAACTGGAATGGCTTAGGGAAAAGTACACACACCATTGTAATCGGGCGTGTTTCTACTTTCAGATGCAACAGGAATTTCTCGAGTTCGTCAATCCGTTCGCGAGATATGGGAGTTTGAAGTTAAGGCATGGTTGAGAAACCATCAAAATTTTCGCAAGTCTGATACTCGAAACCAATAACTGGAATGGCCTAGGGGAAAAATACACAAACCGTTGTAATCGGGCGAGTTTCTACTTTCAGATGCAACAGGAATTTCTCGAGTTCGTCAATCCGTTCGCGAGATATGGGAGTTTGAAGTTAAGGAATGGTTGAGAAACCATCAAAATTTTCGCAAGTGTGATACTCGAAACCAATAACTGGAATGGCCTAGGGGAAAAATACACATACCGTTGTAATCGGGCGAGTTTCTACTTTCAGATGCAACAGGAATATCTCGAGTTCGTCAATCCGTTCGCGAGATATGGGAGTTTGAAGTTAAGGAATGGTTGAGAGACCATCAAAATTTTCGCAAGTCTGATACTCGAAACCAATAACTACTAGGGCCTAGGGCAAAAATACACATACCGTTGTAATCGGACGAGTTTCTGCTTTCAGATGCAACAGGAATTTCTCGAGTTCGTAAATCCGTTCGCGAGATATGGGAGTTTGAAGTTAAGGAATGGTTGAGAAACCATCCAAACTTTCGCAAGTCTGATACTCGAAACCAATAACTACTGTGGCCTAGGGCAAAAATACACATACAGTTGTAATCGGGCGAGATCTGCTTTCAGATGCAACAGGAATTTCTCGAGTTCGTAAATCCGTTCGCGTGATATGGGAGTTTGAAGTTAAGGAATGGTTGAGAAACCACCAAAATTTTCGCAAGTCGGATACCCGAAACCAATAACAGGAATGGCTTAGGGGAAAACTACACACACCACTGTAATCGGGTGAGTTTCTACTTTCAGGTGCAACAGGAATTTCTCGAGTTCGTCAATCCGTTCGCGAGATATGGGAGTTTGAAGTTAAGGAATGGTTGAGAAACCATCAAAATTTTCGCAAGTCGGATACTCGAAACCAATAACTGGAATGGCTGAGGGGAAAAGTACACACACCATTGTAATCGGGTGAGTTTCTACTTTCAGATGCAACAGGAATTTCTCGAGTTCGTCAATCCGTTCGCGAGATATGGGAGTTTGAAGTTAAGGAATGGTTGAGAAACCATCAAAATTTTCGCAAGTCGGATACTCGAAACCAATAACTGGAATGGCTTAGGGAAAAGTACACACACCATTGTAATCGGGCGTGTTTCTACTTTCAGATGCAACAGGAATTTCTCGAGTTCGTCAATCCGTTCGCGAGATATGGGAGTTTGAAGTTAAGGCATGGTTGAGAAACCATCAAAATTTTCGCAAGTCTGATACTCGAAACCAATAACTACATTGGCGTAGGGCAAAAATACACATACCGTTGTAATCGGACGAGATTCTGCTTTCAGTTGCAACAGGAATTTCTCGAGTTCGTCAATCCGTTCGCGAGATATGGGAGTTTGAAGTTAAGGAATGCTTGAGAAACCAACAAAATTTTCGCAAGTCTGATACTCGAAACCAATAACTACTATGGCCTAAGGCTATAATACACATACCGTTGTAATCGGGCGAGTTTCTGCTTTCAGATGCAATAGGAATTTCTCGAGTTCGTCAATCCGTTCGCGAGATATGGGAGTTTGAAGTTAAGGAATGGTTGAGAAACTATCAAAATTTTCGCAAGTCTGATACTCGAAACCAATAACTGGAATGGCCTAAGGCAAAAATACACATACCGTTGTAATCGGGCGAGTTTCTGCTCTCAGATGCAATTGGAGTTTCTCGAGTTCGTCAATCCGTTCGCGAGATATGGGAGTTTGAAGTAAAGGAACGGTAGAGAAACCATCAAAATTTTCGCAAGTCGGATACTCGAAACCAATAACTAGAATGGCTTAGGGGAAAAGTACACACACCATTGTAATCGGCGAGTTTCTGCTTTCAGATGCAACAGGAATTTCTCGAGTTCGTCAATCCGTTCACGAGATATGGGAGTTTGAAGTTAAGGAATGGTTGAGAAACCACCAAAATTTTCGCAAGTCTGATACTCGAAACCAATAACTACTATGGCCTAGGGCAAAAATACACATACCGTTGTAATCGGGCGAGTTTCTGCTATCAGATGTAACAGGAATTTCTCGAGTTCGTCAATCCGTTCGCGAGATATGGGAGTTTGAAGTTAAGGAATGGTTGAGAAACCATCAAAATTTTCGCAAGTCTGATACTCGAAACCAATAACTACTATAGCCTAGGGCAAAAATACACATACCGTTGTAATCGGGCTAGTTTCTGCTTTCAGATGCAACAGGAATTTCTCGAGTTCGTCAATCCGTTCGCGAGATATGGGAGTTTGAAGTTAAGGAATGGTGGAGAAACCATCAAAATTTTCGCAAGTCGGATACTCGAAACCAATAACTGGAATGGCTTAGAGGAAAAGTACACACACTATTCTAATCGGGTGAGTTTCTACTTTCAGATGCAACAGGAATTTCTCGAGTTCGTCAATCCGTTCGCGAGATATGGGAGTTTGAAGTTAAGGAATGGTTGAGAAACCATCAAAATTTTCGCAAGTCGGATACTCGAAACCAATAACTGGAATGGCTTAGGGAAAAGTACACACACCATTGTAATCGGGCGTGTTTCTACTTTCAGATGCAACAGGAATTTCTCGAGTTCGTCAATCCGTTCGCGAGATATGGGAGTTTGAAGTTAAGGCATGGTTGAGAAACCATCAAAATTTTCGCAAGTCTGATACTCGAAACCAATAACTGGAATGGCCTAGGGGAAAAATACACAAACCGTTGTAATCGGGCGAGTTTCTACTTTCAGATGCAACAGGAATTTCTCGAGTTCGTCAATCCGTTCGCGAGATATGGGAGTTTGAAGTTAAGGAATGGTTGAGAAACCATCAAAATTTTCGCAAGTGTGATACTCGAAACCAATAACTGGAATGGCCTAGGGGAAAAATACACATACCGTTGTAATCGGGCGAGTTTCTACTTTCAGATGCAACAGGAATATCTCGAGTTCGTCAATCCGTTCGCGAGATATGGGAGTTTGAAGTTAAGGAATGGTTGAGAGACCATCAAAATTTTCGCAAGTCTGATACTCGAAACCAATAACTACTAGGGCCTAGGGCAAAAATACACATACCGTTGTAATCGGACGAGTTTCTGCTTTCAGATGCAACAGGAATTTCTCGAGTTCGTAAATCCGTTCGCGAGATATGGGAGTTTGAAGTTAAGGAATGGTTGAGAAACCATCCAAACTTTCGCAAGTCTGATACTCGAAACCAATAACTACTGTGGCCTAGGGCAAAAATACACATACAGTTGTAATCGGGCGAGATCTGCTTTCAGATGCAACAGGAATTTCTCGAGTTCGTAAATCCGTTCGCGTGATATGGGAGTTTGAAGTTAAGGAATGGTTGAGAAACCACCAAAATTTTCGCAAGTCGGATACCCGAAACCAATAACAGGAATGGCTTAGGGGAAAACTACACACACCACTGTAATCGGGTGAGTTTCTACTTTCAGGTGCAACAGGAATTTCTCGAGTTCGTCAATCCGTTCGCGAGATATGGGAGTTTGAAGTTAAGGAATGGTTGAGAAACCATCAAAATTTTCGCAAGTCGGATACTCGAAACCAATAACTGGAATGGCTGAGGGGAAAAGTACACACACCATTGTAATCGGGTGAGTTTCTACTTTCAGATGCAACAGGAATTTCTCGAGTTCGTCAATCCGTTCGCGAGATATGGGAGTTTGAAGTTAAGGAATGGTTGAGAAACCATCAAAATTTTCGCAAGTCGGATACTCGAAACCAATAACTGGAATGGCTTAGGGAAAAGTACACACACCATTGTAATCGGGCGTGTTTCTACTTTCAGATGCAACAGGAATTTCTCGAGTTCGTCAATCCGTTCGCGAGATATGGGAGTTTGAAGTTAAGGCATGGTTGAGAAACCATCAAAATTTTCGCAAGTCTGATACTCGAAACCAATAACTACATTGGCGTAGGGCAAAAATACACATACCGTTGTAATCGGACGAGATTCTGCTTTCAGTTGCAACAGGAATTTCTCGAGTTCGTCAATCCGTTCGCGAGATATGGGAGTTTGAAGTTAAGGAATGCTTGAGAAACCAACAAAATTTTCGCAAGTCTGATACTCGAAACCAATAACTACTATGGCCTAAGGCTATAATACACATACCGTTGTAATCGGGCGAGTTTCTGCTTTCAGATGCAACAGGAATTTCTCGAGTTCGTCAATCCGTTCGCGAGATATGGGAGTTTGAAGTTAAGGAATGGTTGAGAAACTATCAAAATTTTCGCAAGTCTGATACTCGAAACCAATAACTGGAATGGCCTAGGTGAAAAGTACACACGCCATTGTAATCGGGCGAGTTTCTACTTTCAGATGCAACAGGAATTTCTCGAGTTCGTCAATCCGTTCGCGAGATATGGGAGTTTGAAGTTAAGGAATGGTTGAGAAACCATCAAAATTTTCGCAAGTCGTATAATCGAAACCAATAACTGGTATGGCTTAGGGGAAAAGTACACACACCATTGTAATCGGGTGTGTTTCTACTTTCAGATGCAACAGGAATTTCTCGAGTTCGTCAATCCGTTCGCGAGATATGGGAGTTTGAAGTTAAGGAATGCTTGAGAAACCATCAAAATTTTCGAAAGTCGGATACTCGAAACCAATAACTGGAATGGCTTAGGGGAAAAGTACACAAACCATTGTAATCGGGTGAGTTTCTACTTTCAGATGCAACAGGAATTTCTCGAGTTCGTCAATCCGTTCGCGAGATATGGGAGTTTGAGGTTAAGGAATGGTTGAGAAACCATCAAAATTTCCGCAAGTCTGATACTCGAAACCAATAACTACTATGGCCTAAGGCAAAAATACACATACCGTTGTAATCGGGCGAGATTCTGCTTTCAGATGCAACAGGAATTTCTCGAGTTCGTCAATCCGTTCGCGAGATATGGGAGTTTGAAGTAAAGGAATGGTTGAGAAACCGTCAAAATTTTCGCAAGTCTGATACTCGAAACCAATAACTACTATGGCCTAAGGCAAAAATACACATAACGTTGTAATCCGGCGAGTTTCCGCTTTCAGATGCAATTGGAGTTTCTGGAGTTCGTCAATCCGTTCGCGAGATATGGGAGTTTGAAGTTAAGGAATGGTTGAGAAACCATCAAAATTTTCGCAAGTCTGATACTCGAAACCAATAACTGGAGTGGCCTAGGGGACAGTACACACACCATTGTAATCGTGCGAGTTTCGACTTTCAGATGTAACAGGAATTTGTCGAGTTCGTCAATCCGTTCGCGAGATATGGGAGTTTAAAGTTAAGGAATGGTTGAGAAACCATCAAAATTTTCGCAAGTCTGATACTCGTAACCAATAACTACTATGGCCTAGGGCAAAAATACACATACTGTTGTAATCGGGTGAGTTTCTACTTTCAGATGCAACAGCAATTTCTCGAGTTCGTCAATCCGTTCGCGAGATATGGTAGTTTGAAGTTAAGGAATGGTTGAGAAACCATCAAAATTTTCGCAAGTCTGATACTCGAAACCAATAACTGGAATATCCTAGGAGAAAAGTACACACACCATTGTAATCGGGCGAGTTTCTACATTCAGATGCAACAGGAATTTCTCGAGTTCGTCAATCCGTTCGCGAGATATGGGAGTTTAAAGTTAAGGAATGGTTGAGAAACCATCAAAATTTTCGCAAGTCTGATACTCGAAACCAATAACTACTATGGCCTAGGGCAAAAATACACATACCGTTGTAATCGGGTGAGTTTCTACTTTCAAATGCAACAGGAATTTCTCGAGTTCGTCAATCCGTTCGCGAGATATGGGAGTTTGAAGTTAAGGAATTGTTGAGAAACCATCAAAATTTTCGCAAGTCGGATACTCGAAACCAATAACTAGAATGGCTTATGGGAAAAGTACACACACCATTGTGATCGGCGAGTTTCTGCTTTCAGATGCAACAGGAATTTCTCGAGTTCGTCAATCCGTTCGCGAGGTATGGGAGTTTGAAGTTAAGGAATGGTTGAGAAACCATCAAAATTTTCGCAAGTCGTATAATCGAAACCAATAACTAGAATGGCTTAGAGGAAAAGTACACACACTATTGTAATCGGGTGAGTTTCTACTTTCAGATGCAACAGGAATTTCTCGAGTTCGTCAATCCGTTCGCGAGATATGGGAGTTTAAAGTTAAGGAATGGTTGAGAAACCATCAAAATTTTCGCAAGTCTGATACTCGAAACCAATAACTGGAATGGCTTAGGGGAAAAGTACACACACCATTGTAATCGGGTGAGTTTCTACTTTCAGATGCAACAGGAATTTCTCGAGTTCGTCAATCCGTTCGTGAGATATGGGAGTTTAAAGTTAAGGAATGGTTGAGAAACCATCAAAATTTTCGCAATTCTGATACTCGAAACCAATAACTACTATGGCCTAGGGCAAAAATACACAACCGTTGTAATCGGGTGAGTTTCTAATTTCAGATGCAACAGGAACTTCTCGAGTTCGTCAATCCGTTCGCGAGATATGGGAGTTTGAAGTTAAGGAATGGTTGAGGAACCACGAAAATTTTCGCAAGTCTGATACTCGAAACCAATAACTACTATGGCCTAAGGCAAAAATACACATACCGTCGTAATCGCGCGAGTTTCTGCTCTCAGATGCAATTGGAGTTTCTCGAGTTCGTCAATCCGTTCGCGAGATATGGGAGTTTGAAGTTAAGGAATGATTAAGAAACCATCAAAATTTTCGCAAGTCTGATACTCGAAACCAATAACTTCTATGGCCTAGGGCAAGAATACACATACCGTTGTAATCGGACGAGTTTCTGCTTTCAGATGCAACAGGAATTTCTCGAGTTCATGAATCCGTTCGCGAGATATGGGAGTTTGAAGTTCAGGAATGGTTGAAAAACCTTTAAAATTTTCGCGAGTCTGTTACCTGAAACCAATAACTGGAATGGCCTAGGGGAAAAGTATTACACACCATTGTAATCGGGCGAGTTTCTACTTTCAGATGCAACAGGAATATCTCGAGTTCGTCAATCCGTTCGCGAGATATGGGAGTTTGAAGTTAAGGAATGGTTGAGAAACCATCAAAATTTTCGCAAGTCTGATACTCGAAACCAATAACTACTATGGCCTAGGGCAAAAACACACATTCCGTTGTAATCGGGTGAGTTTCTACTTTCAGATGCAACAGGAATTTCTCGAGTTCGTCAATCCGTTCGCGAGATATGGGAGTTTAAAGTTAAGGAATGGTTGAGAAACCATCAAAATTTTCGCAAGTCTGATACTCGAAACCAATAACTACTATGGCCTAGGGCAAAAATACACATACCGTTGTAATCGGGTGAGTTTCTAATTTCAGATGCAACAGGAATTTGTTGAGTTCGTCAATCCGTTCGCGAGATATGGGAGTTTGAAGTTAAGGAATGGTTGAGAAATCATCAAAATTTTCGCAAGTTTAATACTCGAAACCAATAACTAGAATGGCTTAGGGGTAAAGTACACACACCATTCTAGTCGGCGAGTTTCTGCTTTCAGATGCAACAGGAATTTCTCGAGTTCGTCAATCCGTTCGCGAGATATGGGAGTTTGAAGTTAAGGAATAGTTGAGGAACCACCAAAATTTTCGCAAGTCTGATACTCGAAACCAATAACTACTATGGCCTAAGGCAAAAATACACATACCGTTGTAATCGGGCGAGTTTCTGCTCTCAGATGCAATTGGAGTTTCTCGAGTTCGTCAATCCGTTCGCGAGATATGGGAGTTTGAAGTTAAGGAATGGTTGAGAAACCATCAAAATTTTCGCAAGTCTGATACTCGAAACCAATAACTACTATAGCCTAGGGCAAAAATACACATACCGTTGTAATCGGGCTAGTTTCTGCTTTCAGATGCAACAGGAATTTCTCGAGTTCGTCAATCCGTTCGCGAGATATGGGAGTTTGAAGTTAAGGAATGGTTGAGAAACCATCAAAATTTACGCAAGTCGGATACTCGAAACCAATAACTGGAATGGCTTAGAGGAAAAGTACACACACTATTCTAATCGGGTGAGTTTCTACTTTCAGATGCAACAGGAATTTCTCGAGTTCGTCAATCCGTTCGCGAGATATGGGAGTTTGAAGTTAAGGAATGATTGAGAAACCATCGAAATTTTCGCAAGTCTGATACTCGAAACCAATAACTGGAAAGGCCTAGGGGAAAAGTACACACACCACTGTAATCGGGCGAGTTTCTGCTTTCAGATGCAACAGGAATTTCTCGAGTTGGTCAATCCGTTCGCGAGATATGGGAGTTTGTAGTTAAGGAATGGTTGAGAAACTATCAAAATTTTCGCAAGTCGGATACTCGAAACCAATAACTAGAATGGCTTAGGGGAAAAGTACACACACCATTGTAATCGGCGAGTTTCTGCTTTCAGATGCAACAGGAATTTCTCGAGTTCGTCAATCCGTTCGCGAGATATGGGAGTTTGAAGTTAAGGAATGGTTGAGAACACCATCAAAATTTTCGCAAGTCGGATACTCGAAACCAATAACTAGATTGGCTTAGGGGAAAAGTACACACACCATTGTAATCGGCGAGTTTCTACTTTCAGATGCAACAGGAATTTCTCGAGTTCGTCAATCCGTTCGCGAGGTATGGGAGTTTGAAGTTATCGAATGGTTGAGAAACCATCAAAATTTTCGCAAGTCGGATACTCGAAACCAATAACTAGAATGGCTTAGGGGAAAAGTACACACACCATTGTAATCGGCGAGTTTCTGCTTTCAGATGCAACAGGAATTTCTCGAGTTCGTCAATCCGTTCGCGAGATATGGGAGTTTGAAGTTAAGGAATGGTTGAGAAACCATCAAAATTTTCGCAAGTCGGATACTCGAAACCAATAACTAGATTGGCTTAGGGGAAAAGTACACACACCATTGTAATCGGCGAGTTTCTACTTTCAGATGCAACAGGAATTTCTCGAGTTCGTCAATCCGTTCGCGAGATATGGGAGTTTGAAGTTAAGGAATGGTTGAGAACACCATCAAAATTTTCGCAAGTCGGATACTCGAAACCAATAACTAGATTGGCTTAGGGGAAAAGTACACACACCTTTGTAAAAGGCGAGTTTCTACTTTCAGATGCAACAGGAATTTCTCGAGTTCGTCAATCCGTTCGCGAGGTATGGGAGTTTGAAGTTATCGAATGGTTGAGAAACCATCAAAATTTTCGCAAGTCGTATACTCGAAACCAATAACTAGAATGGCTTAGGGGAAAAGTACACACACCATTGTAATCGGCGAGTTTCTACTTTCGAGTGCAACAGGAATTTCTCGAGTTCGTCAATCCGTTCGCGAGATATGGGAGTTTGAAGTTATGGAATGGTTGAGGAACCACCAAAATTTTCGCAAGTCTGATACTCGAAACCAATAACTACTATGGCCTAAGGCAAAAATACACATACCATTGTAATCGGGCGAGTTTCTGCTCTCAGATGCAATTGGAGTTTCTCGAGTTCGTCAATCCGTTCGCGAGATATGGGAGTTTGAAGTTAAGGAATGGTAGAGAAACCATCAAAATTTTCGCAAGTCGGATACTCGAAACCAATAACTAGAATGGCTTAGGGGAAAAGTACACACACCATTGTAATCGGCGAGTTTCTGCTTTCAGATGCAACAGGAATTTCTCGAGTTCGTCAATCCGTTCGCGAGATATGGGAGTTTGAAGTTATGGAATGGTTGAGAAACCATCAAAATTTTCGCAAGTCGGATACTCGAAACCAATAACTAGAATGGCTTAGAGGAAAAGTACACACACTATTGTAATCGGTGAGTTTCTACTTTCAGATGCAACAGGAATTTCTCGAGTTCGTCAATCCGTTCGCGAGATATGGGAGTATAAAGTTAAGGAATGGTTGAGAAACCATCAAAATTTTCGCAAGTCTGATACTCGAAACCAGTAACTGGAATGGCCTAGGGGAAAAGTACACTCACCACTGTAATCGGGCGAGTTTCTGCTTTCAGATGCAACAGGAATTTCTCGAGTTCGTCAATCCGTTCGCGAGATATGGGAGTTTGTAGTTAAGGAATGGTTGAGAAACTATCAAAATTTTCGCAAGTCGGATACTCGAAACCAATAACTAGAATGGCTTAGGGGAAAAGTACACACACCATTGTAATCGGCGAGTTTCTGCTTTCAGATGCAACAGGAATTTCTCGAGTTCGTCAATCCGTTCGCGAGATATGGGAGTTTGAAGTTAAGGAATGGTTGAGAAACCATCAAAATTTTCGCAAGTCGGATACTCGAAACCAATAACTAGATTGGCTTAGGGGAAAAGTACACACACCATTGTAATCGGCGAGTTTCTACTTTCAGATGCAACAGGAATTTCTCGAGTTCGTCAATCCGTTCGCGAGATATGGGAGTTTGAAGTTATGGAATGGTTGAGAAACCATCAAAATTTTCGCAAGTCGGATACTCGAAACCAATAACTAGATTGGCTTAGGGGAAAAGTACACACACCATTGTAGTCGGCGAGTTTCTACTTTCAGATGCAACAGGAATTTCTCGAGTTCGTCAATCCGTTCGCGAGGAATGGGAGTTTGAAGTTATCGAATGGTTGAGAAACCATCAAAATTTTCGCAAGTCGTATACTCGAAACCAATAACTAGAATGGCTTAGGGGAAAAGTACACACACCATTGTAATCGGCGAGTTTCTACTTTCGAGTGCAACAGGAATTTCTCGAGTTCGTCAATCCGTTCGCGAGATATGGGAGTTTGAAGTTATGGAATGGTTGAGGAACCACCAAAATTTTCGCAAGTCTGATACTCGAAACCAATAACTACTATGGCCTAAGGCAAAAATACACATACCGTTGTAATCGGGCGAGTTTCTGCTCTCAGATGCAATTGGAGTTTCTCGAGTTCGTCAATCCGTTCGCGAGGTATGGGAGTTTGAAGTTATCGAATGGTTGAGAAACCATCAAAATTTTCGCAAGTCGGATACTCGAAACCAATAACTAGAATGGCTTAGGGGAAAAGTACACACACCATTGTAATCGGCGAGTTTCTACTTTCGAGTGCAACAGGAATTTCTCGAGTTCGTCAATCCGTTCGCGAGATATGGGAGTTTGAAGTTATGGAATGGTTGAGAAACCATCAAAATTTTCGCAAGTCGGATACTCGAAACCAATAACTAGATTGGCTTAGGGGAAAAGTACACACACCATTGTAATCGGCGAGTTTCTACTTTCAGATGCAACAGGAATTTCTCGAGTTCGTCAATCCGTTCGCGAGGTATGGGAGTTTGAAGTTATCGAATGGTTGAGAAACCATCAAAATTTTCGCAAGTCGGATACTCGAAACCAATAACTACTATGGCCTAGGGCAAAAATACACATACCGTTGTAATCGGGTGAGTTTCTACTTTCAGATGCAACAGGAATTTCTCGAGTTCGTCAATCCGTTCGCGAGATATGGGAGTTTGAAGTTATGGAATGGTTGAGAAACCATCAAAACTTTCGCAAGTCGGATACTCGAAACCAATAACTAGAATGGCTTAGGGGAAAAGTACACACACCATTGTAATCGGCGAGTTTCTACTTTCAGATGCAACAGGAATTTCTGGAGTTCGTCAATCCGTTCGCGAGACATGGGAGTTTGAAGTTAAGGAATGGTTGAGAAACCATTAAAATTTTCGCAAGTCGGATACTCGAAACCAATAACTGGAATGGCTTATGGGAAAAGTACACACACCATTGTAATCGGGTGAGTTTCTACTTCGAGATGCAACAGGAATTTCTCGAGTTCGTCAATCCGTTCGCGAGATATGGGAGTTTGAAGTTAAGGAATGGTTGAGGATCCATCAAAATGTTCGCAAGTCTGATACTCGAAACCAATAACTACAATGGCCTAGGAGATAAATACACATACCGTTGTAATCGGGCGAGTTTCTACTTTCAGGTGCAACAGGAATTTCTCGAGTTCGTCAATCCGTTTGCGAGATATGGGAGTTTGAAGTTAAGGAATGGTTGAGAAACCATCAAAATTTTCGCAAGTCGGATACTCGAAACCAATAACTAGAATGGCTTAGGGGAAAAGTACACACACCATTGTAATCGGCGAGTTTCTACTTTCGAGTGCAACAGGAATTTCTCGAGTTCGTCAATCCGTTCGCGAGATATGGGAGTTTGAAGTTATGGAATGGTTGAGAAACCATCAAAATTTTCGCAAGTCGGATACTCGAAACCAATAACTAGATTGGCTTAGGGGAAAAGTACACACACCATTGTAATCGGCGAGTTTCTACTTTCAGATGCAACAGGAATTTCTCGAGTTCGTCAATCCGTTCGCGAGGTATGGGAGTTTGAAGTTATCGAATGGTTGAGAAACCATCAAAATTTTCGCAAGTCGGATACTCGAAACCAATAACTACTATGGCCTAGGGCAAAAATACACATACCGTTGTAATCGGGTGAGTTTCTACTTTCAGATGCAACAGGAATTTCTCGAGTTCGTCAATCCGTTCGCGAGATATGGGAGTTTGAAGTTATGGAATGGTTGAGAAACCATCAAAATTTTCGCAAGTCGGATACTCGAAACCAATAACTAGATTGGCTTAGGGGAAAAGTACACACACCATTGTAATCGGCGAGTTTCTACTTTCAGATGCAACAGGAATTTCTCTAGTTCGTCAATCCGTTCGCGAGGTATGGGAGTTTGAAGTTATCGAATGGTTGAGAAACCATCAAAATTTTCGCAAGTCGGATACTCGAAACCAATAACTAGAATGGCTTAGGGGAAAAGTACTCACACCATTGTAATCGGCGAGTTTCTACTTTCGAGTGCAACAGGAATTTCTCGAGTTCGTCAATCCGTTCGCGAGATATGGGAGTTTGAAGTTATGGAATGCTTGAGAAACCATCAAAATTTTCGCAAGTCGGATACTCGAAACCAATAACTAGATTGGCTTAGGGGAAAAGTACACACACCATTGTAATCGGCGAGTTTCTACTTTCAGATGCAACAGGAATTTCTCGAGTTCGTCAATCCGTTCGCGAGGTATGGGAGTTTGAAGTTATCGAATGGTTGAGAAACTATCAAAATTTTCGCAAGTCGGATACTCGAAACCAATAAATAGAATGGCTTAGGGGAAAAGTACACACACCATTGTAATTGGCGAGTTTCTGCTTTCAGATGCAACAGGAATTCCTCGAGTTCGTCAATCCGTTCGCGAGATATGGGAGTTTGAAGTTAAGGAATGGTTGAGAAACCATCAAAATTTTCGCAAGTCGGATACTCGAAACCAATAACTAGAATGGCTTAGGGGAAAAGTACACACACCATTGTAATCGGCGAGTTTCTACTTTCGAGTGCAACAGGAATTTCTCGAGTTCGTCAATCCGTTCGCGAGATATGGGAGTTTGAAGTTATGGAATGGTTGAGAAACCATCAAAATTTTCGCAAGTCGGATACTCGAAACCAATAACTAGATTGGCTTAGGGGAAAAGTACACACACCATTGTAGTCGGCGAGTTTCTACTTTCAGATGCAAGAGGAATTTCTCGAGTTCGTCAATCCGTTCGCGAGGTATGGGAGTTTGGAGTTATCGAATGGTTGAGAAACCATCAAAATTTTCGCAAGTCGGATACTCGAAACCAATAACTAGAATGGCTTAGGGGAAAAGTACACACACCATTGTAATCGGCGAGTTTCTACTTTCGAGTGCAACAGGAATTTCTCGAGTTCGTCAATCCGTTCGCGAGATATGGGAGTTTGAAGTTATGGAATGGTTGAGGAACCACCAAAATTTTCGCAAGTCTGATACTCGAAACCAATAACTACTATGGCCTAAGGCAAAAATACACATACCGTTGTAATCGGGCGAGTTTCTGCTCTCAGATGCAATTGGAGTTTCTCGAGTTCGTCAATCCGTTCGCGAGATATGGGAGTTTGAAGTTAAGGAATGGTAGAGAAACCATCAAAATTTTCGCAAGTCGGATACTCGAAACCAATAACTAGAATGGCTTAGGGGAAAAGTACACACACCATTGTAATCGGCGAGTTTCTGCTTTCAGATGCAACAGGAATTTCTCGAGTTCGTCAATCCGTTCGCGAGATATGGGAGTTTGAAGTTATGGAATGGTTGAGAAACCATCAAAATTTTCGCAAGTCGGATACTCGAAACCAATAACTAGAATGGCTTAGAGGAAAAGTACACACACTATTGTAATCGGGTGAGTTTCTACTTTCAGATGCAACAGGAATTTCTCGAGTTCGTCAATCCGTTCGCGAGATATGGGAGTTTAAAGTTAAGGAATGGTTGAGAAACCATCAAAATTTTCGCAAGTCTGATACTCGAAACCTATAACTGGAATGGCCTAGGGGAAAAGTACACTCACCACTGTAATCGGGCGAGTTTCAGCTTTCAGATGCAACAGGAATTTCTCGAGTTCGTCAATCCGTTCGCGAGATATGGGAGTTTGTAGTTAAGGAATGGTTGAGAAACTATCAAAATTTTCGCAAGTCGGATACTCGAAACCAATAACTAGATTGGCTTAGGGGAAAAGTACACACACCATTGTAATCGGCGAGTTTCTACTTTCAGATGCAACAGGAATTTCTCGAGTTCGTCAATCCGTTCGCGAGGTATGGGAGTTTGAAGTTATCGAATGGTTGAGAAACCATCAAAATTTTCGCAAGTCGGATACTCGAAACCAATAACTACTATGGCCTAGGGCAAAAATACACATACCGTTGTAATCGGGTGAGTTTCTACTTTCAGATGCAACAGGAATTTCTCGAGTTCGTCAATCCGTTCGCGAGATATGGGAGTTTGAAGTTATGGAATGGTTGAGAAACCATCAAAATTTTCGCAAGTCGGATACTCGAAACCAATAACTAGAATGGCTTAGGGGAAAAGTACACACACCATTGTAATCGGCGAGTTTCTACTTTCGAGTGCAACAGGAATTTCTCGAGTTCGTCAATCCGTTCGCGAGATATGGGAGTTTGAAGTTATGGAATGGTTGAGAAACCATCAAAATTTTCGCAAGTCGGATACTCGAAACCAATAACTAGATTGGCTTAGGGGAAAAGTACACACACCATTGTAATCGGCGAGTTTCTACTTTCAGATGCAACAGGAATTTCTCGAGTTCGTCAATCCGTTCGCGAGGTATGGGAGTTTGAAGTTATCGAATGGTTGAGAAACCATCAAAATTTTCGCAAGTCGGATACTCGAAACCAATAACTACTATGGCCTAGGGCAAAAATACACATACCGTTGTAATCGGGTGAGTTTCTACTTTCAGATGCAACAGGAATTTCTCGAGTTCGTCAATCCGTTCGCGAGATATGGGAGTTTGAAGTTATGGAATGGTTGAGAAACCATCAAAACTTTCGCAAGTCGGATACTCGAAACCAATAACTAGAATGGCTTAGGGGAAAAGTACACACACCATTGTAATCGGCGAGTTTCTACTTTCAGATGCAACAGGAATTTCTGGAGTTCGTCAATCCGTTCGCGAGACATGGGAGTTTGAAGTTAAGGAATGGTTGAGAAACCATTAAAATTTTCGCAAGTCGGATACTCGAAACCAATAACTGGAATGGCTTATGGGAAAAGTACACACACCATTGTAATCGGGTGAGTTTCTACTTCGAGATGCAACAGGAATTTCTCGAGTTCGTCAATCCGTTCGCGAGATATGGGAGTTTGAAGTTAAGGAATGGTTGAGGATCCATCAAAATGTTCGCAAGTCTGATACTCGAAACCAATAACTACAATGGCCTAGGAGATAAATACACATACCGTTGTAATCGGGCGAGTTTCTACTTTCAGGTGCAACAGGAATTTCTCGAGTTCGTCAATCCGTTTGCGAGATATGGGAGTTTGAAGTTAAGGAATGGTTGAGAAACCATCAAAATTTTCGCAAGTCGGATACTCGAAACCAATAACTAGAATGGCTTAGGGGAAAAGTACACACACCATTGTAATCGGCGAGTTTCTACTTTCGAGTGCAACAGGAATTTCTCGAGTTCGTCAATCCGTTCGCGAGATATGGGAGTTTGAAGTTATGGAATGGTTGAGAAACCATCAAAATTTTCGCAAGTCGGATACTCGAAACCAATAACTAGATTGGCTTAGGGGAAAAGTACACACACCATTGTAATCGGCGAGTTTCTACTTTCAGATGCAACAGGAATTTCTCGAGTTCGTCAATCCGTTCGCGAGGTATGGGAGTTTGAAGTTATCGAATGGTTGAGAAACCATCAAAATTTTCGCAAGTCGGATACTCGAAACCAATAACTACTATGGCCTAGGGCAAAAATACACATACCGTTGTAATCGGGTGAGTTTCTACTTTCAGATGCAACAGGAATTTCTCGAGTTCGTCAATCCGTTCGCGAGATATGGGAGTTTGAAGTTATGGAATGGTTGAGAAACCATCAAAATTTTCGCAAGTCGGATACTCGAAACCAATAACTAGATTGGCTTAGGGGAAAAGTACACACACCATTGTAATCGGCGAGTTTCTACTTTCAGATGCAACAGGAATTTCTCTAGTTCGTCAATCCGTTCGCGAGGTATGGGAGTTTGAAGTTATCGAATGGTTGAGAAACCATCAAAATTTTCGCAAGTCGGATACTCGAAACCAATAACTAGAATGGCTTAGGGGAAAAGTACTCACACCATTGTAATCGGCGAGTTTCTACTTTCGAGTGCAACAGGAATTTCTCGAGTTCGTCAATCCGTTCGCGAGATATGGGAGTTTGAAGTTATGGAATGCTTGAGAAACCATCAAAATTTTCGCAAGTCGGATACTCGAAACCAATAACTAGATTGGCTTAGGGGAAAAGTACACACACCATTGTAATCGGCGAGTTTCTACTTTCAGATGCAACAGGAATTTCTCGAGTTCGTCAATCCGTTCGCGAGGTATGGGAGTTTGAAGTTATCGAATGGTTGAGAAACTATCAAAATTTTCGCAAGTCGGATACTCGAAACCAATAAATAGAATGGCTTAGGGGAAAAGTACACACACCATTGTAATTGGCGAGTTTCTGCTTTCAGATGCAACAGGAATTCCTCGAGTTCGTCAATCCGTTCGCGAGATATGGGAGTTTGAAGTTAAGGAATGGTTGAGAAACCATCAAAATTTTCGCAAGTCGGATACTCGAAACCAATAACTAGAATGGCTTAGGGGAAAAGTACACACACCATTGTAATCGGCGAGTTTCTACTTTCGAGTGCAACAGGAATTTCTCGAGTTCGTCAATCCGTTCGCGAGATATGGGAGTTTGAAGTTATGGAATGGTTGAGAAACCATCAAAATTTTCGCAGGTCGGATACTCGAAACCAATAACTAGATTGGCTTAGGGGAAAAGTACACACACCATTGTAGTCGGCGAGTTTCTACTTTCAGATGCAAGAGGAATTTCTCGAGTTCGTCAATCCGTTCGCGAGGTATGGGAGTTTGAAGTTATCGAATGGTTGAGAAACCATCAAAATTTTCGCAAGTCGGATACTCGAAACCAATAACTAGAATGGCTTAGGGGAAAAGTACACACACCATTGTAATCGGCGAGTTTCTACTTTCGAGTGCAACAGGAATTTCTCGAGTTCGTTAATCCGTTCGCGAGATATGGGAGTTTGAAGTTATGGAATGGTTGAGGAACCACCAAAATTTTCGCAAGTCTGATACTCGAAACCAATAACTACTATGGCCTAAGGCAAAAATACACATACCGTTGTAATCGGGCGAGTTTCTGCTCTCAGATGCAATTGGAGTTTCTCGAGTTCGTCAATCCGTTCGCGAGATATGGGAGTTTGAAGTTAAGGAATGGTAGAGAAACCATCAAAATTTTCGCAAGTCGGATACTCGAAACCAATAACTAGAATGGCTTAGGGGAAAAGTACACACACCATTGTAATCGGCGAGTTTCTGCTTTCAGATGCAACAGGAATTTCTCGAGTTCGTCAATCCGTTCGCGAGATATGGGAGTTTGAAGTTATGGAATGGTTGAGAAACCATCAAAATTTTCGCAAGTCGGATACTCGAAACCAATAACTAGAATGGCTTAGAGGAAAAGTACACACACTATTGTAATCGGGTGAGTTTCTACTTTCAGATGCAACAGGAATTTCTCGAGTTCGTCAATCCGTTCGCGAGATATGGGAGTTTAAAGTTAAGGAATGGTTGAGAAACCATCAAAATTTTCGCAAGTCTGATACTCGAAACCTATAACTGGAATGGCCTAGGGGAAAAGTACACTCACCACTGTAATCGGGCGAGTTTCAGCTTTCAGATGCAACAGGAATTTCTCGAGTTCGTCAATCCGTTCGCGAGATATGGGAGTTTGTAGTTAAGGAATGGTTGAGAAACTATCAAAATTTTCGCAAGTCGGATACTCGAAACCAATAACTAGAATGGCTTAGGGGAAAAGTACACACACCATTGTAATCGGCGAGTTTCTGCTTTCAGATGCAACAGGAATTTCTCGAGTTCGTCAATCCGTTCGCGAGATATGGGAGTTTGAAGTTAAGGAATGGTTGAGAAACCATCAAAATTTTCGCAAGTCGGATACTCGAAACCAATAACTAGATTGGCTTAGGGGAAAAGTACACACACCATTGTAATCGGCGAGTTTCTACTTTCAGATGCAACAGGAATTTCTCGAGTTCGTCAATCCGTTCGCGAGGTATGGGAGTTTGAAGTTATCGAATGGTTCAGAAACCATCAAAATTCTCGCAAGTCGGATACTCGAAACCAATAACTAGAATGGCTTAGGGGAAAAGTACACACACCATTGTAATCGGCGAGTTTCTACTTTCGAGTGCAACAGGAATTTCTCGAGTTCGTCAATCCGTTCGCGAGATATGGGAGTTTGAAGTTATGGAATGGTTGAGAAACCATCAAAATTTTCGCAAGTCGGATACTCGAAACCAATAACTAGAATGGCTTAGGGGAAAAGTACACACACCATTGTAATCGGCGAGTTTCTACTTTCAGATGCAACAGGAATTTCTGGAGTTCGTCAATCCGTTCGCGAGACATGGGAGTTTGAAGTTAAGGAATGGTTGAGAAACCATTAAAATTTTCGCAAGTCGGATACTCGAAACCAATAACTGGAATGGCTTATGGGAAAAGTACACACACCATTGTAATCGGGTGAGTTTCTACTTCGAGATGCAACAGGAATTTCTCGAGTTCGTCAATCCGTTCGCGAGATATGGGAGTTTGAAGTTAAGGAATGGTTGAGGATCCATCAAAATTTTCGCAAGTCTGATACTCGAAACCAATAACTACAATGGCCTAGGAGATAAATACACATACCGTTGTAATCGGGCGAGTTTCTACTTTCAGGTGCAACAGCAATTTCTCGAGTTTGTCAATCCGTTTGCGAGATATGGGAGTTTGAAGTTAAGGAATGGTTGAGAAACCAACAAAATTTTCGCAAGTCTGATACTCGAAACCAATAACTACTATGGCCTAAGACATAAATACACATAACGTTGTAATCGGGGGAGTTTCTTCTCTCAGATGCAATTGGAGTTTCTCGAGTTCGTCAATCCGTTCGCGAGATATGGGAGTTTGAAGTTAAGGAATTGTAGCGGAACCATCAAAATTTTCGCAAGTCTGATACTCGAAACCAATAACTGGAATGGCCTAGGGGAAAAGTACACACACCATTGTAATCGGCGAGTTTCTACTTTCGAGTACAACAGGAATTTATCGAGTTCGTCAATCCGTTCGCGAGATATGGGAGTTTGAAGTTATGGAATGGTTGAGAAACCATCAAAATTTTCGCAAGTTGGATACTCGAAGCCAATAACAAGAATGGCTTAGAGGAAAAGTACACACACTATTGTAATCGGGTGAGTTTCTACTTTCAGATGCAACAGGAATTTCTCGAGTTCGTCAATCCGTTCGCGAGATATGGGAGTTTAAAGTTAAGGAATGGTTGAAAAACCATCAAAATTTTCGCAAGTCTGATACTCGAAACCAATAACTACAATGGCCTAGGGCAAAAATACACATACCGTTGTCATCGGGTGAGTTTCTGCTTTCAGATGCAACAGGAATTTCTCGAGTTCGTCAATCCGTTCGCGAGATATGGGAGTTTGAAGTTAAGGAATGGTTGAGAAACCATCAAAATTTTCGCAAGTCTGATACTCGAAACCAATAACTGGAATGTCCTAGGGTAAAAGTAAACACACCATTGTAATCGGGTGATTTTCTCCTTTCAGATGCAACAGGAATTTCTCGAGTTCGTCAATCCGTTCGCGAGATATGGGAGTATGAAGTTATGGAATGGTTGAGAAACCATCAAAATTTTCGCTAGTCGGATACTCGAAACCAATAACTAGAATGGCTTAGAGGAAAAGTACACACACTATTGTAATCGGGTGAGTTTCTACTTTCAGATGCAACAGGAATTTCTCGAGCTCGTCAATCCGTTCGCGAGATATGGGAGTTTAAAGTTAAGGAATGGTTGAGAAACCATCAAAATTTTCGCAAGTCTGATACTCGAAACCAATAACTACTATGGCCTAGGGCAAAAATACACATACCGTTGTAATCGGGTGAGTTTCTACTTTCAGATGCAACAGGAATTTCTCGAGTTCGTCAATCCGTTCGCGAGATATGTGAGTTTGAAGTTAAGGAATGGTTGAGAAACCATCAAAATTTTCGCAAGTCTGATACTCGAAACCAATAACTGGAATGGCCTAGGGGAAAAGTACACACACCATTGTAATCGGGCGAGTTTCTGCTTTCAGATGCAACAGGAATTTCTCGAGTTCGTCAATCCGTTCGCGAGATATGAGAGTTTGAAGTTAAGGAATGGTTGGGAAACCATCAAAATTTTCGCAAGTCTGATACTCGAAACCAATAACTGGAATGTCATAGGAGAAAAGTACACACACCATTGTAATCGGGTCAGTTTCTACTTTCAGATGCAACAGGAATTTCTCGAGTTCGTCAATCCGTTCGCGAGATATGGGAGTTTGAAGTTATGGAATTGTTGAGAAACCATCAAAATTTTCGCAAGTCGGATACTCGAAACCAATAACTAGAATGGCTTAGGGGAAAAGTACACACACCATTGTAATCGGCGAGTTTCTGCTTTCAGATGCAACAGGAATTTCTCGAGTTCGTCAATCCGTTCGCGAGATATGGGAGCTTGAAGTTAAGGAATGGTTGAGAAACCATCAAAATTTTCGCAAGTCTGATACTCGAAACCAATAACTACTATGGCCTAGGGCAAAAATACACATACCGTTGTAATCGGGCGAGTTTCGAATTTCAGATGTAACAGGAATTTGTTGAGTTCGTCAATCCGTTCGCGAGATATGGGAGTTTGAAGTTAAGGAATGGTTGAGGAACCATCAAAATTTTCGCAAGTCGGATACTCGAAACCAATAACTGGAATGGCTTAGGGGAAAAGTACACACACCATTGTAATCGGGTGTGTTTCTACTTTCAGATGCAACAGGAATTTCTCGAGTTCGTCAATCCGTTCGCGAGATATGGGAGTTTAAAGTTAAGGAATGGTTGAGAAACCATCAAAATTTTCGCAAGTCTGATACTCGAAACCAATAACTACTATGGCCTAAGGCAAAAATACACATACCATTGTAATCGGGTGTGTTTCTACTTTCAGATGCAACAGGAAATTCTCGAGTTCGTCAATCCGTTCGCGAGATATGGGAGTTTGAAGTTAAGGAATGGTTGAGAAACCATCAAAATTTTCGCAAGTCTGATACTCGAAACCAATAACTGGAATGGCCTAGGGGAAAAGTACACACACCATTGTAATCGGGCGAGTTTCTGCTTTCAGATGCAACAGGAATTTCTCGAGTTCGTCAATCCGTTCGCGAGATATGGGAGTTTGAAGTTAAGGAATGGTTGAGAAACCATCAAAATTTTCGCAAGTCTGATACTCGAAACCAATAACTACTATGGCCTAAGGCAAAAATACACATACAGTTGTAATCGGGCGAGTTTCTGCTCTCAGATGCAATTGGAGTTTCTCGAGTTCGTCAAACCGTTCGCGAGATATGGGAGTTTGAAGTTAAGGAATGGTTGAGAAACCATCAAAATTTTCGCAAGTCTGATACTCGAAACCAATAACTACTATAGCCTAGGGCAAAAATACACATACCGTTGTAATCGGGCTAGTTTCTGCTTTCAGATTCAACAGGAATTTCTCGAGTTCGTCAATCCGTTCGCGAGATATGGGAGTTTGAAGTTAAGGAATGGTTGAGAAACCATCAAAATTTTCGCAAGTCGGATACTCGAAACCAATAACTGGAATGGCTTAGAGGAAAAGTACACACACTATTCTAATCGGGTGAGTTTCTACTTTCAGATGCAACAGGAATTTCACGAGTTCGTCAATCCGTTCGCGAGATATGGGAGTTTAAAGTTAAGGAATGGTTGAGAAACCATCAAAATTTTCGCAAGTCTGATACTCGAAACCAATAACTACTATGGCCTAGGGCAAAAACACACATACCGTTGTAATCGGTTGAGTTTCTACTTTCAGATGCAACAGGAATTTCTCGAGTTCGTCAATCCGTTCGCGAGATATGGGAGTTTGAAGTTAAGGAATGGTTGAGAAACCATCAAAATTTTCGCAAGTCTGATACTCGAAACCAATAACTGGAATGGCCTAGGGGAAAAGTACACACACCACTATAATCGGGCGAGTTTCTGCTTTCAGATGCAACAGGAATTTCTCGAGTTCGTCAATCCGTTCGCGAGATATGGGAGTTTGAAGTTAAGGAATGGTTGAGAAACCATCAAAATTTTCGCAAGTCGGATACTCGAAACCAATAACTAGATTGGCTTAGGGGAAAAGTACACACACCATTGTAATCGGCGAGTTTCTACTTTCAGATGCAACAGGAATTTCTCGACTTCGTCAATACGTTCGCGAGGTATGGGAGTTTGAAGTTATCAAATGGTTGAGAAACCATCAAAATTTTCGCAAGTCTGATACTCGAAACCAATAACTGGAATGGCCTAGGGGAAAAGTACACACACCATTGTAATCGGGCGAGTTTCTGCTTTCAGATGCAACAGGAATTTCTCGAGTTCGTCAATCCGTTCGCGAGATATGGGAGTTTGAAGTTATGGAATGGTTGAGAAACCATCAAAATTTTCGCAAGTCGGATACTCGAAACCAATAACTAGAATGGCTTAGGGGAAAAGTACACACACCATTGTGATCGGCGAGTTTCTACTTTCAGATGCAACAGGAATTTCTCGAGTTCGTCAATCCGTTCGCGAGATATGGGCGTTTGAAGTTAAGGAATGGTTGAGAAACCATCAAAATTTTCGCAAGTCTGATACTCGAAACCAATAACTACATATGGCCTAAGGCAAAAATACACATACCGTTGTAATCGGGCGTGTTTCTGCTTTCAGATGCAATAGGAGTTTCTCGAATTCGTCAATCCGTTCGCGAGATATGGGAGTTTGAAGTTAAGGAATGGTTAAGAAACCATCAAAATTTTCGCAAGTCTGATACTCGAAACCAATAACTTCTATGGCCTAGGGCAAGAATACACGTACCGTTGTAATCGGACGAGTTTCTGCTTTCAGATGCAACAGGAATTTCTCGAGTTCGTGAATCCGTTCGCGAGATATGGGAGTTTGAAGTTCAGGAATGGTTGAAAAACCATTAAAATTTTCGCGAGTCTGATACCTGAAACCAATAACTGGAATGGCCTAGGGGAAAAGTATTACACACCATTGTAATCGGGCGAGTTTCTACTTTCAGAAGCAACAGGAATATCTCGAGTTCGTCAATCCGTTCGCGAGATATGGGAGTTTGAAGTTAAGGAATGGTTGAGAAACCATGAAAATTTTCGCAAGTCGGATACTCGAAACCAATAACTGGAATGGCTTATGGGAAAAGTACACACACCATTGTAATCGGGTGAGTTTCTACTTTCAGATGCAACAGGAATTTCTCGAGTTCGTCAATCCGTTCGCGAGATATGGGAGTTTGAAGTTAAGGAATGGTTGAGGATCCATCAAAATTTTCGCAAGTCTGATACTCGAAACCAATAACTACAATGGCCTTGGAGATAAATACACATACCGTTGTAATCGGGCGAGTTTCTACTTTCAGATGCAACAGGAATTTCTCGAGTTCGTCAATCCGTTCGCGAGATATGGGAGTTTAAAGTTAAGGAATGGTTGAGAAACCATCAAAATTTTCGCAAGTCGGATGCTCGAAACCAATAACTAGATTGGCTTAGGGGAAAAGTACACACACCATTGTAATCGGCGAGTTTCTACTTTCAGATGCAACAGGAATTTCTCGACTTCGTCAATACGTTCGCGAGGTATGGGAGTTTGAAGTTATCGAATGGTTGAGAAACCATCAAAATTTTCGCAAGTCAGATACTCGAAACCAATAACTAGAATGGCTTATGGGAAAAGTACACACACCATTGTAATCGGCGAGTTTCTACTTTCGAGTGCAACAGGAATTTCTCGGGTTCGTCAATCCGTTCGCGAGATATGGGAGTTTAAAGTTAAGGAATGGTTGAGAAACCATCAAAATTTTCGCAAGTCTGATACTCGAAACCGATAACTACTATGGCCTAGGGCAAAAATACACATACCGTTGTAATCGGGTGAGTTTCTACTTTCAGATGCAACAGGAATTTCTCGAGTTCGTCAATCCGTTCGCGAGATATGGGAGTTTGAAGTTAAGGAATGGTTGAGAAACCATCAAAATTTTCGCAAGTCTGATACTCGAAACCAATAACTGGAATGGCCTAGGGGAAAAGTACACACACCATTGTAAGCGGGCGAGTTTCTGCTTCCAGATGCAACAGGAATTTCTGGAGTTCGTCAATCCGTTCGCGAGATATGGGAGTTTGAAGTTATGGAATTGTTGAGAAACCATCAAAATTTTCGCAATTCGGATACTCGAAACCAATAACTAGAATGGCTTAGGGGAAAAGTACACACACCATTGTAATCGGCGAGTTTCTGCTTTCAGATGCAACAGGAATTTCTCGAGTTCGTCAATCCGTTCGCGAGATATGGGAGCTTGAAGTTAAGGAATGGTTGAGAAACCATCAAAATTTTCGCAAGTCTGATACTCGAAACCAATAACTACTATGGCCTAGGGCAAAAATACACATACCGTTGTAATCGGGCGAGTTTCGAATTTCAGATGTAACAGGAATTTGTTGAGTTCGTCAATCCGTTCGCGAGATATGGGAGTTTGAAGTTAAGGAATGGTTGAGAAACCATCAAAATTTTCGCAAGTCGGATACTCGAAACCAATAACTGGAATGGCTTAGGGGAAAAGTACACACACCATTGTAATCGGGTGAGTTTCTACTTTCAGATGCAACAGGAATTTCTCGAGTTCGTCAATCCGTTCGCGAGATATGGGAGTTTAAAGTTAAGGAATGGTTGAGAAACCATCAAAATTTTCGCAAGTCTGATACTCGAAACCAATAACTACTATGGCCTAAGGCAAAAATACACATACCGTTGTAATCGGGCGAGTTTCTGCTCTCAGATGCAATTGGAGTTTCTCGAGTTCGTCAAACCGTTCGCGAGATATGGGAGTTTGAAGTTAAGGAATGGTTGAGAAACCATCAAAATTTTCGCAAGTCTGATACTCGAAACCAATAACTACTATAGCCTAGGGCAAAAATACACATACCGTTGTAATCGGGCTAGTTTCTGCTTTCAGATGCAACAGGAATTTCTCGAGCTCGTCAATCCGTTCGCGAGATATGGGAGTTTGAAGTTAAGGAATGGTTGAGAAACCATCAAAATTTTCGCAAGTCGGATACTCGAAACCAATAACTGGAATGGCTTAGAGGAAAAGTACACAGACTATTCTAATCGGGTGAGTTTCTACTTTCAGATGCAACAGGAATTTCACGAGTTCGTCAATCCGTTCGCGAGATATGGGAGTTTAAAGTTAAGGAATGGTTGAGAAACCATCAAAATTTTCGCATGTCTGATACTCGAAACCAATAACTACTATGGCCTAGGGCAAAAACACACATACCGTTGTAATCGGGTGAGTTTCTACTTTCAGATGCAACAGGAATTTCTCGAGTTCGTCAATCCGTTCGCGAGATATGGGAGTTTGAAGTTAAGGAATGGTTGAGAAACCATCAAAATTTTCGCAAGTCTGATACTCGAAACCAATAACTGGAATGGCCTAGGGGAAAAGTACACACACCACTGTAATCGGGCGAGTTTCTGCTTTCAGATGCAACAGGAATTTCTCGAGTTCGTCAATCCGTTCGCGAGGTATGGGAGTTTGAAGTTATCGAATGGTTGAGAAACCATCAAAATTTTCGCAAGTCGGATACTCGAAACCAATAACTGGAATGGCTTAGAGGAAAAGTACACAGACTATTCTAATCGGGTGAGTTTCTACTTTCAGATGCAACAGGAATTTCACGAGTTCGTCAATCCGTTCGCGAGATATGGGAGTTTAAAGTTAAGGAATGGTTGAGAAACCATCAAAATTTTCGCATGTCTGATACTCGAAACCAATAACTACTATGGCCTAGGGCAAAAACACACATACCGTTGTAATCGGGTGAGTTTCTACTTTCAGATGCAACAGGAATTTCTCGAGCTCGTCAATCCGTTCGCGAGATATGGGAGTTTGAAGTTAAGGAATGGTTGAGAAACCATCAAAATTTTCGCAAGTCTGATACTCGAAACCAATAACTGGAATGGCCTAGGGGAAAAGTACACACACCACTGTAATCGGGCGAGTTTCTGCTTTCAGATGCAACAGGAATTTCTCGAGTTCGTCAATCCGTTCGCGAGGTATGGGAGATTGTAGTTAAGGAATGGTTGAGAAACCATCAAAATTTTCGCAAGTCGGATACTCGAAACCAATAACTAGAATGGCTTAGGGGAAAAGTACACACACCATTGTAATCGGCGAGTTTCTGCTTTCAGATGCAACAGGAATTTCTCGAGTTCGTCAATCCGTTCGCGAGATATGGGAGTTTGAAGTTAAGGAATGGTTGAGAAACCATCAAAATTTTCGCAAGTCGGATACTCGAAACCAATAACTAGATTGGCTTAGGGGAAAAGTACACACACCATTGTAATCGGCGAGTTTCTACTTTCAGATGCAACAGGAATTTCTCGACTTCGTCAATACGTTCGCGAGGTATGGGAGTTTGAAGTTATCGAATGGTTGAGAAACCATCAAAATTTTCGCAAGTCGGATACTCGAAACCAATAACTAGAATGGCTTATGGGAAAAGTACACACACTATTGTAATCGGGTGAGTTTCTACTTTCAGATGCAACAGGAATTTCTCGAGTTCGTCAATCCGTTCGCGAGATATGGGAGTTTAAAGTTAAGGAATGGTTGAGAAACCATCAAAATTTTCGCAAGTCTGATACTCGAAACCAATAACTACTATAGCCTAGGGCAAAAATACACATACCGTTGTAATCGTGCTAGTTTCTGCTTTCAGATGCAACAGGAATTTCTCGAGTTCGTCAATCCGTTTGCGAGATATGGGAGTTTGAAGTTAAGGAATGGTTGAGAAACCATCAAAATTTTCGCAAGTCGGATACTCGAAACCAATAACTGGAATGGCTTAGAGGAAAAGTACACAGACTATTCTAATCGGGTGAGTTTCTACTTTCAGATGCAACAGGAATTTCACGAGTTCGTCAATCCGTTCGCGAGATATGGGAGTTTAAAGTTAAGGAATGGTTGAGAAACCATCAAAATTTTCGCAAGTCTGATACTCGAAACCGATAACTACTATGGCCTAGGGCAAAAACACACATACCGTTGTAATCGGGTGAGTTTCTACTTTCAGATGCAACAGGAATTTCTCGAGTTCGTCAATCCGTTCGCGAGATATGGGAGTTTGAAGTTAAGGAATGGTTGAGAAACCATCAAAATTTTCGCAAGTCTGATACTCGAAACCGATAACTACTATGGCCTAGGGCAAAAATGCACATACCGTTGTAATCGGGTGAGTTTCTACTTTCAGATGCAACAGGAATTTCTCGAGTTCGTCAATCCGTTCGCGAGATATGGGAGTTTGAAGTTAAGGAATGGTTGGGAAACCATCAAAATTTTCGCAAGTCTGATACTCGAAACCAATAACTGGAATGGCCTAGGGGAAAAGTACACACACCATTGTAATCGGGCGAGTTTCTGCTTTCAGATGCAACAGGAATTTCTCGAGTTCGTCAATCCGTTCGCGAGATATGGGAGTTTGAAGTTATGGAATGGTTGAGAAACCATCAAAATTTTCGCAAGTCGGATACTCGAAACCAATAACTAGAATGGCTTAGGGGAAAAGTACACACACCATTGTGATCGGCGAGTTTCTACTTTCAGATGCAACAGGAATTTCTCGAGTTCGTCAATCCGTTCGCGAGATATGGGCGTTTGAAGTTAAGGAATGGTTGAGAAACCATCAAAATTTTCGCAAGTCTGATACTCGAAACCAATAACTACATATGGCCTAAGGCAAAAATACACATACCGTTGAAATCGGGCGTGTTTCTGCTTTCAGATGCAATAGGAGTTTCTCGAATTCGTCAATCCGTTCGCGAGATATGGGAGTTTGAAGTTAAGGAATGGTTAAGAAACCATCAAAATTTTCGCAAGTCTGATACTCGAAACCAATAACTTCTATGGCCTAGTGCAAGAATACACGTACCGTTGTAATCGGACGAGTTTCTGCTTTCAGATGCAACAGGAATTTCTCGAGTTCGTGAATCCGTTCGCGAGATATGGGAGTTTGAAGTTCAGGAATGGTTGAAAAACCATTAAAATTTTCGCGAGTCTGATACCTGAAACCAATAACTGGAATGGCCTAGGGTAAAAGTATTACACACCATTGTAATCGGGCGAGTTTCTACTTTCAGAAGCAACAGGAATATCTCGAGTTCGTCAATCCGTTCGCGAGATATGGGAGTTTGAAGTTAAGGAATGGTTGAGAAACCATGAAAATTTTCGCAAGTCGGATACTCGAAACCAATAACTGGAATGGCTTATGGGAAAAGTACACACACCATTGTAATCGGGTGAGTTTCTACTTTCAGATGCAACAGGAATTTCTCGAGTTCGTCAATCCGTTCGCGAGATATGGGAGTTTGAAGTTAAGGAATGGTTGGGGATCCATCAAAATTTTCGCAAGTCTGATACTCGAAACCAATAACTACAATGGCCTTGGAGATAAATACACATACCGTTGTAATCGGGCGAGTTTCTACTTTCAGATGCAACAGGAATTTCTCGAGTTCGTCAATCCGTTCGCGAGATATGGGAGTTTAAAGTTAAGGAATGGTTGAGAAACCATCAAAATTTTCGCAAGTCGGATGCTCGAAACCAATAACTAGATTGGCTTAGGGGAAAAGTACACACACCATTGTAATCGGCGAGTTTCTACTTTCAGATGCAACAGGAATTTCTCGACTTCGTCAATACGTTCGCGAGGTATGGGAGTTTGAAGTTATCGAATGGTTGAGAAACCATCAAAATTTTCGCAAGTCGGATACTCGAAACCAATAACTAGAATGGCTTATGGGAAAAGTACACACACCATTGTAATCGGCGAGTTTCTACTTTCGAGTGCAACAGGAATTTCTCGGGTTCGTCAATCCGTTCGCGAGATATGGGAGTTTAAAGTTAAGGAATGGTTGAGAAACCATCAAAATTTTCGCAAGTCTGATACTCGAAACCGACAACTACTATGGCCTAGGGCAAAAATACACATACCGTTGTAATCGGGTGAGTTTCTACTTTCAGATGCAACAGGAATTTCTCGAGTTCGTCAATCCGTTCGCGAGATATGGGAGTTTGAAGTTAAGGAATGGTTAAGAAACCATCAAAATTTTCGCAAGTCTGATACTCGAAACCAATAACTTCTATGGCCTAGGGCAAGAATACACGTACCGTTGTAATCGGACGAGTTTCTGCTTTCAGATGCAACAGGAATTTCTCGAGTTCGTGAATCCGTTCGCGAGATATGGGAGTTTGAAGTTAAGGAATGGTTGAGAAACCATCAAAATTTTCGCAAGTCTGATACTCGAAACCAATAACTGGAATGGCCTAGGGGAAAAGTACACACACCATTGTAATCGGGCGAGTTTCTGCTTTCAGATGCAACAGGAATTTCTCGAGTTCGTCAATCCGTTCGCGAGATATGGGAGTTTGAAGTTATGGAATGGTTGAGAAACCATCAAAATTTTCGCAAGTCGGATACTCGAAACCAATAACTAGAATGGCTTAGGGGAAAAGTACACACACCATTGTAATCGGCGAGTTTCTACTTTCAGATGCAACAGGAGTTTCTCGAATTCGTCAATCCGTTCGCGAGATATGGGAGTTTGAAGTTAAGGAATGGTTGAGAAACCATCAAAATTTTCGCAAGTCGGATACTCGAAACCAATAACTAGATTGGCTTAGGGGAAAAGTACACACACCATTGTAATCGGCGAGTTTCTGCTTTCAGATGCAACAGGAATTTCTCGAGTTTGTCAATCCGTTCGCGAGATATGGGAGTTTGAAGTTAAGGAATGGTTGAGAAACCATCAAAATTTTCGCAAGTCGGATACTCGAAACGAATAACTAGAATGGCTTAGGGGAAAAGTACACACACCATTGTAATCGGCGAGTTTCTACTTTCAGATGCAACAGGAATTTCTCGACTTCGTCAATACGTTCGCGAGGTATGGGAGTTTGAAGTTATCGAATGGTTGAGAAACCATCAAAATTTTCGCAAGTCGGATACTCGAAACCAATAACTAGAATGGCTTATGGGAAAAGTACACACACTATTGTAATCGGGTGAGTTTCTACTTTCAGATGCAACAGGAATTTCTCGAGTTCGTCAATCCGTTCGCGAGATATGGGAGTTTAAAGTTAAGGAATGGTTGAGAAACCATCAAAATTTTCGCAAGTCTGATACTCGAAACCAATAACTACTATAGCCTAGGGCAAAAATACACATACCGTTGTAATCGTGCTAGTTTCTGCTTTCAGATGCAACAGGAATTTCTCGAGTTCGTCAATCCGTTTGCGAGATATGGGAGTTTGAAGTTAAGGAATGGTTGAGAAACCATCAAAATTTTCGCAAGTCGGATACTCGAAACCAATAACTGGAATGGCTTAGAGGAAAAGTACACAGACTATTCTAATCGGGTGAGTTTCTACTTTCAGATGCAACAGGAATTTCACGAGTTCGTCAATCCGTTCGCGAGATATGGGAGTTTAAAGTTAAGGAATGGTTGAGAAACCATCAAAATTTTCGCAAGTCTGATACTCGAAACCGATAACTACTATGGCCTAGGGCAAAAACACACATACCGTTGTAATCGGGTGAGTTTCTACTTTCAGATGCAACAGGAATTTCTCGAGTTCGTCAATCCGTTCGCGAGATATGGGAGTTTGAAGTTAAGGAATGGTTGAGAAACCATCAAAATTTTCGCAAGTCTGATACTCGAAACCGATAACTACTATGGCCTAGGGCAAAAATGCACATACCGTTGTAATCGGGTGAGTTTCTACTTTCAGATGCAACAGGAATTTCTCGAGTTCGTCAATCCGTTCGCGAGATATGGGAGTTTGAAGTTAAGGAATGGTTGAGAAACCATCAAAATTTTCGCAAGTCTGATACTCGAAACCAATAACTGGAATGGCCTAGGGGAAAAGTACACACACCATTGTAATCGGGCGAGTTTCTGCTTTCAGATGCAACAGGAATTTCTCGAGTTCGTCAATCCGTTCGCGAGATATGGGAGTTTGAAGTTATGGAATGGTTGAGAAACCATCAAAATTTTCGCAAGTCGGATACTCGAAACCAATAACTAGAATGGCTTAGGGGAAAAGTACACACACCATTGTGATCGGCGAGTTTCTACTTTCAGATGCAACAGGAATTTCTCGAGTTCGTCAATCCGTTCGCGAGATATGGGCGTTTGAAGTTAAGGAATGGTTGAGAAACCATCAAAATTTTCGCAAGTCTGATACTCGAAACCAATAACTACATATGGCCTAAGGCAAAAATACACATACCGTTGAAATCGGGCGTGTTTCTGCTTTCAGATGCAATAGGAGTTTCTCGAATTCGTCAATCCGTTCGCGAGATATGGGAGTTTGAAGTTAAGGAATGGTTAAGAAACCATCAAAATTTTCGCAAGTCTGATACTCGAAACCAATAACTTCTATGGCCTAGTGCAAGAATACACGTACCGTTGTAATCGGACGAGTTTCTGCTTTCAGATGCAACAGGAATTTCTCGAGTTCGTGAATCCGTTCGCGAGATATGGGAGTTTGAAGTTCAGGAATGGTTGAAAAACCATTAAAATTTTCGCGAGTCTGATACCTGAAACCAATAACTGGAATGGCCTAGGGTAAAAGTATTACACACCATTGTAATCGGGCGAGTTTCTACTTTCAGAAGCAACAGGAATATCTCGAGTTCGTCAATCCGTTCGCGAGATATGGGAGTTTGAAGTTAAGGAATGGTTGAGAAACCATGAAAATTTTCGCAAGTCGGATACTCGAAACCAATAACTGGAATGGCTTATGGGAAAAGTACACACACCATTGTAATCGGGTGAGTTTCTACTTTCAGATGCAACAGGAATTTCTCGAGTTCGTCAATCCGTTCGCGAGATATGGGAGTTTGAAGTTAAGGAATGGTTGGGGATCCATCAAAATTTTCGCAAGTCTGATACTCGAAACCAATAACTACAATGGCCTTGGAGATAAATACACATACCGTTGTAATCGGGCGAGTTTCTACTTTCAGATGCAACAGGAATTTCTCGAGTTCGTCAATCCGTTCGCGAGATATGGGAGTTTAAAGTTAAGGAATGGTTGAGAAACCATCAAAATTTTCGCAAGTCGGATGCTCGAAACCAATAACTAGATTGGCTTAGGGGAAAAGTACACACACCATTGTAATCGGCGAGTTTCTACTTTCAGATGCAACAGGAGTTTCTCGAATTCGTCAATCCGTTCGCGAGATATGGGAGTTTGAAGTTAAGGAATGGTTGAGAAACCATCAAAATTTTCGCAAGTCGGATACTCGAAACCAATAACTAGATTGGCTTAGGGGAAAAGTACACACACCATTGTAATCGGCGAGTTTCTGCTTTCAGATGCAACAGGAATTTCTCGAGTTTGTCAATCCGTTCGCGAGATATGGGAGTTTGAAGTTAAGGAATGGTTGAGAAACCATCAAAATTTTCGCAAGTCGGATACTCGAAACGAATAACTAGAATGGCTTAGGGGAAAAGTACACACACCATTGTAATCGGCGAGTTTCTACTTTCAGATGCAACAGGAATTTCTCGAGTTCGTCAATCCGTTCGCGAGATATGGGAGTTTGAAGTTAAGGAATGGTTGAGAAACCATCAAAATTTTCGCAAGTCTGATACTCGAAACCAATAACTACATATGGCCTAAGGCAAAAATACACATACCGTTGTAATCGGGCGTGTTTCTGCTTTCAGATGCAATAGGAGTTTCTCGAATTCGTCAATCCGTTCGCGAGATATGGGAGTTTGAAGTTAAGGAATGGTTAAGAAACCATCAAAATTTTCGCAAGTCTGATACTCGAAACCAATAACTTCTATGGCCTAGGGCAAGAATACACGTACCGTTGTAATCGGACGAGTTTCTGCTTTCAGACGCAACAGGAATTTCTCGAGTTCGTGAATCCGTTCGCGAGATATGGGAGTTTGAAGTTCAGGAATGGTTGAAAAACCATTAAAATTTTCGCGAGTCTGATAGCTGAAACCAATAACTGGAATGGCCTAGGGGAAAAGTATTACACACCATTGTAATCGGGCGAGTTTCTACTTTCAGATGCAACAGGAATATCTCGAGTTCGTCAATCCGTTCGCGAGATATGGGAGTTTGAAGTTAAGGAATGGTTGAGAAACCATCAAAATTTTCGCAAGTCGGATACTCGAAACCAATAACTGGAATGGCTTATGGGAAAAGTACACACACCATTGTAATCGGGTGAGTTTCTACTTTCAGATGCAACAGGAATTTCTCGAGTTCGTCAAACCGTTCGCGAGATATGGGAGTTTGAAGTTAAGGAATGGTTGAGAAACCATCAAAATTTTCGCAAGTCGGATACACGAAACCAATAACTAGAATGGCTTAGGGGAAAAGTACACACACCATTGTAATCGGCGAGTTTCTACTTTCGAGTGCAACAGGAATTTATCGAGTTCGTCAATCCGTTCGCGAGATATGGGAGTTTGAAGTTATGGAATGGTTGAGAATCCATCAAAATTTTCGCAAGTTGGATACTCGAAACCAATAACTAGAATGGCTTAGAGGAAAAGTACACACACTATTGTAATCGGGTGAGTTTCTACTTTCAGATGCAACAGGAATTTCTCGAGTTCGTCAATCCGTTCGCGAGATATGGGAGTTTAAAGTTAAGGAATGGTTGAGAAACCATCAAAATTTTCGCAAGTCTGATACTCGAAACCAATAACTACTATAGCCTAGGGCAAAAATACACATACCGTTGTAATCGGGCTAGTTTCTGCTTTCAGATGCAACAGGAATTTCTCGAGTTCGTCAATCCGTTCGCGAGATATGGGAGTTTGAAGTTAAGGAATGGTTGAGAAACCATCAAAATTTTCGCAAGTCGGATACTCGAAACCAATAACTGGAATGGCCTAGGGGCAAAGTACACACACCATTGTAATCGGGCGAGTTTCTGCTTTCAGATGCAACAGGAGTTTCTCGAATTCGTCAATCCGTTCGCGAGATATGGGAGTTTGAAGTTAAGGAATGGTTGAGAAACCATCAAAATTTTCGCAAGTCGGATACTCGAAACCAATAACTAGATTGGCTTAGGGGAAAAGTACACACACCATTGTAATCGGCGAGTTTCTGCTTTCAGATGCAACAGGAATTTCTCGTGTTGGTCAATCCGTTCGCGAGATATGGGAGTTTGAAGTTATGGGATGGTTGAGAAGCCATCAAAATTTTCGCAAGTCGGATACTCGAAACCAATAACTGGAATGGCTTATGGGAAAAGTACACACACCATTGTAATCGGGTGAGTTTCTACTTTCAGATGCAACAGGAATTTCTCGAGTTCGTCAAACCGTTCGCGAGATATGGGAGTTTGAAGTTAAGGAATGGTTGAGGATCCATCAAAATTTTCGCAAGTCTGATACTCGAAACCAATAACTACAATGGCCTAGGAGATAAATACACATTCCGTTGTAATCGGGCGAGTTTCTACTTTCAGGTGCAACAGGAATTTCTCGAGTTCGTCAATCCGTTTGCGAGATATGGGAGTTTGAAGTTAAGGAATGGTTGAGAAATCATCAATATTTTCGCAAGTTTGATACTCGAAACCAATAACTACTATGGCCTAAGACAAAAATACACATAACGTTGTAATCGGGGGAGTTTCTGCTCTCAGATGCAATTGGAGTTTCTCGAGTTCGTCAATCCGTTCGCGAGATATGGGAGTTTGAAGTTAAGGAATGGTAGAGGAACCATCAAAATTTTCGCAAGTCTGATACTCGAAACCAATAACTGGAATGGCCTAGGGGAAAAGTACACACACCATTGTAATCGGGCGAGTTTCTGCTTTCAGATGCAACAGGAATTTCTCGTGTTCGTCAATCCGTTCGCGAGATATGGGAGTTTGAAGTTATGGGATGGTTGAGAAGCCATCAAAATTTTCGCAAGTCGGATACTCGAATCCAATAACTAGATTGGCTTAGGGGAAAAGTACACACACCATTGTAATCGGGCTAGTTTCTGCTTTCAGATGCAACAGGAGTTTCTCGAATTCGTCAATCCGTTCGCGAGATATGGGAGTTTGAAGTTAAGGAATGTTTGAGAAACCATCAAAATTTTCGCAAGTCGGATACTCGAAACCAATAACTAGATTGGCTTAGGGGAAAAGTACACACACCATTGTAATCGGCGAGTTTCTGCTTTCAGATGCAACAGGAATTTCTCGAGTTCGTCAATCCGTTCGCGAGATATGGGAGTTTGAAGTTAAGGAATGGTTGAGAAACCATCAAAATTTTCGCAAGTCGGATACTCGAAACGAATAACTAGAATGGCTTAGGGGAAAAGTACACACACCACTGTAATCGGCGAGTTTCTACTTTCAGATGCAACAGGAATTTCTCGAGTTCGTCAATCCGTTCGCGAGATATGGGAGTTTGAAGTTAAGGAATGGTTGAGAAACCATCAAAATTTTCGCAAGTCTGATACTCGAAACCAATAACTACATATGGCCTAAGGCAAAAATACACATACCGTTGTAATCGGGCGTGTTTCTGCTTTCAGATGCAATAGGAGTTTCTCGAATTCGTCAATCCGTTCGCGAGATATGGGAGTTTGAAGTTAAGGAATGGTTAAGAAACCATCAAAATTTTCGCAAGTCTGATACTCGAAACCAATAACTTCTATGGCCTAGGGCAAGAATACACGTACCGTTGTAATCGGACGAGTTTCTGCTTTCAGATGCAACAGGAATTTCTCGAGTTCGTGAATCCGTTCGCGAGATATGGGAGTTTGAAGTTCAGGAATGGTTGAAAAACCATTAAAATTTTCGCGAGTCTGATAGCTGAAACCAATAACTGGAATGGCCTAGGGGAAAAGTATTACACACCATTGTAATCGGGCGAGTTTCTACTTTCAGATGCAACAGGAATATCTCGAGTTCGTCAATCCGTTCGCGAGATATGGGAGTTTGAAGTTAAGGAATGGTTGAGAAACCATCAAAATTTTCGCAAGTCGGATACTCGAAACCAATAACTGGAATGCCTTATGGGAAAAGTACACACACCATTGTAATCGGGTGAGTTTCTACTTTCAGATGCAACAGGAATTTCTCGAGTTCGTCAATCCGTTCGCGAGATATGGGAGTTTGAAGTTAAGGAATGGTTGAGGATCCATCAAAATTTTCGCAAGTCTGATACTCGAAAGCAATAACTACAATGGCCTAGGAGATAAATACACATTCCGTTGTAATCGGGCGAGTTTCTACTTTCAGGTGCAACAGGAATTTCTCGAGTTCGTCAATCCGTTTGCGAGATATGGGAGTTTGAAGTTAAGGAATGGTTGAGAAATCATCAATATTTTCGCAAGTTTGATACTCGAAACCAATAACTACTATGGCCTAAGACAAAAATACACATAACGTTGTAATCGGGGGAGTTTCTGCTCTCAGATGCAATTGGAGTTTCTCGAGTTCGTCAATCCGTTCGCGAGATATGGGAGTTTGAAGTTAAGGAATGGTAGAGGAACCATCAAAATTTTCGCAAGTCTGATACTCGAAACCAATAACTGGAATGGCCTAGGGGAAAAGTACACACACCATTGTAATCGGGCGAGTTTCTGCTTTCAGATGCAACAGGAATTTCTCGTGTTCGTCAATCCGTTCGCGAGATATGGGAGTTTGAAGTTATGGGATGGTTGAGAAGCCATCAAAATTTTCGCAAGTCGGATACTCGAAACCAATAACTAGATTGGCTTAGGGGAAAAGTACACACACCATTGTAATCGGCGAGTTTCTACTTTCAGATGCAACAGGAATTTCTCGAGTTCGTCAAGCCGTTCTCGAGATATGGGAGTTTGAAGTTATCGAATGGTTGAGAAACAATCAAAATTTTCGCAAGTCGGATACACGAAACCAATAACTAGAATGGCTTAGGGGAAAAGTACACACACCATTGTAATCGGCGAGTTTCTACTTTCGAGTGCAACAGGAATTTATCGAGTTCGTCAATCCGTTCGCGAGATATGGGAGTTTGAAGTTAAGGAATGGTAGAGGAACCATCAAAATTTTCGCAAGTCTGATACTCGAAACCAATAACTGGAATGGCCTAGGGGAAAAGTACACACACCATTGTAATCGGGCGAGTTTCTGCTTTCAGATGCAACAGGAATTTCTCGTGTTCGTCAATCCGTTCGCGAGATATGGGAGTTTGAAGTTATGGAATGGTTGAGAATCCATCAAAATTTTCGCAAGTTGGATACTCGAAACCAATAACTGGAATGGCTTAGAGGAAAAGTACACACACTATTGTAATCGGGTGAGTTTCTACTTTCAGATGCAACAGGAATTTCTCGAGTTCGTCAATCCGTTCGCGAGATATGGGAGTTTAAAGTTAAGGAATGGTTGAGAAACCATCAAAATTTTCGCAAGTCTGATACTCGAAACCAATAACTACTATAGCCTAGGGCAAAAATACACATACCGTTGTAATCGGGCTAGTTTCTGCTTTCAGATGCAACAGGAATTTCTCGAGTTCGTCAATCCGTTCGCGAGATATGGGAGTTTGAAGTTAAGGAATGGTTGAGAAACCATCAAAATTTTCGCAAGTCGGATACTCGAAACCAATAACTGGAATGGCTTAGAGGAAAAGTACATACACTATTCTAATCGGGTGAGTTTCTACTTTCAGATGCAACAGGAATTTCTCGAGTTCGTCAATCCGTTCGCGAGATATGGGAGTTTAAAGTGAAGGAATGGTTGAGAAACCATCAAAATTTTCGCAAGTCTGATACTCGAAACCAATAACTACTATGGCCTAGGGCAAAAACACACATACCGTTGTAATCGGGTGAGTTTCTACTTTCAGATGCAACAGGAATTTCTCGAGTTCGTCAATCCGTTCGCGAGATATGGGAGTTTGAAGTTAAGGAATGGTTGAGAAACCATCAAAATTTTCGCAAGTCGGATACTCGAAACCAATAACTAGATTGGTTAGGGGAAAAGTACACACACCATTGTAATCGGCGAGTTTCTACTTTCAGATGCAACAGGAATTTCTCGAGTTCGTCAATCCGTTCGCGAGGTATGGGAGTTTGAAGTTATCGAATGGTTGAGAAACCATCAAAATTTTCGCAAGTCGGATACTCGAAACCAATAACTAGAATGGCTTAGGGGAAAAGTACACACACCATTGTAATCGGCGAGTTTCTACTTTCGAGTGCAACAGGAATTTCTCGAGTTCGTCAATCCGTTCGCGAGATATGGGAGTTTGAAGTTAGGGAATGGTTGAGAAACCATCAAAATTTTCGCAAGTCGGATACTCGAAACCAATAACTAGTATGGCTTAGAGGAAAAGTACACACACTATTGTAATCGGGTGAGTTTCTACTTTCAGATGCAACAGGAATTTCTCGAGTTCGTCAATCCGTTCGCGAGGTATGGGAGTTTAAAGTTAAGGAATGGTTGAGAAACCATCAAAATTTTCGCAAGTCTGATACTCGAAACCAATAACTACTATGGCCTAGGGCAAAAATACACATACCGTTGTAATCGGGTGAGTTTCTACTTTCAGATGCAACAGGAATTTCTCGAGTTCGTCAATCCGTTCGCGAGATATGGGAGTTTGAAATTAAGGAATGGTTGAGAAACCATCAAAATTTTCGCAAGTCTGATACTCGAAACCAATAACTACTATGGCCTAGGGCAAAAATACACACACCATTGCAATCGGCGAGTTTCTACTTTCGAGTGCAACAGGAATTTCTTGAGTTCGTCAATCCGTTCGCGAGATATGGGAGTTTGAAGTTATGGAATGGTTGAGAAACCATCAAAATTTTCGCAAGTCGGATACTCGAAACCAATAACTAGAATGGCTTAGAGGAAAAGTACACACACTATTGTAATCGGGTGAGTTTCTACTTTCAGATGCAACAGGAATTTCTCGAGTTCGTCAATCCGTTCGCGAGATATGGGAGTTTAAAGTTAAGGAATGGTTGAGAAACCATCAAAATTTTCGCAAGTCTGATACTCGAAACCAATAACTACTATGGCCTAGGGCAAAAATACACATACCGTTGTAATCGGGTGAGTTTCTACTTTCAGATGCAACAGGAATTTCTCGAGTTCGTCAATCCGTTCGCGAGATATGGGAGTTTGAAGTTAAGGAATGGTAGAGGAACCATCAAAATTTTCGCAAGTCTGATACTCGAAACCAATAACTGGAATGGCCTAGGGGAAAAGTACACACACCATTGTAATCGGGCGAGTTTCTGCTTTCAGATGCAACAGGAATTTCTCGTGTTCGTCAATCCGTTCGCGAGATATGGGAGTTTGAAGTTATGGAATGGTTGAGAATCCATCAAAATTTTCGCAAGTTGGATACTCGAAACCAATAACTGGAATGGCTTAGAGGAAAAGTACACACACTATTGTAATCGGGTGAGTTTCTACTTTCAGATGCAACAGGAATTTCTCGAGTTCGTCAATCCGTTCGCGAGATATGGGAGTTTAAAGTTAAGGAATGGTTGAGAAACCATCAAAATTTTCGCAAGTCTGATACTCGAAACCAATAACTACTATAGCCTAGGGCAAAAATACACATACCGTTGTAATCGGGCTAGTTTCTGCTTTCAGATGCAACAGGAATTTCTCGAGTTCGTCAATCCGTTCGCGAGATATGGGAGTTTGAAGTTAAGGAATGGTTGAGAAACCATCAAAATTTTCGCAAGTCGGATACTCGAAACCAATAACTGGAATGGCTTAGAGGAAAAGTACACACACTATTCTAATCGGGTGGGTTTCTACTTTCAGATGCAACAGGAATTTCTCGAGTTCGTCAATCCGTTCGCGAGATATGGGAGTTTAAAGTTAAGGAATGGTTGAGAAACCATCAAAATTTTCGCAAGTCTGATACTCGAAACCAATAACTACTATGGCCTAGGGCAAAAACACACATACCGTTGTAATCGGGTGAGTTTCTACTTTCAGATGCAACAGGAATTTCTCGAGTTCGTCAATCCGTTTGCGAGATATGGGAATTTGAAGTTAAGGAATGGTTGAGAAACCATCAAAATTTTCGCAAGTCGGATACTCGAAACCAATAACTAGATTGGTTAGGGGAAAAGTACACACACTATTGTAATCGGCGAGTTTCTACTTTCAGATGCAACAGGAATTTCTCGAGTTCGTCAATCCGTTCGCGAGGTATGGGAGTTTGAAGTTATCGAATGGTTGAGAAACCATCAAAATTTTCGCAAGTCGGATACTCGAAACCAATAACTAGAATGGCTTAGGGGAAAAGTACACACACCATTGTAATCGGCGAGTTTCTACTTTCGAGTGCAACAGGAATTTCTCGAGTTCGTCAATCCGTTCGCGAGATATGGGAGTTTGAAGTTAGGGAATGGTTGAGAAACCATCAAAATTTTCGCAAGTCGGATACTCGAAACCAATAACTAGTATGGCTTAGAGGAAAAGTACACACACTATTGTAATCGGGTGAGTTTCTACTTTCAGATGCAACAGGAATTTCTCGAGTTCGTCAATCCGTTCGCGAGATATGGGAGTTTAAAGTTAAGGAATGGTTGAGAAACCATCAAAATTTTCGCAAGTCTGATACTCGAAACCAATAACTACTATGGCCTAGGGCAAAAATACACATACCGTTGTAATCGGGTGAGTTTCTACTTTCAGATGCAACAGGAATTTCTCGAGTTCGTCAATCCGTTCGCGAGATATGGGAGTTTGAAATTAAGGAATGGTTGAGAAACCATCAAAATTTTCGCAAGTCTGATACTCGAAACCAATAACTACTATGGCCTAGGGCAGAAATACACACACCATTGTAATCGGCGAGTTTCTACTTTCGAGTGCAACAGGAATTTCTCGAGTTCGTCAATCCGTTCGCGAGATATGGGAGTTTGAGGTTATGGAATAGTTGAGAAACCATCAAAATTTTCGCAAGTCGGATACTCGAAACCAATAACTAGAATGGCTTAGAGGAAAAGTACACACACTATTGTAATCGGGTGAGTTTCTACTTTCAGATGCAACAGGAATTTCTCGAGTTCGTCAATCCGTTCGCGAGATATGGGAGTTTAAAGTTAAGGAATGGTTGAGAAACCATCAAAATTTTCGCAAGTCTGATACTCGAAACCAATAACTACTATGGCCTAGGGCAAAAATACACATACCGTTGTAATCGGGTGAGTTTCTACTTTCAGATGCAACAGGAATTTCTCGAGTTCGTCAATCCGTTCGCGAGATATGGGAGTTTGAAGTTAAGGAATGGTTGAGAAACCATCAAAATTTTCGCAAGTCTGATACTCGAAACCAATAACTGGAATGGCCTAGGGGAAAAGTACACACACCATTGTAATCGGGCGAGTTTCTGCTTTCAGATGCAATAGGAGTTTCTCGAATTCGTCAATCCGTTCGCGAGATATGGGAGTTTGAAGTTAAGGAATGGTTGAGAAACCATCAAAATTTTCGCAAGTCTGATACTCGAAACCAATAACTACTATGGCCTAGGGCAAAAATACACATACCGTTGTAATCGGGTGAGTTTCTACTTTCAGATGCAACAGGAATTTCTCGAGTTCGTGAATCCGTTCGCGAGATATGGGAGTTTGAAGTTCAGGAATGGCTGAAAAACCATTAAAATTTTCGCGAGTCTGATACCTGAAACCAATAACTGGAATGGCCTAGGGGAAAAGTATTACACACCATTGTAATCGGGCGAGTTTCTACTTTCAGATGCAACAGGAATATCTCGAGTTCGTCAATCCGTTCGCGAGATATGGGAGTTTGAAGTTAAGGAATGGTTGAGAAACCATCAAAATTTTCGCAAGTCGGATACTCGAAACCAATAACTGGAATGGCTTATGGGAAAAGTTCACACACCATTGTAATCGGGTGAGTTTCTACTTTCAGGTGCAACAGGAATTTCTCGAGTTCGTCAATCCGTTTGCGAGATATGGTAGTTTGAAGTTAAGGAATGGTTGAGAAATCATCAAAATTTTCGCAAGTTTGATACTCGAAAACAATAACTACTATGGCCTAAGACAAAAATACACATAACGTTGTAATCGGGGGAGTTTCTGCTCTCAGATGCAATTGGAGTTTCTCGAGTTCGTCAATCCGCTCGCGAGATATGGGAGTTTGAAGTTAAGGAATGGTAGAGGAACCATCAAAATTTTCGCAAGTCTGATACTCGAAACCAATAACTGGAATGGCCTAGGGGAAAAGTACACACACCATTGTAGTCGGGCGAGTTTCTGCTTTCAGTTGCAACAGGAATTTCTCGAGTTCGTCAATCCGTTCGCGAGATATGGGAGTTTGAAGTTATGGGATGGTTGAGAAACCATCAAAATTTTCGCAAGTCGGATACTCGAAACCAATAACTAGATTGGCTTAGGGGAAAAGTACACACACCATTGTAATCGGCGAGTTTCTACTTTCGAGTGCAACAGGAATTTATCGAGTTCGTCAATCCGTTCGCGAGATATGGTAGTTTGAAGTTATGGAATGGTTGAGAAACCATCAAAATTTTCGCAAGTTGGATACTCGAAACCAATAACTAGAATTTCTTAGAGGAAAAGTACACACACTATTGTAATCGGGTGAGTTTCTACTTTCAGATGCAACAGGAATTTCTCGAGTTCGTCAATCCGTTCGCGAGATATGGGAGTATGAAGTTAAGGAATGGTTGAGAAACCATCAAAATTTTCGCAAGTCTGATACTCGAAACCAATAACTACTATGGCCTAAGGCAAAAATACACATATCGTTGTAATCAGGCGAGTTTCTGCTCTCAGATGCAATTGGAGTGTCTCGAGTTCGTCAATCCGTTCGCGAGATATGGGAGTTTGATGTTAAGGAATGGTTGAGAAACCATCAAAATTTTCGCAAGTCTGATACTCGAAACCAATAACTACATATGGCCTAAGGCAAAAATACACATACCGTTGTAATCGGGCGTGTTTATGCTTTCAGATGCAATAGGAGTTTCTCGAATTCGTCAATCCGTTCGCGAGATATGGGAGTTTGAAGTTAAGGAATGGTTGAGAAACCATCAAAATTTTCGCAAGTCTGATACTCGAAACCAATAACTACTATGGCCTAGGGTAAGAATACACATACCGTTGTAATCGGACGAGTTTCTGCTTTCAGATGCAACAGGAATTTCTCGAGTTCGTGAATCCGTTCGCGAGATATGGGAGTTTGAAGTTGAGGAATGGTTGAAAAACCATTAAAATTTTCGCGAGTCTGATACCGGAAACCAATAACTGGAATGGTCTAGGGGAAAAGTATTACACACCATTGTAATCGGGCGAGTTTCTACTTTCAGATGCAACAGGAACATCTCGAGTTCGTCAATCCGTTCGCGAGATATGGGAGTTTGAAGTTAAGTCATGGTTGAGAAACCATCAAAATTTTCGCAAGTCGGATACTCGAAACCAATAACTGGAATGGCTTAGGGTAAAAGTACACACACCATTGTAATCGGGTGAGTTTCTACTTTCAGATGCAACAGGAATTTCTCGAGTTCGTCAATCCGTTCGCGAGATATGGGAGTTTAAAGTTAAGGAATGGTTGAGAAACCATCAAAATTTTCGCAAGTCGGATACTCGAAACCAATAACTAGAATGGCTTAGAGGAAAAGTACACACACTATTGTAATCGGGTGAGTTTCTACTTTCAGATGCAACAGGAATTTCTCGAGTTCGTCAATCCGTTCGCGAGATATGGGAGTTTAAAGTTAAGGAATGGTTGAGAAACCATCAAAATTTTCGCAAGTCTGATACTCGAAACCAATAACTACTATGGCCTAGGGCAAAAATACACATACCGTTGTAATCGGGTGAGTTTCTACTTTCAGATGCAACAGGAATTTCTCGAGTTCGTCAATCCGTTCGCGAGATATGGGAGTTTGAATTTAAGGAATGGTTGAGAAACCATCAAAATTTTCGCAAATCTGATACTCGAAACCAATAACTGGAATGGTCTAGGGGAAAAGTACACACACCATTGTAATCGGCGAGTTTCTACTTTCAGATGCAACAGGAATTTCTCGAGTTCGTCAATCCGTTCGCGAGATATGGGAGTTTGAAGTTAAGGAATGGTTGAGAAACCATCAAAATTTTCGCAAGTCTGATAATCGAAACCAATAACTACATATGGCCTAAGGCAAAACTACACATACCGTAGTAATCGGGCGTGTTTCTGCTTTCAGATGCAATAGGAGTTTCTCGAATTCGTCAATCCGTTCGCGAGATATGGGAGTTTGAAGTTAAGGAATGGTTAAGAAACCATCAAAATTTTCGCAAGTCTGATACTCGAAACCAATAACTTCTATGGCCTAGGGCAAGAATACACGTACCGTTGCAATCGGACGAGTTTCTGCTTTCAGATGCAACAGGAATTTCTCGAGTTCGTGAATCCGTTCGCGAGATATGGGAGTTTGAAGTTCAGGAATGGTTGAAAAACCATCAAAATTTTCGCAAGTCGGATACCCGAAACCAATAACTGGAATGGCTTATGGGAAAAGTACACACACCATTGTAATCGGGTGAGTTTCTACTTTCAGGTGCAACAGGAATTTCTCGAGTTCGTCAATCCGTTTGCGAGATATGGTAGTTTGAAGTTAAGGAATGGTTGAGAAATCATCAAAATTTTCGCAAGTTTGATACTCGAAAACAATAACTACTATGGCCTAAGACAAAAATACACATAACGTTGTAATCGGGGGAGTTTCTGCTCTCAGATGCAATTGGAGTTTCTCGAGTTCCTCAATCCGCTCGCGAGATATGGGAGTTTGAAGTTAAGGAATGTAAGAGGAACCATCAAAATTTTCGCAAGTCTGATACTCGAAAACAATAACTGGAATGGCCTAGGGGAAAAGTACACACACCATTGTAATCGGGCGAGTTTCTGCTTTCAGTTGCAACAGGAATTTCTCGAGTTCGTCAATCCGTTCGCGAGATATGGGAGTTTGAAGTTATGGGATGGTTGAGAAACCATCAAAATTTTCGCAAGTCGGATACCCGAAACCAATAACTAGATTGGCTTAGGGGAAAAGTACACACACCATTGTAATCGGCGAGTTTCTACTTTCAGATGCAACAGGAATTTCTCGAGTTCGTCAATCCGTTCTCGAGATATGGGAGTTTGAAGTTATCGAATGGTTGAGAAACCATCAAAATTTTCGCAAGTCGGATACTCGAAACCAATAACTAGAATGGCTTAGGGGAAAAGTACACACACCATTGTAATCGGCGAGTTTCTACTTTCGAGTGCAACAGGAATTTATCGAGTTCGTCAATCCGTTCGCGAGATATGGGAGTTTGAAGTTATGGAATGGTTGAGAAACCATCAAAATTTTCGCAAGCTAGATACTCGAAACCAATAACTAGAATGGCTTAGAGGAAAAGTACACACACTATTGTAATCGGGAGAGTTTCTTCTTTCAGATGCAACAGGAATTTCTCGAGTTCGTCGATCCGTTCGCGAGATATGGGAGTTTAAAGTTAAGGAATGGTTGAGAAACAATCAAAATTTTCGCAAGTCTGATACTCGAAACCAATAACTACTATGGCCTAGGGCAAAAATACACATACCGTTGCAATCAGGTGAGTTTCTACTTTCAGATGCAACAGGAACTTCTCGAGTTCGTCAATCCGTTCGCGAGATATGGGAGTTTGAATTTAAGGAATGGTTGAGAAACCATCAAAATTTTCGCAAGTTTGATACTCGAAAACAATAACTACTATGGCCTAAGACAAAAATACACATAACGTTGTAATCGGGGGAGTTTCTGCTCTCAGATGCAATTGGAGTTTCTCGAGTTCGTCAATCCGCTCGCGAGATATGGGAGTTTGAAGTTAAGGAATGGTAGAGGAACCATCAAAATTTTCGCAAGTCTGATACTCGAAAACAATAACAGGAATGGCCTAGGGGAAAAGTACACACACCATTGTAATCGGGCGAGTTTCTGCTTTCAGTTGCAGCAGGAATTTCTCGAGTTCGTCAATCCGTTCGCGAGATATGGGAGTTTGAAGTTATGGGATGGTTGAGAAACCATCAAAATTTTCGCAAGTCGGATACTCGAAACCAATAACTAGAATGGCTTAGGGGAAAAGTACACACACCATTGTAATCGGCGAGTTTCTACTTTCGACTGCAACAGGAATTTCTCGAGTTCGTCAATCCGTTCGCGAGATATGGGAGTTTAAAGTTAAGGAATGGTTGAGAAACCATCAAAATTTTGGCAAGTCTGATACTCGAAACCAATAACTATTATACTATGGCCTAGGGCAAAAATACACATACCGTTGTAATCGGGTGAGTTTCTACCTTCAGATGCAACAGGAATTTCTCGAGTTCGTCAATCCGTTCGCGAGATATGGGAGTTTGAAGTTAAGGAGTGGTTGAGAAACCATCAAAATTTTCGCAAGTCTGATACTCGAAACCAATAACTGGAATGTCCTAGGGGAAAAGTACACACACCATTGTAATCGGGTGATTTTCTGCTCTCAGATGCAATTGGAGTTTCTCGAGTTCGTCAATCCGTTCGCGAGATATGGGAGTATGAAGTTAAGGAATGGTTGAGATACCATCAAAATTTTCGCAAGTCTGATACTCGAAACCAATAACTACTATGGCCTAAGGCAAAAATACACATACCGTTGTAATCGGACGAGTTTCTGCTTTCAGATGCAACAGGAATTTCTCGAGTTCGTGAATCCGTTCGCGAGATATGGGAGTTTGAAGTTGAGGAATGGTTGAAAAACCATTAAAATTTTCGCGGGTCTGATACCGGAAACCAATAACTGGAATGGTCTAGGGGAAAAGTATTACACACCATTGTAATCGGGCGAGTTTCTACTTTCAGATGCAACAGGAACATCTCGAGTTCGTCAATCCGTTCGCGAGATATGGGAGTTTGAAGTTAAGTCATGGTTGAGAAACCATCAAAATTTTCGCAAGTCGGATACTCGAAACCAATAACTGGAATGGCTTAGGGTAAAAGTACACACACCATTGTAATCGGGTGAGTTTCTACTTTCAGATGCAACAGGAATTTCTCGAGTTCGTCAATCCGTTCGCGAGATATGGGAGTTTAAAGTTAAGGAATGGTTGAGAAACCATCAAAATTTTCGCAAGTCTGATACTCGAAACCAATAACTACTATGGCCTAGGGCAAAAATACACATACCGTTGTAATCGGGTGAGTTTCTACTTTCAGATGCAACAGGAATTTCTCGAGTTCGTCAATCCGTTCGCGAGATATGGGAGTTTGAATTTAAGGAATGGTTGAGAAACCATCAAAATTTTCGCAAATCTGATACTCGAAACCAATAACTGGAATGGTCTAGGGGAAAAGTACACACACCATTGTAATCCGCGAGTTTCTACTTTCAGATGCAACAGGAATTTCTCGAGTTCGTCAATCCGTTCGCGAGATATGGGAGTTTGAAGTTAAGGAATGGTTGAGAAACCATCAAAATTTTCGCAAGTCTGATAATCGAAACCAATAACTACATATGGCCTAAGGCAAAACTACACATACCGTAGTAATCGGGCGTGTTTCTGCTTTCAGATGCAATAGGAGTTTCTCGAATTCGTCAATCCGTTCGCGAGATATGGGAGTTTGAAGTTAAGGAATGGTTAAGAAACCATCAAAATTTTCGCAAGTCTGATACTCGAAACCAATAACTTCTATGGCCTAGGGCAAGAATACACGTACCGTTGTAATCGGACGAGTTTCTGCTTTCAGATGCAACAGGAATTTCTCGAGTTCGTGAATCCGTTCGCGAGATATGGGAGTTTGAAGTTCAGGAATGGTTGAAAAACCATCAAAATTTTCGCAAGTCGGATACCCGAAACCAATAACTGGAATGGCTTATGGGAAAAGTACACACACCATTGTAATCGGGTGAGTTTCTACTTTCAGGTGCAACAGGAATTTCTCGAGTTCGTCAATCCGTTTGCGAGATATGGTAGTTTGAAGTTAAGGAATGGTTGAGAAATCATCAAAATTTTCGCAAGTTTGATACTCGAAAACAATAACTACTATGGCCTAAGACAAAAATACACATAACGTTGTAATCGGGGGAGTTTCTGCTCTCAGATGCAATTGGAGTTTCTCGAGTTCGTCAATCCGCTCGCGAGATATGGGAGTTTGAAGTTAAGGAATGTAAGAGGAACCATCAAAATTTTCGCAAGTCTGATACTCGAAAACAATAACTGGAATGGCCTAGGGGAAAAGTACACACACCATTGTAATCGGGCGAGTTTCTGCTTTCAGTTGCAACAGGAATTTCTCGAGTTCGTCAATCCGTTCGCGAGATATGGGAGTTTGAAGTTATGGGATGGTTGAGAAACCATCAAAATTTTCGCAAGTCGGATACCCGAAACCAATAACTAGATTGGCTTAGGGGAAAAGTACACACACCATTGTAATCGGCGAGTTTCTACTTTCAGATGCAACAGGAATTTCTCGAGTTCGTCAATCCGTTCTCGAGATATGGGAGTTTGAAGTTATCGAATGGTTGAGAAACCATCAAAATTTTCGCAAGTCGGATACTCGAAACCAATAACTAGAATGGCTTAGGGGAAAACTACACACACCATTGTAATCGGCGAGTTTCTACTTTCGAGTGCAACAGGAATTTATCGAGTTCGTCAATCCGTTCGCGAGATATGGGAGTTTGAAGTTATGGAATGGTTGAGAAACCATCAAAATTTTCGCAAGTTAGATACTCGAAACCAATAACTAGAATGGCTTAGAGGAAAAGTACACACACTATTGTAATCGGGAGAGTTTCTTCTTTCAGATGCAACAGGAATTTCTCGAGTTCGTCGATCCGTTCGCGAGATATGGGAGTTTAAAGTTAAGGAATGGTTGAGAAACAATCAAAATTTTCGCAAGTCTGATACTCGAAACCAATAACTACTATGGCCTAGGGCAAAAATACACATACCGTTGCAATCGGGTGAGTTTCTACTTTCAGATGCAACAGGAACTTCTCGAGTTCGTCAATCCGTTCGCGAGATATGGGAGTTTGAAGTTAAGGAATGGTTGAGAAACCATCAAAATTTTCGCAAGTTTGATACTCGAAAACAATAACTACTATGGCCTAAGACAAAAATACACATAACGTTGTAATCGGGGGAGTTTCTGCTCTCAGATGCAATTGGAGTTTCTCGAGTTCGTCAATCCGCTCGCGAGATATGGGAGTTTGAAGTTAAGGAATGGTAGAGGAACCATCAAAATTTTCGCAAGTCTGATACTCGAAAACAATAACAGGAATGGCCTAGGGGAAAAGTACACACACCATTGTAATCGGGCGAGTTTCTGCTTTCAGTTGCAGCAGGAATTTCTCGAGTTCGTCAATCCGTTCGCGAGATATGGGAGTTTGAAGTTATGGGATGGTTGAGAAACCATCAAAATTTTCGCAAGTCGGATACTCGAAACCAATAACTAGAATGGCTTAGGGGAAAAGTACACACACCATTGTAATCGGCGAGTTTCTACTTTCGACTGCAACAGGAATTTCTCGAGTTCGTCAATCCGTTCGCGAGATATGGGAGTTTAAAGTTAAGGAATGGTTGAGAAACCATCAAAATTTTGGCAAGTCTGATACTCGAAACCAATAACTATTATACTATGGCCTAGGGCAAAAATACACATACCGTTGTAATCGGGTGAGTTTCTACCTTCAGATGCAACAGGAATTTCTCGAGTTCGTCAATCCGTTCGCGAGATATGGGAGTTTGAAGTTAAGGAGTGGTTGAGAAACCATCAAAATTTTCGCAAGTCTGATACTCGAAACCAATAACTGGAATGTCCTAGGGGAAAAGTACACACACCATTGTAATCGGGTGATTTTCTGCTCTCAGATGCAATTGGAGTTTCTCGAGTTCGTCAATCCGTTCGCGAGATATGGGAGTATGAAGTTAAGGAATGGTTGAGATACCATCAAAATTTTCGCAAGTCTGATACTCGAAACCAATAACTACTATGGCCTAAGGCAAAAATACACATACCGTTGTAATCGGACGAGTTTCTGCTTTCAGATGCAACAGGAATTTCTCGAGTTCGTGAATCCGTTCGCGAGATATGGGAGTTTGAAGTTGAGGAATGGTTGAAAAACCATTAAAATTTTCGCGGGTCTGATACCGGAAACCAATAACTGGAATGGTCTAGGGGAAAAGTATTACACACCATTGTAATCGGGCGAGTTTCTACTTTCAGATGCAACATGAACATCTCGAGTTCGTCAATCCGTTCGCGAGATATGGGAGTTTGAAGTTAAGTCATGGTTGAGAAACCATCAAAATTTTCGCAAGTCGGATACTCGAAAGCAATAACTGGAATGGCTTAGGGTAAAAGTACACACACCATTGTAATCGGCGAGATTCTACTTTCGAGTGCAACAGGAATTTCTCGAGTTCGTCAATCCGTTCGCGAGATATGGGAGTTTGAAGTTATGGAATGGTTGAGAAACCATCAAAATTTTCGCAAGTCGGATACTCGAAACCAATAACTAGAATGGCTTAGAGGAATAGTACACACACTATTGTAATCGGGTGAGTTTCTACTTTCAGATGCAACAGGAATTTCTCGAGTTCGTCAATCCGTTCGCGAGATATGGGAGTTTAAAGTTAAGGAATGGTTGAGAAACCATCAAAATTTTCGCAAGTCTGATACTCGAAACCAATAACTACTATGGCCTCGGGCAAAAATACACATACCGTTGTAATCGGGTGAGTTTCTACTTTCAGATGCAACAGGAATTTCTCGAGTTCGTCAATCCGTTCGCGAGATATGGGAGTTTGAAGTTAAGGAATGGTTGAGAAACCATCAAAATTTTCGCAAGTCTGATACTCGAAACCAATAACTGGAATGGCCTAGGGGAAAAGTACACACACCATTGTAATCGGGCGAGTTTCTGCTTTCAGATGCAACAGGAATTTCTCGAGTTCGTCAATCCGTTCGCGAGATGTGGGAGTTTGAAGTTATGGAATGGTTGAGAAACCATCAAAATTTTCGCAAGTCGGATACTCGAAACCAATAACTAGAATGGCTTAGGGGAAAAGTACACACACCATTGTAATCGGCGAGTTTCTACTTTCAGATGCAACAGGAATTTCTCGAGTTCGTCAATCCGTTCGCGAGATATGGGAGTTTGAAGTTAAGGAATGGTTAAGAAACCATCAAAATTTTCGCAAGTCTGATACTCGAAACCAATAACTTCTATGGCCTAGGGCAAGAATACCCGTACCGTTGTAATCGGACGAGTTTCTGCTTTCAGATGCAACAGGAATTTCTCGAGTTCGTGAATCCGTTCGCGAGATATGGGAGTTTGAAGTTCAGGAATGGTTGAAAAACCATTAAAATTTTCGCGAGTCTGATACCTGAAACCTACAACTGGAATGGCCTAGGGGAAAAGTATTACACACCATTGTAATCGGGCGAGTTTCTACTTTCAGATGCAACATGAATATCTCGAGTTCGTCAATCCGTTCGCGAGATATGGGAGTTTGAAGTTAAGGAATGGTTGAGAAACCATCAAAATTTTCGCAAGTCGGATACCCGAAACCAATAACTGGAATGGCTTATGGGAAAAGTACACACACCATTGTAATCGGGTGAGTTTCTACTTTCAGGTGCAACAGGAATTTCTCGAGTTCGTCAATCTGTTTGCGAGATATGGTAGTTTGAAGTTAAGGAATGGTTGAGAAATCATCAAAATTTTCGCAAGTTTGATACTCGAAAACAATGACTACTATGGCCTAAGGCAAAAATACACATAACGTTGTAATCGGGGGAGTTTCTGCTCTCAGATGCAATTGGAGTTTCTCGAGTTCGTCAATCCGCTCGCGAGATATGGGAGTTTGAAGTTAAGGAATGTAAGAGGAACCATCAAAATTTTCGCAAGTCTGATACTCGAAAACAATAACTGGAATGGACTAGGGGAAAAGTACACACACCATTGTAATCGGGTGAGTTTCTGCTTTCAGTTGCAACAGGAATTTCTCGAGTTCGTCAATCCGTTCGCGAGATATGGGAGTTTGAAGTTATGGGATGGTTGAGAAACCATCAAAATTTTCGCAAGTCGGACACTCGAAACCAATAACTAGATTGGCTTAGGGGAAAAGTACACACACCATTGTAATCGGCGAGTTTCTACTTTCAGATGCAACAGGAATTTCTCGAGTTCGTCAATCCGTTCTCGAGATATGGGAGTTTGAAGTTATCGAATGGTTGAGAAACCATCAAAATTTTCGCAAGTCGGATACTCGAAACCAATAACTAGAATGGCTTAGGGGAAAAGTACACACACCATTGTAATCGGCGAGTTTCTACTTTCGAGTGCAACAGGAATTTATCGAGTTCGTCAATCCGTTCGCGAGATATGGGAGTTTGAAGTTATGGAGTGGTTGAGAAACCATCAAAATTTTCGCAAGTTGGATACTCGAAACCAATAACTAGAATGGCTTAGAGGAAAAGTACACACACTATTGTAATCGGGTGAGTTTCTTCTTTCAGATGCAACAGGAATTTCTCGAGTTCGTCATTCCGTTCGCGAGATATGGGAGTTTAAAGTTAAGGAATGGTTGAGAAACCATCAAAATTTTCGCAAGTCTGATACTCGAAACCAATAACTACTATGGCCTAGGGCAAAAATACACATACCGTTGTAATCGGGTGAGTTTCTACTTTCAGATGCAACAGGAACTTCTCGAGTTCGTCAATCCGTTCGCGAGATATGGGAGTTTGAAGTTAAGGAATGGTTGAGAAACCATCAAAATTTTCGCAAGTCTGATACTCGAAACCAATAACTGGAATGTCCTAGGGGAAAAGTACACACACCATTGTAATCGGGTGATTTTCTGCTTTCAGATGCAACAGGAATTTCTCGAGTTCGTCAATCCGTTCGCGAGATATGGGAGTATGAAGTTAAGGAATGGTTGAGAAACCATCAAAATTTTCGCAAGTCTGATACTCGAAAGCAATAACTACTATGGCCTAAGGCAAAAATACACATACCGTTGTAATCAGGCGAGTTTCTGCTCTCAGATGCAATTGGAGCTTCTCGAGTTCGTCAATCCGTTCGCGAGATATGGGAGTTTGAAGTTAAGGAATGGTTGAGAAACCATCAAAATTTTCGCAAGTCTGATACTCGAAAACAATAACAGGAATGGCCTAGGGGAAAAGTACACACACCATTGTAATCGGGCGAGTTTCTGCTTTCAGTTGCAACAGGAATTTCTCGAGTTCGTCAATCCGTTCGCGAGATATGGGAGTTTGAAGTTAAGGAATGGTTGAGAAACCATCAAAATTTTCGCAAGTTTGATACTCGAAAACAATAACTACTATGGCCTAAGACAAAAACACACATAACGTTGTAATCGGGGGAGTTTCTGCTCTCAGATGCAATTGGAGTTTCTCGAGTTCGTCAATCCGCTCGCGAGATATGGGAGTTTGAAGTTAAGGAATGGTAGAGGAACCATCAAAATTTTCGCAAGTCTGATACTCGAAACCAATAACTACTATGGCCTAGGGTAAGAATACACATACCGTTGTAATCGGACGAGTTTCTGCTTTCAGATGCAACAGGAATTTCTCGAGTTCGTGAATGCGTTCGCGAGATATGGGAGTTTGAAGTTGAGGAATGGTTGAAAAACCATTAAAATTTTCGCGAGTCTGATACCGGAAACCAATAACTGGAATGGTCTAGGGGAAAAGTATTACACACCATTGTAATCGGGCGAGTTTCTACTTTCAGATGCAACAGGAACATCTCGAGTTCGTCAATCCGTTCGCGAGATATGGGAGTTTGAAGTTAAGTCATGGTTGAGAAACCATCAAAATTTTCGCAAGTCGGATACTCGAAAGCAATAACTGGAATGGCTTAGGGTAAAAGTACACACACCATTGTAATCGGGTGAGTTTCTACTTTCAGATGCAACAGGAATTTCTCGAGTTCGTCAATCCGTTCGCGAGATATGGGAGTTTAAAGATAAGGAATGGTTGAGAAACCATCAAAATTTTCGCAAGTCTGATACTCGAAACCAATAACTACTATGGCCTAGGGCAAAAATACACACACCATTGTAATCGGGCGAGTTTCTGCTTTCAGATGCAACAGGAATTTCTCGAGTTCGTCAATCCGTTCGCGAGATGTGGGAGTTTGAAGTTATGGAATGGTTGAGAAACCATCAAAATTTTCGCAAGTCGGATACTCGAAACCAATAACTAGAATGGCTTAGGGGAAAAGTACACACACCATTGTAATCGGCGAGTTTCTACTTTCAGATGCAACAGGAATTTCTCGAGTTCGTCAATCCGTTCGCGAGATATGGGAGTTTGAAGTTAAGGAATGGTTAAGAAACCATCAAAATTTTCGCAAGTCTGATACTCGAAACCAATAACTTCTATGGCCTAGGGCAAGAATACACGTACCGTTGTAATCGGACGAGTTTCTGCTTTCAGATGCAACAGGAATTTCTCGAGTTCGTGAATCCGTTCGCGAGATATGGGAGTTTGAAGTTCAGGAATGGTTGAAAAAACATTAAAATTTTCGCGAGTCTGATACCTGAAACCTATAACTGGAATGGCCTAGGGGAAAAGTATTATACACCATTGTAATCGGGCGAGTTTCTACTTTCAGATGCAACATGAATATCTCGAGTTCGTCAATCCGTTCGCGAGATATGGGAGTTTGAAGTTAAGGAATGGTTGAGAAACCATCAAAATTTTCGCAAGTCGGATACCCGAAACCAATAACTGGAATGGCTTATGGGAAAAGTACACACACCATTGTAATCGGGTGAGTTTCTACTTTCAGGTGCAACAGGAATTTCTCGAGTTCGTCAATCTGTTTGCGAGATATGGTAGTTTGAAGTTAAGGAATGGTTGAGAAATCATCAAAATTTTCGCAAGTTTGATACTCGAAAACAATAACTACTATGGCCTAAGACAAAAATACACATAACGTTGTAATCGGGGGAGTTTCTGCTTTCAGTTGCAACAGGAATTTCTCGAGTTCGTCAATCCGTTCTCGAGATATGGGAGTTTGAAGTTATGGGATGGTTGAGAAACCATCAAAATTTTCGCAAGTCGGATACTCGAAACCAATAACTAGATTGGCTTAGGGGAAAAGTACACACACCATTGTAATCGGCGAGTTTCTACTTTCAGATGCAACAGGAATTTCTCGAGTTCGTCAATCCGTTCTCGAGATATGGGAGTTTGAAGTTATCGAATGGTTGAGAAACCATCAAAATTTTCGCAAGTTTGATTCCTGAAACCAATAACTAGAATGGCTTAGGGGAAAAGTACACACACCATTGTAATCGGCGAGTTTCTACTTTCGAGTGCAACAGGAATTTATCGAGTTCGTCAATCCGTTCGCGAGATATGGGAGTTTGAAGTTATGGAATGGTTGAGAAACCACCAAAATTTTCGCAAGTTGGATACTCGAAACCAATAACTAGAATGGCTTAGAGGAAAAGTACACACACTATTGTAATCGGGTGAGTTTCTTCTTTCAGATGCAACAGGAATTTCTCGAGTTCGTCAATCCGTTCGCGAGATATGGGAGTTTAAAGTTAAGGAATGGTTGGGAAACCATCAAAATTTTCGCAAGTCTGATACTCGAAACCAATAACTACTATGGCCTAGGGCAAAAATACACATACCGTTGTAATCGGGTGAGTTTCTACTTTCAGATGCAACAGGAACTTCTCGAGTTCGTCAATCCGTTCGCGAGATATGGGAGTTTGAAGTTAAGGAATGGTTGAGAAACCATCAAAATTTTCGCAAGTCTGATACTCGAAACCAATAACTGGTATGTCCTAGGGGAAAAGTACACACACCATTGTAATCGGGTGATTTTCTGCTTTCAGATGCAACAGGAATTTCTCGAGTTCGTCAATCCGTTCGCGAGATATGGGAGTATGAAGTTAAGGAATGGTTGAGAAACCATCAAAATTTTCGCAAGTTTGATTCCTGAAACCAATAACTAGAATGGCTTAGGGGAAAAGTACACACACCATTGTAATCGGCGAGTTTCTACTTTCGAGTGCAACAGGAATTTATCGAGTTCGTCAATCCGTTCGCGAGATATGGGAGTTTGAAGTTATGGAATGGTTGAGAAACCATCAAAGTTTTCGCAAGTCGGATACTCGAAAGCAATAACTGGAATGGCTTAGGGTAAAAGTACACACACCATTGTAATCGGGTGAGTTTCTACTTTCAGATGCAACAGGAATTTCTCGAGTTCGTCAATCGGTTCGCGAGATATGGGAGTTTAAAGATAAGGAATGGTTGAGAAACCATCAAAATTTTCGCAAGTCTGATACACGAAACCAATAACTACTATGGCCTAGGGCAAAAATACACACACCATTGTAATCGGGCGAGTTTCTGCTTTCAGATGCAACAGGAATTTCTCGAGTTCGTCAATCCGTTCGCGAGATGTGGGAGTTTGAAGTTATGGAATGGTTGAGAAACCATCAAAATTTTCTTAAGTCGGATACTCGAAACCAATAACTAGAATGGCTTAGGGGAAAAGTACACACACCATTGTAATCGGCGAGTTTCTACTTTCAGATGCAACAGGAATTTCTCGAGTTCGTCAATCCGTTCGCGAGATATGGGAGTTTGAAGTTAAGGAATGGTTAAGAAACCATCAAAATTTTCGCAAGTCTGATACTCGAAACCAATAACTTCTATGGCCTAGGGCAAGAATACACGTACCGTTGTAATCGGACGAGTTTCTGTTTTCAGATGCAACAGGAATTTCTCGAGTTCGTGAACCCGTTCGCGAGATATGGGAGTTTGAAATTCAGGAATGGTTGAAAAAACATTAAAATTTTCGCGAGTCTGATACCTGAAACCTATAACTGGAATGGCCTAGGGGAAAAGTATTATACACCATTGTAATCGGGCGAGTTTCTACTTTCAGATGCAACATGAATATCTCGAGTTCGTCAATCCGTTCGCGAGATATGGGAGTTTGAAGTTAAGGAATGGTTGAGAAACCATCAAAATTTTCGCAAGTCGGATACCCGAAACCAATAACTGGAATGGCTTATGGGAAAAGTACACACACCATTGTAATCGGGTGAGTTTCTACTTTCAGGTGCAACAGGAATTTCTCGAGTTCGTCAATCTGTTTGCGAGATATGGTAGTTTGAAGTTAAGGAATGGTTGAGAAATCATTAAAATTTTCGCAAGTTTGATACTCGAAAACAATAACTACTATGGCCTAAGACAAAAATACACATAACGTTGTAATCGGGGGAGTTTCTGCTCTCAGATGCAATTGGAGTTTCTCGAGTTCGTCAATCCGCTCGCGAGATATGGAAGTTTGAAGTTAAGGAATGTAAGAGGAACCGTCAAAATTTTCGCAAGTCTGATACTCGAAAACAATAACTGGAATGGCCTAGGGGAAAAGTACACACACCATTGTAATCGGGTGAGTTTCTGCTTTCAGTTGCAACAGGAATTTCTCGAGTTCGTCAATCCGTTCGCGAGATATGGGAGTTTGAAGTTATGGGATGGTTGAGAAACCATCAAAATTTTCGCAAGTCGGATACTCGAAACCAATAACTAGATTGGCTTAGGGGAAAAGTACACACACCATTGTAATCGGCGAGTTTCTACTTTCAGATGCAACAGGAATTTCTCGAGTTCGTCAATCCGTTCTCGAGATATGGGAGTTTGAAGTTATCGAATGGTTGAGAAACCATCAAAATTTTCGCAAGTTTGATTCCTGAAACCAATAACTAGAATGGCTTAGGGGAAAAGTACACACACCATTGTAATCGGCGAGTTTCTACTTTCGAGTGCAACAGGAATTTATCGAGTTCGTCAATCCGTTCGCGAGATATGGGAGTTTGAAGTTATGGAATGGTTGAGAAACCACCAAAATTTTCGCAAGTTGGATACTCGAAACCAATAACTAGAATGGCTTAGAGGAAAAGTACACACACTATTGTAATCGGGTGAGTTTCTTCTTTCAGATGCAACAGGAATTTCTCGAGTTCGTCAATCCGTTCGCGAGATATGGGAGTTTAAAGTTAAGGAATGGTTGGGAAACCATCAAAATTTTCGCAAGTCTGATACTCGAAACCAATAACTACTATGGCCTAGGGCAAAAATACACATACCGTTGTAATCGGGTGAGTTTCTACTTTCAGATGCAACAGGAACTTCTCGAGTTCGTCAATCCGTTCGCGAGATATGGGAGTTTGAAGTTAAGGAATGGTTGAGAAACCATCAAAATTTTCGCAAGTCTGATACTCGAAACCAATAACTGGTATGTCCTAGGGGAAAAGTACACACACCATTGTAATCGGGTGATTTTCTGCTTTCAGATGCAACAGGAATTTCTCGAGTTCGTCAATCCGTTCGCGAGATATGGGAGTTTGAAGTTAAGGAATGGTTGAGAAACCATCAAAATTTTCGCAAGTCTGATACTCGAAACGAATAACTACTATGGCCTAGGGCAAGAATACACATACCGTTGTAATCGGACGAGTTTCTGCTTTCAGGTGCAACAGGAATTTCTCGAGTTCGTGAATCCGTTCGCGAGATATGGGAGTTTGAAGTTGAGGAATGGTTGAAAAACCATTAAAATTTTCGCGAGTCTGATACCGGAAACCAATAACTGGAATGGTCTAGGGGAAAAGTATTACACACCATTGTAATCGGGCGAGTTTCTACTTTCAGATGCAACAGGAATATCTCGAGTTCGTCAATCCGTTCGCGAGATATGGGAGTTTGAAGTTAAGTCATGGTTGAGAAACCATCAAAATTTTCGCAAGTCGGATACTCGAAACCAATAACTGGAATGGCTTAGGGTAAAAGTACACACACCATTGTAATCGGGTGAGTTTCTACTTTCAGATGCAACAGGAATTTCTCGAGTTCGTCAATCCGTTCGCGAGATATGGGAGTTTAAAGTTAAGGAATGGTTGAGAATCCATCAAAATTTTCGGAAGTCTGATACTTGAAACCAATAACTGGAATGGCCTAGGGGAAAAGTCCACACACCATTGTAATCGGGCGAGTTTCTGCTTTCAGATGCAAAAGGAATTTCTCGAGGTCGTCAATCCGTTCGCGAGGTATGGGAGTTTGAAGTTAAGGAATGGTTGAGATTCCATCAAAATTTTCGCAAGTCTGATACTCGAAACCAATAACTACAATGGCCTAGGGGAAAAATACAGATACCGTTGTAATTGGGCGAGTTTCTACTTTAAGATGCAACACGAATTTCTAGAGTTCGTCAATCCGTTCGCAAGATATGGAAGTTTGAAGTTAAGGAATGGTTGAGAAACCATCAAAATTGTCGCATGTCTGATACTCGAAACCAATAACTACTATGGCCTAGGGCAAAAATACACATACCGTTGTAATCGGACGAGTTTCTGCTTTCAGATGCACAGGAATTTCTCGAGTTCGTCAATCCGTACGCGAGGTATGGGAGTTTGATATTAAGGAATGGTTGAGAAACCATCAAAATTTTCGCAAGTCTGATACTCGAAACCAATAACTACAATGGCCTGGGGGAAAAATACACATACCGTTGTAATCGGGAGAGTTTCTACTTTCAGATGCAACTGGAATTTCTCGAGTTCGTCAATCCGTTCGCGAGATATGGGAGTTTGAATTTAAGGAATGGTTGAGAATCCATCAAAATTTTCGCAAGTCTGATACTCGAAACCAATAACTGGAATGGCCTAGGGCAAAAATACACACACCGTTGTAATCGGACGAGTTTGTGCTTTCAGATGCAACAGGAATTTCTCGAGTTCGTCAATCCGTTCGCGAGATATGGGAGTTTGAATTTAAGGAATGGTTGAGGATCAATCAAAATTTTCGCAAGTCTGATACTCGAAACCAATAACTACAATGGCCTAGGGGATAAATACACACACCGTTGTAATCGGGCGAGTTTCTACTTTCAGATGCAACAGGAATTTCTCGAGTTTATCAATCCGTTCGCGAGATATGGGAGTTTGAAGTTAAGGAATGGTTGAGAAACAATCAAAATTTTCGCAAGTCGGATACTCGAAACCAATAACTGGTATGGCTTAGGGGGAAAGTGCACACGCCATTGTAATCGGGTGTGTTTCTACTATCAGATGCAACAGGAATTTCTCGAGTTCGTCAATCCGTTTGCGAGATGTGGGAGTTTGAAGTTAAGGAATGGTTGAGAAACCATCAAAATTTTCGCAAGTCTGATACTCGAAACCAATAACTGGAATGGCCTAGGGGAAAAGTACGCACACCATTGTAATCGGGCGAGTTTCTACTTTCAGGTGCAACAGGAATTTCTCGAGTTCATCAATTCGTTCGCGAGATACGGGAGTTTGAAGTTAAGGAATGGTTGAGAAACCATCAAAATTTTCGCAAGTCTGATACTCGAAACCAACAACTGGAATGGCCTAGGGGAAAAGTACACACACCATTGTAATCGGGCGAGTTTCTACTTTCAGATGCAACAGGAATTTCTCGAGTTCATCAATCCGTTCGCGAGATATGGGAGTTTGAAGTTAAGGAATGGTTGAGGATCCATCAAAATTTTCGCAAGTATGATACTCGAAACCAATAACTACAAAGGCCTGGGGGAAAAATACACATACCGTTGTAATCGGGAGAGTTTCTACTTTCAGATGCCACAGGAATTTCTCGAGTTCGTCAATCCGTTCGCGAGAAATGGGAGTTTGAAGTTAAGGAGTGGTTGAGAACCCATCAAAATTTTCGCAAGTCTGATACTCGAAACCAATATTTACAATGGCCTAGGGGAAAAATACATATACCGTTGTAATCGGGCGAGTTTCTACTTTAAGATGCAACACGAATTTCTAGAGTTCGTCAATCCGTTCGCGAGATATGGGAGTTTGAAGTTAAGGAATGGTTGAGAAACCATCAAAATTTTCGCAAGTCTGATACTCGAAACCAATAACTGGAATGGCCTAGGGGAAAAGTACACACACCATTGTAATCGGGCGTGTTTCTACTTTCAGATGCAACAGGAATTTCTCGAGTTCGTCAATCCGTTTTCGAGATATGGGAGTTTGATGTTAAGGAATGGTTGAGAAACCATCAAAATTTTCGCAAGTCTGGTACTCGAAATAAATAACTACAATGGCCTGGGGGAAAAATACATATACCGTTGTAATCGGGCGAGTTTCTACTTTCAGATGCAACACGAATTTCTAGAGTTCGTCAATCCTTTCGCGAGGTATGGGAGTTTGAAGTTAAGGAATGGTTGAGAAACCATCAAAATTGTCGCATGTCTGATACTCGAAACCAATAACTACTATGGCCTAGGGCAAAAATACGCATACCGTTGTAATCGGACGAGTTTCTGCTTTCAGATGCAACAGGAATTTCTCGAGTTCGTCAATCCGTTCGCAAGATATGGGAGTTTGAAGTTAAGGAATGGTTGAGAAACCATCAAAATTTTCGCAAGTCTGATACTCGAAACCAATAACTACAATGGCCTGGGGGAAAAATACACACACCGTTGTAATCGGGAGAGTTTCTACTTTCAGATGCAACTGGAATTTCTCGAGTTCGTCAATCCGTTCGCGAGATATGGGAGTTTGAATTTAAGGAATGGTTGAGGATCAAACAAAATTTTCGCAAGTCTGATACTCGAAACCAATAACTACAATGGCCTAGGGGATAAATACACATACCGTTGTAATCTGGCGAGTTTCTACTTTCAGATGCAACAGGAATTTCTCGAGTTCATCTATCCGTTCGCGAGATATGGGAGTTTGAAGTTAAGGAATGGTTGAGAAACCATCAAAATTTTCGCAAGTCGGATACTCGAAACCAATAACTGGTATGGCTTAGGGGGAAAGTGCAAACGCCATTGTAATCGGGTGTGTTTCAACTTTCAGATGCAACAGGAATTTCTCGAGTTCGTCAATCCGTTTGCGAGATATGGGAGTTTGAAGTTAAGTAATGGTTGAGAAACCATCAAAATTTTCGCAAGTCTGATACTCGAAACCAATAACTACAGAGGCCTGGGGGAAAAATACACATACCGTTGTAATCGGGAGAGTTTCTACTTTCAGATGCAACAGGAACTTCTCGAGTTCGTCAATCCGTTCGCTAGATATGGGAGTTTGAAATTAAGGAATGATTGAGAAACAATCAAAATTTTCGCAAGTCTAATACTCGAAACCAATAACTGGAATGGCCTAGGGGAAAAGTACGCACACCATTGTAATCGGGTGAGTTTCTACTTTCAGATGCAACAGGAATTTCTCGAGTTCATCAATTAGTTCGCGAGATATGGGAGTTTGAAGTTAAGGAATGGTTGAGAAACCATCAAAATTTTCGCAAGTCTGATACTCGAAACAAATAACTACAATGGCCTGGGGGAAAAATACACATACCCTTGTAATCGGGAGAGTTTCTACTTTCAGATGCCACAGGAATTTCTCGAGTTCGTCAATCCGTTCGCGAAATATGGGAGTTTGAATTTAAGGAATGGTTGAGGATCCATCAAAATTTTCGCAAGTCTGATACTCGAAACCAATAACTACAATGGCCTAGGGGAAAAGTACACACACCATTGTAATCGGGCGAGTTTCTACTTTCAGATGCAACAGAAATTTCTCGAGTTCGTCAATCCGTTCGCGAGATATGGGAGTTTGATGTTAAGGAATGGTTGAGAATCCATCAAAATTTTCGCAAGTCTGATACTCGAAACCAATAACTACAATGCCCTAGGGGAAAAATACGTACACCGTTGTAATCGGACGAGTTTCTGCTTTCAGATGCAACAGGAATTTCTCGAGTTTATCAATCCGTTCGCGAGATATGGGAGTTTGAAGTTAAGGAATGGTTGAGAAACCATCAAAATTTTCGCAAGTCGGATACTCGAAACCAATAACTGGTATGGCTTAGGGGGAAAGTGCACACGCCATTGTAATCGGGTGTGTTTCTACTTTCAGATGCAACAGGAATTTCTCGAGTTCGTCAATCCGTTTGCGAGATATGGGAGTTTGAAGTTAAGTAATGGTTGAGAAACCATCAAAATTTTCGCAAGTCTGATACTCGAAACCAATAACTACAAAGGCCTGGGGGAAAAATACACATACCGTTGTAATCGGGAGAGTTTCTACTTTCAGATGCAATAGGAACTTCTCGAGTTCGTCAATCCGTTCGCTAGATATGGGAGTTTGAAATTAAGGAATGATTGAGAAACAATCAAAATTTTCGCAAGTCTAATACTCGAAACCAATAACTGGAATGGCCTAGGGGAAAAGTACGCACACCATTGTAATCGGGTGAGTTTCTACTTTCAGATGCAACAGGAATTTCTCGAGTTCATCAATTAGTTCGCGAGATATGGGAGTTTGAAGTTAAGGAATGGTTGAGAAACCATCAAAATTTTCGCAAGTCTGATACTCGAAACAAATAACTACAATGGCCTGGGGGAAAAATACACATACCCTTGTAATCGGGAGAGTTTCTACTTTCAGATGCCACAGGAATTTCTCGAGTTCGTCAATCCGTTCGCGAAATATGGGAGTTTGAATTTAAGGAATGGTTGAGGATCCATCAAAATTTTCGCAAGTCTGATACTCGAAACCAATAACTACAATGGCCTAGGGGAAAAGTACACACACCATTGTAATCGGGCGAGTTTCTACTTTCAGATGCAACAGAAATTTCTCGAGTTCGTCAATCCGTTCGCGAGATATGGGAGTTTGATGTTAAGGAATGGTTGAGAATCCATCAAAATTTTCGCAAGTCTGATACTCGAAACCAATAACTACAATGCCCTAGGGGAAAAATACGTACACCGTTGTAATCGGACGAGTTTCTGCTTTCAGATGCAACAGGAATTTCTCGAGTTCGTCAATCCGTTCGCGAGATATGGGAGTTTGAAGTTAAGGAATGTTTGAGAAACCATCAAAATTTTCGCAAGTCTGATACTCGAAACCAATAACTGGAATGGCCTAGGGGAAAAGTACACACACCATTTTAATCGGGCGTGTTTCTACTTTCAGATGCAACAGGAATTTCTCGAGTTCGTCAATCCGTTTTCGAGATATGGGAGCTTGATGTTAAGGAATGGTTGAGAAACCATCAAAATTTTCGCAAGTCTGATACTCGAACTAAATAACTACAATGGCCTGGGGGAAAAATACATATACCGTTGTAATCGGGCGAGTTTCTACTTTCAGATGCAACACGAATTTCTAGAGTTCGTCAATCCTTTCGCGAGGTATGGGAGTTTCAAGTTAAGGAATGGTTGAGAAACCATCAAAATTGTCGCATGTCTGATACTCGAAACCAATAACTACAATGGCCTGGGGGAAAAATACACATACCGTTGTAATCGGGAGAGTTTCTACTTTCAGATGCAACAGGAAATTCTCGAGTTCGTCAATCCGTTCGCGAGATATGGGAGTTTGAATTTAAGGAATGGTTGAGGATCAATCAAAATTTTCGCAAGTCTGATACTCGAAACCAATAACTACAATGGCCTAGGGGATAAATACACATACCGTTGTAATCGGGCGAGTTTCTACTTTCAGATGCAACAGGAATTTCTCGAGTTCATCAATCCGTTCGCGAGATATGGGAGTTTGAAGTTAAGGAATGGTTGAGAAACCATCAAAATTTTCGCAAGTCGGATACTCGAAACCAATAACTGGTATGGCTTAGGGGGAAAGTGCACACGCCATTGTAATCGGGTGTGTTTCTACTTTCAGATGCAACAGGAATTTCTCGAGTTCGTCAATCCGTTTGCGAGATATGGGAGTATGGAATTAAGGAATGGTTGAGAAACCATCAAAATTTTCGCAAGTCTGATACTCGAAACCAATAACTACAAAGGCCTGGGGGAAAAATACGTACACCGTTGTAATCGGACGTGTTTCTGCTTTCAGATGCAACAGGAATTTCTCGAGTTCGTCAATCCGTTCGCGAGATATGGGAGTTTGAAGTTAAGGAATGTTTGAGAAACGATCAAAATTTTCGCAAGTCTGATACTCGAAACCAATAACTACAATGCCCTAGGGGAAAAATACGTACACCGTTGTAATCGGACGAGTTTCTGCTTTCAGATGCAACAGGAATTTCTCGAGTTCGTGAATCCGTTCGCGAGATATGGGAGTTTGAAGTTAAGGAATGGTTGAGAAACCATCAAAATTTTCGCAAGTCTGATACTCGAAACCAATAACTGGAATGGCCTAGGGGAAAAGTACACACACCATTGTAATCGGGCGTGTTTCTACTTTCAGATGCAACAGGAATTTCTCGAGTTCGTCAATCCGTTTTCGAGATATGGGAGTTTGATGTTAAGGAATGGTTGAGAAACCATCAAAATTTTCGCAAGTCTGGTACTCGAAATAAATAACTACAATGGCCTGGGGGAAAAATACATATACCGTTGTAATCGGGCGAGTTTCTACTTTCAGATGCAACACGAATTTCTAGAGTTCGTCAATCCTTTCGCGAGGTATGGGAGTTTGAAGTTAAGGAATGGTTGAGAAACCATCAAAATTGTCGCATGTCTGATACTCGAAACCAATAACTACTATGGCCTAGGGCAAAAATACGCATACCGTTGTAATCGGACGAGTTTCTGCTTTCAGATGCAACAGGAATTTCTCGAGTTCGTCAAACCGTTCGCGAGATATGGGAGTTTGAAGTTAAGGAATGTTTGAGAAACCATCAAAATTTTCGCAAGTCTGATACTCGAAACCTATAACTGGAATGGCCTAGGGGAAAAGTACACACACCATTGTAATCGGGCGTGTTTCTACTTTCAGATGCATCAGGAATTTCTCGAGTTCGTCAATCCGTTTTCGAGATATGGGAGCTTGATGTTAAGGAATGGTTGAGAAACCATCAAAATTTTCGCAAGTCTGATACTCGAACTAAATAACTACAATGGCCTGGGGGAAAAATACATATACCGTTGTAATCGGGCGAGTTTCTACTTTCAGATGCAACAGGAATTTCTCGAGTTCATCAATCCGTTCGCGAGATATGGGAGTTTGAAGTTAAGGAATGGTTGAGAAACCATCAAAATTTTCGCAAGTCGGATACTCGAAACCAATAACTGGTATGGCTTAGGGGGAAAGTGCACACGCCATTGTAATCGGGTGTGTTTCTACTTTCAGATGCAACAGGAATTTCTCGAGTTCGTCAATCCGTTTGCGAGATATGGGAGTATGGAATTAAGGAATGGTTGAGAAACCATCAAAATTTTCGCAAGTCTGATACTCGAAACCAATAACTACAAAGGCCTGGGGGAAAAATACACATACCGTTGTAATCGGGAGAGTTTCTACTTTCAGATGCAACAGGAATTTGTCGAGTTCGTCAATCCGTTCGCGAGATATGGGAGTTTGAAGTTAGGGAATGGTTGAGAATCCATCAAAATTTTCGCAAGTCTGATACTCGAAACCAATAACTACAATGCCCTAGGGGAAAAATACGTACACCGTTGTAATCGGACGAGTTTCTGCTTTCAGATGCAACAGGAATTTCTCGAGTTCGTCAATCCGTTCGCGAGATATGGGACTTTGAAGTTAAGGAATGTTTGAGAAACCATCAAAATTTTCGCAAGTCTGATACTCGAAACCAATAACTGGAATGGCCTAGGGGAAAAGTACACACACCATTGTAATCGGGCGTGTTTCTACTTTCAGATGCAACATGAATATCTCGAGTTCGTCAATCCGTTCGCGAGATATGGGAGTTTGAAGTTAAGGAATGGTTGAGAAATCATCAAAATTTTCGCAAGTTTGATACTCGAAAACAATAACTACTATGGCCTAAGACAAAAATACACATAACGTTGTAATCGGGGGAGTTTCTGCTCTCAGATGCAATTGGAGTTTCTCGAGTTCGTCAATCCGCTCGCGAGATATGGAAGTTTGAAGTTAAGGAATGTAAGAGGAACCGTCAAAATTTTCGCAAGTCTGATACTCGAAAACAATAACTGGAATGGCCTAGGGGAAAAGTACACACACCATTGTAATCGGGTGAGTTTCTGCTTTCAGTTGCAACAGGAATTTCTCGAGTTCGTCAATCCGTTCGCGAGATATGGGAGTTTGAAGTTATGGGATGGTTGAGAAACCATCAAAATTTTCGCAAGTCGGATACTCGAAACCAATAACTAGATTGGCTTAGGGGAAAAGTACACACACCATTGTAATCGGCGAGTTTCTACTTTCAGATGCAACAGGAATTTCTCGAGTTCGTCAATCCGTTCTCGAGATATGGGAGTTTGAAGTTATCGAATGGTTGAGAAACCATCAAAATTTTCGCAAGTTTGATTCCTGAAACCAATAACTAGAATGGATTAGGGGAAAAGTACACACACCATTGTAATCGGCGAGTTTCTACTTTCGAGTGCAACAGGAATTTATCGAGTTCGTCAATCCGTTCGCGAGATATGGGAGTTTGAAGTTATGGAATGGTTGAGAAACCACCAAAATTTTCGCAAGTTGGATACTCGAAACCAATAACTAGAATGGCTTAGAGGAAAAGTACACACACTATTGTAATCGGGTGAGTTTCTTCTTTCAGATGCAACAGGAATTTCTCGAGTTCGTCAATCCGTTCGCGAAATATGGGAGTTTAAAGTTAAGGAATGGTTGGGAAACCATCAAAATTTTCGCAAGTCTGATACTCGAAACCAATAACTACTATGGCCTAGGGCAAAAATACACATACCGTTGTAATCGGGTGAGTTTCTACTTTCAGATGCAACAGGAACTTCTCGAGTTCGTCAATCCGTTCGCGAGATATGGGAGTTTGAAGTTAAGGAATGGTTGAGAAACCATCAAAATTTTCGCAAGTCTGATACTCGAAACCAATAACTGGTATGTCCTAGGGGAAAAGTACACACACCATTGTAATCGGGTGATTTTCTGCTTTCAGATGCAACAGGAATTTCTCGAGTTCGTCAATCCGTTCGCGAGATATGGGAGTATGAAGTTAAGGAATGGTTGAGAAACCATCAAAATTTTCGCAAGTTTGATTCCTGAAACCAATAACTAGAATGGCTTAGGGGAAAAGTACACACACCATTGTAATCGGCGAGTTTCTACTTTCGAGTGCAACAGGAATTTATCGAGTTCGTCAATCCGTTCGCGAGATATGGGAGTTTGAAGTTATGGAATGGTTGAGAAACCACCAAAATTTTCGCAAGTTGGATACTCGAAACCAATAACTAGAATGGCTTAGAGGAAAAGTACACACACTATTGTAATCGGGTGAGTTTCTTCTTTCAGATGCAACAGGAATTTCTCGAGTTCGTCAATCCGTTCGCGAGATATGGGAGTTTAAAGTTAAGGAATGGTTGAGAAACCATCAAAATTTTCGCAAGTCTGATACTCGAAACCAATAACTACTATGGCCTAGGGCAAAAATACACATACCGTTGTAATCGGGTGAGTTTCTACTTTCAGATGCAACAGGAACTTCTCGAGTTCGTCAATCCGTTCGCGAGATATGGGAGTTTGAAGTTAAGGAATGGTTGAGAAACCATCAAAATATTCGCAAGTCTGATACTCGAAACCAATAACTGGAATGTCCTAGGGGAAAAGTACACACACCATTGTAATCGGGTGATTTTCTGCTTTCAGATGCAACAGGAATTTCTCGAGTTCGTCAATCCGTTCGCGAGATATGGGAGTATGAAGTTAAGGAATGGTTGAGAAACCATCAAAATTTTCGCAAGTCTGATACTCGAAACCAATAACTACTATGGCCTATGGCAAAAATACACATACCGTTGTAATCAGGCGAGTTTCTGCTCTCAGATGCAATTGGAGTTTCTCGAGTTCGTCAATCCGTTCGCGAGATATGGGAGTTTGAAGTTAAGGAATGGTTGAGAAACCATCAAAATTTTCGCAAGTCTGATACTCGAAACCAATAACTACATATGGCCTAAGGCAAAAATACACTTACCGTTGTAATCGGGCGTGTTTCTGCTTTCAGATGCAATAGGAGTTTCTCGAATTCGTCAATCCGTTCGCGAGCTATGGGAGTGTGAAGTTAAGGAATGGTTGAGAAACCATCAAAATTTTCGCAAGTCTGATACTCGAAACGAATAACTACTATGGCCTAGGGCAAGAATACACATACCGTTGTAATCGGACGAGTTTCTGCTTTCAGGTGCAACAGGAATTTCTCGAGTTCGTGAATCCGTTCGCGAGATATGGGAGTTTGAAGTTGAGGAATGGTTGAAAAACCATTAAAATTTTCGCGAGTCTGATACCGGAAACCAATAACTGGAATGGTCTAGAGGAAAAGTATTACACACCATTGTAATCGGGCGAGTTTCTACTTTCAGATGCAACAGGAATATCTCGAGTTCGTCAATCCGTTCGCGAGATATGGGAGTTTGAAGTTAAGTCATGGTTGAGAAACCATCAAAATTTTCGCAAGTCGGATACTCGAAACCAATAACTGGAATGGCTTAGGGTAAAAGTACACACACCATTGTAATCGGGTGAGTTTCTACTTTCAGATGCAACAGGAATTTCTCGAGTTCGTCAATCCGTTCGCGAGATATGGGAGTTTAAAGTTAAGGAATGGTTGAGAATCCATCAAAATTTTCGGAAGTCTGATACTTGAAACCAATAACTGGAATGGCCTAGGGGAAAAGTCCACACACCATTGTAATCGGGCGAGTTTCTGCTTTCAGATGCAAAAGGAATTTCTCGAGGTCGTCAATCCGTTCGCGAGGTATGGGAGTTTGAAGTTAAGGAATGGTTGAGATTCCATCAAAATTTTCGCAAGTCTGATACTCGAAACCAATAACTACAATGGCCTAGGGGAAAAATACAGATACCGTTGTAATTGGGCGAGTTTCTACTTTAAGATGCAACACGAATTTCTAGAGTTCGTCAATCCGTTCGCAAGATATGGAAGTTTGAAGTTAAGGAATGGTTGAGAAACCATCAAAATTGTCGCATGTCTGATACTCGAAACCAATAACTACTATGGCCTAGGGCAAAAATACACATACCGTTGTAATCGGACGAGTTTCTGCTTTCAGATGCACAGGAATTTCTCGAGTTCGTCAATCCGTACGCGAGGTATGGGAGTTTGATATTAAGGAATGGTTGAGAAACCATCAAAATTTTCGCAAGTCTGATACTCGAAACCAATAACTACAATGGCCTGGGGGAAAAATACACATACCGTTGTAATCGGGAGAGTTTCTACTTTCAGATGCAACTGGAATTTCTCGAGTTCGTCAATCCGTTCGCGAGATATGGGAGTTTGAATTTAAGGAATGGTTGAGAATCCATCAAAATTTTCGCAAGTCTGATACTCGAAACCAATAACTGGAATGGCCTAGGGCAAAAATACACACACCGTTGTAATCGCACGAGTTTGTGCTTTCAGATGCAACAGGAATTTCTCGAGTTCGTCAATCCGTTCGCGAGATATGGGAGTTTGAATTTAAGGAATGGTTGAGGATCAATCAAAATTTTCGCAAGTCTGATACTCGAAACCAATAACTGGAATGGCCTAGGGGAAAAGTCCACACACCATTGTAATCGGGCGAGTTTCTGCTTTCAGATGCAAAAGGAATTTCTCGAGGACGTCAATCCGTTCGCGAGGTATGGGAGTTTGAAGTTAAGGAATGGTTGAGATTCCATCAAAATTTTCGCAAGTCTGATACTCGAAACCAATAACTACAATGGCCTAGGGGAAAAATACAGATACCGTTGTAATTGGGCGAGTTTCTACTTTAAGATGCAACACGAATTTCTAGAGTTCGTCAATCCGTTCGCAAGATATGGAAGTTTGAAGTTAAGGAATGGTTGAGAAACCATCAAAATTGTCGCATGTCTGATACTCGAAACCAATAACTACTATGGCCTAGGGCAAAAATACACATACCGTTGTAATCGGACGAGTTTCTGCTTTCAGATGCACAGGAATTTCTCGAGTTCGTCAATCCGTACGCGAGGTATGGGAGTTTGATATTAAGGAATGGTTGAGAAACCATCAAAATTTTCGCAAGTCTGATACTCGAAACCAATAACTACAATGGCCTGGGGGAAAAATACACATACCGTTGTAATCGGGAGAGTTTCTACTTTCAGATGCAACTGGAATTTCTCGAGTTCGTCAATCCGTTCGCGAGATATGGGAGTTTGAATTTAAGGAATGGTTGAGAATCCATCAAAATTTTCGCAAGTCTGATACTCGAAACCAATAACTGGAATGGCCTAGGGCAAAAATACACACACCGTTGTAATCGGACGAGTTTGTGCTTTCAGATGCAACAGGAATTTCTCGAGTTCGTCAATCCGTTCGCGAGATATGGGAGTTTGAATTTAAGGAATGGTTGAGGATCAATCAAAATTTTCGCAAGTCTGATACTCGAAACCAATAACTACAATGGCCTAGGGGATAAATACACACACCGTTGTAATCGGGCGAGTTTCTACTTTCAAATGCAACAGGAATTTCTCGAGTTTATCAATCCATTCGCGAGATATGGGAGTTTGAAGTTAAGGAATGGTTGAGAAACCATCAAAATTTTCGCAAGTCGGATACTCGAAACCAATAACTGGTATGGCTTAGGGGGAAAGTGCACACGCCATTGTAATCGGGTGTGTTTCTACTATCAGATGCAACAGGAATTTCTCGAGTTCGTCAATCCGTTTGCGAGATATGGGAGTTTGAAGTTAAGGAATGGTTGAGAAACCATCAAAATTTTCGCAAGTCTGATACTCGAAACCAATAACTGGAATGGCCTAGGGGAAAAGTACTCACACCATTGTAATCGGGCGAGTTTCTACTTTCAGGTGCAACAGGAATTTCTCGAGTTCATCAATTCGTTCGCGAGATACGGGAGTTTGAAGTTAAGGAATGGTTGAGAAACCATCAAAATTTTCGCAAGTCTGATACTCGAAACAAATAACTACAATGGCCTGGGGGAAAAATACACATACCGTTTTAATCGGGAGAGTTTCTACTTTCAGATGCAACTGGAATTTCTCGAGTTCGTCAATCCGTTCGCAAGATATGGGAGTTTGAAGTTAAGGAATGGTTGAGAAACCATCAAAATTTTCGCAAGTCTGATACTCGAAACCAACAACTGGAATGGCCTAGGGGAAAAGTACACACACTATTGTAATCGGTTGAGTTTCTTCTTTCAGATGCAACAGGAATTTCTCGAGTTCGTCAATCCGTTCGCGAGATATGGGAGTTTAAAGTTAAGGAATGGTTGAGAAACCATCAAAATTTTCGCAAGTCTGATACTCGAAACCAATAACTACTATGGCCTAGGGCAAAAATACACATACCGTTGTAATCGGGTGAGTTTCTACTTTCAGATGCAACAGGAACTTCTCGAGTTCGTCAATCCGTTCGCGAGATATGGGAGTTTGAAGTTAAGGAATGGTTGAGAAACCATCAAAATTTTCGCAAGTCTGATACTCGAAACCAATAACTGGAATGTCCTAGGGGAAAAGTACACACACCATTATAATCGGGTGATTTTCTGCTTTCAGATGCAACAGGAATTTCTCGAGTTCGTCAATCCGTTCGCGAGATATGGGAGTATGAAGTTAAGGAATGGTTGAGAAACCATCAAAATTTTCGCAAGTCTGATACTCGAAACCAATAACTACTATGGCCTAAGGCAAAAATACACATACCGTTGTAATCAGGCGAGTTTCTGCTTTCAGATGCAACAGGAATTTCTCGAATTCGTCAATCCGTTCGCGAGCTATGGGAGTTTGAAGTTAAGGAATGGTTGAGAAACCATCAAAATTTTCGCAAGTCTGATACTCGAAACGAATAACTACTATGGCCTAGGGCAAGAATACACATACCGTTGTAATCGGACGAGTTTCTGCTTTCCGGTGCAACAGGAATTTCTCGAGTTCGTGAATCCGTTCGCGAGATATGGGAGTTTGAAGTTGAGGAATGGTTGAAAAACCATTAAAATTTTCGCGAGTCTGATACCGGAAACCAATAACTGGAATGGTCTAGGGGAAAAGTATTACACACCATTGTAATCGGGCGAGTTTCTACTTTCAGATGCAACAGGAATATCTCGAGTTCGTCAATCCGTTCGCGAGATATGGGAGTTTGAAGTTAAGTCATGGTTGAGAAACCATCAAAATTTTCGCAAGTCGGATACTCGAAACCAATAACTGGAATGGCTTAGGGTAAAAGTACACACACCATTGTAATCGGGTGAGTTTCTACTTTCAGATGCAACAGGAATTTCTCGAGTTCGTCAATCCGTTCGCGAGATATGGGAGTTTAAAGTTAAGGAATGGTTGAGAATCCATCAAAATTTTCGCAAGTCTGATACTCGAAACCAACAACTGGAATGGCCTAGGGGAAAAGTACACACACCGTTGTAATCGGGCGAGTTTCTACTTTCAGATGCAACAGGAATTTCTCGAGTTCATCAATCCGTTCGCGAGATATGGGAGTTTGAAGTTAAGGAATGGTTGAGGATCCATCAAAATTTTCGCAAGTATGATACTCGAAACCAATAACTACAAAGGCCTGGGGGAAAAATACACATACCGTTGAAATCGGGAGAGTTTCTACTTTCAGATGCCACAGGAATTTCTCGAGTTCGTCAATCCGTTCGCGAGAAATGGGAGTTTGAAGTTAAGGAGTGGTTGAGAACCCATCAAAATTTTCGCAAGTCTGATACTCGAAACCAATATCTACAATGGCCTAGGGGAAAAATACATATACCGTTGTAATCGGGCGAGTTTCTACTTTAAGATGCAACACGAATTTCTAGAGTTCGTCAATCCGTTCGCGAGATATGGGAGTTTGAAGTTAAGGAATGGTTGAGAAACCATCAAAACTGTCGCATGTCTGATACTCGAAACCAATAACTACTATGGCCTAGGGCAAAAATACACACACCGTTGTAATCGGACGAGTTTCTGCTTTCAGATGCAACAGGAATTTCTCGAGTTCGTGAATCCGTTCGCGAGATATGGGAGTTTGAAGTTAAGGAATGGTTGAGAAACCATCAAAATTTTCGCAAGTCTGATACTCGAAACCAATAACTGGAATGGCCTAGGGGAAAAGTACACACACCATTGTAATCGGGCGTGTTTCTACTTTCAGATGCAACAGGAATTTCTCGAGTTCGTCAATCCGTTTTCGAGATATGGGAGTTTGATGTTAAGGAATGGTTGAGAAACCATCAAAATTTTCGCAAGTCTGGTACTCGAAATAAATAACTACAATGGCCTGGGGGAAAAATACATATACCGTTGTAATCGGGCGAGTTTCTACTTTCAGATGCAACACGAATTTCTAGAGTTCGTCAATCCTTTCGCGAGGTATGGAAGTTTGAAGTTAAGGAATGGTTGAGAAACCATCAAAATTGTCGCATGTCTGATACTCGAAACCAATAACTACTATGGCCTAGGGCAAAAATACGCATACCGTTGTAATCGGACGAGTTTCTGCTTTCAGATGCAACTGGAATTTCTCGAGTTCGTCAATCCGTTCGCAAGATATGGGAGTTTGAAGTTAAGGAATGGTTGAGAAACCATCAAAATTTTCGCAAGTCTGATACTCGAAACCAATAACTACAATGGCCTGGGGGAAAAATACACACACCGTTGTAATCGGGAGAGTTTCTACTTTCAGATGCAACTGGAATTTCTCGAGTTCGTCAATCCGTTCGCGAGATATGGGAGTTTGAATTTAAGGAATGGTTGAGGATCAAACAAAATTTTCGCAAGTCTGATACTCGAAACCAATAACAACAATGGCCTAGGGGATAAATACACATACCGTTGTAATCTGGCGAGTTTCTACTTTCAGATGCAACAGGAATTTCTCGAGTTCATCTATCCGTTCGCGAGATATGGGAGTTTGAAGTTAAGGAATGGTTGAGAAACCATCAAAATTTTCGCAAGTCGGATACTCGAAACCAATAACTGGTATGGCTTAGGGGGAAAGTGCAAACGCCATTGTAATCGGGTGTGTTTCTACTTTCAGATGCAACAGGAATTTCTCGAGTTCGTCAATCCGTTTGCGAGATATGGGAGTTTGAAGTTAAGTAATGGTTGAGAAACCATCAAAATTTTCGCAAGTCTGATACTCGAAACCAATAACTACAAAGGCCTGGGGGAAAAATACACATACCGTTGTAATCGGGAGAGTTTCTACTTTCAGATGCAACAGGAATTTCTCGAGTTCGTCAATCCGTTCGCTAGATATGGGAGTTTGAAATTAAGGAGTGATTGAGAAACAATCAAAATTTTCGCAAGTCTAATACTCGAAACCAATAACTGGAATGGCCTAGGGGAAAAGTACGCACACCATTGTAATCGGGTGAGTTTCTACTTTCAGATGCAACAGGAGTTTCTCGAGTTCATCAATTAGTTCGCGAGATATGGGAGTTTGAAGTTAAGGAATGGTTGAGAAACCATCAAAATTTTCGCAAGTCTGATACTCGAAACAAATAACTACAATGGCCTGGGGGAAAAATACACATACCCTTGTAATCGGGAGAGTTTCTACTTTCAGATGCCACAGGAATTTCTCGAGTTCGTCAATCCGTTCGCGAAATATGGGAGTTTGAATTTAAGGAATGGTTGAGGATCCATCAAAATTTTCGCAAGTCTGATACTCGAAACCAATAACTACAATGGCCTAGGGGAAAAGTACACACACCATTGTAATCGGGCGAGTTTCTACTTTCAGATGCAACAGAAATTTCTCGAGTTCGTCAATCCGTTCGCGAGATATGGGAGTTTGATGTTAAGGAATGGTTGAGAATCCATCAAAATTTTCGCAAGTCTGATACTCGAAACCAATAACTACAATGCCCTAGGGGAAAAATACGTACACCGTTGTAATCGGACGAGTTTCTGCTTTCAGATGCAACAGGAATTTCTCGAGTTCGTCAATCCGTTCGCGAGATATGGGAGTTTGAAGTTAAGGAATGTTTGAGAAACCATCAAAATTTTCGCAAGTCTGATACTCGAAACCAATAACTGGAATGGCCTAGGGGAAAAGTACACGCACCATTGTAATCGGGCGTGTTTCTACTTTCAGATGCAACAGGAATTTCTCGAGTTCGTCAATCCGTTTTCGAGATATGGGAGCTTGATGTTAAGGAATGGTTGAGAAACCATCAAAATTTTCGCAAGTCTGATACTCGAACTAAATAACTACAATGGCCTGGGGGAAAAATACATATACCGTTGTAATCGGGCGAGTTTCTACTTTCAGATGCAACACGAATTTCTAGAGTTCGTCAATCCTTTCGCGAGGTATGGGAGTTTCAAGTTAAGGAATGGTTGAGAAACCATCAAAATTGTCGCATGTCTGATACTCGAAAACAATAACTACAATGGCCTGGGGGAAAAATACACATACCGTTGTAATCGGGAGAGTTTCTACTTTCAGATGCAACAGGAAATTCTCGAGTTCGTCAATCCGTTCGCGAGATATGGGAGTTTGAAGTTAAGGAATGGTTGAGAAACCATCAAAATTTTCGCAAGTCGGATACTCGAAACCAATAACTGGTATGGCTTAGGGGGAAAGTGCACACGCCATTGTAATCGGGTGTGTTTCTACTTTCAGATGCAACAGGAATTTCTCGAGTTCGTCAATCCGTTTGCGAGATATGGGAGTATGGAATTAAGGAATGGTTGAGAAACCATCAAAATTTTCGCAAGTCTGATACTCGAAACCAATAACTACAAAGGCCTGGGGGAAAAATACGTACACCGTTGTAATCGGACGAGTTTCTGCTTTCAGATGCAACAGGAATTTCTCGAGTTCGTCAATCCGTTCGCGAGATATGGGAGTTTGAAGTTAAGGAATGTTTGAGAAACCATCAAAATTTTCGCAAGTCTGATACTCGAAACCAATAACTACAATGCCCTAGGGGAAAAATACGTACACCGTTGTAATCGGACGAGTTTCTGCTTTCAGATGCAACAGGAATTTCTCGAGTTCGTGAATCCGTTCGCGAGATATGGGAGTTTGAAGTTAAGGAATGGTTGAGAAACCATCAAAATTTTCGCAAGTCTGATACTCGAAACCAATAACTGGAATGGCCTAGGGGAAAAGTACACACACCATTGTAATCGGGCGTGTTTCTACTTTCAGATGCAACAGGAATTTCTCGAGTTCGTCAATCCGTTTTCGAGATATGGGAGCTTGATGTTAAGGAATGGTTGAGAAACCATCAAAATTTTCGCAAGTCTGATACTCGAACTAAATAACTACAATGGCCTGGGGGAAAAATACATATACCGTTGTAATCGGGCGAGTTTCTACTTTCAGATGCAACACGAATTTCTAGAGTTCGTCAATCCTTTCGCGAGGTATGGGAGTTTCAAGTTAAGGAATGGTTGAGAAACCATCAAAATTGTCGCATGTCTGATACTCGAAACCAATAACTACAATGGCCTGGGGGAAAAATACACATACCGTTGTAATCGGGAGAGTTTCTACTTTCAGATGCAACAGGAAATTCTCGAGTTCGTCAATCCGTTCGCGAGATATGGGAGTTTGAATTTAAGGAATGGTTGAGGATCAATCAAAATTTTCGCAAGTCTGATACTCGAAACCAATAACTACAATGGCCTAGGGGAAAAATACATATCCCGTTGTAATCGGGCGAGTTTCTACTTTAAGATGCAACACGAATTTCTAGAGTTCGTCAATCCGTTCGCGAGATATGGGAGTTTGAAGTTAAGGAATGGTTGAGAAACCATCAAAATTTTCGCAAGTCTGATACTCGAAACCAATAACTGGAATGGCCTAGGGGAAAAAACACACACCATTGTAATCGGGCGAGTTTCTACTTTCAGATGCAACAGGAATTTCTCGAGTTCATCAATCCGTTCGCGAGATATGGGAGTTTGAAGTTAAGGAATGGTTGAGGATCCATCAAAATTTTCGCAAGTCTAATACTCGAAACCAATAACTACAACGGCCTAGGGGATAAATACACATACCGTTGTAACCAGTCGAGTTTCTACTTTCAGATGCAACAGGAATTTCTCGAGTTCGTCAATCCGTTCGCGAGATATGGGAGTTTGAATTTAAGGAATGGTTGAGTATCCATCAAAATTTTCGCAAGTCTAATACTCGAAACCAATAACTACAATGGCCTAGGGGATAAATACACATACCGTTGTAATCGGGCGAGTTTCTACTTTCAGATGCAACAGGAATTTCTCGAGTTCATCAATCCGGTCGCGAGATATGGGAGTTTGAAGTTAAGGAATGGTTGAGAAACCATCAAAATTTTCGCAAGTCGGATACTCGAAACCAATAACTGGTATGGCTTAGGGGGAAAGTGCACACGCCATTGTAATCGGGTGTGTTTCTACTTTCAGATGCAACAGGAATTTCTCGAGTTCGTCAATCCGTTTATGAGATATGGGAGTTTGAAGTTAAGGAATGGTTGAGAAACCATCAAAATTTTCGCATGTCTGATACTCGAAACCAACAACTGCAATGGCCTAGGGGAAAAATACATATACCGTTGTAATCGGGCGAGTTTCTACTTTAAGATGCAACACGAATTTCTAGAGTTCGTCAATCCGTTCGCGAGATATGGGAGTTTGAAGTTAAGGAATGGTTGAGAAACCATCAAAATTGTCGCATGTCTGACACTCCAAACCAACAACTACTATGGCCTAGGGCAAAAATACACATACCGTTGTAATCGGGCGAGCTTCTGCTTTCAGATGCAACAGGAATTTCTCGAGTTCGTCAATCCGTTTGCGAGATATGTGAGTTTGAAGTTAAGGAATGGTTGAGAAACCATCAAAATTTTCGCAAGTCTGATACTCGAAACAAATAACTACAATGGCCTGGGGGAAAAATACACATACCGTTGTAATCGGGAGAGTTTCTACTTTCAGATGCAACTGGAATTTCTCGAGTTCGTCAATCCGTTCGCGAGATATGGGAGTTTGAAGTTAAGGAATGGTTGAGGAACCTTCAAAATTTTCGCAAGTCTGATACTCGAAACCAACAACTGGAATGGCCTAGGGGAAAAGTACACACACCATTGTAATCGGGCGAGTTTCTACTTTCAGATGCAACAGGAATTTCTCGAGCTCATCAATCCGTTCGCGAGATATGGGAGTTTGAAATTAAGGAATGGTTGAGGATCCATCAAAATTTTCGCAAGTATGATACTCGAAACCAATAACTACAAAGGCCTGGGGGAAAAATACACATACCGTTGTAATCGGGAGAGTTTCTACTTTCAGATGCCACAGGAATTTCTCGAGTTCGTCAATCCGTTCGCGAAATATGGGAGTTTGAATTTAAGGAATGGTTGAGGATCAATCAAAATTTTCGCAAGTCTGATACTCGAAACCAATAACTGGAATGGCCTAGGGGAAAAGTACGCACACCATTGTAATCGGGCGAGTTTCTACTTTCAGATGCAACAAGAATTTGTCGAGTTCGTCAATCCGTTTGCGAGATATGGGAGTTTGATGTTAAGGAATGGTTGAGAAACCATCAAAATTTTCGCAAGTCTGATACTCGAAACCAATAACTGGAATGGCCTAGGGGAAAAGTACACACACCATTGTAATCGGGCGAGTTTCTACTTTCAGATGCAACAGGAATTTCTCGAGTTCGTCAATCCGTTCGCGAGATATGGGAGTTTGAAGTTAAGGAATGGTTGAGAATCCATCAAAATTTTCGCAAGTCTGATACTCCAAACCAATAACTACAATGCCCTAGGGGAAAAATACATATACCGTTGTAATCGGGCGAGTTTCTACTTTCAGATGCAACACGAATTTCTCGAGTTCGTCAATCCGTTCGCGAGATATGGGAGTTTGAAGTTAAGGAATGGTTGAGAAACCATCAAAATTTTCGCAAGTCTGATACTCGAAACCAATAACTACAATGGCCTGGGGGAAAAATACACATACCGTTGTAATCGGGAGAGTTTCTACTTTCAGATGCAACTGGAATTTCTCGAGTTCGTCAATCCGTTCGCGAGATATGGGAGTTTGAAGTTAAGGAATGGTTGAGAAACCATCAAAATTTTCGCAAGTCTGATACTCGAAACCAATAACTGGAATGGCCTAGGGGAAAAAACACACACCATTGTAATCGGGCGAGTTTCTACTTTCAGATGCAACAGGAATTTCTCGAGTTCATCAATCCGTTCGCGAGATATGGGAGTTTGAAGTTAAGGAATGGTTGAGAAACCATCAAAATTTTCGCAAGTCGGATACTCGAAACCAATAACTACAATGGCCTAGAGCAAAAATACACACACCGTTGTAATCGGACGAGTTTGTGCTTTCAGATGCAACACGAATTTCTCGAGTTCGTCAATCCGTTCGCGAGATATGGGAGTTTGAATTTAAGGAATGGTTGAGGATCCATCAAAATTTTCGCAAGTCTAATACTCGAAACCAATAACTACAACGGCCTAGGGGATAAATACACATACCGTTGTAACCAGTCGAGTTTCTACTTTCAGATGCAACAGGAATTTCTCGAGTTCGTCAATCCGTTCGCGAGATATGGGAGTTTGAATTTAAGGAATGGTTGAGTATCCATCAAAATTTTCGCAAGTCTAATACTCGAAACCAATAACTACAATGGCCTAGGGGATAAATACACATACCGTTGTAATCGGGCGAGTTTCTACTTTCAGATGCAACAGGAATTTCTCGAGTTCATCAATCCGGTCGCGAGATATGGGAGTTTGAAGTTAAGGAATGGTTGAGAAACCATCAAAATTTTCGCAAGTCGCATACTCGAAACCAATAACTGGTATGGCTTAGGGGGAAAGTGCACACGCCATTGTAATCGGGTGTGTTTCTACTTTCAGATGCAACAGGAATTTCTCGAGTTCGTCAATCCGTTTATGAGATATGGGAGTTTGAAGTTAAGGAATGGTTGAGAAACCATCAAAATTTTCGCATGTCTGATACTCGAAACCAACAACTGCAATGGCCTAGGGGAAAAATACATATACCGTTGTAATCGGGCGAGTTTCTACTTTAAGATGCAACACGAATTTCTAGAGTTCGTCAATCCGTTCGCGAGATATGGGAGTTTGAAGTTAAGGAATGGTTGAGAAACCATCAAAATTGTCGCATGTCTGACACTCCAAACCAACAACTACTATGGCCTAGGGCAAAAATACACATACCGTTGTAATCGGGCGAGCTTCTGCTTTCAGATGCAACAGGAATTTCTCGAGTTCGTCAATCCGTTTGCGAGATATGTGAGTTTGAAGTTAAGGAATGGTTGAGAAACCATCAAAATTTTCGCATGTGTGATACTCGAAACCAATAACTACAATGGCCTGGGGGAAAGATACACATACCGTTGTAATCGGGAGAGTTTCTACTTTCAGATGCAACAGGAATTTCTCGAGTTCGTCAATCCGTTCGCGAGATATGGGAGTTTGAAATTAAGGAATGATTGAGAAACCATCAAAATTTTCGCAAGTCTGATACTCGAAACCAATAACTGGAATGGCCTAGCGGGAAAGAACACACACCGTTGTAATCGGGCGAGTTTCTACTTTCAGATGCAACAGGAATTTCTCGAGTTCGTCAATCCGTTCGCGAGATATGGGAGTTTGAAGTTAAGGAATGGTTGAGAAACCATTAAAATTTTCGCGAGTCTGATACTCGAAACCAATAACTGGAATGGCCTAGGGGAAAAGTACACACACCATTGTAATCGGGCGAGTTTCTACTTTCAGATGCAACAGGAATTTCTCGAGATCGTCAATCCGTTTGCGAGATATGGGAGTTTGAAGTTAAGGAATGGTTGAGAAACCATTAAAATTTTCGCGAGTCTGATACACGAAACCAATAACTGGAATGGCCTAGGGGAAGAGTACACACATCATTGTAATCGGGCGAGTTTCTACTTTCAGATGCAACAGGATTTTCTCGAGTTCGTCAATCCGTTCGCGAGATATGGGAGTTTGAAGTTAAGGAATGGTTGAGAAACCATCAAAATTTTCGCAAGTCTGATACTCGAAACCAATAACTCCATATGGCCTAAGGCAAAAATACACATACCGTTGTAATCGGGCGAGTTTCTGCTTTCAGATGAAATAGGAGTTTCTCGAGTTCGTCAATCCGTTCGCGAGATATGGGAGTTTGAAGTTAAGGAATGGTTGAGAAACCATCAAAATTTTCGCATGTCTGATACTCGAAACCAATAACTACAATGGCCTGGGGGAAAGATACACATACCGTTGTAATCGGATGAGTTTCTACTTTCAGATGCAACAGGAATTTCACGAGTTCGTCAATCCGTTCGCGAGATATGGGAGTTTGAAGTTAAGGAATGGTTGAGAAACCATCAAAATTTTCGCAAGTCTGATACTCGAAACCAATAACTCCATATGGCCTAAGGCAAAAATACACATACCGTTGTAATCGGGCGAGTTTCTGCTTTCAGATGAAATAGGAGTTTCTCGAGTTCGTCAATCCGTTCGCGAGATATGGGAGTTTGAAGTTAAGGAATGGTTGGGAAACCATTAAAATTTTCGCGTGTCTGATACTCGAAACCAATAACTGGAATGGCCTAGGGGAAAAGTACACACACCATTGTAATCGGGCGAGTTTCTACTTTCAGATGCAACAGGAATTTCTCAAGTTCGTCAATCCGTTCGCGAGATATGGGAGTATGAAGTTAAGGAATGGTTGAGAAACCATTAAAATTTTCGCGTGTCTGATACTCGAAACCAATAACTGGAATGGGCTAGGGGAAAGTACACACACCATTGTAATCGGGCGAGTTTCTACTTTCAGATGCAACAGGAATTCCTCGAGTTCGTCAATCCGTTTGCGAGATATGGGATTTTGAAGTTAAGGAATGGTTGAGAAACCATCAAAATTTTCGCAAGTCTGATACTCGAAACAAATAACTACAATGGCCTGGGGGAAAAATACACATACCGTTGTAATCGGGCGAGTTTCTACTTTCAGATGCAACAGGAATTTGTCGAGTTCGTCAATCCGTTCGCGAGATATGGGAGTTTGAAGTCAAGGAATGGTTGAGAAACCAACAAAATTGTCGCATGTCTGATACTCGAAACCAATAACTACTATGGCCTAGGGCAAAAATACACATACCGTTGTAATCGGATGAGTTTCTGCTTTCAGATGCAACAGGAATTTCTCGAGTTCGTCAATCCGTTCGCGAGATATGGGAGTTTGAAGTTAAGGAATGGTTGAGAAACCATCAAAATTTTCGCAAGTCTGATACTCGAAACCAATAACTACAATGGCCTGGGGGAAAAATACACATACCGTTGTAATCGGGTGTGTTTCTACTTTCAGATGCAACAGGAATTTCTCGAGTTCGTCAATCCGTTTGCGAGATATGGGAGTTTGAAGTTAAGGAATGTTTGAGCAACCATCAAAATTTTCGCAAGTCAGATACTCGAAACCAATAACTGGTATGGCTTAGGGGAAAAGTACACACCCCATTGTAATCAGTTGTGTCTCTACTTTCAGATGCAACAGGAATTTCACGAGTTCGTCAATCCGTTCGCGAGATATGGGAGTTTGAAGTTAAGGCATGGTTGAGAAACCATCAAAATTTTCGCAAGTCTGATACTCGAAACCAATAACTATATATGGCCTAAGGCAAAAATACACATACCGTTGTAATCGGGCGACTTTCTGCTTTCAGATGAAATAGGAGTTTCTCGAGTTCGTCAATCCGTTCGCGAGATATGGGAGTTTGAATTTAAGGAATGGTTGAGTATCCATCAAAATTTTCGCAAGTCTAATACTCGAAACCAATAACTACAATGGCCTAGGGGATAAATACACATACCGTTGTAATCGGGCGAGTTTCTACTTTCAGATGCAACAGGAATTTCTCGAGTTCATCAATCCGGTCGCGAGATATGGGAGTTTGAAGTTAAGGAATGGTTGAGAAACCATCAAAAATTTTCGCAAGTCGCATACTCGAAACCAATAACTGGTATGGCTTAGGGGGAAAGTGCACACGCCATTGTAATCGGGTGTGTTTCTACTTTCAGATGCAACAGGAATTTCTCGAGTTCGTCAATCCGTTTATGAGATATGGGAGTTTGAAGTTAAGGAATGGTTGAGAAACCATCAAAATTTTCGCATGTCTGATACTCGAAACCAACAACTGCAATGGCCTAGGGGAAAAATACATATACCGTTGTAATCGGGCGAGTTTCTACTTTAAGATGCAACACGAATTTCTAGAGTTCGTCAATCCGTTCGCGAGATATGGGAGTTTGAAGTTAAGGAATGGTTGAGAAACCATCAAAATTGTCGCATGTCTGACACTCCAAACCAACAACTACTATGGCCTAGGGCAAAAATACACATACCGTTGTAATCGGGCGAGCTTCTGCTTTCAGATGCAACAGGAATTTCTCGAGTTCGTCAATCCGTTTGCGAGATATGTGAGTTTGAAGTTAAGGAATGGTTGAGAAACCATCAAAATTTTCGCATGTGTGATACTCGAAACCAATAACTACAATGGCCTGGGGGAAAGATACACATACCGTTGTAATCGGGAGAGTTTCTACTTTCAGATGCAACAGGAATTTCTCGAGTTCGTCAATCCGTTCGCGAGATATGGGAGTTTGAAATTAAGGAATGATTGAGAAACCATCAAAATTTTCGCAAGTCTGATACTCGAAACCAATAACTGGAATGGCCTAGCGGGAAAGAACACACACCGTTGTAATCGGGCGAGTTTCTACTTTCAGATGCAACAGGAATTTCTCGAGTTCGTCAATCCGTTCGCGAGATATGGGAGTTTGAAGTTAAGGAATGGTTGAGAAACCATTAAAATTTTCGCGAGTCTGATACTCGAAACCAATAACTGGAATGGCCTAGGGGAAAAGTACACACACCATTGTAATCGGGCGAGTTTCTACTTTCAGATGCAACAGGAATTTCTCGAGATCGTCAATCCGTTTGCGAGATATGGGAGTTTGAAGTTAAGGAATGGTTGAGAAACCATTAAAATTTTCGCGAGTCTGATACACGAAACCAATAACTGGAATGGCCTAGGGGAAGAGTACACACATCATTGTAATCGGGCGAGTTTCTACTTTCAGATGCAACAGGATTTTCTCGAGTTCGTCAATCCGTTCGCGAGATATGGGAGTTTGAAGTTAAGGAATGGTTGAGAAACCATCAAAATTTTCGCAAGTCTGATACTCGAAACCAATAACTCCATATGGCCTAAGGCAAAAATACACATACCGTTGTAATCGGGCGAGTTTCTGCTTTCAGATGAAATAGGAGTTTCTCGAGTTCGTCAATCCGTTCGCGAGATATGGGAGTTTGAAGTTAAGGAATGGTTGAGAAACCATCAAAATTTTCGCATGTCTGATACTCGAAACCAATAACTACAATGGCCTGGGGGAAAGATACACATACCGTTGTAATCGGATGAGTTTCTACTTTCAGATGCAACAGGAATTTCACGAGTTCGTCAATCCGTTCGCGAGATATGGGAGTTTGAAGTTAAGGAATGGTTGAGAAACCATCAAAATTTTCGCAAGTCTGATACTCGAAACCAATAACTCCATATGGCCTAAGGCAAAAATACACATACCGTTGTAATCGGGCGAGTTTCTGCTTTCAGATGAAATAGGAGTTTCTCGAGTTCGTCAATCCGTTCGCGAGATATGGGAGTTTGAAGATAAGGAATGGTAGGGAAACCATTAAAATTTTCGCGTGTCTGATACTCGAAACCAATAACTGGAATGGCCTAGGGGAAAAGTACACACACCATTGTAATCGGGCGAGTTTCTACTTTCAGATGCAACAGGAATTTCTCAAGTTCGTCAATCCGTTCGCGAGATATGGGAGTATGAAGTTAAGGAATGGTTGAGAAACCATTAAAATTTTCGCGTGTCTGATACTCGAAACCAATAACTGGAATGGGCTAGGGGAAAGTACACACACCATTGTAATCGGGCGAGTTTCTACTTTCAGATGCAACAGGAATTTCTCGAGTTCGTCAATCCGTTTGCGAGATATGGGATTTTGAAGTTAAGGAATGGTTGAGAAACCATCAAAATTTTCGCAAGTCTGATACTCGAAACAAATAACTACAATGGCCTGGGGGAAAAATACACATACCGTTGTAATCGGGCGAGTTTCTACTTTCAGATGCAACAGGAATTTGTCGAGTTCGTCAATCCGTTCGCGAGATATGGGAGTTTGAAGTCAAGGAATGGTTGAGAAACCAACAAAATTGTCGCATGTCTGATACTCGAAACCAATAACTACTATGGCCTAGGGCAAAAATACACATACCGTTGTAATCGGATGAGTTTCTGCTTTCAGATGCAACAGGAATTTCTCGAGTTCGTCAATCCGTTCGCGAGATATGGGAGTTTGAAGTTAAGGAATGGTTGAGAAACCATCAAAATTTTCGCAAGTCTGATACTCGAAACCAATAACTACAATGGCCTGGGGGAAAAATACACATACCGTTGTAATCGGGTGTGTTTCTACTTTCAGATGCAACAGGAATTTCTCGAGTTCGTCAATCCGTTTGCGAGATATGGGAGTTTGAAGTTAAGGAATGTTTGAGCAACCATCAAAATTTTCGCAAGTCAGATACTCGAAACCAATAACTGGTATGGCTTAGGGGAAAAGTACACACCCCATTGTAATCAGTTGTGTCTCTACTTTCAGATGCAACAGGAATTTCACGAGTTCGTCAATCCGTTCGCGAGATATGGGAGTTTGAAGTTAAGGCATGGTTGAGAAACCATCAAAATTTTCGCAAGTCTGATACTCGAAACCAATAACTATATATGGCCTAAGGCAAAAATACACATACCGTTGTAATCGGGCGACTTTCTGCTTTCAGATGAAATAGGAGTTTCTCGAGTTCGTCAATCCGTTCGCGAGATATGGGAGTTTGAAGTTAAGGAATGGTTGAGAATCCATCAAAATTTTCGCAAGTCTGATACTCCAAACCAATAACTACAATGCCCTAGGGGAAAAATACATATACCGTTGTAATCGGGCGAGTTTCTACTTTCAGATGCAACACGAATTTCTCGAGTTCGTCAATCCGTTCGCCAGATATGGGAGTTTGAAGTTAAGGAATGGTTGAGAAACCATCAAAATTTTCGCAAGTCTGATACTCGAAACCAATAACTACAATGGCCTGGGGGAAAAATACACATACCGTTGTAATCGGGAGAGTTTCTACTTTCAGATGCAACTGGAATTTCTCGAGTTCGTCAATCCGTTCGCGAGATATGGGAGTTTGAAGTTAAGGAATGGTTGAGAAACCATCAAAATTTTCGCAAGTCTGATACTCGAAACCAATAACTGGAATGGCCTAGGGGAAAAAACACACAGCATTGTAATCGGGCGAGTTTCTACTTTCAGATGCAACAGGAATTTCTCGAGTTCATCAATCCGTTCGCGAGATATGGGAGTTTGAAGTTAAGGAATGGTTGAGAAACCATCAAAATTTTCGCAAGTCGGATACTCGAAACCAATAACTACAATGGCCTAGAGCAAAAATACACACACCGTTGTAATCGGACGACTTTCTGCTTTCAGATGAAATAGGAGTTTCTCGAGTTCGTCAATCCGTTCGCGAGATATGGGAGTTTGAAGTTAAGGAATGGTTGAGAAACCATCAAGATTTTCGCAAGTCTGATACTCGAAACCAATAACTGGAATGGCCTAGCGGAAAAGTACACACACCATTGTAATCGGGTGTGTTTCTACTTTCAGATGCAACAGGAATTTCTCGAGATCGTCAATCCGTTTGCGAGATATGGGAGTTTGAAGTTAAGGAATGGTTGAGAAACCATTAAAATTTTCGCGTGTCTGATACTCGAAACCAATAACTGGAATGGGCAAGGGGAAAGTACACACACCATTGTAATCGGGCGAGTTTCTACATTCAGATGCAACAGGAATTTCTCGAGTTCGTCAATCCGTTTGCGAGATATGGGAGTTTGAAGTTAAGGAATGGTTGAGAAACCATCAAAATTTTCGCAAGTCTGATACTCGAAACAAATAACTACAATGGCCTGGGGGAAAAATACACACACCGTTGTAATCGGGTGTGTTTCTACTTTCAGATGCAACAGGAATTTGTCGAGTTCGTCAATCCGTTCGCGAGATATGGGAGTTTGAAGTCAAGGAATGGTTGAGAAACCATCAAAATTGTCGCATGTCTGATACTCGAAACCAATAACTACTATGGCCCAGGGCAAAAATACACATACCGTTGTAATCGGATGAGTTTCTGCTTTCAGATGCAACAGGAATTTCTCGAGTTCGTCAATCCGTTCGCGAGATATGGGAGTTTGAAGTTAAGGAATGGTTGAGAAACCATCAAAATTTTCGCAAGTCTGATACTCGAAACCAATAACTACAATGGCCTGGGGGAAAAATACACATCCCGTTGTAATCTGGTGTGTTTCTACTTTCAGATGCAACAGGAATTTCTCGAGTTCGTCAATCCGTTTGCGAGATATGGGAGTTTGAAGTTAAGGAATGGTTGAGAAACCATCAAAATTTTCGCAAGTCTGATACTCGAAACCAATAACTACAATGGCCTGGGGGAAAAATACACATACCGTTGTAATCGGGTGTGTTTCTACTTTCAGATGCAACAGGAATTTCTCGAGTTCGTCAATCCGTTTGCGAGATATGGGAGTTTGAAGTTAAGGAATGTTTGAGAAACCATCAAAATTTTCGCAAGTCAGATACTCGAAACCAATAACTGGTATGGCTTAGGGGAAAAGTACACACCCCATTGTAATCAGTTGCGTCTCTACTTTCAGATGCAACAGGAATTTCACGAGTTCGTCAATCCGTTCGCGAGATATGGGAGTTTGAAGTTAAGGCATGGTTGAGAAACCATCAAAATTTTCGCAAGTCTGATACTCGAAACCAATAACTATATATGGCCTAAGGCAAAAATACACATACCGTTGTAATCGGGCGACTTTCTGCTTTCAGATGAAATAGGAGTTTCTCGAGTTCGTCAATCCGTTCGCGAGATATGGGAGTTTTTAAGTTAAGGAATGGTTGAGAAACCATCAAGATTTTCGCAAGTCTGATACTCGAAACCAATAACTGGAATGGCCTAGCGGAAAAGTACACACACCATTGTAATCGGGTGTGTTTCTACTTTCAGATGCAACAGGAATTTCTCGAGATCGTCAATCCGTTTGCGAGATATGGGAGTTTGAAGTTAAGGAATGGTTGAGAAACCATTAAAATTTTCGCGTGTCTGATACTCGAAACCAATAACTGGAATGGGCAAGGGGAAAGTACACACACCATTGTAATCGGGCGAGTTTCTACATTCAGATGCAACAGGAATTTCTCGAGTTCGTCAATCCGTTTGCGAGATATGGGAGTTTGAAGTTAAGGAATGGTTGAGAAACCATCAAAATTTTCGCAAGTCTGATACTCGAAACAAATAACTACAATGGCCTGGGGGAAAAATACACACACCGTTGTAATCGGGTGTGTTTCTACTTTCAGATGCAACAGGAATTTGTCGAGTTCGTCAATCCGTTCGCGAGATATGGGAGTTTGAATTCAAGGAATGGTTGAGAAACCATCAAAATTGTCGCATGTCTGATACTCGAAACCAATAACTACTATGGCCCAGGGCAAAAATACACATACCGTTGTAATCGGATGAGTTTCTGCTTTCAGATGCAACAGGAATTTCTCGAGTTCGTCAATCCGTTCGCGAGATATGGGAGTTTGAAGTTAAGGAATGGTTGAGAAACCATCAAAATTTTCGCAAGTCTGATACTCGAAACCAATAACTACAATGGCCTGGGGGAAAAATACACATACCGTTGTAATCTGGTGTGTTTCTACTTTCAGATGCAACAGGAATTTCTCGAGTTCGTCAATCCGTTTGCGAGATATGGGAGTTTGAAGTTAAGGAATGGTTGAGAAACCATCAAAATTTTCGCAAGTCTGATACTCGAAACCAATAACTACAATGGCCTGGGGGAAAAATACACATACCGTTGTAATCGGGTGTGTTTCTACTTTCAGATGCAACAGGAATTTCTCGAGTTCGTCAATCCGTTTGCGAGATATGGGAGTTTGAAGTTAAGGAATGTTTGAGAAACCATCAAAATTTTCGCAAGTCAGATACTCGAAACCAATAACTGGAATGGCCTAGCGGGAAAGAACACACACCGTTGTAATCGGGCGAGTTTCTACTTTCAGATGCAACAGGAATTTCTCGAGTTCGTCAATCCGTTCGCGAGATATGGGAGTTTGAAGTTAAGGAATGGTTGAGAAACCATTAAAATTTTCGCGAGTCTGATACTCGAAACCAATAACTGGAATGGCCTAGGGGAAAAGTACACACACCATTGTAATCGGGCGAGTTTCTACTTTCAGATGCAACAGGAATTTCTCGAGATCGTCAATCCGTTTGCGAGATATGGGAGTTTGAAGTTAAGGAATGGTTGAGAAACCATTAAAATTTTCGCGAGTCTGATACACGAAACCAATAACTGGAATGGCCTAGGGGAAGAGTACACACATCATTGTAATCGGGCGAGTTTCTACTTTCAGATGCAACAGGATTTTCTCGAGTTCGTCAATCCGTTCGCGAGATATGGGAGTTTGAAGTTAAGGAATGGTTGAGAAACCATCAAAATTTTCGCAAGTCTGATACTCGAAACCAATAACTCCATATGGCCTAAGGCAAAAATACACATACCGTTGTAATCGGGCGAGTTTCTGCTTTCAGATGAAATAGGAGTTTCTCGAGTTCGTCAATCCGTTCGCGAGATATGGGAGTTTGAAGTTAAGGAATGGTTGAGAAACCATCAAAATTTTCGCATGTCTGATACTCGAAACCAATAACTACAATGGCCTGGGGGAAAGATACACATACCGTTGTAATCGGGAGAGTTTCTACTTTCAGATGCAACAGGAATTTCACGAGTTCGTCAATCCGTTCGCGAGATATGGGAGTTTGAAGTTAAGGAATGGTTGAGAAACCATCAAAATTTTCGCAAGTCTGATACTCGAAACCAATAACTACAATGGCCTGGGGGAAAAATACACATACCGTTGTAATCGGGAGAGTTTCTACTTTCAGATGAAATAGGAGTTTCTCGAGTTCGTCAATCCGTTCGCGAGATATGGGAGTTTGAAGTTAAGGAATGGTTGAGAAACCATTAAAATTTTCGCGTGTCTGATACTCGAAACCAATAACTGGAATGGCCTAGGGGAAAAGTACACACACCATTGTAATCGGGCGAGTTTCTACTTTCAGATGCAACAGGAATTTCTCAAGTACGTCAATCCGTTCGCGAGATATGGGAGTATGAAGTTAAGGAATGGTTGAGAAACCATTAAAATTTTCGCGTGTCTGATACTCGAAACCAATAACTGGAATGGGCTAGGGGAAAGTACACACACCATTGTAATCGGGCGAGTTTCTACTTTCAGATGCAACAGGAATTTCTCGAGTTCGTCAATCCGTTTGCGAGATATGGGATTTTGAAGTTAAGGAATGGTTGAGAAACCATCAAAATTTTCGCAAGTCTGATACTCGAAACAAATAACTACAATGGCCTGGGGGAAAAATACACATACCGTTGTAATCGGGCGAGTTTCTACTTTCAGATGCAACAGGAATTTGTCGAGTTCGTCAATCCGTTCGCGAGATATGGGAGTTTGAAGTCAAGGAATGGTTGAGAAACCAACAAAATTGTCGCATGTCTGATACTCGAAACCAATAACTACTATGGCCTAGGGCAAAAATACACATACCGTTGTAATCGGATGAGTTTCTGCTTTCAGATGCAACAGGAATTTCTCGAGTTCGTCAATCCGTTCGCGAGATATGGGAGTTTGAAGTTAAGGAATGGTTGAGAAACCATCAAAATTTTCGCAAGTCTGATACTCGAAACCAATAACTACAATGGCCTGGGGGAAAAATACACATACCGTTGTAATCGGGTGTGTTTCTACTTTCAGATGCAACAGGATTTTCTCGAGTTCGTCAATCCGTTTGCGAGATATGGGAGTTTGAAGTTAAGGAATGTTTGAGCAACCATCAAAATTTTCGCAAGTCAGATACTCGAAACCAATAACTGGTATGGCTTAGGGGAAAAGTACACACCCCATTGTAATCAGTTGTGTCTCTACTTTCAGATGCAACAGGAATTTCACGAGTTCGTCAATCCGTTCGCGAGATATGGGAGTTTGAAGTTAAGGCATGGTTGAGAAACCATCAAAATTTTCGCAAGTCTGATACTCGAAACCAATAACTATATATGGCCTAAGGCAAAAATACACATACCGTTGTAATCGGGCGACTTTCTGCTTTCAGATGAAATAGGAGTTTCTCGAGTTCGTCAATCCGTTCGCGAGATATGGGAGTTTGAAGTTAAGGAATGGTTGAGAATCCATCAAAATTTTCGCAAGTCTGATACTCCAAACCAATAACTACAATGCCCTAGGGGAAAAATACATATACCGTTGTAATCGGGCGAGTTTCTACTTTCAGATGCAACACGAATTTCTCGAGTTCGTCAATCCGTTCGCGAGATATGGGAGTTTGAAGTTAAGGAATGGTTGAGAAACCATCAAAATTTTCGCAAGTCTGATACTCGAAACCAATAACTACAATGGCCTGGGGGAAAAATACACATACCGTTGTAATCGGGAGAGTTTCTACTTTCAGATGCAACTGGAATTTCTCGAGTTCGTCAATCCGTTCGCGAGATATGGGAGTTTGAAGTTAAGGAATGGTTGAGAAACCATCAAAATTTTCGCAAGTCTGATACTCGAAACCAATAACTGGAATGGCCTAGGGGAAAAAACACACACCATTGTAATCGGGCGAGTTTCTACTTTCAGATGCAACAGGAATTTCTCGAGTTCATCAATCCGTTCGCGAGATATGGGAGTTTGAAGTTAAGGAATGGTTGAGAAACCATCAAAATTTTCGCAAGTCGGATACTCGAAACCAATAACTACAATGGCCTAGAGCAAAAATACACACACCGTTGTAATCGGACGACTTTCTGCTTTCAGATGAAATAGGAGTTTCTCGAGTTCGTCAATCCGTTCGCGAGATATGGGAGTTTGAAGTTAAGGAATGGTTGAGAAACCATCAAGATTTTCGCAAGTCTGATACTCGAAACCAATAACTGGAATGGCCTAGCGGAAAAGTACACACACCATTGTAATCGGGTGTGTTTCTACTTTCAGATGCAACAGGAATTTCTCGAGATCGTCAATCCGTTTGCGAGATATGGGAGTTTGAAGTTAAGGAATGGTTGAGAAACCATTAAAATTTTCGCGTGTCTGATACTCGAAACCAATAACTGGAATGGGCAAGGGGAAAGTACACACACCATTGTAATCGGGCGAGTTTCTACATTCAGATGCAACAGGAATTTCTCGAGTTCGTCAATCCGTTTGCGAGATATGGGAGTTTGAAGTTAAGGAATGGTTGAGAAACCATCAAAATTTTCGCAAGTCAGATACTCGAAACCAATAACTGGTATGGCTTAGGGGAAAAGTACACACCCCATTGTAATCAGTTGTGTCTCTACTTTCAGATGCAACAGGAATTTCACGAGTTCGTCAATCCGTTCGCGAGATATGGGAGTTTGAAGTCAAGGAATGGTTGAGAAACCATCAAAATTGTCGCATGTCTGATACTCGAAACCAATAACTACTATGGCCCAGGGCAAAAATACACATACCGTTGTAATCGGATGAGTTTCTGCTTTCAGATGCAACAGGAATTTCTCGAGTTCGTCAATCCGTTCGCGAGATATGGGAGTTTGAAGTTAAGGAATGGTTGAGAAACCATCAAAATTTTCGCAAGTCTGATACTCGAAACCAATAACTACAATGGCCTGGGGGAAAAATACACATACCGTTGTAATCTGGTGTGTTTCTACTTTCAGATGCAACAGGAATTTCTCGAGTTCGTCAATCCGTTTGCGAGATATGGGAGTTTGAAGTTAAGGAATGGTTGAGAAACCATCAAAATTTTCGCAAGTCTGATACTCGAAACCAATAACTACAATGGCCTGGGGGAAAAATACACATACCGTTGTAATCGGGTGTGTTTCTACTTTCAGATGCAACAGGAATTTCTCGAGTTCGTCAATCCGTTTGCGAGATATGGGAGTTTGAAGTTAAGGAATGTTTGAGAAACCATCAAAATTTTCGCAAGTCAGATACTCGAAACCAATAACTGGTATGGCTTAGGGGAAAAGTACACACCCCATTGTAATCAGTTGCGTCTCTACTTTCAGATGCAACAGGAATTTCACGAGTTCGTCAATCCGTTCGCGAGATATGGGAGTTTGAAGTTAAGGCATGGTTGAGAAACCATCAAAATTTTCGCAAGTCTGATACTCGAAACCAATAACTATATATGGCCTAAGGCAAAAATACACATACCGTTGTAATCGGGCGACTTTCTGCTTTCAGATGAAATAGGAGTTTCTCGAGTTCGTCAATCCGTTCGCGAGATATGGGAGTTTGAAGTTAAGGAATGGTTGAGAAACCATCAAGATTTTCGCAAGTCTGATACTCGAAACCAATAACTGGAATGGCCTAGCGGAAAAGTACACACACCATTGTAATCGGGTGTGTTTCTACTTTCAGATGCAACAGGAATTTCTCGAGATCGTCAATCCGTTTGCGAGATATGGGAGTTTGAAGTTAAGGAATGGTTGAGAAACCATTAAAATTTTCGCGTGTCTGATACTCGAAACCAATAACTGGAATGGGCAAGGGGAAAGTACACACACCATTGTAATCGGGCGAGTTTCTACATTCAGATGCAACAGGAATTTCTCGAGTTCGTCAATCCGTTTGCGAGATATGGGAGTTTGAAGTTAAGGAATGGTTGAGAAACCATCAAAATTTTCGCAAGTCTGATACTCGAAACAAATAACTACAATGGCCTGGGGGAAAAATACACACACCGTTGTAATCGGGTGTGTTTCTACTTTCAGATGCAACAGGAATTTGTCGAGTTCGTCAATCCGTTCGCGAGATATGGGAGTTTGAAGTCAAGGAATGGTTGAGAAACCATCAAAATTGTCGCATGTCTGATACTCGAAACCAATAACTACTATGGCCCAGGGCAAAAATACACATACCGTTGTAATCGGATGAGTTTCTGCTTTCAGATGCAACAGGAATTTCTCGAGTTCGTCAATCCGTTCGCGAGATATGGGAGTTTGAAGTTAAGGAATGGTTGAGAAACCATCAAAATTTTCGCAAGTCTGATACTCGAAACCAATAACTACAATGGCCTGGGGGAAAAATACACATACCGTTGTAATCTGGTGTGTTTCTACTTTCAGATGCAACAGGAATTTCTCGAGTTCGTCAATCCGTTTGCGAGATATGGGAGTTTGAAGTTAAGGAATGGTTGAGAAACCATCAAAATTTTCGCAAGTCTGATACTCGAAACCAATAACTACAATGGCCTGGGGGAAAAATACACATACCGTTGTAATCGGGTGTGTTTCTACTTTCAGATGCAACAGGAATTTCTCGAGTTCGTCAATCCGTTTGCGAGATATGGGAGTTTGAAGTTAAGGAATGTTTGAGAAACCATCAAAATTTTCGCAAGTCAGATACTCGAAACCAATAACTGGAATGGCCTAGCGGGAAAGAACACACACCGTTGTAATCGGGCGAGTTTCTACTTTCAGATGCAACAGGAATTTCTCGAGTTCGTCAATCCGTTCGCGAGATATGGGAGTTTGATGTTGAGGAATGGTTGAGAAACCATTAAAATTTTCGCGAGTCTGATACTCGAAACCAATAACTGGAATGGCCTAGGGGAAAAGTACACACACCATTGTAATCGGGCGAGTTTCTACTTTCAGATGCAACAGGAATTTCTCGAGATCGTCAATCCGTTTGCGAGATATGGGAGTTTGAAGTTAAGGAATGGTTGAGAAACCATTAAAATTTTCGCGAGTCTGATACACGAAACCAATAACTGGAATGGCCTAGGGGAAGAGTACACACATCATTGTAATCGGGCGAGTTTCTACTTTCAGATGCAACAGGATTTTCTCGAGTTCGTCAATCCGTTCGCGAGATATGGGAGTTTGAAGTTAAGGAATGGTTGAGAAACCATCAAAATTTTCGCAAGTCTGATACTCGAAACCAATAACTCCATATGGCCTAAGGCAAAAATACACATACCGTTGTAATCGGGCGAGTTTCTGCTTTCAGATGAAATAGGAGTTTCTCGAGTTCGTCAATCCGTTCGCGAGATATGGGAGTTTGAAGTTAAGGAATGGTTGAGAAACCATCAAAATTTTCGCATGTCTGATACTCGAAACCAATAACTACAATGGCCTGGGGGAAAGATACACATACCGTTGTAATCGGGAGAGTTTCTACTTTCAGATGCAACAGGAATTTCACGAGTTCGTCAATCCGTTCGCGAGATATGGGAGTTTGAAGTTAAGGAATGGTTGAGAAACCATCAAAATTTTCGCAAGTCTGATACTCGAAACCAATAACTCCATATGGCCTAAGGCAAAAATACACATACCGTTGTAATCGGGCGAGTTTCTGCTTTCAGATGAAATAGGAGTTTCTCGAGTTCGTCAATCCGTTCGCGAGATATGGGAGTTTGAAGTTAAGGAATGGTTGAGAAACCATTAAAATTTTCGCGTGTCTGATACTCGAAACCAATAACTGGAATGGCCTAGGGGAAAAGTACACACACCATTGTAATCGGGCGAGTTTCTACTTTCAGATGCAACAGGAATTTCTCAAGTTCGTCAATCCGTTCGCGAGATATGGGAGTATGAAGTTAAGGAATGGTTGAGAAACCATTAAAATTTTCGCTTGTCTGATACTCGAAACCAATAACTGGAATGGGCTAGGGGAAAGTACACACACCATTGTAATCGGGCTAGTTTCTACTTTCAGATGCAACAGGAATTTCTCGAGATCGTCAATCCGTTTGCGAGATATGGGATTTTGAAGTTAAGGAATGGTTGAGAAACCATCAAAATTTTCGCAAGTCTGATACTCGAAACAAATAACTACAATGGCCTGGGGGAAAAATACACATACCGTTGTAATCGGGCGAGTTTCTACTTTCAGATGCAACAGGAATTTGTCGAGTTCGTCAATCCGTTCGCGAGATATGGGAGTTTGAAGTCAAGGAATGGTTGAGAAACCAACAAAATTGTCGCATGTCTGATACTCGAAACCAATAACTACTATGGCCTAGGGCAAAAATACACATACCGTTGTAATCGGATGAGTTTCTGCTTTCAGATGCAACAGGAATTTCTCGAGTTCGTCAATCCGTTCGCGAGATATGGGAGTTTGAAGTTAAGGAATGGTTGAGAAACCATCAAAATTTTCGCAAGTCTGATACTCGAAACCAATAACTACAATGGCCTGGGGGAAAAATACACATACCGTTGTAATCGGGTGTGTTTCTACTTTCAGATGCAACAGGAATTTCTCGAGTTCGTCAATCCGTTTGCGAGATATGGGAGTTTGAAGTTAAGGAATGTTTGAGAAACCATCAAAATTTTCGCAAGTCAGATACTCGAAACCAATAACTGGTATGGCTTAGGGGAAAAGTACACACCCCATTGTAATCAGTTGTGTCTCTACTTTCAGATGCAACAGGAATTTCACGAGTTCGTCAATCCGTTCGCGAGATATGGGAGTTTGAAGTTAAGGCATGGTTGAGAAACCATCAAAATTTTCGCAAGTCTGATACTCGAAACCAATAACTATATATGGCCTAAGGCAAAAATACACATACCGTTGTAATCGGGCGACTTTCTGCTTTCAGATGAAATAGGAGTTTCTCGAGTTCGTCAATCCGTTCGCGAGATATGGGAGTTTGAAGTTAAGGAATGGTTGAGAATCCATCAAAATTTTCGCAAGTCTGATACTCCAAACCAATAACTACAATGCCCTAGGGGAAAAATACATATACCGTTGTAATCGGGCGAGTTTCTACTTTCAGATGCAACACGAATTTCTCGAGTTCGTCAATCCGTTCGCGAGATATGGGAGTTTGAAGTTAAGGAATGGTTGAGAAACCATCAAAATTTTCGCAAGTCTGATACTCGAAACCAATAACTACAATGGCCTGGGGGAAAAATACACATACCGTTGTAATCGGGAGAGTTTCTACTTTCAGATGCAACTGGAATTTCTCGAGTTCGTCAATCCGTTCGCGAGATATGGGAGTTTGAAGTTAAGGAATGGTTGAGAAACCATCAAAATTTTCGCAAGTCTGATACTCGAAACCAATAACTGGAATGGCCTAGGGGAAAAAACACAGACCATTGTAATCGGGCGAGTTTCTACTTTCAGATGCAACAGGAATTTCTCGAGTTCATCAATCCGTTCGCGAGATATGGGAGTTTGAAGTTAAGGAATGGTTGAGAAACCATCAAAATTTTCGCAAGTCGGATACTCGAAACCAATAACTACAATGGCCTAGAGCAAAAATACACACACCGTTGTAATCGGACGACTTTCTGCTTTCAGATGAAATAGGAGTTTCTCGAGTTCGTCAATCCGTTCGCGAGATATGGGAGTTTGAAGTTAAGGAATGGTTGAGAAACCATCAAGATTTTCGCAAGTCTGATACTCGAAACCAATAACTGGAATGGCCTAGCGGAAAAGTACACACACCATTGTAATCGGGTGTGTTTCTACTTTCAGATGCAACAGGAATTTCTCGAGATCGTCAATCCGTTTGCGAGATATGGGAGTTTGAAGTTAAGGAATGGTTGAGAAACCATTAAAATTTTCGCGTGTCTGATACTCGAAACCAATAACTGGAATGGGCAAGGGGAAAGTACACACACCATTGTAATCGGGCGAGTTTCTACATTCAGATGCAACAGGAATTTCTCGAGTTCGTCAATCCGTTTGCGAGATATGGGAGTTTGAAGTTAAGGAATGGTTGAGAAACCATCAAAATTTTCGCAAGTCTGATACTCGAAACAAATAACTACAATGGCCTGGGGGAAAAATACACACACCGTTGTAATCGGGTGTGTTTCTACTTTCAGATGCAACAGGAATTTGTCGAGTTCGTCAATCCGTTCGCGAGATATGGGAGTTTGAAGTCAAGGAATGGTTGAGAAACCATCAAAATTGTCGCATGTCTGATACTCGAAACCAATAACTACTATGGCCCAGGGCAAAAATACACATACCGTTGTAATCGGATGAGTTTCTGCTTTCAGATGCAACAGGAATTTCTCGAGTTCGTCAATCCGTTCGCGAGATATGGGAGTTTGAAGTTAAGGAATGGTTGAGAAACCATCAAAATTTTCGCAAGTCTGATACTCGAAACCAATAACTACAATGGCCTGGGGGAAAAATACACATACCGTTGTAATCTGGTGTGTTTCTACTTTCAGATGCAACAGGAATTTCTCGAGTTCGTCAATCCGTTTGCGAGATATGGGAGTTTGAAGTTAAGGCATGGTTGAGAAACCATCAAAATTTTCGCAAGTCTGATACTCGAAACCAATAACTATATATGGCCTAAGGCAAAAATACACATACCGTTGTAATCGGGCGACTTTCTGCTTTCAGATGAAATAGGAGTTTCTCGAGTTCGTCAATCCGTTCGCGAGATATGGGAGTTTGAAGTTAAGGAATGGTTGAGAAACCATCAAGATTTTCGCAAGTCTGATACTCGAAACCAATAACTGGAATGGCCTAGCGGAAAAGTACACACACCATTGTAATCGGGTGTGTTTCTACTTTCAGATGCAACAGGAATTTCTCGAGATCGTCAATCCGTTTGCGAGATATGGGAGTTTGAAGTTAAGGAATGGTTGAGAAACCATTAAAATTTTCGCGTGTCTGATACTCGAAACCAATAACTGGAATGGGCAAGGGGAAAGTACACACACCATTGTAATCGGGCGAGTTTCTACATTCAGATGCAACAGGAATTTCTCGAGTTCGTCAATCCGTTTGCGAGATATGGGAGTTTGAAGTTAAGGAATGGTTGAGAAACCATCAAAATTTTCGCAAGTCTGATACTCGAAACAAATAACTACAATGGCCTGGGGGAAAAATACACACACCGTTGTAATCGGGTGTGTTTCTACTTTCAGATGCAACAGGAATTTGTCGAGTTCGTCAATCCGTTCGCGAGATATGGGAGTTTGAAGTCAAGGAATGGTTGAGAAACCATCAAAATTGTCGCATGTCTGATACTCGAAACCAATAACTACTATGGCCCAGGGCAAAAATACACATACCGTTGTAATCGGATGAGTTTCTGCTTTCAGATGCAACAGGAATTTCTCGAGTTCGTCAATCCGTTCGCGAGATATGGGAGTTTGAAATTAAGGAATGGTTGAGAAACCATCAAAATTTTCGCAAGTCTGATACTCGAAACCAATAACTACAATGGCCTGGGGGAAAAATACACATACCGTTGTAATCTGGTGTGTTTCTACTTTCAGATGCAACAGGAATTTCTCGAGTTCGTCAATCCGTTTGCGAGATATGGGAGTTTGAAGTTAAGGAATGGTTGAGAAACCATCAAAATTTTCGCAAGTCTGATACTCGAAACCAATAACTACAATGGCCTGGGGGAAAAATACACATACCGTTGTAATCGGGTGTGTTTCTACTTTCAGATGCAACAGGAATTTCTCGAGTTCGTCAATCCGTTTGCGAGATATGGGAGTTTGAAGTTAAGGAATGTTTGAGAAACCATCAAAATTTTCGCAAGTCAGATACTCGAAACCAATAACTGGTATGGCTTAGGGGAAAAGTACACACCCCATTGTAATCAGTTGCGTCTCTACTTTCAGATGCAACAGGAATTTCACGAGTTCGTCAATCCGTTCGCGAGATATGGGAGTTTGAAGTTAAGGCATGGTTGAGAAACCATCAAAATTTTCGCAAGTCTGATACTCGAAACCAATAACTATATATGGCCTAAGGCAAAAATACACATACCGTTGTAATCGGGCGACTTTCTGCTTTCAGATGAAATAGGAGTTTCTCGAGTTCGTCAATCCGTTCGCGAGATATGGGAGTTTGAAGTTAAGGAATGGTTGAGAAACCATCAAGATTTTCGCAAGTCTGATACTCGAAACCAATAACTGGAATGGCCTAGCGGAAAAGTACACACACCATTGTAATCGGGTGTGTTTCTACTTTCAGATGCAACAGGAATTTCTCGAGATCGTCAATCCGTTTGCGAGATATGGGAGTTTGAAGTTAAGGAATGGTTGAGAAACCATTAAAATTTTCGCGTGTCTGATACTCGAAACCAATAACTGGAATGGGCAAGGGGAAAGTACACACACCATTGTAATCGGGCGAGTTTCTACATTCAGATGCAACAGGAATTTCTCGAGTTCGTCAATCCGTTTGCGAGATATGGGAGTTTGAAGTTAAGGAATGGTTGAGAAACCATCAAAATTTTCGCAAGTCTGATACTCGAAACAAATAACTACAATGGCCTGGGGGAAAAATACACACACCGTTGTAATCGGGTGTGTTTCTACTTTCAGATGCAACAGGAATTTGTCGAGTTCGTCAATCCGTTCGCGAGATATGGGAGTTTGAAGTCAAGGAATGGTTGAGAAACCATCAAAATTGTCGCATGTCTGATACTCGAAACCAATAACTACTATGGCCCAGGGCAAAAATACACATACCGTTGTAATCGGATGAGTTTCTGCTTTCAGATGCAACAGGAATTTCTCGAGTTCGTCAATCCGTTCGCGAGATATGGGAGTTTGAAGTTAAGGAATGGTTGAGAAACCATCAAAATTTTCGCAAGTCTGATACTCGAAACAAATAACTACAATGGCCTGGGGGAAAAATACACACACCGTTGTAATCGGATGTGTTTCTACTTTCAGATGCAACAGGAATTTGTCGAGTTCGTCAATCCGTTCGCGAGATATGGGAGTTTGAAGTTAAGGAATGGTTGAGAAACCATCAAAATTGTCGCATGTCTGACACTCCAAACCAACAACTACTATGGCCTAGGGCAAAAATACACATACCGTTGTAATCGGGCGAGCTTCTGCTTTCAGATGCAACAGGAATTTCTCGAGTTCGTCAATCGGTTTGCGAGATATGTGAGTTTGAAGTTAAGGAATGGTTGAGAAACCATCAAAATTTTCGCATGTCTGATACTCGAAACCAATAACTACAATGGCCTGGGGGAAAGATACACATACCGTTGTAATCGGGAGAGTTTCTACTTTCAGATGCAACAGGAATTTCTCGAGTTCGTCAATCCGTTCGCGAGATATGGGAGTTTGAAATTAAGGAATGATTGAGAAACCATCAAAATTTTCGCAAGTCTGATACTCGAAACCAATAACTGGAATGGCCTAGCGGGAAAGAACACACACCGTTGTAATCGGGCGAGTTTCTACTTTCAGGTGCAACAGGAATTTCTCGAGTTCGTCAATCCGTTCGCGAGATATGGGAGTTTGAAGTTAAGGAATGTTTGAGAAACCATCAAAATTTTCGCAAGTCAGAAACTCGAAACCAATAACTGGTATGGCTTAGGGGAAAAGTACACACACCATTGTAATCGGGTGTGTTTCTACTTTCAGATGCAACAGGAATTTCTCGAGATCGTCAATCCGTTCGCGAGATATGGGAGTTTGAAGTCAAGGAATGGTTGAGAAACCATCAAAATTGTCGCATGTCTGATACTCGAAACCAATAACTACTATGGCCCAGGGCAAAAATACACATACCGTTGTAATCGGGCGAGTTTCTGCTTTCAGATGAAATAGGAGTTTCTCGAGTTCGTCAATCCGTTCGCGAGATATGGGAGTTTGAAGTTAAGGAATGGTTGAGAAACCATCAAAATTTTCGCATGTCTGATACTCGAAACCAATAACTACAATGGCCTGGGGGAAAGATACACATACCGTTGTAATCGGGAGAGTTTCTACTTTCAGATGCAACAGGAATTTCACGAGTTCGTCAATCCGTTCGCGAGATATGGGAGTTTGAAGTTAAGGAATGGTTGAGAAACCATCAAAATTTTCGCAAGTCTGATACTCGAAACCAATAACTCCATATGGCCTAAGGCAAAAATACACATACCGTTGTAATCGGGCGAGTTTCTGCTTTCAGATGAAATAGGAGTTTCTCGAGTTCGTCAATCCGTTCGCGAGATATGGGAGTTTGAAGTTAAGGAATGGTTGAGAAACCATTAAAATTTTCGCGTGTCTGACACTCGAAACCAATAACTGGAATGGCCTAGGGGAAAAGTACACACACCATTGTAATCGGGCGAGTTTCTACTTTCAGATGCAACAGGAATTTCTCAAGTTCGTCAATCCGTTCGCGAGATATGGGAGTATGAAGTTAAGGAATGGTTGAGAAACCATTAAAATTTTCGCGTGTCTGATACTCGAAACCAATAACTGGAATGGGCTAGGGGAAAGTACACACACCATTGTAATCGGGCGAGTTTCTACTTTCAGATGCAACAGGAATTTCTCGAGTTCGTCAATCCGTTTGCGAGATACGGGATTTTGAAGTTAAGGAATGGTTGAGAAACCATCAAAATTTTCGCAAGTCTGATACTCGAAACAAATAACTACAATGGCCTGGGGGAAAAATACACATACCGCTGTAATCGGATGAGTTTCTGCTTTCAGATGCAACAGGAATTTCTCGAGTTCGTCAATCCGTTCGCGAGATATGGGAGTTTGAAGTTAAGGAATGGTTGAGAAACCATCAAAATTTTCGCAAGTCTGATACTCGAAACCAATAACTACAATGGCCTGGGGGAAAAATACACATACCGTTGTAATCGGGTGTGTTTCTGCTTTCAGATGCAACAGGAATTTCTCGAGTTCGTCAATCCGTTTGCGAGATATGGGAGTTTGAAGTTAAGGAATGTTTGAGAAACCATCAAAATTTTCGCAAGTCAGATACTCGAAACCAATAACTGGTATGGCTTAGGGGAAAAGTACACACCCCATTGTAATCAGTTGTGTCTCTACTTTCAGATGCAACAGGAATTTCACGAGTTCGTCAATCCGTTCGCGAGATATGGGAGTTTGAAGTTAAGGCATGGTTGAGAAACCATCAAAATTTTCGCAAGTCTGATACTCGAAACCAATAACTATATATGGCCTAAGGCAAAAATACACATACGGTTGTAATCGGGCGACTTTCTGCTTTCAGATGAAATAGGAGTTTCTCGAGTTCGTCAATCCGTTCGCGAGATATGGGAGTTTGAAGTTAAGGAATGGTTGAGAAACCATCAAAATTTTCGCAAGTCTGATACTCGAAACCAATAACTGGAATGGCCTAGCGGAAAAGTACACACACCATTGTAATCGGGCGAGTTTCTACTTTCAGATGCAACAGGAATTTCTCGAGTTCGTCAATCCGTTCGCGAGATATGGGAGTTTGAAGTTAAGGAATGGTTGAGAAACCATTAAAATATTCGCGTGTCTGATACTCGAAACCAATAACTGGAATGGGCAAGGGGAAAGTACACACACCATTGTAATCGGGCGAGTTTCTACATTCAGATGCAACAGGAATTTCTCGAGTTCGTCAATCCGTTTGCGAGATATGGGAGTTTGAAGTTAAGGAATGGTTGAGAAACCATCAAAATTTTCGCAAGTCTGATACTCGAAACAAATAACTACAATGGCCTGGGGGAAAAATACACACACCGTTGTAATCGGGTGTGTTTCTACTTTCAGATGCAACAGGAATTTGTCGAGTTCGTCAATCCGTTCGCGAGATATGGGAGTTTGAAGTCAAGGAATGGTTGAGAAACCATCAAAATTGTCGCATGTCTGATACTCGAAACCAATAACTACTATGGTCCAGGGCAAAAATACACATACCGTTGTAATCGGATGAGTTTCTGCTTTCAGATGCAACAGGAATTTCTCGAGTTCGTCAATCTGTTCGCGAGATATGGGAGTTTGAAGTTAAGGAATGGTTGAGAAACCATCAAAATTTTCGCAAGTCTGATACTCGAAACCAATAACTACAATGGCCTGGGGGAAAAATACACATACCGTTGTAATCTGGTGTGTTTCTACTTTCAGATGCAACAGGAATTTCTCGAGTTCGTCAATCCGTTTGCGAGATATGGGAGTTTGAAGTTAAGGAATGGTTGAGAAACCATCAATATTTTCGCAAGTCTGATACTCGAAACCAATAACTACAATGGCCTGGGGGAAAAATACACACACCGTTGTAATCGGGTGTGTTTCTACTTTCAGATGCAACGGGAATTTCTCGAGTTCGTCAATCCGTTCGCGAGATATGGGAGTTTGAAATTAAGGAATGATTGAGAAACCATCAAAATTTTCGCATGTCTGATACTCGAAACCAATAACTACAATGGCCTAGCGGGAAAGAACACACCCCATTGTAATCGGGCGAGTTTCTACATTCAGATGCAACAGGAATTTCTCGAGTTCGTCAATCCGTTCGCGAGATATGGGACTTTGAAATTAAGGAATGATTGAGAATCCATCCAAATTTTCGCATGTCTGATACTCGAAACCAATAACTGGAATGGCCTAGCGGGAAAGAACACACACCATTGTAATCGGGCGAGTTTCTACATTCAGATGCAACAGGAATTTCTCGAGTTCGTCAATCCGTTCGCGAGATATGGGAGTTTGAAGTTAAGGAATGGTTGAGAAACCATTAAAATTTTCGCGTGTCTGATACTCGAAACCAATAACTGGAATGGGCTAGGGGAAAGTACACATACCGTTGTAATCGGGTGTGTTTCTACTTTCAGATGCAACAGGAATTTCTCGAGTTCGTCAATCCGTTTGCGAGATATGGGAGTTTGAAGTTAAGGAATGGTTGAGAAACCATCAAAATTTTCGCAAGTCTGATACTCGAAACCAATAACTACAATGGCCTGGGGGAAAAATACACACACCGTTGTAATCGGGTGTGTTTCTACTTTCAGATGCAACGGGAATTTCTCGAGTTCGTCAATCCGTTCGCGAGATATGGGAGTTTGAAGTTAAGGAATGATTGAGAAACCATCAAAATTTTCGCATGTCTGATACTCGAAACCAATAACTGGAATGGCCTAGCGGGAAAAAACACACACCATTGTAATCGGGCGAGTTTCTACATTCAGATGCAACAGGAATTTCTCGAGTTCGTCAATCCGTTCGCGAGATATGGGAGTTTGAAGTTAAGGAATGGTTGAGAAACCATTAAAATTTTCGCGTGTCTGATACTCGAAACCAATAACTGGAATGGGCTAGGGGAAAGTACACATACCATTGTAATCGGGCGAGTTTCTACTTTCAGATGCAACAGGAATTTCTCGAGTTCGTCAATCCGTTTGCGAGATATGGGATTTTGAAGTTAAGGAATGGTTGAGAAACCATCAAAATTTTCGCAAGTCTGATACTCGAAACAAATAACTACAATGGCCTGGGGGAAAAATACACATACCGTTGTAATTGGGAGAGTTTCTACTTTCAGATGCAACTGGAATTTCTCGATTTCGTCAATCCGTTCGCGAGATATGGGAGTTTGAAGTTAAGGAATGGTTGAGAAACCATCAAAATTTTCGCAAGTCTGATATTCGAAACCAATAACTGTCATGCCCTAGGGGAAAAGTACACACACCATTGTAATCGGGCGAGTTTCTACTTTCAGATGCAACAGGAATTTGTCGAGTTCGTCAATCCGTTCGCGAGATATGGGAGTTTGAAGTCAAGGAATGGTTGAGAAACCATCAAAATTGTCGCATGTCTGATACTCGAAACCAATAACTACTATGGCCTAGGGCAAAAATACACATACCGTTGTAATCGGATGAGTTTCTGCTTTCAGATGCAACAGGAATTTCTCGAGTTCGACAATCCGTTCGCGAGATATGGGAGTTTGAAGTTAAGGAATGGTTGAGAAACCATCAAAATTTTCGCAAGTCTGATACTCGAAACCAATAACTACAATGGCCTGGGGGAAAAATACACATACCGTTGTAATCGGGTGTGTTTCTACTTTCAGATGCAACAGGAATTTCTCGAGTTCGTCAATCCGTTTGCGAGATATGGGAGTTTGAAGTTAAGGAATGGTTGAGAAACCATCAAAATTTTCGCAAGTCTGATACTCGAAACCAATAACTACAATGGCCTGGGGGAAAAATACACACACCGTTGTAATCGGTTGTGTTTCTACTTTCAGATGCAACAGGAATTTCTCGAGTTCGTCAATCCGTTCGCGAGATATGGGAGTTTGAAATTAAGGAATGATTGAGAAACCATCAAAATTTTCGCATGTCTGATACTCGAAACCAATAACTGGAATGGCCTAGCGGGAAAGAACACACACCATTGTAATCGAGCGAGTTTATACATTCAGATGCAACAGGAATTTCTCGAGTTCGTCAATCCGTTCGCGAGATATGGGAGTTTGAAGTTAAGGAATGGTTGAGAAACCATTAAAATTTTCGCGAGTCTGATACTCGAAACCAATAACTGGAATGGCGTAGGGGAAAAGTACACACACCATTGTAATCGGGCGAGTTTCTACTTTCAGATGCAACAGGAATTTCTCGAGTTCGTCAATCCGTTCGCGAGATATGGGAGTTTGAAGTTAAGGAATGGTTGAGAAACCATTAAAATTTTCGCGAGTCTGATACTCGAAACCAATAACTGGAATGGCCTAGGGGAAAAGTACACACATCATTGTAATCAGTTGTGTCTCTACTTTCAGATGCAACAGGAATTTCACGAGTTCGTCAATCCGTTCGCGAGATATGGGAGTTTGAAGTTAAGGAATGTTTGAGAAACCATCAAAATTTTCGTAAGTCTGATACTTGACACCAATAACTACATTGGCCTAGGGCAAAAATACACATACCGTTGTAATCGGGCGAGTTTCGAATTTCAGATGTAACAGGAATTTGTTGGGTTCGTCAATCCGTTCGCGAGATATGGGAGTTTGAAGTTAAGGAATGGTTGAGAAACCATCAAAATTTTCGCAAGTCGGATACTGGAAACCAATAACTGGAATGGCCTAGGGGAAAAGTACACACGCCATTGTAATCGGGCGAGTTTCTACTTTCAGATGCAGCAGGAATTTCTCGAGTTCGTCAATCCGTTCGCGAGATATGGGAGTTTGAAGTTAAGGAATGGTTGAGAAACCATCAAAATTTTCGTAAGTCTGACGCTCGAAACCAATAGCTACTATGGCCTAAGGCAAAAATACACATACCGTTGTAATGGGGCGAGATTCTGCTTTCAGATGCAACAGGAATTTCTCGAGTTCGTCAATCCGTTCGCGAGATGTGGGAGTTTGAAGTTAAGGCATGGTTGAGAAACCATCAAAATTTTCGCAAGTCTGATACTTGACACCAATAACTACATTGGCCTAGGGCAAAAATACACATACCGTTGTATTCGGGCGAGTTTCTGCTTTCAGATGCAACAGGAATTTCTCGAGTTCGTCAATCCGTTCGCGAGATATGGGAGTTTGAAGATAAGGCATGGTTGAGAAACCATCAAAATTTTCGCAAGTCTGATACTCGAAACCAATAACTACTAGGGCCTAGGGGAAAAATACACATACCGTTGTAATCGGACGAGTTTCTGCTTTCAAATGCAACAGGAATTTCTCGAGTTCGTCAATCCGTTCGCGAGATATGGGAGTTTGAAGTTAAGGAATGGTTGAGAAACCATCAAAATTTTCGCAAGTCTGATACTCGAAACCAATAACTACTATGGCCTAAGGCTATAATACACATACCGTTGTAATCGGGTGTGTTTCTACTTTCAGATGCAACAGGAATTTCTCGAGTTCGTCAATCCGTTTGCGAGATATGGGAGTTTGAAGTTAAGGAATGGTTGAGAAACCATCAAAATTTTCGCAAGTCTGATACTCGAAACCAATAACTACAATGGCCTGGGGGAAAAATACACACACCGTTGTAATCGGTTGTGTTTCTACTTTCAGATGCAACAGGAATTTCTCGAGTTCGTCAATCCGTTCGCGAGATATGGGAGTTTGAAATTAAGGAATGATTGAGAAACCATCAAAATTTTCGCATGTCTGATACTCGAAACCAATAACTGGAATGGCCTAGCGGGAAAGAACACACACCATTGTAATCGAGCGAGTTTATACATTCAGATGCAACAGGAATTTCTCGAGTTCGTCAATCCGTTCGCGAGATATGGGAGTTTGAAGTTAAGGAATGGTTGAGAAACCATTAAAATTTTCGCGAGTCTGATACTCGAAACCAATAACTGGAATGGCGTAGGGGAAAAGTACACACACCATTGTAATCGGGCGAGTTTCTACTTTCAGATGCAACAGGAATTTCTCGAGTTCGTCAATCCGTTCGCGAGATATGGGAGTTTGAAGTTAAGGAATGGTTGAGAAACCATTAAAATTTTCGCGAGTCTGATACTCGAAACCAATAACTGGAATGGCCTAGGGGAAAAGTACACACATCATTGTAATCAGTTGTGTCTCTACTTTCAGATGCAACAGGAATTTCACGAGTTCGTCAATCCGTTCGCGAGATATGGGAGTTTGAAGTTAAGGAATGTTTGAGAAACCATCAAAATTTTCGTAAGTCTGATACTTGACACCAATAACTACATTGGCCTAGGGCAAAAATACACATACCGTTGTAATCGGGCGAGTTTCGAATTTCAGATGTAACAGGAATTTGTTGGGTTCGTCAATCCGTTCGCGAGATATGGGAGTTTGAAGTTAAGGAATGGTTGAGAAACCATCAAAATTTTCGCAAGTCGGATACTGGAAACCAATAACTGGAATGGCCTAGGGGAAAAGTACACACGCCATTGTAATCGGGCGAGTTTCTACTTTCAGATGCAGCAGGAATTTCTCGAGTTCGTCAATCCGTTCGCGAGATATGGGAGTTTGAAGTTAAGGAATGGTTGAGAAACCATCAAAATTTTCGTAAGTCTGACGCTCGAAACCAATAGCTACTATGGCCTAAGGCAAAAATACACATACCGTTGTAATGGGGCGAGATTCTGCTTTCAGATGCAACAGGAATTTCTCGAGTTCGTCAATCCGTTCGCGAGATGTGGGAGTTTGAAGTTAAGGCATGGTTGAGAAACCATCAAAATTTTCGCAAGTCTGATACTTGACACCAATAACTACATTGGCCTAGGGCAAAAATACACATACCGTTGTATTCGGGCGAGTTTCTGCTTTCAGATGCAACAGGAATTTCTCGAGTTCGTCAATCCGTTCGCGAGATATGGGAGTTTGAAGATAAGGCATGGTTGAGAAACCATCAAAATTTTCGCAAGTCTGATACTCGAAACCAATAACTACTAGGGCCTAGGGGAAAAATACACATACCGTTGTAATCGGACGAGTTTCTGCTTTCAAATGCAACAGGAATTTCTCGAGTTCGTCAATCCGTTCGCGAGATATGGGAGTTTGAAGTTAAGGAATGGTTGAGAAACCATCAAAATTTTCGCAAGTCTGATACTCGAAACCAATAACTACTATGGCCTAAGGCTATAATACACATACCGTTGTAATCGGGCGAGTTTCTGCTTTCAGATGCAATAGGAATTTCTCGAGTTCGTCAATCCGTTCGCGAGATATGGGAGTTTGAAGTTAAGGAATGGTTGAGAAACTATCAAAATTTTCGCAAGTCTGATACTCGAAACCAATAACTGGAATGGCCTAGGTGAAAAGTACACACGCCATTGTAATCGGGCGAGTTTCTACTTTCAGATGCAACAGGAATTTCTCGAGTTCGTCAATCCGTTCGCGAGATATGGGAGTTTGAAGTTAAGGAATGGTTGAGAAACCATCAAAATTTTCGCAAGTCGTATAATCGAAACCAATAACTGGTATGGCTTAGGGGAAAAGTACACATTCTGTTGTAATCGGGTGAGTTTCTGCTTTCAGATGCAATAGGAATTTCTCGAGTTCGTCAATCCGTTCGCGAGATATGGGAGTTTGAAGTTAAGGAATGGTTGAGAAACTATCAAAATTTTCGCAAGTCTGATACTCGAAACCAATAACTGGAATGGCCTAGGTGAAAAGTACACACGCCATTGTAATCGGGCGAGTTTCTACTTTCAGATGCAACAGGAATTTCTCGAGTTCGTCAATCCGTTCGCGAGATATGGGAGTTTGAAGTTAAGGAATGGTTGAGAAACCATCAAAATTTTCGCAAGTCGTATAATCGAAACCAATAACTGGTATGGCTTAGGGGAAAAGTACACACACCATTGTAATCGGGTGTGTTTCTACTTTCAGATGCAACAGGAATTTCTCGAGTTCGTCAATCCGTTCGCGAGATATGGGAGTTTGAAGTTAAGGAATGCTTGAGAAACCATCAAAATTTTCGAAAGTCGGATACTCGAAACCAATAACTGGAATGGCTTAGGGGAAAAGTACACAAACCATTGTAATCGGGTGAGTTTCTACTTTCAGATGCAACAGGAATTTCTCGAGTTCGTCAATCCGTTCGCGAGATATGGGAGTTTGAGGTTAAGGAATGGTTGAGAAACCATCAAAATTTCCGCAAGTCTGATACTCGAGACCAATAACTACTATGGCCTAAGGCAAAAATACACATACCGTTGTAATCGGGCGAGTTTCCGCTTTCAGATGCAATTGGAGTTTCTGGAGTTCGTCAATCCGTTCGCGAGATATGGGAGTTTGAAATTAAGGAATGGTTGAGAAACCATCAAAATTTTCGCAAGTCGGATACTCGAAACCAATAACTGGAATGGCTTATGGGAAAAGTACACACACCATTGTAATCGGGTGAGTTTCTACTTCGAGATGCAACAGGAATTTCTCGAGTTCGTCTATCCGTTCGCGAGATATGGGAGTTTGAAATTAAGGAATGGTTGAGAAACCATCAAAATTTTCGCAAGTCTGATACTCGAAACCAATAACTACTATGGCCTAGGGCAAAAATACACACACCATTGTAATCGGCGAGTTTCTACTTTCGAGTGCAACAGGAATTTCTCGAGTTCCTCAATCCGTTCGCGAGATATGGGAGTTTGAAGTTATGGAATGGTTGAGAAACCATCAAAATTTTCGCAAGTCGGATACTCGAAACCAATAACTAGAATGGCTTAGAGGAAAAGTACACACACTATTGTAATCGGGTGAGTTTCTACTTTCAGATGCAACAGGAATTTCTCGAGTTCGTCAATCCGTTCGCGAGATATGGGAGTTTAAAGTTAAGGAATGGTTGAGAAACCATCAAAATTTTCGCAAGTCTGATACTCGAAACCAATAACTGGAATGGCCTAGGGGAAAAGTACACACACCATTGTAATCGGGCGAGTTTCTGCTTTCAGATGCAACAGGAATTTCTCGTGTTCGTCAATCCGTTCGCGAGATATGGGAGTCTGAAGTTAAGGAATGTTTGAGAAACCATCAAAATTTTCGCAAGTCAGATACTCGAAACCAATAACTGGTATGGCTTAGGGGAAAAGTACACACACCATTGTAATCGGGTGTGTTTCTACTTTCAGATGCAACACGAATTTCTCGAGTTCGTCAATCCGTTCGCGAGATATGGGAGTTTAAACTTAAGGAATGGTTGAGAAACCATCAAAATTTTCGCAAGTCTGATACTCGAAACCAATAACTACTATGGCCTAAGGCAAAAATACACATACCGTTGTAATCGGGCGAGTTTCTGCTCTCAGATGCAATTGGAGTTTCTCGAGTTCGTCAACACGTTCGCGAGGTATGGGAGTTTGAAGTTATCGAATGGTTGAGAAACCATCAAAATTTTCGCAAGTCGGATACTCGAAACCAATAACTGGAATGGCTTATGGGAAAAGTACACACACCATTGTAATCGGGTGAGTTTCTACTTCGAGATGCAACAGGAATTTCTCGAGTTCGTCAATCCGTTCGCGAGATATGGGAGTTTGAAGTTAAGGAATGGTAGAGGAACCATCAAAATTTTCGCAAGTCTGATACTCGAAACCAATAACTGGAATGGCCTAGGGGAAAAGTACACACACCATTGTAAGCGGGCGAGTTTCTGCTTCCAGATGCAACAGGAATTTCTGGAGTTCGTCAATCCGTTCGCGAGATATGGGAGTTTGAAGTTATGGAATTGTTGAGAAACCATCAAAATTTTCGCAAGTCGGATACTCGAAACCAATAACTAGAATGGCTTAGGGGAAAAGTACACACACCATTGTAATCGGCGAGTTTCTGCTTTCAGATGCAACAGGAATTTCTCGAGTTCGTCAATCCGTTCGCGAGATATGGGAGCTTGAAGTTAAGGAATGGTTGAGAAACCATCAAAATTTTCGCAAGTCTGATACTCGAAACCAATAACTACTATGGCCTAGGGCAAAAATACACATACTGTTGTAATCGGGCGAGTTTCGAATTTCAGATGTAACAGGAATTTGTTGAGTTCGTCAATCCGTTCGCGAGATATGGGAGTTTGAAGTTAAGGAATGGTTGAGAAACCATCAAAATTTTCGCAAGTCGGATACTCGAAACCAATAACTGGAATGGCTTAGGGGAAAAGTACACACACCATTGTAATCGGGTGAGTTTCTACTTTCAGATGCAACAGGAATTTCTCGAGTTCGTCAATCCGTTCGCGAGATATGGGAGTTTAAACTTAAGGAATGGTTGAGAAACCATCAAAATTTTCGCAAGTCTGATACTCGAAACCAATAACTACTATGGCCTAAGGCAAAAATACACATACCGTTGTAATCGGGCGAGTTTCTGCTCTCACATGCAATTGGAGTTTCTCGAGTTCGTCAACACGTTCGCGAGGTATGGGAGTTTGAAGTTATCGAATGGTTGAGAAACCATCAAAATTTTCGCAAGTCTGATACTCGAAACCGATAACTACATATGGCCTAAGGCAAAAATACACATACCGTTGTAATCGGGCGTGTTTCTGCTTTCAGATGCAATAGGAGTTTCTCGAATTCGTCAATCCGTTCGCGAGATATGGGAGTTTGAAGTTAAGGAATGGTTAAGAAACCATCAAAATTTTCGCAAGTCTGATACTCGAAACCAATAACTTCTATGGCCTAGGGCAAGAATACACGTACCGTTGTAATCGGACGAGTTTCTGCTTTCAGATGCAACAGGAATTTCTCGAGTTCGTGAATCCGTTCACGAGATATGGGAGTTTGAAGTTCAGGAATGGTTGAAAAACCATTAAAATTTGCGCGAGTCTGATACCTGAAACCAATAACTGGAATGGCCTAGGGGAAAATTATTACACACCATTGTAATCGGGCGAGTTTCTACTTTCAGATGCAACAGGAATATCTCGAGTTCGTCAATCCGTTCGCGAGATATGGGAGTTTGAAGTTAAGGAATGGTTGAGAAACCATGAAAATTTTCGCAAGTCGGATACTCGAAACCAATAACTGGAATGGCTTATGGGAAAAGTACACACACCATTGTAATCGGGTGAGTTTCTACTTTCAGATGCAACAGGAATTTCTCGAGTTCGTCAATCCGTTCGCGAGATATGGGAGTTTGAAGTTAAGGAATGGTTGAGGATCCATCAAAATTTTCGCAAGTCTGATACTCGAAACCAATAACTACAATGGCCTTGGAGATAAATACACATACCGTTGTAATCGGGCGAGTTTCTACTTTCAGATGCAACAGGAATTTCTCGAGTTCGTCAATCCGTTCGCGAGATATGGGAGTTTAAAGTTAAGGAATGGTTGAGAAACCATCAAAATTTTCGCAAGTCTGATACTCGAAACCAATAACTACTATGGCCTAGGGCAAAAATACACATACCGTTGTAATCGGGTGAGTTTATACTTTCAGATGCAACAGGAATTTCTCGAGTTCGTCAATCCGTTCGCGAGATATGGGAGTTTGAAGTTAAGGAATGGTTGAGAAACCATCAAAATTTTCGCAAGTCTGATACTCGAAACCAATAACTGGAATGGCCTAGGGGAAAAGTACACACACCATTGTAATCGGGCGAGTTTCTGCTTTCAGATGCAACAGGAATTTCTCGAGTTCGTCAATCCGTTCGCGAGATATGGGAGTTTGAAGTTATGGAATGGTTGAGAAACCATCAAAATTTTCGCAAGTCGGATACTCGAAACCAATAACTAGGATGGCTTAGGGGAAAAGTACACACACCATTGTAATCGGCGAGTTTCTACTTTCAGATGCAACAGGAATTTCTCGAGTTCGTCAATCCGTTCGCGAGATATGGGAGTTTGAAGTTAAGGAATGGTTGAGAAACCATCAAAATTTTCGCAAGTCTGATACTCGAAACCAATAACTACTATGGCCTAGGGCAAAAATACACATACCGTTGTAATCGGGTGAGTTTCTACTTTCAGATGCAACAGGAATTTCTCGAGTTCGTCAATCCGTTCGCGAGATATGGGAGTTTGAAGTTAAGGAATGGTTGAGAAACCATCAAAATTTTCGCAAGACGGATACTCGAAACCAATAACTACAATGGCCTAGGAGATAAATACACATACCGTTGTAATCGGGCGAGTTTCTACTTTCAGGTGCAACAGGAATTTCTCGAGTTCGTCAATCCGTTTGCGAGATATGGGAGTTTGAAGTTAAGGAATGGTTGAGAAATCATAAATATTTTCGCAAGTTTGATACTCGAAACCAATAACTACTATTGCCTAAGACAAAAATACACATAACGTTGTAATCGGGGGAGTTTCTGCTCTCAGATGCAATTCGAGTTTCTCGAGTTCGTCAATCCGTTCGCGAGATATGGGAGTTTGAAGTTAAGGAATGGTAGAGGAACCATCAAAGTTTTCGCAAGTCTGATACTCGAAACCAATAACTGGAATGGCCTAGGGGAAAAGTACACACAGCATTGTAATCGGGCGAGTTTCTGCTTTCAGATGCAACAGGAATTTCTCGTGTTCGTCAATCCGTTCGCGAGATATGGGAGTTTGAAGTTATGGGATGGTTGAGAAGCCATCAAAATTTTCGCAAGTCGGATACTCGAAACCAATAACTAGATTGGCTTAGGGGAAAAGTACACACACCATTGTAATCGGCGAGTTTCTACTTTCAGATGCAACAGGAATTTCTCGAGTTCGTCAATCCGTTCTCGAGATATGGGAGTTTGAAGTTATCGAATGGTTGAGAAACAATCAAAATTTTCGCAAGTCGGATACACGAAACCAATAACTAGAATGGCTTAGGGGAAAAGTACACACACCATTGTAATCGGCGAGTTTCTACTTTCGAGTGCAACAGGAATTTATCGAGTTCGTCAATCCGTTCGCGAGATATGGGAGTTTGAAGTTATGGAATGGTTGAGAATCCATCAAAATTTTCGCAAGTTGGATACTCGAAACCAATAACTAGAATGGCTTAGAGGAAAAGTACACACACTATTGTAATCGGGTGAGTTTCTACTTTCAGATGCAACAGGAATTTCTCGAGTTCGTCAATCCGTTCGCGAGATATGGGAGTTTAAAGTTAAGGAATGGTTGAGAAACCATCAAAATTTTCGCAAGTCTGATACTCGAAACCAATAACTACTATAGCCTAGGGCAAAAATACACATACCGTTGTAATCGGGCTAGTTTCTGCTTTCAGATGCAACAGGAATTTCTCGAGTTCGTCAATCCGTTCGCGAGATATGGGAGTTTGAAGTTAAGGAATGGTTGAGAAACCATCAAAATTTTCGCAAGTCGGATACTCGAAACCAATAACTGGAATGGCTTAGAGGAAAAGTACACACACTATTCTAATCGGGTGAGTTTCTACTTTCAGATGCAACAGGAATTTCTCGAGTTCGTCAATCCGTTCGCGAGATATGGGAGTTTAAAGTTAAGGAATGGTTGAGAAACCATCAAAATTTTCGCAAGTCTGATACTCGAAACCAATAACTACTATGGCCTAGGGCAAAAACACACATACCGTTGTAATCGGGTGAGTTTCTACTTTCAGATGCAACAGGAATTTCTCGAGTTCGTCAATCCGTTCGCGAGATATGGGAGTTTGAAGTTAAGGAATGGTTGAGAAACCATCAAAATTTTCGCAAGTCTGATACTCGAAACCAATAACTGGAATGGCTTAGGGGAAAAGTACACACACCACTGTAGTCGGGCGAGTTTGTGCTTTCAGATGCAACAGGAATTTCTCGAGTTCGTCAATCCGTTCGCGAGATATGGGAGTTTGTAGTTAAGGAATGGTTGAGAAACCATCAAAATTTTCGCAAGTCGGATACTCGAAACCAATAACTAGAATGGCTTAGGGGAAAAGTACACACACCATTGTAATCGGCGAGTTTCTACTTTCGAGTGCAACAGGAATTTCTCGAGTTCGTCAATCCGTTCGCGAGATATGGGAGTTTGAAGTTAGGGAATGGTTGAGAAACCATCAAAATCTTCGCAAGTCGGATACTCGAAACCAATAACTAGATTGGCTTAGGGGAAAAGTATACACACCATTGTAATCGGCGAGTTTCTACTTTCAGATGCAACAGGAATTTCTCGAGTTCGTCAATCCGTTCTCGAGATATGGGAGTTTGAAGTTATCGAATGGTTGAGAAACCATCAAAATTTTCGCAAGTCTGATACTCGAAACCAATAACTACTATGGCCTAGGGCAAAAATACACACACCATTGTAATCGGCGAGTTTCTACTTTCGAGTGCAACAGGAATTTCTCGAGTTCGTCAATCCGTTCGCGAGATATGGGAGTTTGAAGTTATGGAATGGTTGAGAAACCATCAAAATTTTCGCAAGTCGGATACTCGAAACCAATAACTAGAATGGCTTAGAGGAAAAGTACACACACTATTGTAATCGGGTGAGTTTCTACTTTCAGATGCAACAGGAATTTCTCGAGTTCGTCAATCCGTTCGCGAGATATGGGAGTTTAAAGTTAAGGAATGGTTGAGAAACCATCAAAATTTTCGCAAGTCTGATACTCGAAACCAATAACAGGAATGGCCTAGGGGAAAAGTACACACACCATTGTAATCGGGCGAGTTTCTGCTTTCAGATGCAACAGGAATTTCTCGTGTTCGTCAATCCGTTCGCGAGATATGGGAGTTTGAAGTTATGGGATGGTTGAGAAGCCATCAAAATTTTCGCAAGTCGGATACTCGAAACCAATAACTAGATTGGCTTAGGGGAAAAGTACACACACCATTGTAATCGGCGAGTTTCTACTTTCAGATGCAACAGGAATTTCTCGAGTTCGTCAATCCGTTCTCGAGATATGGGAGTTTGAAGTTATCGAATGGTTGAGAAACCATCAAAATTTTCGTATGCCGGATACACGAAACCAATAACTAGAATGGCTTAGGGGAAAAGTACACACACCATTGTAATCGGCGAGTTTCTACTTTCGAGTGCAACAGGAATTTATCGAGTTCGTCAATCCGTTCGCGAGATATGGGAGTTTGAAGTTATGGAATGGTTGAGAATCCATCAAAATTTTCGCAAGTTGGATACTCGAAACCAATAACTAGAATGGCTTAGAGGAAAAGTACACACACTATTGTAATCGGGTGAGTTTCTACTTTCAGATGCAACAGGAATTTCTCGAGTTCGTCAATCCGTTCGCGAGATATGGGAGTTTAAAGTTAAGGAATGGTTGAGAAACCATCAAAATTTTCGCAAGTCGGATACTCGAAACCAATAACTAGAATGGCTTAGGGGAAAAGTACACACACCATTGTAATCGGCGAGTTTCTACTTTCGAGTGCAACAGGAATTTCTCGAGTTCGTCAATCCGTTCGCGAGATATGGGAGTTTGAAGTTAGGGAATGGTTGAGAAACCATCAAAATCTTCGCAAGTCGGATACTCGAAACCAATAACTAGATTGGCTTAGGGGAAAAGTATACACACCATTGTAATCGGCGAGTTTCTACTTTCAGATGCAACAGGAATTTCTCGAGTTCGTCAATCCGTTCTCGAGATATGGGAGTTTGAAGTTATCGAATGGTTGAGAAACCATCAAAATTTTCGCAAGTCTGATACTCGAAACCAATAACTACTATGGCCTAGGGCAAAAATACACACACCATTGTAATCGGCGAGTTTCTACTTTCGAGTGCAACAGGAATTTCTCGAGTTCGTCAATCCGTTCGCGAGATATGGGAGTTTGAAGTTATGGAATGGTTGAGAAACCATCAAAATTTTCGCAAGTCGGATACTCGAAACCAATAACTAGAATGGCTTAGAGGAAAAGTACACACACTATTGTAATCGGGTGAGTTTCTACTTTCAGATGCAACAGGAATTTCTCGAGTTCGTCAATCCGTTCGCGAGATATGGGAGTTTAAAGTTAAGGAATGGTTGAGAAACCATCAAAATTTTCGCAAGTCTGATACTCGAAACCAATAACAGGAATGGCCTAGGGGAAAAGTACACACACCATTGTAATCGGGCGAGTTTCTGCTTTCAGATGCAACAGGAATTTCTCGTGTTCGTCAATCCGTTCGCGAGATATGGGAGTTTGAAGTTATGGGATGGTTGAGAAGCCATCAAAATTTTCGCAAGTCGGATACTCGAAACCAATAACTAGATTGGCTTAGGGGAAAAGTACACACACCATTGTAATCGGCGAGTTTCTACTTTCAGATGCAACAGGAATTTCTCGAGTTCGTCAATCCGTTCTCGAGATATGGGAGTTTGAAGTTATCGAATGGTTGAGAAACCATCAAAATTTTCGTATGCCGGATACACGAAACCAATAACTAGAATGGCTTAGGGGAAAAGTACACACACCATTGTAATCGGCGAGTTTCTACTTTCGAGTGCAACAGGAATTTATCGAGTTCGTCAATCCGTTCGCGAGATATGGGAGTTTGAAGTTATGGAATGGTTGAGAATCCATCAAAATTTTCGCAAGTTGGATACTCGAAACCAATAACTAGAATGGCTTAGAGGAAAAGTACACACACTATTGTAATCGGGTGAGTTTCTACTTTCAGATGCAACAGGAATTTCTCGAGTTCGTCAATCCGTTCGCGAGATATGGGAGTTTAAAGTTAAGGAATGGTTGAGAAACCATCAAAATTTTCGCAAGTCGGATACTCGAAACCAATAACTAGAATGGCTTAGGGGAAAAGTACACACACCATTGTAATCGGCGAGTTTCTACTTTCGAGTGCAACAGGAATTTCTCGAGTTCGTCAATCCGTTCGCGAGATATGGGAGTTTGAAGTTAGGGAATGGTTGAGAAACCATCAAAATCTTCGCAAGTCGGATACTCGAAACCAATAACTAGATTGGCTTAGGGGAAAAGTATACACACCATTGTAATCGGCGAGTTTCTACTTTCAGATGCAACAGGAATTTCTCGAGTTCGTCAATCCGTTCTCGAGATATGGGAGTTTGAAGTTATCGAATGGTTGAGAAACCATCAAAATTTTCGCAAGTCTGATACTCGAAACCAATAACTACTATGGCCTAGGGCAAAAATACACACACCATTGTAATCGGCGAGTTTCTACTTTCGAGTGCAACAGGAATTTCTCGAGTTCGTCAATCCGTTCGCGAGATATGGGAGTTTGAAGTTATGGAATGGTTGAGAAACCATCAAAATTTTCGCAAGTCGGATACTCGAAACCAATAACTAGAATGGCTTAGAGGAAAAGTACACACACTATTGTAATCGGGTGAGTTTCTACTTTCAGATGCAACAGGAATTTCTCGAGTTCGTCAATCCGTTCGCGAGATATGGGAGTTTAAAGTTAAGGAATGGTTGAGAAACCATCAAAATTTTCGCAAGTCTGATACTCGAAACCAATAACAGGAATGGCCTAGGGGAAAAGTACACACACCATTGTAATCGGGCGAGTTTCTGCTTTCAGATGCAACAGGAATTTCTCGTGTTCGTCAATCCGTTCGCGAGATATGGGAGTTTGAAGTTATGGGATGGTTGAGAAGCCATCAAAATTTTCGCAAGTCGGATACTCGAAACCAATAACTAGATTGGCTTAGGGGAAAAGTACACACACCATTGTAATCGGCGAGTTTCTACTTTCAGATGCAACAGGAATTTCTCGAGTTCGTCAATCCGTTCTCGAGATATGGGAGTTTGAAGTTATCGAATGGTTGAGAAACCATCAAAATTTTCGTATGCCGGATACACGAAACCAATAACTAGAATGGCTTAGGGGAAAAGTACACACACCATTGTAATCGGCGAGTTTCTACTTTCGAGTGCAACAGGAATTTATCGAGTTCGTCAATCCGTTCGCGAGATATTGGAGTTTGAAGTTATGGAATGGTTGAGAATCCATCAAAATTTTCGCAAGTTGGATACTCGAAACCAATAACTAGAATGGCTTAGAGGAAAAGTACACACACTATTGTAATCGGGTGAGTTTCTACTTTCAGATGCAACAGGAATTTCTCGAGTTCGTCAATCCGTTCGCGAGATATGGGAGTTTAAAGTTAAGGAATGGTTGAGAAACCATCAAAATTTTCGCAAGTGTGATACTCGAAACCAATAACTACTATAGCCTAGGGCAAAAATACACATACCGTTGTAATCGGGCTAGTTTCTGCTTTCAGATGCAACAGGAATTTCTCGAGTTCGTCAATCCGTTCGCGAGATATGGGAGTTTGAAGTTAAGGAATGGTTGAGAAACCATCAAAATTTTCGCAAGTCGGATACTCGAAACCAATAACTGGAATGGCTTAGAGGAAAAGTACACACACTATTCTAATCGGGTGAGTTTCTACTTTCAGATGCAACAGGAATTTCTCGAGTTCGTCAATCCGTTCGCGAGATATGGGAGTTTAAAATTAAGGAATGGTTGAGAAACCATCAAAATTTTCGCAAGTCTGATACTCGAAACCAATAACTACTATGGCCTAGGGCAAAAACACACATACCGTTGTAATCGGGTGAGTTTCTACTTTCAGATGCAACAGGAATTTCTCGAGTTCGTCAATCCGTTCGCGAGATATGGGAATTTGAAGTTAAGGAATGGTTGAGAAACCATCAAAATTTTCGCAAGTCTGATACTCGAAACCAATAACTGGAATGGCCTAGGGGAAAAGTACACACACCACTGTAGTCGGGCGAGTTTCTGCTTTCAGATGCAACAGGAATTTCTCGAGTTCGTCAATCCGTTCGCGAGATATGGGACTTTGTAGTTAAGGAATGGTTGAGAAACCATCAAAATTTTCGCAAGTCGGATACTCGAAACCAATAACTAGATTGGTTAGGGGAAAAGTACACACTCCATTGTAATCGGCGAGTTTCTACTTTCGAGTGCAACAGGAATTTCTCGAGTTCGTCAATCCGTTCGCGAGATATGGGAGTTTGAAGTTAGGGAATGGTTGAGAAACCATCAAAATTTTCGCAAGTCGGATACTCGAAACCAATAACTAGTATGGCTTAGAGGAAAAGTACACACACTATTGTAATCGGGTGAGTTTCTACTTTCAGATGCAACAGGAATTTCTCGAGTTCGTCAATCCGTTCGCGAGATATGGGAGTTTAAAGTTAAGGAATGGTTGAGAAACCATCAAAATTTTCGCAAGTCTGATACTCGAAACCAATAACTACTATGGCCTAGGGCAAAAATACACATACCGTTGTAATCGGGTGAGTTTCTACTTTCAGATGCAACAGGAATTTCTCGAGTTCGTCAATCCGTTCGCGAGATATGGGAGTTTGAAATTAAGGAATGGTTGAGAAACCATCAAAATTTTCGCAAGTCTGATACTCGAAACCAATAACTACTATGGCCTAGGTCAAAAATACACACACCATTGTAATCGGCGAGTTTCTACTTTCGAGTGCAACAGGAATTTCTCGAATTCGTCAATCCGTTCGCGAGATATGGGAGTTTGAAGTTATGGAATGGTTGAGAAACCATCAAAATTTTCGCAAGTCGGATACTCGAAACCAATAACTAGAATGGCTTAGAGGAAAAGTACACACACTATTGTAATCGGGTGAGTTTCTACTTTCAGATGAAACAGGAATTTCTCGAGTTCGTCAATCCGTTCCCGAGATATGGGAGTTTAAAGTTAAGGAATGGTTGAGAAACCATCAAAATTTTCGCAAGTCTGATACTCGAAACCAATAACTGGAATGGCCTAGGGGAAAAGTACACACACCATTGTAATCGGGCGAGTTTCTGCTTTCAGATGCAACAGGAATTTCTCGTGTTCGTCAATCCGTTCGCGAGATATGGGAGTCTGAAGTTAAGGAATGTTTGAGAAACCATCAAAATTTTCGCAAGTCAGATACTCGAAACCAATAACTGGTATGGCTTAGGGGAAAAGTACACACACCATTGTAATCGGGTGTGTTTCTACTTTCAGATGCAACACGAATTTCTCGAGTTCGTCAATCCGTTCGCGAGATATGGGAGTTTGAAGTTAAGGAATGGTTGAGAAACCATCAAAATTTTCGCAAGTCTGATACTCGAAACCAATAACTACAATGGCCTGGGGGAAAAATACACATACCGTTGTAATCGGGAGAGTTTCTACTTTCAGGTGCAACTGGAATTTCTCGAGTTCGTCAATCCGTTCGCGAGATATGGGAGTTTGAAGTTAAGGAATGGTTGAGAAACCATCAAAATTTCGCAAGTCTGATACTCGAACCAATAACTGGAATGGCCTAGGGGAAAAAACACACACCATTGTAATCGGGCGAGTTTCTACTTTCAGATGCAACAGGAATTTCTCGAGTTCATCAATCCGTTCGCGAGATATGGGAGTTTGAAGTTAAGGAATGGTTGAGAAACCATCAAAATTTTCGCAAGTCTGATACTCGAAACCAATAACTACAATGGCCTGGGGGAAAAATACACATACCGTTGTAATCGGGCGAGTTTCTACTTTCAGATGCAACAGGAATTTCTCGAGTTCGTCAATCCGTTTGCGAGATATGGGAGTTTGAAGTTAAGGAATGGTTGAGAAATCATCAATATTTTCGCAAGTTTGATACTCGAAACCAATAACTACTATGGCCTAAGAGAAAAATACACATAACGTTGTAATCGGGGGAGTTTCTGCTCTCAGATGCAATTGGAGTTTCTCGAGTTCGTCAATCCGTTCGCGAGATATGGGAGTTTGAAGTTAAGGAATGGTAGAGGAACCATCAAAGTTTTCGCAAGTCTGATACTCGAAACCAATAACTGGAATGGCCTAGGGGAAAAGTACACACACCATTGTAATCGGGCGAGTTTCTGCTTTCAGATGCAACAGGAATTTCTCGTGTTCGTCAATCCGTTCGCGAGATATGGGAGTTTGAAGTTATGGGATGGTTGAGAAGCCATCAAAATTTTCGCAAGTCGGATACTCGAAACCAATAACTAGATTGGCTTAGGGGAAAAGTACACACACCATTGTAATCGGCGAGTTTCTACTTTCAGATGCAACAGGAATTTCTCGAGTTCGTCAATCCGTTCTCGAGATATGGGAGTTTGAAGTTATCGAATGGTTGAGAAACAATCAAAATTTTCGCAAGTCGGATACACGAAACCAATAACTAGAATGGCTTAGGGGAAAAGTACACACACCATTGTAATCGGCGAGTTTCTACTTTCGAGTGCAACAGGAATTTATCGAGTTCGTCAATCCGTTCGCGAGATATGGGAGTTTGAAGTTATGGAATGGTTGAGAATCCATCAAAATTTTCGCAAGTTGGATACTCGAAACCAATAACTAGAATGGCTTAGAGGAAAAGTACACACACTATTGTAATCGGGTGAGTTTCTACTTTCAGATGCAACAGGAATTTCTCGAGTTCGTCAATCCGTTCGCGAGATATGGGAGTTTAAAGTTAAGGAATGGTTGAGAAACCATCAAAATTTTCGCAAGTCGGATACTCGAAACCAATAACTGGAATGGCTTAGAGGAAAAGTACACACACTATTCTAATCGGGTGAGTTTCTACTTTCAGATGCAACAGGAATTTCTCGAGTTCGTCAATCCGTTCGCGAGATATGGGAGTTTAAAGTTAAGGAATGGTTGAGAAATCATCAAAATTTTCGCAAGTCTGATACTCGAAACCAATAACTACTATGGCCTAGGGCAAAGACACACATACCGTGGTAATCGGGTGAGTTTCTGCTTTCAGATGCAACAGGAATTTCTCGAGTTCGTCAATCCGTTCGCGAGATATGGGAGTTTGAAGTTAAGGAATGGTTGAGAAACCATCAAAATTTTCGCAAGTCTGATACTCGAAACCAATAACTGGAATGGCTTAGGGGAAAAGTACACACACCACTGTAGTCGGTCGAGTTTCTGCTTTCAGATGCAACAGGAATTTCTCGAGTTCGTCAATCCGTTCGCGAGATATGGGAGTTTGTAGTTAAGGAATGGTTGAGAAACCATCAAAATTTTCGCAAGTCGGATACTCGAAACCAATAACTAGATTGGTTAGGGGAAAAGTACACACACCATTGTAATCGGCGAGTTTCTACTTTCAGATGCAACAGAAATTTCTCGAGTTCGTCAATCCGTTCGCGAGGTATGGGAGTTTGAAGTTATCGAATGGTTGAGAAACCATCAAAATTTTCGCAAGTCGGATACTCGAAACCAATAACTAGAATGGCTTAGGGGAAAAGTACACACACCGTTGTAATCGGCGAGTTTCTACTTTCGAGTGCAACAGGAATTTCTCGAGTTCGTCAATCCGTTCGCGAGATATGGGAGTTTGAAGTTAGGGAATGGTTGAGAAACCATCAAAATTTTCGCAAGTCGGATACTCGAAACCAATAACTAGTATGGCTTAGAGGAAAAGTACACACACTATTGTAATCGGGTGAGTTTCTACTTTCAGATGCTACAGGAATTTCTCGAGTTCGTCAATCCGTTCGCGAGATATGGGAGTTTAAAGTTAAGGAATGGTTGAGAAACCATCAAAATTTTCGCAAGTCTGATACTCGAAACCAATAACTACTATGGCCTAGAGCAAAAATACACATACCGTTGTAATCGGGTGAGTTTCTACTTTCAGATGCAACAGGAATTTCTCGAGTTCGTCAATCCGTTCGCGAGATATGGGAGTTTGAAATTAAGGAATGGTTGAGAAACCATCAAAATTTTCGCAAGTCTGATACTCGAAACCAATAACTACTATGGCCTAGGGCAAAAATACACACACCATTGTAATCGGCGAGTTTCTACTTTCGAGTGCAACAGGAATTTCTCGAGTTCGTCAATCCGTTCGCGAGATATGGGAGTTTGAAGTTATGGAATGGTTGAGAAACCATCAAAATTTTCGCAAGTCGGATACTCGAAACCAATAACTAGAATGGCTTAGAGGAAAAGTACACACACTATTGTAATCGGGTGAGTTTCTACTTTCAGATGCAACAGGAATTTCTCGAGTTCGTCAATCCGTTCGCGAGATATGGGAGTTTAAAGTTAAGGAATGGTTGAGAAACCATCAAAATTTTCGCAAGTCTGATACTCGAAACCAATAACTGGAATGGCCTAGGGGAAAAGTACACACACCATTGTAATCGGGCGAGTTTCTGCTTTCAGATGCAACAGGAATTTCTCGTGTTCGTCAATCCGTTCGCGAGACATGGGAGTCTGAAGTTAAGGAATGTTTGAGAAACCATCAAAATTTTCGCAAGTCAGATACTCGAAACCAATAACTGGTATGGCTTAGGGGAAAAGTACACACACCATTGTAATCGGGTGTGTTTCTACTTTCAGATGCAACACGAATTTCTCGAGTTCGTCAATCCGTTCGCGAGATATGGGAGTTTGAAGTTAAGGAATGGTTGAGAAACAATCAAAATTTTCGCAAGTCGGATACACGAAACCAATAACTAGAATGGCTTAGGGGAAAAGTACACACACCATTGTAATCGGCGAGTTTCTACTTTCGAGTGCAACAGGAATTTATCGAATTCGTCAATCCGTTCGCGAGATATGGGAGTTTGAATTTATGGAATGGTTGAGAATCCATCAAAATTTTCGCAAGTTGGATACTCGAAACCAATAACTAGAATGGCTTAGAGGAAAAGTACACACACTATTGTGATCGGGTGAGTTTCTACTTTCAGATGCAACAGGAATTTCTCGAGTTCGTCAATCCGTTCGCGAGATATGGGAGTTTAAAGTTAAGGAATGGTTGAGAAACCATCAAAATTTTCGCAAGTCTGATACTCGAAACCAATAACTACTATAGCCTGGGGGAAAAATACACATACCGTTGTAATCGGGAGAGTTTCTACTTTCAGATGCAACTGGAATTTCTCGAGTTCGTCAATCCGTTCGCGAGATATGGGAGTTTGAAGTTAAGGAATGGTTGAGAAACCATCAAAATTTTCGCAAGTCTGATACTCGAACCAATAACTGGAACGGCCTAGGGGAAAAAACACACACCATTGTAATCGGGCGAGTTTCTACTTTCAGATGCAACAGGAATTTCTCGAGTTCATCAATCCGTTCGCGAGATATGGGAGTTTGAAGTTAAGGAATGGTTGAGAAACCATCAAAATTTTCGCAAGTCGGATACTCGAAACCAATAACTACAATGGCCTAGGGCAAAAATACACTCACCGTTGTAATCGGACGAGTTTGTGCTTTCAGATGCAACAGGAATTTCTCGAGTTCGTCAATCCGTTCGCGAGATATGGGAGTTTGAATTTAAGGAATGGTTGAGGATCCATCAAAATTTTCGCAAGTCTAATACTCGAAACCAATAACTACAACGGCCTAGGGGATAAATACACATACCGTTGTAACCAGTCGAGTTTCTACTTTCAGATGCAACAGGAATTTCTCGAGTTCGTCAATCCGTTCGCGAGATATGGGAGTTTGAATTTAAGGAATGGTTGAGAAACCATCAAAATTTTCGCAAGTCGGATACTCGAAACCAATAACTACAATGGCCTAGGGCAAAAATACACTCACCGTTGTAATCGGACGAGTTTGTGCTTTCAGATGCAACAGGAATTTTTCGAGTTCGTCAATCCGTTCGCGAGATATGGGAGTTTGAATTTAAGGAATGGTTGAGGATCCATCAAAATTTTCGCAAGTCTAATACTCGAAACCAATAACTACAACGGCCTAGGGGATAAATACACATACCGTTGTAATCGGGCGAGTTTCTACTTTCAGATGCAACAGGAATTTCTCGAGTTCATCAATCCGGTCGCGAGATATGGGAGTTTGAAGTTAAGGAATGGTTGAGAAACCACCAAAATTTTCGCAAGTCGGATACTCGAAACCAATAACTGGTATGGCTTAGGGGGAAAGTGCACACGCCATTGTAATCGGGTGTGTTTCTACTTTCAGATGCAACAGGAATTTCTCGAGTTCGTCAATCCGTTTATGAGATATGGGAGTTTGAAGTTAAGGAATGGTTGAGAAACCATCAAAATTTTCGCATGTCTGATACTCGAAACCAACAACTGCAATGGCCTAGGGGAAAAATACATATACCGTTGTAATCGGGCGAGTTTCTACTTTAAGATGCAACACGAATTTCTAGAGTTCGTCAATCCGTTCGCGAGATATGGGAGTTTGAAGTTAAGGAATGGTTGAGAAACCATCAAAATTGTCGCATGTCTGACACTCCAAACCAACAACTACTATGGCCTAGGGCAAAAATACACATACCGTTGTAATCGGGCGAGTTTCTGCTTTCAGATGCAACAGGAATTTCTCGAGTTCGTCAATCCGTTTGCGAGATATGGGAGTTTGAAGCTAAGGAATGGTTGAGAAACCATCAAAATTTTCGCATGTCTGATACTCGAAACCAATAACTACAATGGCCTGGGGGAAAGATACACATACCGTTGTAATCGGGAGAGTTTCTACTTTCAGATGCAACAGGAATTTCTCGAGTTCGTCAATCCGTTCGCGAGATATGGGAGTTTGAAATTAAGGAATGATTGAGAAACCATCAAAATTTTCGCAAGTCTGATACTCGAAACCAATAACTGGAATGGCCTAGCGGGAAAGTACACACACCATTGTAATCGGGCGAGTTTCTACTTTCAGATGCAACAGGAATTTCTCGAGTTCGTCAATCCGTTCGCGAGATATGGGAGTTTGAAGTTAAGGAATGTTTGAGAAACCATCAAAATTTTCGCAAGTCAGAAACTCGAAACCAATAACTGGTATGGCTTAGGGGAAAAGTACACACACCATTGTAATCGGGTGTGTTTCTACTTTCAGATGCAACAGGAATTTCTCGAGATCGTCAATCCGTTTGCGAGATATGGGAGTTTGAAGTTAAGGAATGTTTGAGAAACCATCAAAATTTTCGCAAGTCAGAAACTCGAAACCAATAACTGGTATGGCTTAGGGAAAAAGTACACACACCATTGTAATCGGGTGTGTTTCTACTTTCAGATGCAACAGGAATTTCTCGAGATCGTCAATCCGTTTGCGAGATATGGGAGTTTGAAGTTAAGGAATGGTTGAGAAACCATTAAAATTTTCGCGAGTCTGATACACGAAACCAATAACTGGAATGGCCTAGGGGAAGAGTACACACATCATTGTAATCGGGCGAGTTTCTACTTTCAGATGCAACAGGATTTTCTCGAGTTCGTCAATCCGTTCGCGAGATATGGGAGTTTGAAGTTAAGGAATGGTTGAGAAACCATCAAAATTTTCGCAAGTCTGATACTCGAAACCAATAACTCCATATGGCCTAAGGCAAAAATACACATACCGTTGTAATCGGGCGAGTTTCTGCTTTCAGATGAAATAGGAGTTTCTCGAGTTCGTCAATCCGTTCGCGAGATATGGGAGTTTGAATTTAAGGAATGGTTGAGGATCCATCAAAATTTTCGCAAGACTAATACTCGAAACCAATAACTACAACGGCCTAGGGGATAAAGACACATACCGTTGTAACCAGTCGAGTTTCTACTTTCAGATGCAACAGGAATTTCTCGAGTTCGTCAATCCGTTCGCGAGATATGGGAGTTTGAATTTAAGGAATGGTTGAGTATCCATCAAAATTTTCGCAAGTCTAATACTCGAAACCAATAACTACAATGGCCTAGGGGATAAATACACATACCGTTGTAATCGGGCGAGTTTCTACTTTCAGATGCAACAGGAATTTCTCGAGTTCATCAATCCGGTCGCGAGATATGGGAGTTTGAAGTTAAGGAATGGTTGAGAAACCATCAAAATTTTCGCAAGTCGGATACTCGAAACCAATAACTGGTATGGCTTAGGGGGAAAGTGCACACGCCATTGTAATCGGGTGTGTTTCTACTTTCAGATGCAACAGGAATTTCTCGAGTTCGTCAATCCGTTTATGAGATATGGGAGTTTGAAGTTAAGGAATGGTTGAGAAACCATCAAAATTTTCGCATGTCTGATACTCGAAACCAACAACTGCAATGGCCTAGGGGAAAAATACATATACCGTTGTAATCGGGCGAGTTTCTACTTTAAGATGCAACACGAATTTCTAGAGTTCGTCAATCCGTTCGCGAGATATGGGAGTTTGAAGTTAAGGAATGGTTGAGAAACCATCAAAATTTTCGCAAGTCTGATACTCGAAACCAATAACTGGAATGGCCTAGCGGGAAAGTACACACACCATTGTAATCGGGCGAGTTTCTACTTTCAGATGCAACAGGAATTTCTCGAGTTCGTCAATCCGTTCGCGAGATATGGGAGTTTGAAGTTAAGGAATGTTTGAGAAACCATCAAAATTTTCGCAAGTCAGAAACTCGAAACCAATAACTGGTATGGCTTAGGGGAAAAGTACACACACCATTGTAATCGGGCGAGTTTCTACTTTCAGATCGAACAGGAATTTCTCGAGTTCGTCAATCCGTTCGCGAGATATGGGAGTTTGAAGTTAAGGAATGTTTGAGAAACCATCAAAATTTTCGCAAGTCAGAAACTCGAAACCAATAACTGGTATGGCTTAGGGAAAGAGTACACACACCATTGTAATCGGGTGTGTTTCTACATTCAGATGCAACAGGAATTTCTCGAGATCGTCAATCCGTTTGCGAGATATGGGAGTTCGAAGTTAAGGAATGGTTGAGAAACCATTAAAATTTTCGCGAGTCTGATACACGAAACCAATAACTGGAATGGCCTAGGGGAAGAGTACACACATCATTGTAATCGGGCGAGTTTCTACTTTCAGATGCAACAGGATTTTCTCGAGTTCGTCAATCCGTTCGCGAGATATGGGAGTTTGAAGTTAAGGAATGGTTGAGAAACCATCAAAATTTTCGCAAGTCTGATTCTCGAAACCAATAACTCCATATGGCCTAAGGCAAAAATACACATACCGTTGTAATCGGGCGAGTTTCTGCTTTCAGATGAAATAGGAGTTTCTCGAGTTCGTCAATCCGTTCGCGAGATATGGGAGTTTGAAGTTAAGGAATGGTTGAGAAACCATTAAAATTTTCGCGAGTCTATTACTCGAAACCAATAACTGGAATGGCCTAGGGGAAAAGTACACACACCATTGTAATCGGGCGAGTTTCTACTTTCAGATCGAACAGGAATTTCTCGAGTTCGTCAATCCGTTCGCGAGATATGGGAGTTTGAAGTTAAGGAATGTTTGAGAAACCATCAAAATTTTCGCAAGTCGGATGCTCGAAACCAATAACTGGTATGGCTTAGGGGAAAAGTACACACACCATTGTAATCGGTTGTGTCTCTACTTTCAGATGCAACAGGAATTTCACGAGTTCGTCAATCCGTTCGCGAGATATGGGAGTTTGAAGTTAAGGAATGGTTGAGAAACCATCAAAATTTTCGCAAGTCTGATACTCGAAACCAATAACTCCATATGGCCTAAGGCAAAAATACACATACCGTTGTAATCGGGCGAGTTTCTGCTTTCAGATGAAATAGGAGTTTCTCGAGTTCGTCAATCCGTTCGCGAGATATGGGAGTTTGAAGTTAAGGAATGGTGGAGAAACCATCAAAATTTTCGCAAGTCTGATACTCGAAACCAATAACTACTATGGCCTAAGGCAAAAATACACATACCGTTGTAATCGGGCGAGTTTCTACTTTCAGATCCAACAGGAATTTCTCGTGTTCGTCAATCCGTTCGCGAGATATGGGAGTTTGAAGTTAAGGAATTGTTGAGAAACCATCAAAATTTTCGCAAGTCTGATACTCGAAACCAATAACTACAATGGCCTGGGGGAAAAATACACATACCGTTGTAATCGGGAGAGTTTCTACTTTCAGATGCAACAGGAATTTCTCGAGTTCGTCAATCCGTTCGCGAGATATGGGAGTTTGAAATTAAGGAATGATTGAGAAACCATCAAAATTTTCGCAAGTCTGATACTCGAAACCAATAACTGGAATGGCCTAGCGGAAAAGTACACACACCATTGTAATCGGGCGAGTTTCTACTTTCAGATGCAACAGGAATTTCTCGAGTTCGTCAATCCGTTCGCGAGATATGGGAGTTTGAAGTTAAGGAATGGTTGAGAAACCATTAAAATCTTCGCGTGTCTGATACTCGAAACCAATAACTGGAATGGGCTAGGGGAAAGTACACACACCATTGTAATCGGGCGAGTTTCTACTTTCAGATGCAACAGGAATTTCTCGAGTTCGTCAATCCGTTTGCGAGATATGGGATTTTGAAGTTAAGGAATGGTTGAGAAACCATCAAAATTTTCGCAAGTCTGATACTCGAAACAAATAACTACAATGGCCTGGGGGAAAAATACACATACCGTTGTAATCGGGAGAGTTTCTGCTTTCAGATGCAACAGGAATTTCTCGAGTTCGTCAATCCGTTCGCGAGATATGGGAGTTTGAAGTTAAGGAATGGTTGAGAAACCATTAAAATTTTCGCGAGTCTGATACTCGAAACCAATAACTGGAATGGCGTAGGGGAAAAGTACACACACCATTGTAATCGGGCGAGTTTCTACTTTCAGATGCAACAGGAATTTCTCGAGTTCGTCAATCCGTTCGCGAGATATGGGAGTTTGAAGTTAAGGAATGGTTGAGAAACCATTAAAATTTTCGCGGGTCTGATACTCGAAACCAATAACTGGAATGGCCTAGGGGAAAAGTACACACATCATTGTAATCAGTTGTGTCTCTACTTTCAGATGCAACAGGAATTTCACGAGTTCGTCAATCCGTTCGCGAGATATGGAAGTTTGAAGTTAAGGCATGGTTGAGAAACCATCAAAATTTTCGCAAGTCTGATACTCGAAACCAATAACTACATATGGCCTAAGGCAAAAATACACATACCGTTGTAATCGGGCGAGTTTCTGCTTTCAGATGAAATAGGAGTTTCTCGAGTTCGTCAATCCGTTCGCGAGATATGGGAGTTTGAAGTTAAGGAATGGTTGAGAAACCATCAAAATTTTCGCAAGTCTGATACTCGAAACCAATAACTGGAATGGCCTAGCGGAAAAGTACACACACCATTGTAATCGGGCGAGTTTCTACTTTCAGATGCAACAGGAATTTCTCGAGTTCGTCAATCCGTTCGCGAGATATGGGAGTTTGAAGTTAAGGAATGGTTGAGAAACCATCAAAATTTTCGCAAGTCTGATACTCGAAAGAAATAACTACAATGGCCTGGGGGAAAAATACACACACCGTTGTAATCGGGTGTGTTTATACTTTCAGATGCAACAGGAATTTGTCGAGTTCGTCAATCCGTTCGCGATATATGGGAGTTTGAAGTCAAGGAATGGTTGAGAAACCATCAAAATTGTCGCATGTCTGATACTCGAAACCAATAACTACTATGGCCCAGGGCAAAAATACACATACCGTTGTAATCGGATGAGTTTCTGCTTTCAGATGCAACAGGAATTTCTCGAGTTCGTCAATCCGTTCGCGAGATATGGGAGTTTGAAGTTAAGGAATGGTTGAGAAACCATCAAAATTTTCGCAAGTCTGATACTCGAAACCAATAACTACAATGGCCTGGGGGAAAAATACACATACCGTTGTAATCGGGTGTGTTTCTACTTTCAGATGCAACAGGAATTTCTCGAGTTCGTCAATCCGTTTGCGAGATATGGGAGTTTGAAGTTAAGGAATGGTTGAGAAACCATCAAAATTTTCGCACGTCTGATACTCGAAACCAATAACTACAATGGCCTGGGGGAAAAATACACACACCGTTGTAATCGGGTGTGTTTCTACTTTCAGATGCAACGGGAATTTCTCGAGTTCGTCAATCCGTTCGCGAGATATGGGAGTTTGAAATTAAGGAATGATTGAGAAACCATCAAAATTTTCGCATGTCTGATACTCGAAACCAATAACTGGAATGGCCTAGCGGGAAAGAACACACACCATTGTAATCGGGCGAGTTTCTACATTCAGATGCAACAGGAATTTCTCGAGTTCGTCATTCCGTTCGCGAGATATGGGACTTTGAAATTAAGGAATGATTGAGAAACCATCCAAATTTTCGCATGTCTGATACTCGAAACCAATAACTGGAATGGCCTAGCGGGAAAGAACACACACCATTGTAATCGGGCGAGTTTCTACTTTCAGATGCAACAGGAATTTCTCGAGTTCGTCAATCCGTTCGCGAGATATGGGAGTTTGAAGTTAAGGAATGGTTGAGAAACCATTAAAATTTTCGCGTGTCTGATACTCGAAACCAATAACTGGAATGGGCTAGGGGAAAGTACACACACCATTGTAATCTTGCGAGTTTCTACTTTCAGATGCAACAGGAATTTCTCGAGTTCGTCAATCCGTTCGCGAGATATGGGAGTTTGAAGTTAAGGAATGGTTGAGAAACCATCAAAATTTTCGCAAGTCTGATACTCGAAACCAATAACTGGAATGGCCTAGCGGAAAAGTACACACACCATTGTAATCGGGCGAGTTTCTACTTTCAGATGCAACAGGAATTTCTCGAGTTCGTCAATCCGTTCGCGAGATATGGGAGTTTGAAGTTAAGGAATGGTTGAGAAACCATTAAAATTTTCGCGTGTCTGATACTCGAAACCAATAACTGGAATGGACTAGGGGAAAGTACACACACCATTGTAATCGGGCGAGTTTCTACTTTCAGATGCAACAGGCATTTGTCGAGTTCGTCAATCCGTTCGCGAGATATGGGAGTTTGAAGTCAAGGAATGGTTGAGAAACCATCAAAATTGTCGCATGTCTGATACTCGAAACCAATAACTACTATGGCCCAGGGCAAAAATACACATACCGTTGTAATCGGATGAGTTTCTGCTTTCAGATGCAACAGGAATTTCTCGAGTTCGTCAATCCGTTCGCGAGATATGGGAGTTTGAAGTTAAGGAATGGTTGAGAAACCATCAAAATTTTCGCAAGTCTGATACTCGAAACCAATAACTACAATGGCCTGGGGGAAAAATACACATACCGTTGTAATCGGGTGTGTTTCTACTTTCAGATGCAACAGGAATTTCTCGAGTTCGTCAATCCGTTTGCGAGATATGGGAGTTTGAAGTTAAGGAATGGTTGAGAAACCATCAAAATGTTCGCAAGTCTGATACTCGAAACCAATAACTACAATGGCCTGGGGGAAAAATACACACACCGTTGTAATCGGGTGTGTTTCTACTTTCAGATGCAACGGGAATTTCTCGAGTTCGTCAATCCGTTCGCGAGATATGGGAGTTTGAAATTAAGGAATGATTGAGAAACCATCAAAATTTTCGCATGTCTGATACTCGAAACCAATAACTGGAATGGCCTAGCGGGAAAGAACACACACCATTGTAATCGGGCGAGTTTCTACATTCAGATGCAACAGGAATTTCTCGAGTTCGTCAATCCGTTCGCGAGATATGGGACTTTGAAATTAAGGAATGATTGAGAAACCATCCAAATTTTCGCATGTCTGATACTCGAAACCAATAACTGGAATGGCCTAGCGGGAAAGAACACACACCATTGTAATCGGGCGAGTTTCTACATTCAGATGCAACAGGAATTTCTCGAGTTCGTCAATCCGTTCGCGAGATATGGGAGTTTGAAGTTAAGGAATGGTTGAGAAACCATTAAAATTTTCGCGTGTCTGATACTCGAAACCAATAACTGGAATGGGCTAGGGGAAAGTACACACACCATTGTAATCGGGCGAGTTTCTACTTTCAGATGCAACAGGAATTTCTCGAGTTCGTCAATCCGTTTGCGAGATATGGGATTTTGAAGTTAAGGAATGGTTGAGAAACCATCAAAATTTTCGCAAGTCTGATACTCGAAACCAATAACTGGAATGGCCTAGCGGGAAAGAACACACACCATTGTAATCGGGCGAGTTTCTACATTCAGATGCAACAGGAATTTCTCGAGTTCGTCAATCCGTTCGCGAGATATGGGACTTTGAAATTAAGGAATGATTGAGAAACCATCCAAATTTTCGCATGTCTGATACTCGAAACCAATAACTGGAATGGCCTAGCGGGAAAGAACACACACCATTGTAATCGGGCGAGTTTCTACATTCAGATGCAACAGGAATTTCTCGAGTTCGTCAATCCGTTCGCGAGATATGGGAGTTTGAAGTTAAGGAATGGTTGAGAAACCATTAAAATTTTCGCGTGTCTGATACTCGAAACCAATAACTGGAATGGGCTAGGGGAAAGTACACACACCATTGTAATCGGGCGAGTTTCTACTTTCAGATGCAACAGGAATTTCTCGAGTTCGTCAATCCGTTTGCGAGATATGGGATTTTGAAGTTAAGGAATGGTTGAGAAACCATCAAAATTTTCGCAAGTCTGATACTCGAAACCAATAACTGGAATGGCCTAGCGGGAAAGAACACACACCATTGTAATCGGGCGAGTTTCTACATTCAGATGCAACAGGAATTTCTCGAGTTCGTCAATCCGTTCGCGAGATATGGGAGTTTGAAGTTAAGGAATGGTTGAGAAACCATTAAAATTTTCTGCGAGTCTGATACTCGAAACCAATAACTGGAATGGCGTAGGGGAAAAGTACACACACCATTGTAATCGGGCGAGTTTCTACTTTCAGATGCAACAGGAATTTCTCGAGTTCGTCAATCCGTTCGCGAGATATGGGAGTTTGAAGTTAAGGAATGGTTGAGAAACCATTAAAATTTTCGCGAGTCTGATACTCGAAACCAATAACTGGAATGGCCTAGGGGAAAAGTACACACATCATTGTAATCAGTTGTGTCTCTACTTTCAGATGCAACAGGAATTTCACGAGTTCGTCAATCCGTTCGCAAGATATGGGAGTTTGAAGTTAAGGAATGTTTGAGAAACCATCAAAATTTTCGCAAGTCAGATACTCGAAACCAATAACTGGTATGGCTTAGGGGAAAAGTACACACCCCATTGTAATCAGTTGTGTCTCTACTTTCAGATGCAACAGGAATTTCACGAGTTCGTCAATCCGTTCGCGAGATATGGGAGTTTGAAGTTAAGGCATGGTTGAGAAACCATCAAAATTTTCGCAAGTCTGATACTCGAAACCAATAACTGGAATGGCCTAGCGGAAAAGTACACACACCATTGTAATCGGGCGAGTTTCTACTTTCAGATGCAACAGGAATTTCTCGAGTTCGTCAATCCGTTCGCGAGATATGGGAGTTTGAAGTTAAGGAATGGTTGAGAAACCATTAAAATTTTCGCGTGTCTGATACTCGAAACCAATAACTGGAATGGGCTAGGGGAAAGTACACACACCATTGTAATCGGGCGAGTTTCTACTTTCAGATGCAACAGGAATTTCTCGAGTTCGTCAATCCGTTTGCGAGATATGGGAGTTTGAAGTTAAGGAATGGTTGAGAAACCATCAAAATTTTCGCAAGTTTGATACTCGAAACAAATAACTACAATGGCCTGGGGGAAAAATACACACACCGTTGTAATCGGGTGTGTTTCTACTTTCAGATGCAACAGGAATTTGTCGAGTTCGTCAATCCGTTCGCGAGATATGGGAGTTTGAAGTCAAGGAATGGTTGAGAAACCATCAAAATTGTCGCATGTCTGATACTCGAAACCAATAACTACTATGGCCTAGGGCAAAAATACACATACCTTTGTAATCGGATGAGTTTCTGCTTTCAGATGCAACAGGAATTTCTCGAGTTCGTCAATCCGTTCGCGAGATATGGGAGTTTGAAGTTAAGGAATGGTTGAGAAACCATCAAAATTTTCGGAATTCTGATACTCGAAACCAATAACTACATATGGCCTAAGGCAAAAATACACATACCGTTGTAATCGGGCGAGTTTCTGCTTTCAGATGAAATAGGAGTTTCTCGAGTTCGTCAATCCGTTCGCGAGATATGGGAGTTTGAAGTTAAAAAATGGTTGAGAAACCATCAAAATTTTCGCACGTCTGATACTCGAAACCAATAACTACTATGGCCTAAGGCAAAAATACACATACCGTTGTAATCGGGCGAGTTTCTGCTTTCAGATGAAATAGGAGTTTCTCGAGTTCGTCAATCCGTTCGCGAGATATGGGAGTTTGAAGTTAAAAAATGGTTGAGAAACCATCAAAATTTTCGCAAGTCTGATACTCGAAACCAATAACTACTATGGCCTAAGGCAAAAATACACATACCGTTGTAATCTGGCGAGTTTCTACTTTCAGATGCAACGGGAATTTCTCGAGTTCGTCAATCCGTTCGCGAGATATGGTCGTTTGAAGTTAAGGAATGGTTGAGAAACCATCAAAATTTTTGCAAGTCTGATACTCGATACCAATAACTACAATGGCCTGGGGGAAAAATACACATACCGTTGTAATCGGGCGAGTTTCTACTTTCAGATGCAACAGGAATTTCTCGAGTTCGTCAATCCGTTCGCGAGATATGGCAGTTTGAAGTTAAGGAATGTTTGAGAAACCATCAAAATTTTCGCAAGTCAGATACTTGAAACCAATAACTGGTATGGCTTAGGGGAAAAGTACACGCACCATTGTAATCGGGTGTGTTTCTACTTTCAGATGCAACAGGAATTTCTCGAGTTCGTCAATCCGTTTGCGAGATATGGGAGTTTGAAGTTAAGGAATGGTTGAGAAACCATCAAAATTTTCGCAAGTCTGATACTCGAAACCAATAACTACAATGGCCTGGGGGAAAAATACACACACCGTTGTAATCGGGTGTGTTTCTACTTTCAGATGCAACGGGAATTTCTCGAGTTCGTCAATCCGTTCGCGAGATATGGGAGTTTGAAATTAAGGAATGGTTGAGAAACCATTAAAATTTTCGCGAGTCTGATACTCGAAACCAATAACTGGAATGGCGTAGGGGAAAAGTACACACACCATTGTAATCGGGCGAGTTTCTACTTTCAGATGCAACAGGAATTTCTCGAGCTCGTCAATCCGTTCGCGAGATATGGGAGTTTGAAGTTAAGGAATGGTTGAGAAACCATTAAAATTTTCGCGAGTCTGATACTCGAAACCAATAACTGGAATGGCCTAGGGGAAAAGTACACACATCATTGTAATCAGTTGTGTCTCTACTTTCAGATGCAACAGGAATTTCACGAGTTCGTCAATCCGTTCGCAAGATATGGGAGTTTGAAGTTAAGGAATGTTTGAGAAACCATCAAAATTTTCGCAAGTCAGATACTCGAAACCAATAACTGGTATGGCTTAGGGGAAAAGTACACACCCCATTGTAATCAGTTGTGTCTCTACTTTCAGATGCAACAGGAATTTCACGAGTTCGTCAATCCGTTCGCGAGATATGGGAGTTTGAAGTTAAGGCATGGTTGAGAAACCATCAAAATTTTCGCAAGTCTGATACTCGAAACCAATAACTGGAATGGCCTAGCGGAAAAGTACACACACCATTGTAATCGGGCGAGTTTCTACTTTCAGATGCAACAGGAATTTCTCGAGTTCGTCAATCCGTTCGCGAGATATGGGAGTTTGAAGTTAAGGAATGGTTGAGAAACCATTAAAATTTTCGCGTGTCTGATACTCGAAACCAATAACTGGAATGGGCTAGGGGAAAGTACACACACCATTGTAATCGGGCGAGTTTCTACTTTCAGATGCAACAGGAATTTCTCGAGTTCGTCAATCCGTTTGCGAGATATGGGAGTTTGAAGTTAAGGAATGGTTGAGAAACCATCAAAATTTTCGCAAGTTTGATACTCGAAACAAATAACTACAATGGCCTGGGGAAAAATACACACACCGTTGTAATCGGGTGTGTTTCTACTTTCAGATGCAACAGGAATTTGTCGAGTTCGTCAATCCGTTCGCGAGATATGGGAGTTTGAAGTCAAGGAATGGTTGAGAAACCATCAAAATTGTCGCATGTCTGATACTCGAAACCAATAACTACTATGGCCTAGGGCAAAAATACACATACCTTTGTAATCGGATGAGTTTCTGCTTTCAGATGCAACAGGAATTTCTCGAGTTCGTCAATCCGTTCTCGAGATATGGGAGTTTGAAGTTAAGGAATGGTTGAGAAACCATCAAAATTTTCGGAATTCTGATACTCGAAACCAATAACTACATATGGCCTAAGGCAAAAATACACATACCGTTGTAATCGGGCGAGTTTCTGCTTTCAGATGAAATAGGAGTTTCTCGAGTTCGTCAATCCGTTCGCGAGATATGGGAGTTTGAAGTTAAAAAATGGTTGAGAAACCATCAAAATTTTCGCGAGTCTGATACTCGAAACCAATAACTGGAATGGCCTAGGGGAAAAGTACACACATCATTGTAATCAGTTGTGTCTCTACTTTCAGATGCAACAGGAATTTCACGAGTTCGTCAATCCGTTCGCAAGATATGGGAGTTTGAAGTTAAGGAATGTTTGAGAAACCATCAAAATTTTCGCAAGTCAGATACTCGAAACCAATAACTGGTATGGCTTAGGGGAAAAGTACACACCCCATTGTAATCAGTTGTGTCTCTACTTTCAGATGCAACAGGAATTTCACGAGTTCGTCAATCCGTTCGCGAGATATGGGAGTTTGAAGTTAAGGCATGGTTGAGAAACCATCAAAATTTTCGCAAGTCTGATACTCGAAACCAATAACTGGAATGGCCTAGCGGAAAAGTACACACACCATTGTAATCGGGCGAGTTTCTACTTTCAGATGCAACAGGAATTTCTCGAGTTCGTCAATCCGTTCGCGAGATATGGGAGTTTGAAGTTAAGGAATGGTTGAGAAACCATTAAAATTTTCGCGTGTCTGATACTCGAAACCAATAACTGGAATGGGCTAGGGGAAAGTACACACACCATTGTAATCGGGCGAGTTTCTACTTTCAGATGCAACAGGAATTTCTCGAGTTCGTCAATCCGTTTGCGAGATATGGGAGTTTGAAGTTAAGGAATGGTTGAGAAACCATCAAAATTTTCGCAAGTTTGATACTCGAAACAAATAACTACAATGGCCTGGGGGAAAAATACACACACCGTTGTAATCGGGTGTGTTTCTACTTTCAGATGCAACAGGAATTTGTCGAGTTCGTCAATCCGTTCGCGAGATATGGGAGTTTGAAGTCAAGGAATGGTTGAGAAACCATCAAAATTGTCGCATGTCTGATACTCGAAACCAATAACTACTATGGCCTAGGGCAAAAATACACATACCTTTGTAATCGGATGAGTTTCTGCTTTCAGATGCAACAGGAATTTCTCGAGTTCGTCAATCCGTTCGCGAGATATGGGAGTTTGAAGTTAAGGAATGGTTGAGAAACCATCAAAATTTTCGGAATTCTGATACTCGAAACCAATAACTACATATGGCCTAAGGCAAAAATACACATACCGTTGTAATCGGGCGAGTTTCTGCTTTCAGATGAAATAGGAGTTTCTCGAGTTCGTCAATCCGTTCGCGAGATATGGGAGTTTGAAGTTAAAAAATGGTTGAGAAACCATCAAAATTTTCGCACGTCTGATACTCGAAACCAATAACTACTATGGCCTAAGGCAAAAATACACATACCGTTGTAATCGGGCGAGTTTCTGCTTTCAGATGAAATAGGAGTTTCTCGAGTTCGTCAATCCGTTCGCGAGATATGGGAGTTTGAAGTTAAAAAATGGTTGAGAAACCATCAAAATTTTCGCAAGTCTGATACTCGAAACCAATAACTACTATGGCCTAAGGCAAAAATACACATACCGTTGTAATCTGGCGAGTTTCTACTTTCAGATGCAACGGGAATTTCTCGAGTTCGTCAATCCGTTCGCGAGATATGGTCGTTTGAAGTTAAGGAATGGTTGAGAAACCATCAAAATTTTTGCAAGTCTGATACTCGATACCAATAACTACAATGGCCTGGGGGAAAAATACACATACCGTTGTAATCGGGCGAGTTTCTACTTTCAGATGCAACAGGAATTTCTCGAGTTCGTCAATCCGTTCGCGAGATATGGCAGTTTGAAGTTAAGGAATGTTTGAGAAACCATCAAAATTTTCGCAAGTCAGATACTTGAAACCAATAACTGGTATGGCTTAGGGGAAAAGTACACGCACCATTGTAATCGGGTGTGTTTCTACTTTCAGATGCAACAGGAATTTCTCGAGTTCGTCAATCCGTTTGCGAGATATGGGAGTTTGAAGTTAAGGAATGGTTGAGAAACCATCAAAATTTTCGCAAGTCTGATACTCGAAACCAATAACTACAATGGCCTGGGGGAAAAATACACACACCGTTGTAATCGGGTGTGTTTCTACTTTCAGATGCAACGGGAATTTCTCGAGTTCGTCAATCCGTTCGCGAGATATGGGAGTTTGAAATTAAGGAATGGTTGAGAAACCATTAAAATTTTCGCGAGTCTGATACTCGAAACCAATAACTGGAATGGCGTAGGGGAAAAGTACACACACCATTGTAATCGGGCGAGTTTCTACTTTCAGATGCAACAGGAATTTCTCGAGTTCGTCAATCCGTTCGCGAGATATGGGAGTTTGAAGTTAAGGAATGGTTGAGAAACCATTAAAATTTTCGCGAGTCTGATACTCGAAACCAATAACTGGAATGGCCTAGGGGAAAAGTACACACATCATTGTAATCAGTTGTGTCTCTACTTTCAGATGCAACAGGAATTTCACGAGTTCGTCAATCCGTTCGCAAGATATGGGAGTTTGAAGTTAAGGAATGTTTGAGAAACCATCAAAATTTTCGCAAGTCAGATACTCGAAACCAATAACTGGTATGGCTTAGGGGAAAAGTACACACCCCATTGTAATCAGTTGTGTCTCTACTTTCAGATGCAACAGGAATTTCACGAGTTCGTCAATCCGTTCGCGAGATATGGGAGTTTGAAGTTAAGGCATGGTTGAGAAACCATCAAAATTTTCGCAAGTCTGATACTCGAAACCAATAACTGGAATGGCCTAGCGGAAAAGTACACACACCATTGTAATCGGGCGAGTTTCTACTTTCAGATGCAACAGGAATTTCTCGAGTTCGTCAATCCGTTCGCGAGATATGGGAGTTTGAAGTTAAGGAATGGTTGAGAAACCATTAAAATTTTCGCGTGTCTGATACTCGAAACCAATAACTGGAATGGGCTAGGGGAAAGTACACACACCATTGTAATCGGGCGAGTTTCTACTTTCAGATGCAACAGGAATTTCTCGAGTTCGTCAATCCGTTTGCGAGATATGGGAGTTTGAAGTTAAGGAATGGTTGAGAAACCATCAAAATTTTCGCAAGTTTGATACTCGAAACAAATAACTACAATGGCCTGGGGAAAAATACACACACCGTTGTAATCGGGTGTGTTTCTACTTTCAGATGCAACAGGAATTTGTCGAGTTCGTCAATCCGTTCGCGAGATATGGGAGTTTGAAGTCAAGGAATGGTTGAGAAACCATCAAAATTGTCGCATGTCTGATACTCGAAACCAATAACTACTATGGCCTAGGGCAAAAATACACATACCTTTGTAATCGGATGAGTTTCTGCTTTCAGATGCAACAGGAATTTCTCGAGTTCGTCAATCCGTTCTCGAGATATGGGAGTTTGAAGTTAAGGAATGGTTGAGAAACCATCAAAATTTTCGGAATTCTGATACTCGAAACCAATAACTACATATGGCCTAAGGCAAAAATACACATACCGTTGTAATCGGGCGAGTTTCTGCTTTCAGATGAAATAGGAGTTTCTCGAGTTCGTCAATCCGTTCGCGAGATATGGGAGTTTGAAGTTAAAAAATGGTTGAGAAACCATCAAAATTTTCGCACGTCTGATACTCGAAACCAATAACTACTATGGCCTAAGGCAAAAATACACATACCGTTGTAATCGGGCGAGTTTCTGCTTTCAGATGAAATAGGAGTTTCTCGAGTTCGTCAATCCGTTCGCGAGATATGGGAGTTTGAAGTTAAAAAATGGTTGAGAAACCATCAAAATTTTCGCAAGTCTGATACTCGAAACCAATAACTACTATGGCCTAAGGCAAAAATACACATACCGTTGTAATCTGGCGAGTTTCTACTTTCAGATGCAACGGGAATTTCTCGAGTTCGTCAATCCGTTCGCGAGATATGGTCGTTTGAAGTTAAGGAATGGTTGAGAAACCATCAAAATTTTTGCAAGTCTGATACTCGATACCAATAACTACAATGGCCTGGGGGAAAAATACACATACCGTTGTAATCGGGCGAGTTTCTACTTTCAGATGCAACAGGAATTTCTCGAGTTCGTCAATCCGTTCGCGAGATATGGCAGTTTGAAGTTAAGGAATGTTTGAGAAACCATCAAAATTTTCGCAAGTCAGATACTTGAAACCAATAACTGGTATGGCTTAGGGGAAAAGTACACGCACCATTGTAATCGGGTGTGTTTCTACTTTCAGATGCAACAGGAATTTCTCGAGTTCGTCAATCCGTTTGCGAGATATGGGAGTTTGAAGTTAAGGAATGGTTGAGAAACCACCAAAATTTTCGCATGTCTGATACTCGAAACCAATAACTACAATGGCCTGGGGGAAAAATACACATACCGTTGTAATCGGGAGAGTTTCTACTGTCAGATGCTACCGGAATTTCTCGATTTCGTCAATCCGTTCGCGAGATATGGGAGTTTGAAGTTAAGGAATGGTTGAGAAACCATCAAAATTTTCGCAAGTCTGATACTCGAAACCAATAACTGGAATGGCCTAGCGGGAAAGAACACACACCATTGTAATCGGGCGAGTTTCTACATTCAGATGCAACAGGAATTTCTCGAGTTCGTCAATCCGTTCGCGAGATATGGGACTTTGAAATTAAGGAATGATTGAGAAACCATCCAAATTTTCGCATGTCTGATACTCGAAACCAATAACTGGAATGGCCTAGCGGGAAAGAACACACACCATTGTAATCGGGCGAGTTTCTACATTCAGATGCAACAGGAATTTCTCGAGTTCGTCAATCCGTTCGCGAGATATGGGAGTTTGAATTTAAGGAATGGTTGAGAAACCATTAAAATTTTCGCGTGTCTGATACTCGAAACCAATAACTGGAATGGGCTAGGGGAAAGTACACACACCATTGTAATCGGGCGAGTTTCTACTTTCAGATGCAACAGGAATTTCTCGAGTTCGTCAATCGGTTTGCGAGATATGGGATTTTGAAGTTAAGGAATGGTTGAGAAACCATCAAAATTTTCGCAAGTCTGATACTCGAAACCAATAACTGGAATGGCCTAGCGGGAAAGAACACACACCATTGTAATCGGGCGAGTTTCTACATTCAGATGCAACAGGAATTTCTCGAGTTCGTCAATCCGTTCGCGAGATATGGGAGTTTGAAGTTAAGGAATGGTTGAGAAACCATTAAAATTTTCGCGAGTCTGATACTCGAAACCAATAACTGGAATGGCGTAGGGGAAAAGTACACACACCATTGTAATCGGGCGAGTTTCTACTTTCAGATGCAACAGGAATTTCTCGAGTTCGTCAATCCGTTCGCGAGATATGGGAGTTTGAAGTTAAGGAATGGTTGAGAAACCATTAAAATTTTCGCGAGTCTGATACTCGAAACCAATAACTGGAATGGCCTAGGGGAAAAGTACACACATCATTGTAATCAGTTGTGTCTCTAGTTTCAGATGCAACAGGAATTTCACGAGTTCGTCAATCCGTTCGCAAGATATGGGAGTTTGAAGTTAAGGAATGTTTGAGAAACCATCAAAATTTTCGCAAGTCAGATACTCGAAACCAATAACTGGTATGGCTTAGGGGAAAAGTACACACCCCATTGTAATCAGTTGTGTCTCTACTTTCAGATGCAACAGGAATTTCACGAGTTCGTCAATCCGTTCGCGAGATATGGGAGTTTGAAGTTAAGGCATGGTTGAGAAACCATCAAAATTTTCGCAAGTCTGATACTCGAAACCAATAACTGGAATGGCCTAGCGGAAAAGTACACACACCATTGTAATCGGGCGAGTTTCTACTTTCAGATGCAACAGGAATTTCTCGAGTTCGTCAATCCGTTCGCGAGATATGGCAGTTTGAAGTTAAGGAATGTTTGAGAAACCATCAAAATTTTCGCAAGTCAGATACTTGAAACCAATAACTGGTATGGCTTAGGGGAAAAGTACACGCACCATTGTAATCGGGTGTGTTTCTACTTTCAGATGCAACAGGAATTTCTCGAGTTCGTCAATCCGTTTGCGAGATATGGGAGTTTGAAGTTAAGGAATGGTTGAGAAACCACCAAAATTTTCGCAAGTCTGATACTCGAAACCAATAACTACAATGGCCTGGGGGAAAAATACACATACCGTTGTAATCGGGAGAGTTTCTACTGTCAGATGCTACCGGAATTTCTCGATTTCGTCAATCCGTTCGCGATATATGGGAGTTTGAAGTCAAGGAATGGTTGAGAAACCATCAAAATTGTCGCATGTCTGATACTCGAAACCAATAACTACTATGGCCCAGGGCAAAAATACACATACCGTTGTAATCGGATGAGTTTCTGCTTTCAGATGCAACAGGAATTTCTCGAGTTCGTCAATCCGTTCGCGAGATATGGGAGTTTGAAGTTAAGGAATGGTTGAGAAACCATCAAAATTTTCGCAAGTCTGATACTCGAAACCAATAACTACAATGGCCTGGGGGAAAAATACACATACCGTTGTAATCGGGTGTGTTTCTACTTTCAGATGCAACAGGAATTTCTCGAGTTCGTCAATCCGTTTGCGAGATATGGGAGTTTGAAGTTAAGGAATGGTTGAGAAACCATCAAAATTTTCGCACGTCTGATACTCGAAACCAATAACTACAATGGCCTGGGGGAAAAATACACACACCGTTGTAATCGGGTGTGTTTCTACTTTCAGATGCAACGGGAATTTCTCGAGTTCGTCAATCCGTTCGCGAGATATGGGAGTTTGAAATTAAGGAATGATTGAGAAACCATCAAAATTTTCGCATGTCTGATACTCGAAACCAATAACTGGAATGGCCTAGCGGGAAAGAACACAAACCATTGTAATCGGGCGAGTTTCTACATTCAGATGCAACAGGAATTTCTCGAGTTCGTCATTCCGTTCGCGAGATATGGGACTTTGAAATTAAGGAATGATTGAGAAACCATCCAAATTTTCGCATGTCTGATACTCGAAACCAATAACTGGAATGGCCTAGCGGGAAAGAACACACACCATTGTAATCGGGCGAGTTTCTACTTTCAGATGCAACAGGAATTTCTCGAGTTCGTCAATCCGTTCGCGAGATATGGGAGTTTGAAGTTAAGGAATGGTTGAGAAACCATTAAAATTTTCGCGTGTCTGATACTCGAAACCAATAACTGGAATGGGCTAGGGGAAAGTACACACACCATTGTAATCGGGCGAGTTTCTACTTTCAGATGCAACAGGAATTTCTCGAGTTCGTCAATCCGTTCGCGAGATATGGGAGTTTGAAGTTAAGGAATGGTTGAGAAACCATCAAAATTTTCGCAAGTCTGATACTCGAAACCAATAACTGGAATGGCCTAGCGGAAAAGTACACACACCATTGTAATCGGGCGAGTTTCTACTTTCAGATGCAACAGGAATTTCTCGAGTTCGTCAATCCGTTCGCGAGATATGGGAGTTTGAAGTTAAGGAATGGTTGAGAAACCATTAAAATTTTCGCGTGTCTGATACTCGAAACCAATAACTGGAATGGACTAGGGGAAAGTACACACACCATTGTAATCGGGCGAGTTTCTACTTTCAGATGCAACAGGAATTTCTCGAGTTCGTCAATCCGTTTGCGAGATATGGGAGTTTGAAGTTAAGGAATGGTTGAGAAACCATCAAAATTTTCGCAAGTCTGATACTCGAAACAAATAACTACAATGGCCTGGGGGAAAAATACACACACCGTTGTAATCGGGTGTGTTTCTACTTTCAGATGCAACAGGCATTTGTCGAGTTCGTCAATCCGTTCGCGAGATATGGGAGTTTGAAGTCAAGGAATGGTTGAGAAACCATCAAAATTGTCGCATGTCTGATACTCGAAACCAATAACTACTATGGCCCAGGGCAAAAATACACATACCGTTGTAATCGGATGAGTTTCTGCTTTCAGATGCAACAGGAATTTCTCGAGTTCGTCAATCCGTTCGCGAGATATGGGAGTTTGAAGTTAAGGAATGGTTGAGAAACCATCAAAATTTTCGCAAGTCTGATACTCGAAACCAATAACTACAATGGCCTGGGGGAAAAATACACATACCGTTGTAATCGGGTGTGTTTCTACTTTCAGATGCAACAGGAATTTCTCGAGTTCGTCAATCCGTTTGCGAGATATGGGAGTTTGAAGTTAAGGAATGGTTGAGAAACCATCAAAATTTTCGCAAGTCTGATACTCGAAACCAATAACTACAATGGCCTGGGGGAAAAATACACACACCGTTGTAATCGGGTGTGTTTCTACTTTCAGATGCAACGGGAATTTCTCGAGTTCGTCAATCCGTTCGCGAGATATGGGAGTTTGAAATTAAGGAATGATTGAGAAACCATCAAAATTTTCGCATGTCTGATACTCGAAACCAATAACTGGAATGGCCTAGCGGGAAAGAACACACACCATTGTAATCGGGCGAGTTTCTACATTCAGATGCAACAGGAATTTCTCGAGTTCGTCAATCCGTTCGCGAGATATGGGACTTTGAAATTAAGGAATGATTGAGAAACCATCCAAATTTTCGCATGTCTGATACTCGAAACCAATAACTGGAATGGCCTAGCGGGAAAGAACACACACCATTGTAATCGGGCGAGTTTCTACATTCAGATGCAACAGGAATTTCTCGAGTTCGTCAATCCGTTCGCGAGATATGGGAGTTTGAAGTTAAGGAATGGTTGAGAAACCATTAAAATTTTCGCGTGTCTGATACTCGAAACCAATAACTGGAATGGGCTAGGGGAAAGTACACACACCATTGTAATCGGGCGAGTTTCTACTTTCAGATGCAACAGGAATTTCTCGAGTTCGTCAATCCGTTTGCGAGATATGGGATTTTGAAGTTAAGGAATGGTTGAGAAACCATCAAAATTTTCGCAAGTCTGATACTCGAAACCAATAACTGGAATGGCCTAGCGGGAAAGAACACACACCATTGTAATCGGGCGAGTTTCTACATTCAGATGCAACAGGAATTTCTCGAGTTCGTCAATCCGTTCGCGAGATATGGGACTTTGAAATTAAGGAATGATTGAGAAACCATCCAAATTTTCGCATGTCTGATACTCGAAACCAATAACTGGAATGGCCTAGCGGGAAAGAACACACACCATTGTAATCGGGCGAGTTTCTACATTCAGATGCAACAGGAATTTCTCGAGTTCGTCAATCCGTTCGCGAGATATGGGAGTTTGAAGTTAAGGAATGGTTGAGAAACCATTAAAATTTTCGCGTGTCTGATACTCGAAACCAATAACTGGAATGGGCTAGGGGAAAGTACACACACCATTGTAATCGGGCGAGTTTCTACTTTCAGATGCAACAGGAATTTCTCGAGTTCGTCAATCCGTTTGCGAGATATGGGATTTTGAAGTTAAGGAATGGTTGAGAAACCATCAAAATTTTCGCAAGTCTGATACTCGAAACCAATAACTGGAATGGCCTAGCGGGAAAGAACACACACCATTGTAATCGGGCGAGTTTCTACATTCAGATGCAACAGGAATTTCTCGAGTTCGTCAATCCGTTCGCGAGATATGGGAGTTTGAAGTTAAGGAATGGTTGAGAAACCATTAAAATTTTCGCGAGTCTGATACTCGAAACCAATAACTGGAATGGCGTAGGGGAAAAGTACACACACCATTGTAATCGGGCGAGTTTCTACTTTCAGATGCAACAGGAATTTCTCGAGTTCGTCAATCCGTTCGCGAGATATGGGAGTTTGAAGTTAAGGAATGGTTGAGAAACCATTAAAATTTTCGCGAGTCTGATACTCGAAACCAATAACTGGAATGGCCTAGGGGAAAAGTACACACATCATTGTAATCAGTTGTGTCTCTACTTTCAGATGCAACAGGAATTTCACGAGTTCGTCAATCCGTTCGCAAGATATGGGAGTTTGAAGTTAAGGAATGTTTGAGAAACCATCAAAATTTTCGCAAGTCAGATACTCGAAACCAATAACTGGTATGGCTTAGGGGAAAAGTACACACCCCATTGTAATCAGTTGTGTCTCTACTTTCAGATGCAACAGGAATTTCACGAGTTCGTCAATCCGTTCGCGAGATATGGGAGTTTGAAGTTAAGGCATGGTTGAGAAACCATCAAAATTTTCGCAAGTCTGATACTCGAAACCAATAACTGGAATGGCCTAGCGGAAAAGTACACACACCATTGTAATCGGGCGAGTTTCTACTTTCAGATGCAACAGGAATTTCTCGAGTTCGTCAATCCGTTCGCGAGATATGGGAGTTTGAAGTTAAGGAATGGTTGAGAAACCATTAAAATTTTCGCGTGTCTGATACTCGAAACCAATAACTGGAATGGGCTAGGGGAAAGTACACACACCATTGTAATCGGGCGAGTTTCTACTTTCAGATGCAACAGGAATTTCTCGAGTTCGTCAATCCGTTTGCGAGATATGGGAGTTTGAAGTTAAGGAATGGTTGAGAAACCATCAAAATTTTCGCAAGTTTGATACTCGAAACAAATAACTACAATGGCCTGGGGGAAAAATACACACACCGTTGTAATCGGGTGTGTTTCTACTTTCAGATGCAACAGGAATTTGTCGAGTTCGTCAATCCGTTCGCGAGATATGGGAGTTTGAAGTCAAGGAATGGTTGAGAAACCATCAAAATTGTCGCATGTCTGATACTCGAAACCAATAACTACTATGGCCTAGGGCAAAAATACACATACCTTTGTAATCGGATGAGTTTCTGCTTTCAGATGCAACAGGAATTTCTCGAGTTCGTCAATCCGTTCGCGAGATATGGGAGTTTGAAGTTAAGGAATGGTTGAGAAACCATCAAAATTTTCGGAATTCTGATACTCGAAACCAATAACTACATATGGCCTAAGGCAAAAATACACATACCGTTGTAATCGGGCGAGTTTCTGCTTTCAGATGAAATAGGAGTTTCTCGAGTTCGTCAATCCGTTCGCGAGATATGGGAGTTTGAAGTTAAAAAATGGTTGAGAAACCATCAAAATTTTCGCACGTCTGATACTCGAAACCAATAACTACTATGGCCTAAGGCAAAAATACACATACCGTTGTAATCGGGCGAGTTTCTGCTTTCAGATGAAATAGGAGTTTCTCGAGTTCGTCAATCCGTTCGCGAGATATGGGAGTTTGAAGTTAAAAAATGGTTGAGAAACCATCAAAATTTTCGCAAGTCTGATACTCGAAACCAATAACTACTATGGCCTAAGGCAAAAATACACATACCGTTGTAATCTGGCGAGTTTCTACTTTCAGATGCAACGGGAATTTCTCGAGTTCGTCAATCCGTTCGCGAGATATGGTCGTTTGAAGTTAAGGAATGGTTGAGAAACCATCAAAATTTTTGCAAGTCTGATACTCGATACCAATAACTACAATGGCCTGGGGGAAAAATACACATACCGTTGTAATCGGGCGAGTTTCTGCTTTCAGATGAAATAGGAGTTTCTCGAGTTCGTCAATCCGTTCGCGAGATATGGGAGTTTGAAGTTAAGGAATGGTTGAGAAACCATCAAAATTTTCGCATGTCTGATACTCGAAACCAATAACTACAATGGCCTGGGGGAAAGATACACATACCGTTGTAATCGGGAGAGTTTCTACTTTCAGATGCAACAGGAATTTCACGAGTTCGTCAATCCGTTCGCGAGATATGGGAGTTTGAAGTTAAGGAATGGTTGAGAAACCATCAAAATTTTCGCAAGTCTGATACTCGAAACCAATAACTCCATATGGCCTAAGGCAAAAATACACATACCGTTGTAATCGGGCGAGTTTCTGCTTTCAGATGAAATAGGAGTTTCTCGAGTTCGTCAATCCGTTCGCGAGATATGGGAGTTTGAAGTTAAGGAATGGTTGAGAAACCATCAAAATTTTCGCAAGTCTGATACTCGAAACCAATAACTGGAATGGCCTAGCGGGAAAGAACACACACCATTGTAATCGGGCGAGTTTCTACATTCAGATGCAACAGGAATTTCTCGAGTTCGTCAATCCGTTCGCGAGATATGGGACTTTGAAATTAAGGAATGATTGAGAAACCATCCAAATTTTCGCATGTCTGATACTCGAAACCAATAACTGGAATGGCCTAGCGGGAAAGAACACACACCATTGTAATCGGGCGAGTTTCTACATTCAGATGCAACAGGAATTTCTCGAGTTCGTCAATCCGTTCGCGAGATATGGGAGTTTGAAGTTAAGGAATGGTTGAGAAACCATTAAAATTTTCGCGTGTCTGATACTCGAAACCAATAACTGGAATGGGCTAGGGGAAAGTACACACACCATTGTAATCGGGCGAGTTTCTACTTTCAGATGCAACAGGAATTTCTCGAGTTCGTCAATCCGTTTGCGAGATATGGGATTTTGAAGTTAAGGAATGGTTGAGAAACCATCAAAATTTTCGCAAGTCTGATACTCGAAACCAATAACTGGAATGGCCTAGCGGGAAAGAACACACACCATTGTAATCGGGCGAGTTTCTACATTCAGATGCAACAGGAATTTCTCGAGTTCGTCAATCCGTTCGCGAGATATGGGAGTTTGAAGTTAAGGAATGGTTGAGAAACCATTAAAATTTTCGCGAGTCTGATACTCGAAACCAATAACTGGAATGGCGTAGGGGAAAAGTACACACACCATTGTAATCGGGCGAGTTTCTACTTTCAGATGCAACAGGAATTTCTCGAGTTCGTCAATCCGTTCGCGAGATATGGGAGTTTGAAGTTAAGGAATGGTTGAGAAACCATTAAAATTTTCGCGAGTCTGATACTCGAAACCAATAACTGGAATGGCCTAGGGGAAAAGTACACACATCATTGTAATCAGTTGTGTCTCTACTTTCAGATGCAACAGGAATTTCACGAGTTCGTCAATCCGTTCGCAAGATATGGGAGTTTGAAGTTAAGGAATGTTTGAGAAACCATCAAAATTTTCGCAAGTCAGATACTCGAAACCAATAACTGGTATGGCTTAGGGGAAAAGTACACACCCCATTGTAATCAGTTGTGTCTCTACTTTCAGATGCAACAGGAATTTCACGAGTTCGTCAATCCGTTCGCGAGATATGGGAGTTTGAAGTTAAGGCATGGTTGAGAAACCATCAAAATTTTCGCAAGTCTGATACTCGAAACCAATAACTGGAATGGCCTAGCGGAAAAGTACACACACCATTGTAATCGGGCGAGTTTCTACTTTCAGATGCAACAGGAATTTCTCGAGTTCGTCAATCCGTTCGCGAGATATGGGAGTTTGAAGTTAAGGAATGGTTGAGAAACCATTAAAATTTTCGCGTGTCTGATACTCGAAACCAATAACTGGAATGGGCTAGGGGAAAGTACACACACCATTGTAATCGGGTGTGTTTCTACTTTCAGATGCAACAGGAATTTGTCGAGTTCGTCAATCCGTTCGCGAGATATGGGAGTTTGAAGTCAAGGAATGGTTGAGAAACCATCAAAATTGTCGCATGTCTGATACTCGAAACCAATAACTACTATGGCCTAGGGCAAAAATACACATACCTTTGTAATCGGATGAGTTTCTGCTTTCAGATGCAACAGGAATTTCTCGAGTTCGTCAATCCGTTCGCGAGATATGGGAGTTTGAAGTTAAGGAATGGTTGAGAAACCATCAAAATTTTCGGAAGTCTGATACTCGAAACCAATAACTACATATGGCCTAAGGCAAAAATACACATACCGTTGTAATCGGGCGAGTTTCTGCTTTCAGATGAAATAGGAGTTTCTCGAGTTCGTCAATCCGTTCGCGAGATATGGGAGTTTGAAGTTAAAAAATGGTTGAGAAACCATCAAAATTTTCGCACGTCTGATACTCGAAACCAATAACTACTATGGCCTAAGGCAAAAATACACACACCGTTGTAATCGGGCGAGTTTCTGCTTTCAGATGAAATAGGAGTTTCTCGAGTTCGTCAATCCGTTCGCGAGATATGGGAGTTTGAAGTTAAAAAATGGTTGAGAAACCATCAAAATTTTCGCAAGTCTGATACTCGAAACCAATAACTACTATGGCCTAAGGCAAAAATACACATACCGTTGTAATCGGGCGAGTTTCTGCTTTCAGATGAAATAGGAGTTTCTCGAGTTCGTCAATCCGTTCGCGAGATATGGGAGTTTGAAGTTAAAAAATGGTTGAGAAACCATCAAAATTTTCGCAAGTCTGATACTCGAAACCAATAACTACTATGGCCTAAGGCAAAAATACACATACCGTTGTAATCTGGCGAGTTTCTACTTTCAGATGCAACGGGAATTTCTCGAGTTCGTCAATCCGTTCGCGAGATATGGTCGTTTGAAGTTAAGGAATGGTTGAGAAACCATCAAAATTTTTGCAAGTCTGATACTCGATACCAATAACTACAATGGCCTGGGGGAAAAATACACATACCGTTGTAATCGGGCGAGTTTCTACTTTCAGATGCAACAGGAATTTCTCGAGTTCGTCAATCCGTTCGCGAGATATGGCAGTTTGAAGTTAAGGAATGTTTGAGAAACCATCAAAATTTTCGCAAGTCAGATACTTGAAACCAATAACTGGTATGGCTTAGGGGAAAAGTACACGCACCATTGTAATCGGGTGTGTTTCTACTTTCAGATGCAACAGGAATTTCTCGAGTTCGTCAATCCGTTTGCGAGATATGGGAGTTTGAAGTTAAGGAATGGTTGAGAAACCACCAAAATTTTCGCAAGTCTGATACTCGAAACCAATAACTACAATGGCCTGGGGGAAAAATACACATACCGTTGTAATCGGGAGAGTTTCTACTGTCAGATGCTACCGGAATTTCTCGATTTCGTCAATCCGTTCGCGAGATATGGGAGTTTGAAGTTAAGGAATGGTTGAGAAACCATCAAAATTTTCGCAAGTCTGATACTCGAAACCAATAACTGGAATGGCCTAGCGGGAAAGAACACACACCATTGTAATCGGGCGAGTTTCTACATTCAGATGCAACAGGAATTTCTCGAGTTCGTCAATCCGTTCGCGAGATATGGGACTTTGAAATTAAGGAATGATTGAGAAACCATCCAAATTTTCGCATGTCTGATACTCGAAACCAATAACTGGAATGGCCTAGCGGGAAAGAACACACACCATTGTAATCGGGCGAGTTTCTACATTCAGATGCAACAGGAATTTCTCGAGTTCGTCAATCCGTTCGCGAGATATGGGAGTTTGAAGTTAAGGAATGGTTGAGAAACCATTAAAATTTTCGCGTGTCTGATACTCGAAACCAATAACTGGAATGGGCTAGGGGAAAGTACACACACCATTGTAATCGGGCGAGTTTCTACTTTCAGATGCAACAGGAATTTCTCGAGTTCGTCAATCCGTTTGCGAGATATGGGATTTTGAAGTTAAGGAATGGTTGAGAAACCATCAAAATTTTCGCAAGTCTGATACTCGAAACCAATAACTGGAATGGCCTAGCGGGAAAGAACACACACCATTGTAATCGGGCGAGTTTCTACATTCAGATGCAACAGGAATTTCTCGAGTTCGTCAATCCGTTCGCGAGATATGGGAGTTTGAAGTTAAGGAATGGTTGAGAAACCATTAAAATTTTCGCGAGTCTGATACTCGAAACCAATAACTGGAATGGCGTAGGGGAAAAGTACACACACCATTGTAATCGGGCGAGTTTCTACTTTCAGATGCAACAGGAATTTCTCGAGTTCGTCAATCCGTTCGCGAGATATGGGAGTTTGAAGTTAAGGAATGGTTGAGAAACCATTAAAATTTTCGCGAGTCTGATACTCGAAACCAATAACTGGAATGGCCTAGGGGAAAAGTACACACATCATTGTAATCAGTTGTGTCTCTACTTTCAGATGCAACAGGAATTTCACGAGTTCGTCAATCCGTTCGCAAGATATGGGAGTTTGAAGTTAAGGAATGTTTGAGAAACCATCAAAATTTTCGCAAGTCAGATACTCGAAACCAATAACTGGTATGGCTTAGGGGAAAAGTACACACCCCATTGTAATCAGTTGTGTCTCTACTTTCAGATGCAACAGGAATTTCACGAGTTCGTCAATCCGTTCGCGAGATATGGGAGTTTGAAGTTAAGGCATGGTTGAGAAACCATCAAAATTTTCGCGAGTCTGATACTCGAAACCAATAACTGGAATGGCGTAGGGGAAAAGTACACACACCATTGTAATCGGGCGAGTTTCTACTTTCAGATGCAACAGGAATTTCTCGAGTTCGTCAATCCGTTCGCGAGATATGGGAGTTTGAAGTTAAGGAATGGTTGAGAAACCATTAAAATTTTCGCGAGTCTGATACTCGAAACCAATAACTGGAATGGCCTAGGGGAAAAGTACACACATCATTGTAATCAGTTGTGTCTCTACTTTCAGATGCAACAGGAATTTCACGAGTTCGTCAATCCGTTCGCAAGATATGGGAGTTTGAAGTTAAGGAATGTTTGAGAAACCATCAAAATTTTCGCAAGTCAGATACTCGAAACCAATAACTGGTATGGCTTAGGGGAAAAGTACACACACCATTGTAATCAGTTGTGTCTCTACTTTCAGATGCAACAGGAATTTCACGAGTTCGTCAATCCGTTCGCAAGTTATGGGAGTTTGAAGTTAAGGAATGTTTGAGAAACCATCAAAATTTTCGCAAGTCAGATACTCGAAACCAATAACTGGTATGGCTTAGGGGAAAAGTACACACCCCATTGTAATCAGTTGTGTCTCTACTTTCAGATGCAACAGGAATTTCACGAGTTCGTCAATCCGTTCGCGAGATATGGGAGTTTGAAGTTAAGGAATGGTTGAGAAACCATTAAAATTTTCGCGTGTCTGATACTCGAAACCAATAACTGGAATGGGCTAGGGGAAAGTACACACACCATTGTAATCGGGCGAGTTTCTACTTTCAGATGCAACAGGAATTTCTCGAGTTCGTCAATCCGTTTGCGAGATATGGGAGTTTGAAGTTAAGGAATGGTTGAGAAACCATCAAAATTTTCGCAAGTTTGATACTCGAAACAAATAACTACAATGGCCTGGGGGAAAAATACACACACCGTTGTAATCGGGTGTGTTTCTACTTTCAGATGCAACAGGAATTTGTCGAGTTCGTCAATCCGTTCGCGAGATATGGGAGTTTGAAGTCAAGGAATGGTTGAGAAACCATCAAAATTGTCGCATGTCTGATACTCGAAACCAATAACTACTATGGCCTAGGGCAAAAATACACATACCTTTGTAATCGGATGAGTTTCTGCTTTCAGATGCAACAGGAATTTCTCGAGTTCGTCAATCCGTTCGCGAGATATGGGAGTTTGAAGTTAAGGAATGGTTGAGAAACCATCAAAATTTTCGGAAGTCTGATACTCGAAACCAATAACTACATATGGCCTAAGGCAAAAATACACATACCGTTGTAATCGGGCGAGTTTCTGCTTTCAGATGAAATAGGAGTTTCTCGAGTTCGTCAATCCGTTCGCGAGATATGGGAGTTTGAAGTTAAAAAATGGTTGAGAAACCATCAAAATTTTCGCACGTCTGATACTCGAAACCAATAACTACTATGGCCTAAGGCAAAAATACACACACCGTTGTAATCGGGCGAGTTTCTGCTTTCAGATGAAATAGGAGTTTCTCGAGTTCGTCAATCCGTTCGCGAGATATGGGAGTTTGAAGTTAAAAAATGGTTGAGAAACCATCAAAATTTTCGCAAGTCTGATACTCGAAACCAATAACTACTATGGCCTAAGGCAAAAATACACATACCGTTGTAATCAGGCGAGTTTCTACTTTCAGATGCAACGGGAATTTCTCGAGTTCGTCAATCCGTTCGCGAGATATGGTCGTTTGAATTTAAGGAATGGTTGAGAAACCATCAAAATTTTTGCAAGTCTGATACTCGAAACCAATAACTACAATGGCCTGGGGGAGAAATACACATACCGTTGTAATCGGGCGAGTTTCTACTTTCAGATGCAACAGGAATTTCTCGAGTTCGTCAATCCGTTCGCGAGATATGGCAGTTTGAAGTTAAGGAATGTTTGAGAAACCATCAAAATTTTCGCAAGTCAGATACTTGAAACCAATAACTGGTATGGCTTAGGGGAAAAGTACACGCACCATTGTAATCGGGTGTGTTTCTACTTTCAGATGCAACAGGAATTTCTCGAGTTCGTCAATCCGTTTGCGAGATATGGGAGTTTGAAGTTAAGGAATGGTTGAGAAACCACCAAAATTTTCGCAAGTCTGATACTCGAAACCAATAACTACAATGGCCTGGGGGAAAAATACACATACCGTTGTAATCGGGAGAGTTTCTACTGTCAGATGCAACCGGAATTTCTCGATTTCGTCAATCCGTTCGCGAGATATGGGAGTTTGAAGTTAAGGAATGGTTGAGAATCCATCAAAATTTTCGCAAGTCTGATACTCCAAACCAATAACTACAATGCCCTAGGGGAAAAATACATATACCGTTGTAATCGGGCGAGCTTCTACTTTCAGATGCAACAGGAATTTCTCGAGTTCATCAATTCGTTCGCGAGATATGGGAGTTTGAAGTTAAGGAATGGTTGAGAAACCATCAAAATTTTCGCAAGTCTGATACTCGAAACCAATAACTACATATGGCCTAAGGCAAAAATACACATACCGTTGTAATCGGGCGAGTTTCTGCTTTCAGATGAAATAGGAGTTTCTCGAGTTCGTCAATCCGTTCGCGAGATATGGGAGTTTGAAGTTAAAAAATGGTTGAGAAACCATCAAAATTTTCGCAAGTCTGATACTCGAAACCAATAACTACTATGGCCTAAGGCAAAAATACACATACCGTTGTAATCGGGCGAGTTTCTGCTTTCAGATGAAATAGGAGTTTCTCGAGTTCGTCAATCCGTTCGCGAGATATGGGAGTTTGAAGTTAAAAAATGGTTGAGAAACCATCAAAATTTTCGCAAGTCTGATACTCGAAACCAATAACTACAATGGCCTGGGGGAAAAATACACATACCGTTGTAATAGGGTGAGTTTCTACTTTCAGATGCAACAGGAATTTCTCGAGTTCGTCAATCCGTTCGCGAGATATGGGAGTTTGAAATTAAGGAATGATTGAGAAACCATCAAAATTTTCGCAAGTCTGATACTCGAAACCAATAACTGGAATGGCCTAGCGGAAAAGTACACACACCATTGTAATCGGGCGAGTTTCTACTTTCAGATGCAACAGGAATTTCACGAGTTCGTCAATCCGTTCGCGAGATATGGGAGTTTGAAGTTAAGGAATGGTTGAGAAACCATTAAAATTTTCGCGTGTCTGATACTCGAAACCAATAACTGGAATGGCCTAGGGGAAAAGTACACACACCATTGTAATCGGGCGAGTTTCTACTTTCAGATGCAACAGGAATTTGTCGAGTTCGTCAATCCGTTCGCGAGATATGGGAGTTTGAAGTTAAGGACTGGTTGAGAATCCATCAAAATTTTCGCAAGTCTGATACTCCAAACCAATAACTACAATGCCCTAGGGGAAAAATACATATACCGTTGTAATCGGGCGAGTTTCTACTTTCAGATGCAACAGGAATTTCTCGAGTTCATCAATTCGTTCGCGAGATATGGGAGTTTGAAGTTAAGGAATGGTTGAGAAACCATCAAAATTTTCGCAAGTCTGATACTCGAAACCAATAACTACATATGGCCTAAGGCAAAAATACACATACCGTTGTAATCGGGCGAGTTTCTGCTTTCAGATGAAATAGGAGTTTCTCGAGTTCGTCAATCCGTTCGCGAGATATGGGAGTTTGAAGTTAAAAAATGGTTGAGAAACCATCAAAATTTTCGCAAGTCTGACACTCGAAACCAATAACTACTATGGCCTAAGGCAAAAATACACATACCGTTGTAATCGGGCGAGTTTCTGCTTTCAGATGAAATAGGAGTTTCTCGAGTTCGTCAATCCGTTCGCGAGATATGGGAGTTTGAAGTTAAAAAATGGTTGAGAAACCATCAAAATTTTCGCAAGTCTGATACTCGAAACCAATAACTACTATGGCCTAAGGCAAAAATACACATACCGTTGTAATCGGGCGAGTTTCTACTTTCAGATGCAACGGGAATTTCTCGAGTTCGTCAATCCGTTCGCGAGATATGGGCGTTTGAAGTTAAGGAATGGTTGAGAAACCATCAAAATTTTTGCAAGTCTGATACTCGAAACCAATAACTACAATGGCCTGGGGGAAAAATACACATACCGTTGTAATCGGGTGAGTTTCTACTTTCAGATGCAACAGGAATTTCTCGAGTTCGTCAATCCGTTTGCGAGATATGGGAGTTTGAAGTTAAGGAATGGTTGAGAAACCATCAAAATTTTCGCAAGTCTGATACTCGAAACCAATAACTACAATGGCCTGGGGGAAAAATACACACACCGTTGTAATCGGGTGTGTTTCTACTTTCAGATGCAACAGGAATTTCTCGAGTTCGTCAATCCGTTCGCGAGATATGGGAGTTTGAAGTTAAGGAATGGTTGAGAAACCATCAAAATTTTTGCAAGTCTGATACTCGAAACCAATAACTACAATGGCCTGGGGGAAAAATACACATACCGTTGTAATAGGGTGAGTTTCTACTTTCAGATGCAACAGGAATTTCTCGAGTTCGTCAATCCGTTCGCGAGATATGGGAGTTTGAAGTTAAAAAATGGTTGAGAAACCATCAAAATTTTCGCAAGTCTGATACTCGAAACCAATAACTACTATGGCCTAAGGCAAAAATACACATACCGTTGTAATCGGGCGAGTTTCTGCTTTCAGATGAAATAGGTGTTTCTCGAGTTCGTCAATCCGTTCGCGAGATATGGGAGTTTGAAGTTAAAAAATGGTTGAGAAACCATCAAAATTTTCGCAAGTCTGGTACTCGAAACAAATAACTACTATGAGCTAAGGCAAAAATACACATACCGCTGTAATCGGGCGAGTTTCTACTTTCAGATGCAACGGGAATTTCTCGAGTTCGTCAATCCGTTCGCGAGATATGGGCGTTTGAAGTTAAGGAATGGTTGAGAAACCATCAAAATTTTTGCAAGTCTGATACTCGAAACCAATAACTACAATGGCCTGGGGGAAAAATACACATACCGTTGTAATAGGATGAGTTTCTACTTTCAGATGCAACAGGAATTTCTCGAGTTCGTCAATCCGTTCGCGAGATATGGGAGTTTGAAATTAAGGAATGATTGAGAAACCATCAAAATTTTCGCAAGTCTGATACTCGAAACCAATAACTGGAATGGCCTAGCGGAAAAGTACACACACCATTGTAATCGGGCGAGTTTCTACTTTCAGATGCAACAGGAATTTCACGAGTTCGTCAATCCGTTCGCGAGATATGGGAGTTTGAAGTTAAGGAATGGTTGAGAAACCATTAAAATTTTCGCGTGTCTGATACTCGAAACCAATAACTGGAATGGCCTAGGGGAAAAGTACACACACCATTGTAATCGGGCGAGTTTCTACTTTCAGATGCAACAGGAATTTGTCGAGTTCGTCAATCCGTTCGCGAGATATGGGAGTTTGAAGTTAAGGAATGGTTGAGAATCCATCAAAATTTTCGCAAGTCTGATACTCCAAACCAATAACTACAATGCCCTAGGGGAAAAATACATATACCGTTGTAATCGGGCGAGTTTCTACTTTCAGATGCAACAGGAATTTCTCGAGTTCATCAATTCGTTCGCGAGATATGGGAGTTTGAAGTTAAGGAATGGTTGAGAAACCATCAAAATTTTCGCAAGTCTGATACTCGAAACCAATAACTACATATGGCCTAAGACAAAAATACACATACCGTTGTAATCGGGCGAGTTTCTGCTTTCAGATGAAATAGGAGTTTCTCGAGTTCGTCAATCCGTTCGCGAGATATGGGAGTTTGAAGTTAAAAAATGGTTGAGAAACCATCAAAATTTTCGCAAGTCTGATACTCGAAACCAATAACTACAATGGCCTGGGGGAAAAATACACATACCGTTGTAATAGGGTGAGTTTCTACTTTCAGATGCAACAGGAATTTCTCGAGTTCGTCAATCCGTTCGCGAGATATGGGAGTTTGAAATTAAGGAATGATTGAGAAACCATCAAAATTTTCGCAAGTCTGATACTCGAAACCAATAACTGGAATGGCCTAGCGGAAAAGTACACACACCATTGTAATCGGGCGAGTTTCTACTTTCAGATGCAACAGGAATTTCACGAGTTCGTCAATCCGTTCGCGAGATATGGGAGTTTGAAGTTAAGGAATGGTTGAGAAACCATTAAAATTTTCGCGTGTCTGATACTCGAAACCAATAACTGGAATGGCCTAGGGGAAAAGTACACACACCATTGTAATCGGGCGAGTTTCTACTTTCAGATGCAACAGGAATTTGTCGAGTTCGTCAATCCGTTCGCGAGATATGGGAGTTTGAAGTTAAGGACTGGTTGAGAATCCATCAAAATTTTCGCAAGTCTGATACTCCAAACCAATAACTACAATGCCCTAGGGGAAAAATACATATACCGTTGTAATCGGGCGAGTTTCTACTTTCAGATGCAACAGGAATTTCTCGAGTTCATCAATTCGTTCGCGAGATATGGGAGTTTGAAGTTAAGGAATGGTTGAGAAACCATCAAAATTTTCGCAAGTCTGATACTCGAAACCAATAACTACATATGGCCTAAGGCAAAAATAGACATACCGTTGTAATCGGGCGAGTTTCTGCTTTCAGATGAAATAGGAGTTTCTCGAGTTCGTCAATCCGTTCGCGAGATATGGGAGTTTGAAGTTAAAAAATGGTTGAGAAACCATCAAAATTTTCGCAAGTCTGATACTCGAAACCAATAACTACTATGGCCTAAGGCAAAAATACACATACCGTTGTAATCGGGCGAGTTTCTGCTTTCAGATGAAATAGGAGTTTCTCGAGTTCGTCAATCCGTTCGCGAGATATGGGAGTTTGAAGTTAAAAAATGGTTGAGAAACCATCAAAATTTTCGCAAGTCTGATACTCGAAACCAATAACTACTATGGCCTAAGGCAAAAATACACATACCGTTGTAATCGGGCGAGTTTCTACTTTCAGATGCAACGGGAATTTCTCGAGTTCGTCAATCCGTTCGCGAGATATGGGCGTTTGAAGTTAAGGAATGGTTGAGAAACCATCAAAATTTTTGCAAGTCTGATACTCGAAACCAATAACTACAATGGCCTGGGGGAAAAATACACATACCGTTGTAATCGGGTGAGTTTCTGCTTTCAGATGAAATAGGAGTTTCTCGAGTTCGTCAATCCGTTCGCGAGATATGGGAGTTTGAAGTTAAAAAATGGTTGAGAAACCATCAAAATTTTCGCAAGTCTGATACTCGAAACAAATAACTACTATGGCCTAAGGCAAAAATACACATACCGTTGTAATCGGGCGAGTTTCTGCTTTCAGATGAAATAGGAGTTTCTCGAGTTCGTCAATCCGTTCGCGAGATATGGGAGTTTGAAGTTAAAAAATGGTTGAGAAACCATCAAAATTTTCGCAAGTCTGATACTCGAAACCAATAACTACAATGGCCTGGGGGAAAAATACACATACCGTTGTAATAGGGTGAGTTTCTACTTTCAGATGCAACAGGAATTTCTCGAGTTCGTCAATCCGTTCGCGAGATATGGGAGTTTGAAATTAAGGAATGATTGAGAAACCATCAAAATTTTCGCAAGTCTGATACTCGAAACCAATAACTGGAATGGCCTAGCGGAAAAGTACACACACCATTGTAATCGGGCGAGTTTCTACTTTCAGATGCAACAGGAATTTCACGAGTTCGTCAATCCGTTCGCGAGATATGGGAGTTTGAAGTTAAGGAATGGTTGAGAAACCATTAAAATTTTCGCGTGTCTGATACTCGAAACCAATAACTGGAATGGCCTAGGGGAAAAGTACACACACCATTGTAATCGGGCGAGTTTCTACTTTCAGATGCAATAGGAATTTGTCGAGTTCGTCAATCCGTTCGCGAGATATGGGAGTTTGAAGTTAAGGACTGGTTGAGAATCCATCAAAATTTTCGCAAGTCTGATACTCCAAACCAATAACTACAATGCCCTAGGGGAAAAATACATATACCGTTGTAATCGGGCGAGTTTCTACTTTCAGATGCAACAGGAATTTCTCGAGTTCATCAATTCGTTCGCGAGATATGGGAGTTTGAAGTTAAGGAATGGTTGAGAAACCATCAAAATTTTCGCAAGTCTGATACTCGAAACCAATAACTACATATGGCCTAAGGCAAAAATACACATACCGTTGTAATCGGGCGAGTTTCTGCTTTCAGATGAAATAGGAGTTTCTCGAGTTCGTCAATCCGTTCGCGAGATATGGGAGTTTGAAGTTAAAAAATGGTTGAGAAACCATCAAAATTTTCGCAAGTCTGATACTCGAAACCAATAACTACTATGGCCTAAGGCAAAAATACACATACCGTTGTAATCGGGCGAGTTTCTGCTTTCAGATGAAATAGGAGTTTCTCGAGTTCGTCAATCCGTTCGCGAGATATGGGAGTTTGAAGTTAAAAAATGGTTGAGAAACCATCAAAATTTTCGCAAGTCTGATACTCGAAACCAATAACTACTATGGCCTAAGGCAAAAATACACATACCGTTGTAATCGGGCGAGTTTCTACTTTCAGATGCAACGGGAATTTCTCGAGTTCGTCAATCCGTTCGCGAGATATGGGCGTTTGAAGTTAAGGAATGGTTGAGAAACCATCAAAATTTTTGCAAGTCTGATACTCGAAACCAATAACTACAATGGCCTGGGGGAAAAATACACATACCGTTGTAATCGGGTGAGTTTCTACTTTCAGATGCAACAGGAATTTCTCGAGTTCGTCAATCCGTTTGCGAGATATGGGAGTTTGAAGTTAAGGAATGGTTGAGAAACCATCAAAATTTTCGCAAGTCTGATACTCGAAACCAATAACTACAATGGCCTGGGGGAAAAATACACACACCGTTGTAATCGGGTGTGTTTCTACTTTCAGATGCAACAGGAATTTCTCGAGTTCGTCAATCCGTTCGCGAGATATGGGAGTTTGAAATTAAGGAATGATTGAGAAACCATCAAAATTTTCGCATGTCTGATACTCGAAACCAATAACTGGAATGGCCTAGCGGGAAAGAACACACACCATTGTAATCGGGCGAGTTTCTACATTCAGATGCAACAGGAATTTCTCGAGTTCGTCAATCCGTTCGCGAGATATGGGAGTTTGAAGTTAAGGAATGGTTGAGAAACCATTAAAATTTTCGCGAGTCTGATACTCGAAACCAATAACTGGAATGGCGTAGGGGAAAAGTACACACACCATTGTAATCGGGCGAGTTTCTACTTTCAGATGCAACAGGAATTTCTCGAGTTCGTCAATCCGTTCGCGAGATATGGGAGTTTGAAGTTAAGGAATGGTTGAGAAACCATTAAAATTTTCGCGAGTCTGATACTCGAAACCAATAACTGGAATGGCCTAGGGGAAAAGTACACACATCATTGTAATCAGTTGTGTCTCTACTTTCAGATGCAACAGGAATTTCACGAGTTCGTCAATCCGTTCGCAACATATGGGAGTTTGAAGTTAAGGAATGTTTGAGAAACCATCAAAATTTTCCCAAGTCAGATACTCGAAACCAATAACTGGTATGGCTTAGGGGAAAAGTACACACCCTATTGTAATCAGTTGTGTCTCTACTTTCAGATGCAACAGGAATTTCACGAGTTCGTCAATCCGTTCGCGAGATATGGGAGTTTGAAGTTAAGGCATGGTTGAGAAACCATCAAAATTTTCGCAAGTCTGATACTCGAAACCAATAACTGGAATGGCCTAGCGGAAAAGTACACACACCATTGTAATCGGGCGAGTTTCTACTTTCAGATGCAACAGGAATTTCTCGAGTTCGTCAATCCGTTCGCGAGATATGGGAGTTTGAAGTTAAGGAATGGTTGAGAAACCATTAAAATTTTCGCGTGTCTGATACTCGAAACCAATAACTGGAATGGGCTAGGGGAAAAGTACGCACACCATTGTAATCGGGCGAGTTTCTACTTTCAGATGCAACTGGAATTTCTCGAGTTCGTCAATCCGTTCGCGAGATACGGGAGTTTGAAGTTAAGGCATGGTTGAGAAACCATCAAAATTTTCGCAAGTCTGATACTCGAAACCAATAACTACATATGGCCTAAGGCAAAAATACACATACCGTTGTAATCGGGCGAGTTTCTGCTTTCAGATGAAATAGGAGTTTCTCGAGTTCGTCAATCCGTTCGCGAGATATGGGAGTTTGAAGTTAAGGAATGGTTGAGAAACCATCAAAATTTTCGCAAGTCTGATACTCGAAACCAATAACTGGAATGGGCTAGGGGAAAGTACACACACCATTGTAATCGGGCGAGTTTCCACTTTCAGATGCAACAGGAATTTCTCGAGTTCGTCAATCCGTTTGCGAGATATGGGAGTTTGAAGTTAAGGAATGGTTGAGAAACCATCAAAATTTTCGCAAGTCTGATGCTCGAAACAAATAACTACAATGGCCTGGGGGAAAAATACACACACCGTTGTAATCGGGTGTGTTTCTACTTTCAGATGCAACAGGAATTTGTCGAGTTCGTCAATCCGTTCGCGAGATATGGGAGTTTGAATTCAAGGAATGGTTGAGAAACCATCAAAATTGTCGCATGTCTGATACTCGAAACCAATAACTACTATGGCCTAGGGCAAAAATAAACATACCGTTGTAATCGGATGAGTTTCTGCTTTCAGATGCAACAGGAATTTCTCGAGTTCGTCAATCCGTTCGCGAGATATGGGAGTTTGAAGTTAAGGAATGGTTGAGAAACCATGAAAATTTTCGCAAGTCTGATACTCGAAAACAATAACTACAATGGCCTGGGGGAAAAATACACATACCGTTGTAATCGGGTGTGTTTCTACTTTCAGATGCAACAGGAATTTCTCGAGTTCGTCAATCCGTTTGCGAGATATGGGAGTTTGAAGTTAAGGAATGGTTGAGAATCCATCAAAATTTTCGCAAGTCTGATACTCGAAACCAATAACTACAATGGCCTGGGGGAAAAATACACACACCGTTGTAATCGGGTGTGTTTCTACTTTCAGATGCAACGGGAATTTCTCGAGTTCGTCAATCCGTTCGCGAGATATGGGAGTTTGAAGTTAAGGAATGGTTGAGAAACCATTAAAATTTTCGCGAGTCTGATACTCGAAACCAATAACTGGTATGGCTTACGGGAAAAGTACACACACCATTGTAATCGGGTGTGTTTCTACATTCAGATGCAACAGGAATTTCTCGAGATCGTCAATCCGTTCGCGAGATATGGCAGTTTGAAGTTAAGGAATGTTTGAGAAACCATCAAAATTTTCGCAAGTCAGATACTCGAAACCAATAACTGGTATGGCTTAGGGGAAAAGTACACAAACCATTGTAATCGGGTGTGTTTCTACTTTCAGGTGCAACAGGAATTTCTCGAGTTCGTCAATCCGTTTGCGAGATATGGGAGTTTGAAGTTAAGGAATGGTTGAGAAACCATCAAAATTTTCGCAAGTCTGATACTCGAAACCAATAACTACAATGGCCTGGGGGAAAAATACACATACCGTTGTAATCGGGAGAGTTTCTACTGTCAGATGCAACCGGAATTTCTCGAGTTCGTCAATCCGTTCGCGAGATATGGGAGTTTGAAGTTAAGGAATGGTTGAGAAACCATCAAAATTTTCGCAAGTCTGATACTCGAAACCAATAACTACATATGGCCTAAGGCAAAAATACACATACCGTTGTAATCGGGTGAGTTTCTGCTTTCAGATGAAATAGGAGTTTCTCGAGTTCGTCAATCCGTTCGCGAGATATGGGAGTTTGAAGTTAAGGAATGGTTGAGAAACCATCAAAATTTTCGCAAGTCTGATACTCGAAACCAATAACTGGAATGGCCTAGCGGAAAAGTACACACACCATTGTAATCGGGCGAGTTTCTACTTTCAGATGCAACAGGAGTTTCTCGAGTTCGTCAATCCGTTCGCGAGATATGGGAGTGTGAAGTTAAGGAATGGTTGAGAAACCATTAAAATTTTCGCGTGTCTGATACTCGAAACCAATAATTGGAATGGGCTAGGGGAAAGTACACACACCATTGTAATCGGGCGAGTTTCTACTTTCAGATGCAACAGGAATTTCTCGAGTTCGTCAATCCGTTTGCGAGATATGGGAGTTTGAAGTTAAGGAATGGTTGAGAAACCATCAAAATTTTCGCAAGTCTGATACTCGAAACAAGTAACTACAATGGCCTGGGGGAAAAATACACACACCGTTGTAATCGGGTGTGTTTCTACTTTCAGATGCAACAGGAATTTGTCGAGTTCGTCAATCCGTTCGCGAGATATGGGAGTTTGAAGTCAAGGAATGGTTGAGAAACCATCAAAATTGTCGCATGTCTGATACTCGAAACCAATAACTACTATGGCCTAGGGCAAAAATACACATACCGTTGTAATCGGATGAGTTTCTGCTTTCAGATGCAACAGGAATTTCTCGAGTTCGTCAATCCGTTCGCGAGATATGGGAGTTTGAAGTTAAGGAATGGTTGAGAAACCATCAAAATTTTCGCAAGTCTGATACTCGAAACCAATAACTACAATGGCCTGGGGGAAAAATACACATACCGTTGTAATCGGGTGTGTTTCTACTTTCAGATACAACAGGAATTTCTCGAGTTCGTCAATCCGTTTGCGAGATATGGGAGTTTGAAGTTAAGGAATGGTTGAGAAACCATCAAAATTTTCGCAAGTCTGATACTCGAAACCAATAACTACAATGGCCTGGGGGAAAAATACACACACCGTTGTAATCGGGTGTGTTTCTACTTTCAGATGCAACGGGAATTTCTCGAGTTCGTCAATCCGTTCGCGAGATATGGGAGTTTGAAATTAAGGAATGATTGAGAAACCATCAAAATTTTCGCATGTCTGATACTCGAAACCAATAACTGGAATGGCCTAGCGGGAAAGAACACACACCATTGTAATCGGGCGAGTTTCTACATTCAGATGCAACAGGAATTTCTCGTGTTCGTCAATCCGTTCGCGAGATATGGGAGTTTGAAATTAAGGAATGATTGAGAAACCATCAAAATTTTCGCATGTCTGATACTCGAAACCAATAACTGGAATGGCCTAGCGGGAAAGAACACACACCATTGTAATCGGGCGAGTTTCTACATTCAGATGCAACAGGAATTTCTCGAGTTCGTCAATCCGTTCGCGAGATATGGGAGTTTGAAGTTAAGGAATGGTTGAGAAACCATTAAAATTTTCGCGAGTCTGATACTCGAAACCAATAACTGGAATGGCGTAGGGGAAAAGTACACACACCATTGTAATCGGGCGAGTTCCTACTTTCAGATGCAACAGGAATTTCACGAGTTCGTCAATCCGTTCGCGAGATATGGGAGTTTGAAATTAAGGAATGTTTGAGAAACCATCAAAATTTTCGCAAGTCAGATACTCGAAACCAATAACTGGTATGGCTTAGGGGAAAAGTACACACCCCATTGTAATCAGTTGTGTCTCTACTTTCAGATGCAACAGGAATTTCACGAGTTCGTCAATCCGTTCGCGAGATATGGGAGTTTGAAGATAAGGCATGGTTGAGAAACCATCAAAATTTTCGCAAGTCTGATACTCGAAACCAATAACTACATATGGCCTAAGGCAAAAATACACATACCGTTGTAATCGGGCGAGTTTCTGCTTTCAGATGAAATAGGAGTTTCTCGAGTTCGTCAATCCGTTCGCGAGATATGGGAGTTTGAAGTTGAGGAATGGTTGAGAAACCATCAAAATTTTCGCAAGTCTGATACTCGAAACCAATAACTGGAATGGGCTAGGGGAAAGTACACACACCATTGTAATCGGGCGAGTTTCTACTTTCAGATGCAACAGGAATTTCTCGAGTTCGTCAATCCGTTTGCGAGATATGGGAGTTTGAAGTTAAGGAATGGTTGAGAAACCATCAAAATTTTCGCAAGTCTGATGCTCGAAACAAATAACTACAATGGCCTGGGGGAAAAATACACACACCGTTGTAATCGGGTGTGTTTCTACTTTCAGATGCAACAGGAATTTGTCGAGTTCGTCAATCCGTTCGCGAGATATGGGAGTTTGAATTCAAGGAATGGTTGAGAAACCATCAAAATTGTCGCATGTCTGATACTCGAAACCAATAACTACTATGGCCTAGGGCAAAAATACACATACCGTTGTAATCGGATGAGTTTCTGCTTTCAGATGCAACAGGAATTTCTCGAGTTCGTCAATCCGTTCGCGAGATATGGGAGTTTGAAGTTAAGGAATGGTTGAGAAACCATCAAAATTTTCGCAAGTCTGATACTCGAAAACAATAACTACAATGGCCTGGGGGAAAAATACACATACCGTTGTAATCGGGTGTGTTTCTACTTTCAGATGCAACAGGAATTTCTCGAGTTCGTCAATCCGTTTGCGAGATATGGGAGTTTGAAGTTAAGGAATGGTTGAGAAACCATCAAAATTTTCGCAAGTCTGATACTCGAAACCAATAACTACAATGGCCTGGGGGAAAAATACACACACCGTTGTAATCGGGTGTGTTTCTACTTTCAGATGCAACGGGAATTTCTCGAGTTCGTCAATCCGTTCGCGAGATATGGGAGTTTGAAGTTAAGGAATGGTTGAGAAACCATTAAAATTTTCGCGAGTCTGATACTCGAAACCAATAACTGGTATGGCTTACGGGAAAAGTACACACACCATTGTAATCGGGTGTGTTTCTACATTCAGATGCAACAGGAATTTCTCGAGATCGTCAATCCGTTCGCGAGATATGGCAGTTTGAAGTTAAGGAATGTTTGAGAAACCATCAAAATTTTCGCAAGTCAGATACTCGAAACCAATAACTGGTATGGCTTAGGGGAAAAGTACACACACCATTGTAATCGGGTGTGTTTCTACATTCAGGTGCAACAGGAATTTCTCGAGTTCGTCAATCCGTTTGCGAGATATGGGAGTTTGAAGTTAAGGAATGGTTGAGAAACCATCAAAATTTTCGCAAGTCTGATACTCGAAACCAATAACTACAATGGCCTGGGGGAAAAATACACATACCGTTGTAATCGGGAGAGTTTCTACTGTCAGATGCAACCGGAATTTCTCGAGTTCGTCAATCCGTTCGCGAGATATGGGAGTTTGAAGTTAAGGAATGGTTGAGAAACCATCAAAATTTTCGCAAGTCTGATACTCGAAACCAATAACTACTATGGCCTAGGGCAAAAATACACATACCGTTGTAATCGGTTGAGTTTCTGCTTTCAGATGCAACAGGAATTTCTCGAGTTCGTCAATCCGTTCGCGAGATATGGGAGTTTGAAGTTAAGGAATGGTTGAGAAACCATCAAAATTTTCGCAAGTCTGATACTCGAAACCAATAACTACAATGGCCTGGGGGAAAAATACACATACCGTTGTAATCGGGTGTGTTTCTACTTTCAGATACAACAGAAATTTCTCGAGTTCGTCAATCCGTTTGCGAGATATGGGAGTTTGAAGTTAAGGAATGGTTGAGAAACCATCAAAATTTTCGCAAGTCTGATACTCGAAACCAATAACTACAATGGCCTGGGGGAAAAATACACACACCGTTGTAATCGGGTGTGTTTCTACTTTCAGATGCAACGGGAATTTCTCGAGTTCGTCAATCCGTTCGCGAGATATGGGAGTTTGAAATTAAGGAATGATTGAGAAACCTTCAAAATTTTCGCATGTCTGATACTCGAAACCAATAACTGGAATGGCCTAGCGGGAAAGAACACACACCATTGTAATCGGGCGAGTTTCTACATTCAGATGCAACAGGAATTTCTCGTGTTCGTCAATCCGTTCGCGAGATATGGGAGTTTGAAATTAAGGAATGATTGAGAAACCATCAAAATTTTCGCATGTCTGATACTCGAAACCAATAACTGGAATGGCCTAGCGGGAAAGAACACACACCATTGTAATGGGGCGAGTTTCTACATTCAGATGCAACAGGAATTTCTCGAGTTCGTCAATCCGTTCGCGAGATATGGGAGTTTGAAGTTAAGGAATGGTTGAGAAACCATTAAAATTTTCGCGAGTCTGATACTCGAAACCAATAACTGGAATGGCGTAGGGGAAAAGTACACACACCATTGTAATCGGGCGAGTTCCTACTTTCAGATGCAACAGGAATTTCACGAGTTCGTCAATCCGTTCGCGAGATATGGGAGTTTGAAATTAAGGAATGTTTGAGAAACCATCAAAATTTTCGCAAGTCAGATACTCGAAACCAATAACTGGTATGGCTTAGGGGAAAAGTACACACCCCATTGTAATCAGTTGTGTCTCTACTTTCAGATGCAACAGGAATTTCACGAGTTCGTCAATCCGTTCGCGAGATATGGGAGTTTGAAGTTAAGGCATGGTTGAGAAACCATCAAAATTTTCGCAAGTCTGATACTCGAAACCAATAACTACATATGGCCTAAGGCAAAAATACACATACCGTTGTAATCGGGCGAGTTTCTGCTTTCAGATGAAATAGGAGTTTCTCGAGTTCGTCAATCCGTTCGCGAGATATGGGAGTTTGAAGTTAAGGAATGGTTGAGAAACCATCAAAATTTTCGCAAGTCTGATACTCGAAACCAATAACTGGAATGGGCTAGGGGAAAGTACACACACCATTGTAATCGGGCGAGTTTCTACTTTCAGATGCAACAGGAATTTCTCGAGTTCGTCAATCCGTTTGCGAGATATGGGAGTTTGAAGTTAAGGAATGGTTGAGAAACCATCAAAATTTTCGCAAGTCTGATGCTCGAAACAAATAACTACAATGGCCTGGGGGAAAAATACACACACCGTTGTAATCGGGTGTGTTTCTACTTTCAGATGCAACAGGAATTTGTCGAGTTCGTCAATCCGTTCGCGAGATATTGGAGTTTGAATTCAAGGAATGGTTGAGAAACCATCAAAATTGTCGCATGTCTGATACTCGAAACCAATAACTACTATGGCCTAGGGCAAAAATACACATACCGTTGTAATCGGATGAGTTTCTGCTTTCAGATGCAACAGGAATTTCTCGAGTTCGTCAATCCGTTCGCGAGATATGGGAGTTTGAAGTTAAGGAATGGTTGAGAAACCATCAAAATTTTCGCAAGTCTGATACTCGAAAACAATAACTACAATGGCCTGGGGGAAAAATACACATACCGTTGTAATCGGGTGTGTTTCTACTTTCAGATGCAACAGGAATTTCTCGAGTTCGTCAATCCGTTTGCGAGATATGGGAGTTTGAAGTTAAGGAATGGTTGAGAAACCATCAAAATTTTCGCAAGTCTGATACTCGAAACCAATAACTACAATGGCCTGGGGGAAAAATACACACACCGTTGTAATCGGGTGTGTTTCTACTTTCAGATGCAACGGGAATTTCTCGAGTTCGTCAATCCGTTCGCGAGATATGGGAGTTTGAAGTTAAGGAATGGTTGAGAAACCATTAAAATTTTCGCGAGTCTGATACTCGAAACCAATAACTGGTATGGCTTACGGGAAAAGTACACACACCATTGTAATCGGGTGTGTTTCTACATTCAGATGCAACAGGAATTTCTCGAGATCGTCAATCCGTTCGCGAGATATGGCAGTTTGAAGTTAAGGAATGTTTGAGAAACCATCAAAATTTTCGCAAGTCAGATACTCGAAACCAATAACTGGTATGGCTTAGGGGAAAAGTACACACACCATTGTAATCGGGTGTGTTTCTACATTCAGGTGCAACAGGAATTTCTCGAGTTCGTCAATCCGTTTGCGAGATATGGGAGTTTGAAGTTAAGGAATGGTTGAGAAACCATCAAAATTTTCGCAAGTCTGATACTCGAAACCAATAACTACATTGGCCTGGGGGAAAAATACACATACCGTTGTAATCGGGAGAGTTTCTACTGTCAGATGCAACCGGAATTTCTCGAGTTCGTCACTCCGTTCGCGAGATATGGGAGTTTGAAGTTAAGGAATGGTTGAGAAACCATCAAAATTTTCGCAAGTCTGATACTCGAAACCAATAACTACTATGGCCTAGGGCAAAAATACACATACCGTTGTAATCGGTTGAGTTTCTGCTTTCAGATGCAACAGGAATTTCTCGAGTTCGTCAATCCGTTCGCGAGATATGGGAGTTTGAAGTTAAGGAATGGTTGAGAAACCATCAAAATTTTCGCAAGTCTGATACTCGAAACCAATAACTACAATGGCCTGGGGGAAAAATACACATACCGTTGTAATCGGGTGTGTTTCTACTTTCAGATACAACAGAAATTTCTCGAGTTCGTCAATCCGTTTGCGAGATATGGGAGTTTGAAGTTAAGGAATGGTTGAGAAACCATCAAAATTTTCGCAAGTCTGATACTCGAAACCAATAACTACAATGGCCTGGGGGAAAAATACACACACCGTTGTAATCGGGTGTGTTTCTACTTTCAGATGCAACGGGAATTTCTCGAGTTCGTCAATCCGTTCGCGAGATATGGGAGTTTGAAATTAAGGAATGATTGAGAAACCATCAAAATTTTCGCATGTCTGATACTCGAAACCAATAACTGGAATGGCCTAGCGGGAAAGAACACACACCATTGTAATCGGGCGAGTTTCTACATTCAGATGCAACAGGAATTTCTCGTGTTCGTCAATCCGTTCGCGAGATATGGGAGTTTGAAATTAAGGAATGATTGAGAAACCATCAAAATTTTCGCATGTCTGATACTCGAAACCAATAACTGGAATGGCCTAGCGGGAAAGAACACACACCATTGTAATCGGGCGAGTTTCTACATTCAGATGCAACAGGAATTTCTCGAGTTCGTCAATCCGTTCGCGAGATATGGGAGTTTGAAGTTAAGGAATGGTTGAGAAACCATTAAAATTTTCGCGAGTCTGATACTCGAAACCAATAACTGGAATGGCGTAGGGGAAAAGTACACACACCATTGTAATCGGGCGAGTTCCTACTTTCAGATGCAACAGGAATTTCTCGAGTTCGTCAATCCGTTCGCGAGATATGGGAGTTTGAAGTTAAGGAATGGTTGAGAAACCATTAAAATTTTCGCGAGTCTGATACTCGAAACCAATAACTGGAATGGCCTAGGGGAAAAGTACACACATCATTGTAATCAGTTGTGTCTCTACTTTCAGATGCAACAGGAATTTCACGAGTTCGTCAATCCGTTCGCGAGATATGGGAGTTTGAAATTAAGGAATGTTTGAGAAACCATCAAAATTTTCGCAAGTCAGATACTCGAAACCAATAACTGGTATGGCTTAGGGGAAAAGTACACACCCCATTGTAATCAGTTGTGTCTCTACTTTCAGATGCAACAGGAATTTCACGAGTTCGTCAATCCGTTCGCGAGATATGGGAGTTTGAAGTTAAGGAATGGTTGAGAAACCATCAAAATTTTCGCAAGTCTGATACTCGAAACCAATAACTGGAATGGGCTAGGGGAAAGTACACACACCATTGTAATCGGGCGAGTTTCTACTTTCAGATGCAACAGGAATTTCTCGAGTTCGTCAATCCGTTTGCGAGATATGGGAGTTTGAAGTTAAGGAATGGTTGAGAAACCATCAAAATTTTCGCAAGTCTGATGCTCGAAACAAATAACTATAATGGCCTGGGGGAAAAATACACACACCGTTGTAATCGGGTGTGTTTCTACTTTCAGATGCAACAGGAATTTGTCGAGTTCGTCAATCCGTTCGCGAGATATGGGAGTTTGAATTCAAGGAATGGTTGAGAAACCATCAAAATTGTCGCATGTCTGATACTCGAAACCAATAACTACTATGGCCTAGGGCAAAAATACACATACCGTTGTAATCGGATGAGTTTCTGCTTTCAGATGCAACAGGAATTTCTCGAGTTCGTCAATCCGTTCGCGAGATATGGGAGTTTGAAGTTAAGGAATGGTTGAGAAACCATCAAAATTTTCGCAAGTCTGATACTCGAAAACAATAACTACAATGGCCTGGGGGAAAAATACACATACCGTTGTAATCGGGTGTGTTTCTACTTTCAGATGCAACAGGAATTTCTCGAGTTCGTCAATCCGTTTGCGAGATATGGGAGTTTGAAGTTAAGGAATGGTTGAGAAACCATCAAAATTTTCGCAAGTCTGATACTCGAAACCAATAACTACAATGGCCTGGGGGAAAAATACACACACCGTTGTAATCGGGTGTGTTTCTACTTTCAGATGCAACGGGAATTTCTCGAGTTCGTCAATCCGTTCGCGAGATATGGGAGTTTGAAGTTAAGGAATGGTTGAGAAACCATTAAAATTTTCGCGAGTCTGATACTCGAAACCAATAACTGGTATGGCTTACGGGAAAAGTACACACACCATTGTAATCGGGTGTGTTTCTACATTCAGATGCAACAGGAATTTCTCGAGATCGTCAATCCGTTCGCGAGATATGGCAGTTTGAAGTTAAGGAATGTTTGAGAAACCATCAAAATTTTCGCAAGTCAGATACTCGAAACCAATAACTGGTATGGCTTAGGGGAAAAGTACACACACCATTGTAATCGGGTGTGTTTCTACTCTCAGGTGCAACAGGAATTTCTCGAGTTCGTCAATCCGTTTGCGAGATATGGGAGTTTGAAGTTAAGGAATGGTTGAGAAACCATCAAAATTTTCGCAAGTCTGATACTCGAAACCAATAACTACAATGGCCTGGGGGAAAAATACACATACCGTTGTAATCGGGAGAGTTTCTACTGTCAGATGCAACCGGAATTTCTCGAGTTCGTCAATCCGTTCGCGAGATATGGGAGTTTGAAGTTAAGGAATGGTTGAGAAACCATCAAAATTTTCGCAAGTCTGATACTCGAAACCAATAACTACTATGGCCTAGGGCAAAAATACACATACCGTTGTAATCGGTTGAGTTTCTGCTTTCAGATGCAACAGGAATTTCTCGAGTTCGTCAATCCGATCGCGAGATATGGGAGTTTGAAGTTAAGGAATGGTTGAGAAACCATCAAAATTTTCGCAAGTCTGATACTCGAAACCAATAACTACAATGGCCTGGGGGAAAAATACACATACCGTTGTAATCGGGTGTGTTTCTACTTTCAGATACAACAGAAATTTCTCGAGTTCGTCAATCCGTTTGCGAGATATGGGAGTTTGAAGTTAAGGAATGGTTGAGAAACCATCAAAATTTTCGCAAGTCTGATACTCGAAACCAATAACTACAATGGCCTGGGGGAAAAATACACACACCGTTGTAATCGGGTGTGTTTCTACTTTCAGATGCAACGGGAATTTCTCGAGTTCGTCAATCCGTTCGCGAGATATGGGAGTTTGAAATTAAGGAATGATTGAGAAACCATCAAAATTTTCGCATGTCTGATACTCGAAACCAATAACTGGAATGGCCTAGCGGGAAAGAACACACACCATTGTAATCGGGCGAGTTTCTACATTCAGATGCAACAGGAATTTCTCGTGTTCGTCAATCCGTTCGCGAGATATGGGAGTTTGAAATTAAGGAATGATTGAGAAACCATCAAAATTTTCGCATGTCTGATACTCGAAACCAATAACTGGAATGGCCTAGCGGGAAAGAACACACACCATTGTAATCGGGCGAGTTTCTACATTCAGATGCAACAGGAATTTCTCGAGTTCGTCAATCCGTTCGCGAGATATGGGAGTTTGAAGTTAAGGAATGGTTGAGAAACCATTAAAATTTTCGCGAGTCTGATACTCGAAACCAATAACTGGAATGGCGTAGGGGAAAAGTACACACACCATTGTAATCGGGCGAGTTCCTACTTTCAGATGCAACAGGAATTTCACGAGTTCGTCAATCCGTTCGCGAGATATGGGAGTTTGAAATTAAGGAATGTTTGAGAAACCATCAAAATTTTCGCAAGTCAGATACTCGAAACCAATAACTGGTATGGCTTAGGGGAAAAGTACACACCCCATTGTAATCAGTTGTGTCTCTACTTTCAGATGCAACAGGAATTTCACGAGTTCGTCAATCCGTTCGCGAGATATGGGAGTTTGAAGTTAAGGCATGGTTGAGAAACCTTCAAAATTTTCGCAAGTCTGATACTCGAAACCAATAACTACATATGGCCTAAGGCAAAAATACACATACCGTTGTAATCGGGCGAGTTTCTGCTTTCAGATGAAATAGGAGTTTCTCGAGTTCGTCAATCCGTTCGCGAGATATGGGAGTTTGAAGTTAAGGAATGGTTGAGAAACCATCAAAATTTTCGCAAGTCTGATACTCGAAACCAATAACTGGAATGGGCTAGGGGAAAGTACACACACCATTGTAATCGGGCGAGTTTCTACTTTCAGATGCAACAGGAATTTCTCGAGTTCGTCAATCCGTTTGCGAGATATGGGAGTTTGAAGTTAAGGAATGGTTGAGAAACCATCAAAATTTTCGCAAGTCTGATGCTCGAAACAAATAACTACAATGGCCTGGGGGAAAAATACACACACCGTTGTAATCGGGTGTGTTTCTACTTTCAGATGCAACAGGAATTTGTCGAGTTCGTCAATCCGTTCGCGAGATATTGGAGTTTGAATTCAAGGAATGGTTGAGAAACCATCAAAATTGTCGCATGTCTGATACTCGAAACCAATAACTACTATGGCCTAGGGCAAAAATACACATACCGTTGTAATCGGATGAGTTTCTGCTTTCAGATGCAACAGGAATTTCTCGAGTTCGTCAATCCGTTCGCGAGATATGGGAGTTTGAAGTTAAGGAATGGTTGAGAAACCATCAAAATTTTCGCAAGTCTGATACTCGAAAACAATAACTACAATGGCCTGGGGGAAAAATACACATACCGTTGTAATCGGGTGTGTTTCTACTTTCAGATGCAACAGGAATTTCTCGAGTTCGTCAATCCGTTTGCGAGATATGGGAGTTTGAAGTTAAGGAATGGTTGAGAAACCATCAAAATTTTCGCAAGTCTGATACTCGAAACCAATAACTACAATGGCCTGGGGGAAAAATACACACACCGTTGTAATCGGGTGTGTTTCTACTTTCAGATGCAACGGGAATTTCTCGAGTTCGTCAATCCGTTCGCGAGATATGGGAGTTTGAAGTTAAGGAATGGTTGAGAAACCATTAAAATTTTCGCGAGTCTGATACTCGAAACCAATAACTGGTATGGCTTACGGGAAAAGTACACACACCATTGTAATCGGGTGTGTTTCTACATTCAGATGCAACAGGAATTTCTCGAGATCGTCAATCCGTTCGCGAGATATGGCAGTTTGAAGTTAAGGAATGTTTGAGAAACCATCAAAATTTTCGCAAGTCAGATACTCGAAACCAATAACTGGTATGGCTTAGGGGAAAAGTACACACACCATTGTAATCGGGTGTGTTGTGTTTCTACATTCAGGTGCAACAGGAATTTCTCGAGTTCGTCAATCCGTTTGCGAGATATGGGAGTTTGAAGTTAAGGAATGGTTGAGAAACCATCAAAATTTTCGCAAGTCTGATACTCGAAACCAATAACTACAATGGCCTGGGGGAAAAATACACATACCGTTGTAATCGGGAGAGTTTCTACTGTCAGATGCAACCGGAATTTCTCGAGTTCGTCAATCCGTTCGCGAGATATGGGAGTTTGAAGTTAAGGAATGGTTGAGAAACCATCAAAATTTTCGCAAGTCTGATACTCGAAACCAATAACTACTATGGCCTAGGGCAAAAATACACATACCGTTGTAATCGGTTGAGTTTCTGCTTTCAGATGCAACAGGAATTTCTCGAGTTCGTCAATCCGTTCGCGAGATATGGGAGTTTGAAGTTAAGGAATGGTTGAGAAACCATCAAAATTTTCGCAAGTCTGATACTCGAAACCAATAACTACAATGGCCTGGGGGAAAAATACACATACCGTTGTAATCGGGTGTGTTTCTACTTTCAGATACAACAGAAATTTCTCGAGTTCGTCAATCCGTTTGCGAGATATGGGAGTTTGAAGTTAAGGAATGGTTGAGAAACCATCAAAATTTTCGCAAGTCTGATACTCGAAACCAATAACTACAATGGCCTGGGGGAAAAATACACACACCGTTGTAATCGGGTGTGTTTCTACTTTCAGATGCAACGGGAATTTCTCGAGTTCGTCAATCCGTTCGCGAGATATGGGAGTTTGAAATTAAGGAATGATTGAGAAACCATCAAAATTTTCGCATGTCTGATACTCGAAACCAATAACTGGAATGGCCTAGCGGGAAAGAACACACACCATTGTAATCGGGCGAGTTTCTACATTCAGATGCAACAGGAATTTCTCGTGTTCGTCAATCCGTTCGCGAGATATGGGAGTTTGAAATTAAGGAATGATTGAGAAACCATCAAAATTTTCGCATGTCTGATACTCGAAACCAATAACTGGAATGGCCTAGCGGGAAAGAACACACACCATTGTAATCGGGCGAGTTTCTACATTCAGATGCAACAGGAATTTCTCGAGTTCGTCAATCCGTTCGCGAGATATGGGAGTTTGAAGTTAAGGAATGGTTGAGAAACCATTAAAATTTTCGCGAGTCTGATACTCGAAACCAATAACTGGAATGGCGTAGGGGAAAAGTACACACACCATTGTAATCGGGCGAGTTCCTACTTTCAGATGCAACAGGAATTTCTCGAGTTCGTCAATCCGTTCGCGAGATATGGGAGTTTGAAGTTAAGGAATGGTTGAGAAACCATTAAAATTTTCGCGAGTCTGATACTCGAAACCAATAACTGGAATGGCCTAGGGGAAAAGTACACACATCATTGTAATCAGTTGTGTCTCTACTTTCAGATGCAACAGGAATTTCACGAGTTCGTCAATCCGTTCGCGAGATATGGGAGTTTGAAATTAAGGAATGTTTGAGAAACCATCAAAATTTTCGCAAGTCAGATACTCGAAACCAATAACTGGTATGGCTTAGGGGAAAAGTACACACCCCATTGTAATCAGTTGTGTCTCTACTTTCAGATGCAACAGGAATTTCACGAGTTCGTCAATCCGTTCGCGAGATATGGGAGTTTGAAGTTAAGGCATGGTTGAGAAACCATCAAAATTTTCGCAAGTCTGATACTCGAAACCAATAACTACATATGGCCTAAGGCAAAAATACACATACCGTTGTAATCGGGCGAGTTTCTGCTTTCAGATGAAATAGGAGTTTCTCGAGTTCGTCAATCCGTTCGCGAGATATGGGAGTTTGAAGTTAAGGAATGGTTGAGAAACCATCAAAATTTTCGCAAGTCTGATACTCGAAACCAATAACTGGAATGGGCTAGGGGAAAGTACACACACCATTGTAATCGGGCGAGTTTCTACTTTCAGATGCAACAGGAATTTCTCGAGTTCGTCAATCCGTTTGCGAGATATGGGAGTTTGAAGTTAAGGAATGGTTGAGAAACCATCAAAATTTTCGCAAGTCTGATGCTCGAAACAAATAACTATAATGGCCTGGGGGAAAAATACACACACCGTTGTAATCGGGTGTGTTTCTACTTTCAGATGCAACAGGAATTTGTCGAGTTCGTCAATCCGTTCGCGAGATATGGGAGTTTGAATTCAAGGAATGGTTGAGAAACCATCAAAATTGTCGCATGTCTGATACTCGAAACCAATAACTACTATGGCCTAGGGCAAAAATACACATACCGTTGTAATCGGATGAGTTTCTGCTTTCAGATGCAACAGGAATTTCTCGAGTTCGTCAATCCGTTCGCGAGATATGGGAGTTTGAAGTTAAGGAATGGTTGAGAAACCATCAAAATTTTCGCAAGTCTGATACTCGAAAACAATAACTACAATGGCCTGGGGGAAAAATACACATACCGTTGTAATCGGGTGTGTTTCTACTTTCAGATGCAACAGGAATTTCTCGAGTTCGTCAATCCGTTTGCGAGATATGGGAGTTTGAAGTTAAGGAATGGTTGAGAAACCATCAAAATTTTCGCAAGTCTGATACTCGAAACCAATAACTACAATGGCCTGGGGGAAAAATACACACACCGTTGTAATCGGGTGTGTTTCTACTTTCAGATGCAACGGGAATTTCTCGAGTTCGTCAATCCGTTCGCGAGATATGGGAGTTTGAAGTTAAGGAATGGTTGAGAAACCATTAAAATTTTCGCGAGTCTGATACTCGAAACCAATAACTGGTATGGCTTACGGGAAAAGTACACACACCATTGTAATCGGGTGTGTTTCTACATTCAGATGCAACAGGAATTTCTCGAGATCGTCAATCCGTTCGCGAGATATGGCAGTTTGAAGTTAAGGAATGTTTGAGAAACCATCAAAATTTTCGCAAGTCAGATACTCGAAACCAATAACTGGTATGGCTTAGGGGAAAAGTACACACACCATTGTAATCGGGTGTGTTTCTACTTTCAGGTGCAACAGGAATTTCTCGAGTTCGTCAATCCGTTTGCGAGATATGGGAGTTTGAAGTTAAGGAATGGTTGAGAAACCATCAAAATTTTCGCAAGTCTGATACTCGAAACCAATAACTACAATGGCCTGGGGGAAAAATACACATACCGTTGTAATCGGGAGAGTTTCTACTGTCAGATGCAACCGGAATTTCTCGAGTTCGTCAATCCGTTCGCGAGATATGGGAGTTTGTAGTTAAGGAATGGTTGAGAAACCATCAAAATTTTCGCAAGTCTGATACTCGAAACCAATAACTACATATGGCCTAAGGCAAAAACACACATACCGTTGTAATCGGGCGAGTTTCTGCTTTCAGATGAAATAGGAGTTTCTCGAGTTCGTCAATCTGTTCGCGAGATATGGGAGTTTGAAGTTAAAAAATGGTTGAGAAACCATCAAAATTTTCGCAAGTCTGATACTCGAAACCAATAACTACTATGGCCTAAGGCAAAAATACACATACCGTTGTAATCGGGAGAGTTTCTACTTTCAGATGCAACCGGAATTTCTCGAGTTCGTCAATCCGTTCGCGAGATATGGGAGTTTGAAGTTAAGGAATGGTTGAGAAACCATCAAAATTTTCGCAAGTCTGATACTCGAAACCAATAACTACTATGGCCTAAGGCAAAAATACACATACCGTTGTAATCGGGCGAGTTTCTGCTTTCAGATGAAGTAGGAGTTTCTCGAGTTCGTCAATCCGTTCGCGAGATATGGGAGTTTGAAGTTAAAAAATGGTTGAGAAACCATCAAAATTTTCGCAAGTCTGATACTCGAAACCAATAACTACTATGGCCTAAGGCAAAAATACACATACCGTTGTAATCGGGCGAGTTTCTAAATTCAGATGCAACGGGAATTTCTCGAGTTCGTCAATCCGTTCGCGAGATATGGGCGTTTGAAGTTAAGGAATGGTTGAGAAACCATCAAAATTTTTGCAAGTCTGATACTCGAAACCAATAACTACAATGGCCTGGGGGAAAAATACACATACCGTTGTAATCGGGTGAGTTTCTACTTTCAGATGCAACAGGAATTTCTCGAGTTCGTCAATCCGTTCGCGAGATATGGGAGTTTGAAATTAAGGAATGATTGAGAAACCATCAAAATTTTCGCAAGTCTGATACTCGAAACCAATAACTGGAATGGCCTAGCTGAAAAGTACACACACCATTGTAATCGGGCGAGTTTCTACTTTCAGATGCAACAGGAATTTCACGAGTTCGTCAATCCGTTCGCGAGATATGGGAGTTTGAAGTTAAGGAATGGTTGAGAAACCATTAAAATTTTCGCGTGTCTGATACTCGAAACCAATAACTGGAATGGCCTAGGGGAAAAGTACACACACCATTGTAATCGGGCGAGTTTCTACTTTCAGATGCAACAGGAATTTCTCGAGTTCGTCAATCCGTTTGCGAGATATGGGAGTTTGAAGTTAAGGAATGGTTGAGAAACCATCAAAATTTTCGCAAGTCTGATACTCGAAACCAATAACTACAATGGCCTGGGGGAAAAATACACATACCGTTGTAATCGGGAGAGTTTCTACTGTCAGATGCAACCGGAATTTCTCGAGTTCGTCAATCCGTTCGCGAGATATGGGAGTTTGAAGTTAAGGAATGGTTGAGAAACCATCAAAATTTTCGCAAGTCTGATACTCGAAATCAATAACTACATATGGCCTAAGGCAAAAATACACATACCGTTGTAATCGGGCGAGTTTCTGCTTTCAGATGAAATAGGAGTTTCTCGAGTTCGTCAATCCGTTCGCGAGATATGGGAGTTTGAAGTTAAAAAATGGTTGAGAAACCATCAAAATTTTCGCAAGTCTGATACTCGAAACCAATAACTACTATGGCCTAAGGCAAAAATACACATACCGTTGTAATCGGGAGAGTTTCTACTTTCAGATGCAACAGGAATTTCTCGAGTTCGTCAATCCGTTCGCGAGATATGGGAGTTTGAAGTTAAGGAATGGTTGAGAAACCAATAAAATTTTCGCGGGTCTGATACTCGAAACCAATAACTGGAATGGCCTAGTGGAAAAGTACACACATCATTGTAATCAGTTGTGTCTCTACTTTCAGATGCAACAGGAATTTCTCGAGTTCGTCAATCCGTTCGCGAGATATGGGAGTTTGAAGTTAGGGAATGTTTGAGAAACCATCAATATTTTCGCAAGTCAGATACTCGAAACCAATAACTGGTATGGCATAGGGGAAAAGTACACACACCATTGTAATCGGGTGTGTTTCTACTTTCAGATCGAACAGGAATTTCTCGAGTTCGTCAATCCGTTCGCGAGATATGGGAGTTTGAAGTTAAGGAATGTTTGAGAAACCATCAAAATTTTCGCAAGTCTGATACTCGAAACCAATAACTACAATGGCCTGGGGGAAAAATACACATACCGTTGTAATCGGGAGAGTTTCTACTTTCAGATGCAACAGGAATTTCTCGAGTTCGTCAATCCGTTCGCGAGATATGGGAGTTTGAAGTTAAAAAATGGTTGAGAAACCATCAAAATTTTCGCAAGTCTGATACTCGAAACCAATAACTACTATGGCCTAAGGCAAAAATACACATACCGTTGTAATCGGGCGAGTTTCTACTTTCATATGCAACGGGAATTTCTCGAGTTCGTCAATCCGTTCGCGAGATATGGGCGTTTGAAGTTAAGGAATGGTTGAGAAACCATCAAAATTTTTGCAAGTCTGATACTCGAAACCAATAACTACAATGGCCTGGGGGAAAAATACACATACCGTTGTAATCGGGTGAGTTTCTACTTTCAGATGCAACAGGAATTTCTCGAGTTCGTCAATCCGTTCGCGAGATATGGGAGTTTGAAATTAAGGAATGATTGAGAAACCATCAAAATTTTCGCAAGTCTGATACTCGAAACCAATAACTGGAATGGCCTAGCTGAAAAGTACACACACCATTGTAATCGGGCGAGTTTCTACTTTCAGATGCAACAGGAATTTCACGAGTTCGTCAATCCGTTCGCGAGATATGGGAGTTTGAAGTTAAGGAATGGTTGAGAAACCATTAAAATTTTCGCGTGTCTGATACTCGAAACCAATAACTGGAATGGCCTAGGGGAAAAGTACACACACCATTGTAATCGGGCGAGTTTCTACTTTCAGATGCAACAGGAATTTCTCGAGTTCGTCAATCCGTTTGCGAGATATGGGAGTTTGAAGTTAAGGAATGGTTGAGAAACCATCAAAATTTTCGCAAGTCTGATACTCGAAACCAATAACTACAATGGCCTGGGGGAAAAATACACATACCGTTGTAATCGGGAGAGTTTCTACTGTCAGATGCAACCGGAATTTCTCGAGTTCGTCAATCCGTTCGCGAGATATGGGAGTTTGAAGTTAAGGAATGGTTGAGAAACCATCAAAATTTTCGCAAGTCTGATACTCGAAATCAATAACTACATATGGCCTAAGGCAAAAATACACATACCGTTGTAATCGGGCGAGTTTCTGCTTTCAGATGAAATAGGAGTTTCTCGAGTTCGTCAATCCGTTCGCGAGATATGGGAGTTTGAAGTTAAAAAATGGTTGAGAAACCATCAAAATTTTCGCAAGTCTGATACTCGAAACCAATAACCACTATGGCCTAAGGCAAAAATACACATACCGTTGTAATCGGGAGAGTTTCTACTTTCAGATGCAACAGGAATTTCTCGAGTTCGTCAATCCGTTCGCGAGATATGGGAGTTTGAAGTTAAGGAATGGTTGAGAAACCAATAAAATTTTCGCGGGTCTGATACTCGAAACCAATAACTGGAATGGCCTAGGGGAAAAGTACACACATCATTGTAATCAGTTGTGTCTCTACTTTCAGATGCAACAGGAATTTCTCGAGTTCGTAAATCCGTTCGCGAGATATGGGAGTTTGAAGTTAGGGAATGTTTGAGAAACCATCAATATTTTCGCAAGTCAGATACTCGAAACCAATAACTGGTATGGCATAGGGGAAAAGTACACACACCATTGTAATCGGGTGTGTTTCTACTTTCAGATCGAACAGGAATTTCTCGAGTTCGTCAATCCGTTCGCGAGATATGGGAGTTTGAAGTTAAGGAATGTTTGAGAAACCATCAAAATTTTCGCAAGTCTGATACTCGAAACCAATAACTACAATGGCCTGGGGGAAAAATACACATACCGTTGTAATCGGGAGAGTTTCTACTTTCAGATGCAACAGGAATTTCTCGAGTTCGTCAATCCGTTCGCGAGATATGGGAGTTTGAAATGAAGGAATGATTGAGAAACCATAAAAATTTTCGCAAGTCTGATACTCGAAACCAATAACTGGAATGGCCTAGCGGAAAAGTACACACACCATTGTAATCGGGCGAGTTTCTATAATACTTTCAGATGCAACAGGAATTTCTCGAGTTCGTCAATCCGTTTGCGAGATATGGGAGTTTGAAGTTAAGGAATGGTTGAGAATCCATCAAAATTTTCGCAAGTCTGATACTCGAAACCAATAACTGGAATGGCCTAGCGGAAAAGTACACACACCATTGTAATCGGGCGAGTTTCTACTTTCAGATGCAACAGGAATTTCTCGAGTTCGTCAATCCGTTCGCGAGATATGGGAGTTTGAAGTTAAGGAATGGTTGAGAAACCATTAAAATTTTCGCGTGTCTGATACTCGAAACCAATAACTGGAATGGGCTAGGGGAAAGTACACACACCATTCTAATCGGGCGAGTTTCTACTTTCAGATGCAACAGGAATTTCTCGAGTTCGTCAATCCGTTTGCGAGATATGGGATTTTGAAGTTAAGGAATGGTTGAGAAACCATCAAAATTTTCGCAAGTCTGATACTCGAAACAAATAACTACAATGGCCTGGGGGAAAAATACACATACCGTTGTAATCGGGAGAGTTTCTACTTTCAGATGCAACTGGAATTTCTCGATTTCGTCAATCCGTTCGCGAGATATGGGAGTTTGAAGTTAAGGAATGGTTGAGAAACCATCAAAATTTTCGCAAGTCTGATACTCGAAACCAATAACTGTCATGCCCTAGGGGAAAAGTACACACACCATTGTAATCGGGCGAGTTTCTACTTTCAGATGCAACAGGAATTTGTCGAGTTCGTCAATCCGTTTGCGAGATATGGGAGTTTGAAGTTAAGGAATGGTTGAGAAACCATAAAAATTTTCGCAAGTCTGATACTCGAAACCAATAACTACAATGGCCTGGGGGAAAAATACACACACCGTTGTAATCGGGTGTGTTTCTACTTTCAGATGCAACAGGAATTTCTCGAGTTCGTCAATCCGTTCGCGAGATATGGGAGTTTGAAATTAAGGAATGATTGAGAAACCATCAAAATTGTCGCATGTCTGATACTCGAAACCAATAACTACTATGGCCTAAGGCAAAAATACACATACCGTTGTAATCGGATGAGTTTCTGCTTTCAGATGCAACAGGAATTTCTCGAGTTCGTCAATCCGTTCGCGAGATATGGGAGTTTGAAATTAAGGAATGATTGAGAAACCATCAAAATTTTCGCATGTCTGATACTCGAAACCAATAACTGGAATGGCCTAGCGGGAAAGAACACACACCATTGTAATCGGGCGAGTTTCTACATTCAGATGCAACAGGAATTTCTCGAGTTCGTCAATCCGTTTGCGAGGTATGGGATTTTGAAGTTAAGGAATGGTTGAGAAACCATCAAAATTTTCGCAAGTCTGATACTCGAAACCAATAACTACAATGGCCTGGGGGAAAAATACACATACCGTTGTAATCGGGTGTGTTTCTACTTTCAGATGCAACAGGAATTTCTCGAGTTCGTCAATCCGTTTGCGAGATATGGGAGTTTGAAGTTAAGGAATGGTTGAGAAACCATAAAAATTTTCGCAAGTCTGATACTCGAAACCAATAACTACAATGGCCTGGGGGAAAAATACACACACCGTTGTAATCGGGTGTGTTTCTACTTTCTGATGCAACAGGAATTTCTCGAGTTCGTCAATCCGTTCGCGAGATATGGGAGTTTGAAGTTAAGGAATGGTTGAGAAACCATTAAAATTTTCGCGTGTCTGATACTCGAAACCAATAACTGGAATGGCCTAGCGGGAAAGAACACACACCATTGTAATCGGGCGGGTTTCTACATTCAGATGCAACAGGAATTTCTCGAGTTCGTCAATCCGTTCGCGAGATATGGGAGTTTGAAGTTAAGGAATGGTTGAGAAACCATTAAAATTTTCGCGAGTCTGATACTCGAAACCAATAACTGGAATGGCCTAGGGGAAAAGTACACACATCATTGTAATCAGTTGTGTCTCTACTTTCAGATGCAACAGGAATTTCACGAGTTCGTCAATCCGTTCGCGAGATATGGGAGTTTGAAGTTAAGGAATGTTTGAGAAACCATCAAAATTTTCGCAAGTCAGATACTCGAAACCAATAACTGGTATGGCTTAGGGGAAAAGTACACACCCCATTGTAATCAGTTGTGTTCTCTACTTTCAGATGCAACAGGAACTTCACGAGTTCGTCAATCCGTTCGCGAGATATGGGAGTTTGAAGTTAAGGCATGGTTGAGAAACCATCAAAATTTTCGCAAGTCTGATACTCGAAACCAATAACTACATATGGCCTAAGGCAAAAATACACATACCGTTGTAATCGGGTGAGTTTCTGCTTTCAGATGAAATAGGAGTTTCTCGAGTTCGTCAATCCGTTCGCGAGATATGGGAGTTTGAAGTTAAGGAATGGTTGAGAAACCATCAAAATTTTCGCAAGTCTGATACTCGAAACCAATAACTGGAATGGCCTAGCGGAAAAGTACACACACCATTGTAATCGGGCGAGTTTCTACTTTCAGATGCAACAGGAGTTTCTCGAGTTCGTCAGTCCGTTCGCGAGATATGGGAGTTTGAAGTTAAGGAATGGTTGAGAAACCATTAAAATTTTCGCGTGTCTGATACTCGAAACCAATAACTGGAATGGGCTATGGGAAAGTACACACACCATTGTAATCGGGCGAGTTTCTACTTTCAGATGCAACAGGAATTTCTCGAGTTCGTCAATCCGTTCGCGAGATATGGGAGTTTGAAGTCAAGGAATGGTTGAGAAACCATCAAAATTGTCGCATGTCTGATACTCGAAACCAATAACTACTATGGCCTAGGGCAAAAATACACATACCCTTGTAATCGGATGAGTTTCTGCTTTCAGATGCAACAGGAATTTCTCGAGTTCGTCAATCCGTTCGCGAGATATGGGATTTTGAAGTTAAGGAATGGTTGAGAAACCATCAAAATTTTCGCAAGTCTGATACTCGAAACCAATAACTACAATGGCCTGGGGGAAAAATACACATACCGTTGTAATCGGGTGTGTTTCTACTTTCAGATACAACAGGAATTTCTCGAGTTCGTCAATCCGTTTGCGAGATATGGGAGTTTGAAGTTAAGGAATGGTTGAGAAACCATCAAAATTTTCGCAAGTCTGATACTCGAAACCAATAACTACAATGGCCTGGGGGAAAAAAACACACACCATTGTAATCGGGCGAGTTTCTACATTCAGATGCAACAGGAATTTCTCGTGTTCGTCAATCCGTTCGCGAGATATGGGAGTTTGAAATTAAGGAATGATTGAGAAACCATCAAAATTTTCGCATGTCTGATACTCGAAACCAATAACTGGAATGGCCTAGCGGGAAAGAACACACACCATTGTAATCGGGCGAGTTTCTACATTCAGATGCAACAGGAATTTCTCGAGTTCGTCAATCCGTTCGCGAGATATGGGAGTTTGAAGTTAAGGAATGGTTGAGAAACCATTAAAATTTTCGCGAGTCTGATACTCGAAACCAATAACTGGAATGGCGTAGGGGAAAAGTGCACACACCATTGTAATCGGGCGAGTTCCTACTTTCAGATGCAACAGGAATTTCTCGAGTTCGTCAATCCGTTCGCGAGATATGGGAGTTTGAAGTTAAGGAATGGTTGAGAAACCATTAAAATTTTCGCGAGTCTGATACTCGAAACCAATAACTGGAATGGCCTAGGGGAAAAGTACACACATCATTGTAATCAGTTGTGTCTCTACTTTCAGATGCAACAGGAATTTCACGAGTTCGTCAATCCGTTCGCGAGATATGGGAGTTTGAAATTAAGGAATGTTTGAGAAACCATCAAAATTTTCGCAAGTCAGATACTCGAAACCAATAACTGGTATGGCTTAGGGGAAAAGTACACACCCCATTGTAATCAGTTGTGTCTCTACTTTCAGATGCAACAGGAATTTCACGAGTTCGTCAATCCGTTCGCGAGATATGGGAGTTTGAAGTTAAGGCATGGTTGAGAAACCATCAAAATTTTCGCAAGTCTGATACTCGAAACCAATAACTACATACGGCCTAAGGCAAAAATACACATACCGTTGTAATCGGGCGAGTTTCTGCTTTCAGATGAAATAGGAGTTTCTCGAGTTCGTCAATCCGTTCGCGAGATATGGGAGTTTGAAGTTAAGGAATGGTTGAGAAACCATCAAAATTTTCGCAAGTCTGATACTCGAAACCAATAACTGGAATGGCCTAGCGGAAAAGTACACACACCATTGTAATCAGTTGTGTCTCTACTTTCAGATGCAACAGGAATTTCTCGAGTTCGTCAATCCGTTCGCGAGATATGGGAGTTTGAAGTTAAGGAATGGTTGAGAAACCATCAAAATTTTCGCAAGTCTGATACTCGAAACCAATAACTACTATGGCCTAAGGCAAAAATACACATACCGTTGTAATCGGGCGAGTTTCTGCTTTCAGATGAAGTAGGAGTTTCTCGAGTTCGTCAATCCGTTCGCGAGATATGGGAGTTTGAAGTTAAAAAATGGTTGAGAAACCATCAAAATTTTCGCAAGTCTGATACTCGAAACCAATAACTACTATGGCCTAAGGCAAAAATACACATACCGTTGTAATCGGGCGAGTTTCTAAATTCAGATGCAACGGGAATTTCTCGAGTTCGTCAATCCGTTCGCGAGATATGGGCGTTTGAAGTTAAGGAATGGTTGAGAAACCATCAAAATTTTTGCAAGTCTGATACTCGAAACCAATAACTACAATGGCCTGGGGGAAAAATACACATACCGTTGTAATCGGGTGAGTTTCTACTTTCAGATGCAACAGGAATTTCTCGAGTTCGTCAATCCGTTCGCGAGATATGGGAGTTTGAAATTAAGGAATGATTGAGAAACCATCAAAATTTTCGCAAGTCTGATACTCGAAACCAATAACTGGAATGGCCTAGCTGAAAAGTACACACACCATTGTAATCGGGCGAGTTTCTACTTTCAGATGCAACAGGAATTTCACGAGTTCGTCAATCCGTTCGCGAGATATGGGAGTTTGAAGTTAAGGAATGGTTGAGAAACCATTAAAATTTTCGCGTGTCTGATACTCGAAACCAATAACTGGAATGGCCTAGGGGAAAAGTACACACACCATTGTAATCGGGCGAGTTTCTACTTTCAGATGCAACAGGAATTTCTCGAGTTCGTCAATCCGTTTGCGAGATATGGGAGTTTGAAGTTAAGGAATGGTTGAGAAACCATCAAAATTTTCGCAAGTCTGATACTCGAAACCAATAACTACAATGGCCTGGGGGAAAAATACACATACCGTTGTAATCGGGAGAGTTTCTACTGTCAGATGCAACCGGAATTTCTCGAGTTCGTCAATCCGTTCGCGAGATATGGGAGTTTGAAGTTAAGGAATGGTTGAGAAACCATCAAAATTTTCGCAAGTCTGATACTCGAAATCAATAACTACATATGGCCTAAGGCAAAAATACACATACCGTTGTAATCGGGCGAGTTTCTGCTTTCAGATGAAATAGGAGTTTCTCGAGTTCGTCAATCCGTTCGCGAGATATGGGAGTTTGAAGTTAAAAAATGGTTGAGAAACCATCAAAATTTTCGCAAGTCTGATACTCGAAACCAATAACTACTATGGCCTAAGGCAAAAATACACATACCGTTGTAATCGGGAGAGTTTCTACTTTCAGATGCAACAGGAATTTCTCGAGTTCGTCAATCCGTTCGCGAGATATGGGAGTTTGAAGTTAAGGAATGGTTGAGAAACCAATAAAATTTTCGCGGGTCTGATACTCGAAACCAATAACTGGAATGGCCTAGGGGAAAAGTACACACATCATTGTAATCAGTTGTGTCTCTACTTTCAGATGCAACAGGAATTTCTCGAGTTCGTCAATCCGTTCGCGAGATATGGGAGTTTGAAGTTAGGGAATGTTTGAGAAACCATCAATATTTTCGCAAGTCAGATACTCGAAACCAATAACTGGTATGGCATAGGGGAAAAGTACACACACCATTGTAATCGGGTGTGTTTCTACTTTCAGATCGAACAGGAATTTCTCGAGTTCGTCAATCCGTTCGCGAGATATGGGAGTTTGAAGTTAAGGAATGTTTGAGAAACCATCAAAATTTTCGCAAGTCTGATACTCGAAACCAATAACTACAATGGCCTGGGGGAAAAATACACATACCGTTGTAATCGGGAGAGTTTCTACTTTCAGATGCAACAGGAATTTCTCGAGTTCGTCAATCCGTTCGCGAGATATGGGAGTTTGAAGTTAAAAAATGGTTGAGAAACCATCAAAATTTTCGCAAGTCTGATACTCGAAACCAATAACTACTATGGCCTAAGGCAAAAATACACATACCGTTGTAATCGGGCGAGTTTCTACTTTCATATGCAACGGGAATTTCTCGAGTTCGTCAATCCGTTCGCGAGATATGGGCGTTTGAAGTTAAGGAATGGTTGAGAAACCATCAAAATTTTTGCAAGTCTGATACTCGAAACCAATAACTACAATGGCCTGGGGGAAAAATACACATACCGTTGTAATCGGGTGAGTTTCTACTTTCAGATGCAACAGGAATTTCTCGAGTTCGTCAATCCGTTCGCGAGATATGGGAGTTTGAAATTAAGGAATGATTGAGAAACCATCAAAATTTTCGCAAGTCTGATACTCGAAACCAATAACTGGAATGGCCTAGCTGAAAAGTACACACACCATTGTAATCGGGCGAGTTTCTACTTTCAGATGCAACAGGAATTTCACGAGTTCGTCAATCCGTTCGCGAGATATGGGAGTTTGAAGTTAAGGAATGGTTGAGAAACCATTAAAATTTTCGCGTGTCTGATACTCGAAACCAATAACTGGAATGGCCTAGGGGAAAAGTACACACACCATTGTAATCGGGCGAGTTTCTACTTTCAGATGCAACAGGAATTTCTCGAGTTCGTCAATCCGTTTGCGAGATATGGGAGTTTGAAGTTAAGGAATGGTTGAGAAACCATCAAAATTTTCGCAAGTCTGATACTCGAAACCAATAACTACAATGGCCTGGGGGAAAAATACACATACCGTTGTAATCGGGAGAGTTTCTACTGTCAGATGCAACCGGAATTTCTCGAGTTCGTCAATCCGTTCGCGAGATATGGGAGTTTGAAGTTAAGGAATGGTTGAGAAACCATCAAAATTTTCGCAAGTCTGATACTCGAAATCAATAACTACATATGGCCTAAGGCAAAAATACACATACCGTTGTAATCGGGCGAGTTTCTGCTTTCAGATGAAATAGGAGTTTCTCGAGTTCGTCAATCCGTTCGCGAGATATGGGAGTTTGAAGTTAAAAAATGGTTGAGAAACCATCAAAATTTTCGCAAGTCTGATACTCGAAACCAATAACCACTATGGCCTAAGGCAAAAATACACATACCGTTGTAATCGGGAGAGTTTCTACTTTCAGATGCAACAGGAATTTCTCGAGTTCGTCAATCCGTTCGCGAGATATGGGAGTTTGAAGTTAAGGAATGGTTGAGAAACCAATAAAATTTTCGCGGGTCTGATACTCGAAACCAATAACTGGAATGGCCTAGGGGAAAAGTACACACATCATTGTAATCAGTTGTGTCTCTACTTTCAGATGCAACAGGAATTTCTCGAGTTCGTCAATCCGTTCGCGAGATATGGGAGTTTGAAGTTAGGGAATGTTTGAGAAACCATCAATATTTTCGCAAGTCAGATACTCGAAACCAATAACTGGTATGGCATAGGGGAAAAGTACACACACCATTGTAATCGGGTGTGTTTCTACTTTCAGATCGAACAGGAATTTCTCGAGTTCGTCAATCCGTTCGCGAGATATGGGAGTTTGAAGTTAAGGAATGTTTGAGAAACCATCAAAATTTTCGCAAGTCTGATACTCGAAACCAATAACTACAATGGCCTGGGGGAAAAATACACATACCGTTGTAATCGGGAGAGTTTCTACTTTCAGATGCAACAGGAATTTCTCGAGTTCGTCAATCCGTTCGCGAGATATGGGAGTTTGAAATGAAGGAATGATTGAGAAACCATAAAAATTTTCGCAAGTCTGATACTCGAAACCAATAACTGGAATGGCCTAGCGGAAAAGTACACACACCATTGTAATCGGGCGAGTTTCTATAATACTTTCAGATGCAACAGGAATTTCTCGAGTTCGTCAATCCGTTTGCGAGATATGGGAGTTTGAAGTTAAGGAATGGTTGAGAATCCATCAAAATTTTCGCAAGTCTGATACTCGAAACCAATAACTGGAATGGCCTAGCGGAAAAGTACACACACCATTGTAATCGGGCGAGTTTCTACTTTCAGATGCAACAGGAATTTCTCGAGTTCGTCAATCCGTTCGCGAGATATGGGAGTTTGAAGTTAAGGAATGGTTGAGAAACCATTAAAATTTTCGCGTGTCTGATACTCGAAACCAATAACTGGAATGGGCTAGGGGAAAGTACACACACCATTCTAATCGGGCGAGTTTCTACTTTCAGATGCAACAGGAATTTCTCGAGTTCGTCAATCCGTTTGCGAGATATGGGATTTTGAAGTTAAGGAATGGTTGAGAAACCATCAAAATTTTCGCAAGTCTGATACTCGAAACAAATAACTACAATGGCCTGGGGGAAAAATACACATACCGTTGTAATCGGGAGAGTTTCTACTTTCAGATGCAACTGGAATTTCTCGATTTCGTCAATCCGTTCGCGAGATATGGGAGTTTGAAGTTAAGGAATGGTTGAGAAACCATCAAAATTTTCGCAAGTCTGATACTCGAAACCAATAACTGTCATGCCCTAGGGGAAAAGTACACACACCATTGTAATCGGGCGAGTTTCTACTTTCAGATGCAACAGGAATTTGTCGAGTTCGTCAATCCGTTTGCGAGATATGGGAGTTTGAAGTTAAGGAATGGTTGAGAAACCATAAAAATTTTCGCAAGTCTGATACTCGAAACCAATAACTACAATGGCCTGGGGGAAAAATACACATACCGTTGTAATCGGGTGTGTTTCTACTTTCAGATGCAACAGGAATTTCTCGAGTTCGTCAATCCGTTTGCGAGATATGGGAGTTTGAAGTTAAGGAATGGTTGAGAAACCATAAAAATTTTCGCAAGTCTGATACTCGTAACCAATAACTACAATGGCCTGGGGGAAAAATACACACACCGTTGTAATCGGGTGTGTTTCTACTTTCTGATGCAACAGGAATTTCTCGAGTTCGTCAATCCGTTCGCGAGATATGGGAGTTTGAAATTAAGGAATGATTGAGAAACCATCAAAATTTTCGCATGTCTGATACTCGAAACCAATAACTGGAATGGCCTAGCGGGAAAGAACACACACCATTGTAATCGGGCGGGTTTCTACATTCAGATGCAACAGGAATTTCTCGAGTTCGTCAATCCGTTCGCGAGATATGGGAGTTTGAAGTTAAGGAATGGTTGAGAAACCATTAAAATTTTCGCGAGTCTGATACTCGAAACCAATAACTGGAATGGCCTAGGGGAAAAGTACACACATCATTGTAATCAGTTGTGTCTCTACTTTCAGATGCAACAGGAATTTCACGAGTTCGTCAATCCGTTCGCGAGATATGGGAGTTTGAAGTTAAGGAATGTTTGAGAAACCATCAAAATTTTCGCAAGTCAGATACTCGAAACCAATAACTGGTATGGCTTAGGGGAAAAGTACACACCCCATTGTAATCAGTTGTGTTCTCTACTTTCAGATGCAACAGGAACTTCACGAGTTCGTCAATCCGTTCGCGAGATATGGGAGTTTGAAGTTAAGGCATGGTTGAGAAACCATCAAAATTTTCGCAAGTCTGATACTCGAAACAAATAACTACAATGGCCTGGGGGAAAAATACACATACCGTTGTAATCGGGAGAGTTTCTACTTTCAGATGCAACTGGAATTTCTCGATTTCGTCAATCCGTTCGCGAGATATGGGAGTTTGAAGTTAAGGAATGGTTGAGAAACCATCAAAATTTTCGCAAGTCTGATACTCGAAACCAATAACTGTCATGCCCTAGGGGAAAAGTACACACACCATTGTAATCGGGCGAGTTTCTACTTTCAGATGCAACAGGAATTTGTCGAGTTCGTCAATCCGTTTGCGAGATATGGGAGTTTGAAGTTAAGGAATGGTTGAGAAACCATAAAAATTTTCGCAAGTCTGATACTCGAAACCAATAACTACAATGGCCTGGGGGAAAAATACACACACCGTTGTAATCGGGTGTGTTTCTACTTTCAGATGCAACAGGAATTTCTCGAGTTCGTCAATCCGTTCGCGAGATATGGGAGTTTGAAATTAAGGAATGATTGAGAAACCATCAAAATTGTCGCATGTCTGATACTCGAAACCAATAACTACTATGGCCTAAGGCAAAAATACACATACCGTTGTAATCGGATGAGTTTCTGCTTTCAGATGCAACAGGAATTTCTCGAGTTCGTCAATCCGTTCGCGAGATATGGGAGTTTGAAATTAAGGAATGATTGAGAAACCATCAAAATTTTCGCATGTCTGATACTCGAAACCAATAACTGGAATGGCCTAGCGGGAAAGAACACACACCATTGTAATCGGGCGAGTTTCTACATTCAGATGCAACAGGAATTTCTCGAGTTCGTCAATCCGTTTGCGAGGTATGGGATTTTGAAGTTAAGGAATGGTTGAGAAACCATCAAAATTTTCGCAAGTCTGATACTCGAAACCAATAACTACAATGGCCTGGGGGAAAAATACACATACCGTTGTAATCGGGTGTGTTTCTACTTTCAGATGCAACAGGAATTTCTCGAGTTCGTCAATCCGTTTGCGAGATATGGGAGTTTGAAGTTAAGGAATGGTTGAGAAACCATAAAAATTTTCGCAAGTCTGATACTCGTAACCAATAACTACAATGGCCTGGGGGAAAAATACACACACCGTTGTAATCGGGTGTGTTTCTACTTTCTGATGCAACAGGAATTTCTCGAGTTCGTCAATCCGTTCGCGAGATATGGGAGTTTGAAATTAAGGAATGATTGAGAAACCATCAAAATTTTCGCATGTCTGATACTCGAAACCAATAACTGGAATGGCCTAGCGGGAAAGAACACACACCATTGTAATCGGGCGGGTTTCTACATTCAGATGCAACAGGAATTTCTCGAGTTCGTCAATCCGTTCGCGAGATATGGGAGTTTGAAGTTAAGGAATGGTTGAGAAACCATTAAAATTTTCGCGAGTCTGATACTCGAAACCAATAACTGGAATGGCCTAGGGGAAAAGTACACACATCATTGTAATCAGTTGTGTCTCTACTTTCAGATGCAACAGGAATTTCACGAGTTCGTCAATCCGTTCGCGAGATATGGGAGTTTGAAGTTAAGGAATGTTTGAGAAACCATCAAAATTTTCGCAAGTCAGATACTCGAAACCAATAACTGGTATGGCTTAGGGGAAAAGTACACACCCCATTGTAATCAGTTGTGTTCTCTACTTTCAGATGCAACAGGAACTTCACGAGTTCGTCAATCCGTTCGCGAGATATGGGAGTTTGAAGTTAAGGCATGGTTGAGAAACCATCAAAATTTTCGCAAGTCTGATACTCGAAACCAATAACTACATATGGCCTAAGGCAAAAATACACATACCGTTGTAATCGGGTGAGTTTCTGCTTTCAGATGAAATAGGAGTTTCTCGAGTTCGTCAATCCGTTCGCGAGATATGGGAGTTTGAAGTTAAGGAATGGTTGAGAAACCATCAAAATTTTCGCAAGTCTGATACTCGAAACCAATAACTGGAATGGCCTAGCGGAAAAGTACACACACCATTGTAATCGGGCGAGTTTCTACTTTCAGATGCAACAGGAGTTTCTCGAGTTCGTCAGTCCGTTCGCGAGATATGGGAGTTTGAAGTTAAGGAATGGTTGAGAAACCATTAAAATTTTCGCGTGTCTGATACTCGAAACCAATAACTGGAATGGGCTATGGGAAAGTACACACACCATTGTAATCGGGCGAGTTTCTACTTTCAGATGCAACAGGAATTTCTCGAGTTCGTCAATCCGTTTGCGAGATATGGGAGTTTGAAGTTAAGGAATGGTTGAGAAACCATCAAAATTTTCGCAAGTCTGATACTCGAAACAAATAACTACAATGGCCTGGGGGAAAAATACACACACCGTTGTAATCGGGTGTGTTTCTACTTTCAGATGCAACAGGAATTTGTCGAGTTCGTCAATCCGTTCGCGAGATATGGGAGTTTGAAGTCAAGGAATGGTTGAGAAACCATCAAAATTGTCGCATGTCTGATACTCGAAACCAATAACTACTATGGCCTAGGGCAAAAATACACATACCCTTGTAATCGGATGAGTTTCTGCTTTCAGATGCAACAGGAATTTCTCGAGTTCGTCAATCCGTTCGCGAGATATGGGATTTTGAAGTTAAGGAATGGTTGAGAAACCATCAAAATTTTCGCAAGTCTGATACTCGAAACCAATAACTACAATGGCCTGGGGGAAAAATACACATACCGTTGTAATCGGGTGTGTTTCTACTTTCAGATACAACAGGAATTTCTCGAGTTCGTCAATCCGTTTGCGAGATATGGGAGTTTGAAGTTAAGGAATGGTTGAGAAACCATCAAAATTTTCGCAAGTCTGATACTCGAAACCAATAACTACAATGGCCTGGGGGAAAAAAACACACACCATTGTAATCGGGCGAGTTTCTACATTCAGATGCAACAGGAATTTCTCGTGTTCGTCAATCCGTTCGCGAGATATGGGAGTTTGAAATTAAGGAATGATTGAGAAACCATCAAAATTTTCGCATGTCTGATACTCGAAACCAATAACTGGAATGGCCTAGCGGGAAAGAACACACACCATTGTAATCGGGCGAGTTTCTACATTCAGATGCAACAGGAATTTCTCGAGTTCGTCAATCCCTTCGCGAGATATGGGAGTTTGAAGTTAAGGAATGGTTGAGAAACCATTAAAATTTTCGCGAGTCTGATACTCGAAACCAATAACTGGAATGGCGTAGGGGAAAAGTGCACACACCATTGTAATCGGGCGAGTTCCTACTTTCAGATGCAACAGGAATTTCTCGAGTTCGTCAATCCGTTCGCGAGATATGGGAGTTTGAAGTTAAGGAATGGTTGAGAAACCATTAAAATTTTCGCGAGTCTGATACTCGAAACCAATAACTGGAATGGCCTAGGGGAAAAGTACACACATCATTGTAATCAGTTGTGTCTCTACTTTCAGATGCAACAGGAATTTCACGAGTTCGTCAATCCGTTCGCGAGATATGGGAGTTTGAAATTAAGGAATGTTTGAGAAACCATCAAAATTTTCGCAAGTCAGATACTCGAAACCAATAACTGGTATGGCTTAGGGGAAAAGTACACACCCCATTGTAATCAGTTGTGTCTCTACTTTCAGATGCAACAGGAATTTCACGAGTTCGTCAATCCGTTCGCGAGATATGGGAGTTTGAAGTTAAGGCATGGTTGAGAAACCATCAAAATTTTCGCAAGTCTGATACTCGAAACCAATAACTACATACGGCCTAAGGCAAAAATACACATACCGTTGTAATCGGGCGAGTTTCTGCTTTCAGATGAAATAGGAGTTTCTCGAGTTCGTCAATCCGTTCGCGAGATATGGGAGTTTGAAGTTAAGGAATGGTTGAGAAACCACCAAAATTTTCGCAAGTCTGATACTCGAAACCAATAACTGGAATGGCCTAGCGGAAAAGTACACACACCATTGTAATCAGTTGTGTCTCTACTTTCAGATGCAGCAGGAATTTCACGAGTTCGTCAATCCGTTCGCGAGATATGGGAGTTTGAAGTTAAGGCATGGTTGAGAAACCATCAAAATTTTCGCAAGTCTGATACTCGAAACCAATAACTACATATGGCCTAAGGCAAAAATACACATACCGTTGTAATCGGGCGAGTTTCTGCTTTCAGATGAAATAGGAGTTTCTCGAGTTCGTCAATCCGTTCGCGAGGTATGGGAGTTTGAAGTTAAGGAATGGTTGAGAAACCATCAAAATTTTCGCAAGTCTGATACTCGAAACCAATAACTGGAATGGCCTAGCGGAAAAGTACACACACCATTGTAATCGGGCGAGTTTCTACTTTCAGATACAAAAGGAATTTCTCGAGTTCGTCAATCCGTTCGCGAGATATGGGAGTTTGAAGTTAAGGAATGGTTGAGAAACCATTAAAATTTTCGCGTGTCTGATACTCGAAACCAATAACTGGAATGGGCTAGGGGAAAGTACACACACCATTGTAATCGGGCGAGTTTCTACTTTCAGATGCAACAGGAATTTCTCGAGTTCGTCAATCCGTTTGCGAGATATGGGAGTTTGAAGTTAAGGAATGGTTGAGAAACCATCAAAATTTTCGCAAGTCTGATGCTCGAAACAAATAACTACAATGGCCTGGGGGAAAAATACACACACCGTTGTAATCGGGTGTGTTTCTACTTTCAGATGCAACAGGAATTTGTCGAGTTCGTCAATCCGTTCGCGAGATATGGGAGTTTGAATTCAAGGAATGGTTGAGAAACCATCAAAATTGTCGCATGTCTGATACTTGAAACCAATAACTACTATGGCCTAGGGCAAAAATACACATACCGTTGTAATCGGATGAGTTTCTGCTTTCAGATGCAACAGGAATTTCTCGAGTTCGTCAATCCGTTCGCGAGATATGGGAGTTTGAAGTTAAGGAATGGTTGAGAAACCATCAAAATTTTCGCAAGTCTGATACTCGAAACCAATAACTACAATGGCCTGGGGGAAAAATACACACACCGTTGTAATCGGGTGTGTTTCTACTTTCAGATGCAACGGGAATTTCTCGAGTTCGTCAATCCGTTCGCGAGATATGGGAGTTTGAAGTTAAGGAATGGTTGAGAAACCATTAAAATTTTCGCGAGTCTGATACTCGAAACCAATAACTGGTATGGCTTACGGGAAAAGTACACACACCATTGTAATCGGGTGTGTTTCTACATTCAGATGCAACAGGAATTTCTCGAGATCGTCAATCCGTTCGCGAGATATGGCAGTTTGAAGTTAAGGAATGTTTGAGAAACCATCAAAATTTTCGCAAGTCAGATACTCGAAACCAATAACTGGTATGGCTTAGGGGAAAAGTACACACACCATTGTAATCGGGTGTGTTTCTACTTTCAGGTGCAACAGGAATTTCTCGAGTTCGTCAATCCGTTTGCGAGATATGGGAGTTTGAAGTTAAGGAATGGTTGAGAAACCATCAAAATTTTCGCAAGTCTGATACTCGAAACCAATAACTACAATGGCCTGGGGGAAAAATACACATACCGTTGTAATCGGGAGAGTTTCTACTGTCAGATGCAACCGGAATTTCTCGAGTTCGTCAATCCGTTCGCGAGATATGGGAGTTTGAAATTAAGGAATGGTTGAGAAACCATCAAAATTTTCGCAAGTCTGATACTCGAAACCAATAACTACATATGGCCTAAGGCAAAAACACACATACCGTTGTAATCGGGCGAGTTTCTGCTTTCAGATGAAATAGGAGTTTCTCGAGTTCGTCAATCTGTTCGCGAGATATGGGAGTTTGAAGTTAAAAAATGGTTGAGAAACCATCAAAATTTTCGCAAGTCTGATACTCGAAACCAATAACTACTATGGCCTAAGGCAAAAATACACATACCGTTGTAATCGGGAGAGTTTCTACTTTCAGATGCAACCGGAATTTCTCGAGTTCGTCAATCCGTTCGCGAGATATGGGAGTTTGAAGTTAAGGAATGGTTGAGAAACCATCAAAATTTTCGCAAGTCTGATACTCGAAACCAATAACTGGAATGGCCTAGCGGAAAAGTACACACACCATTGTAATCGGGCGAGTTTCTACTTTCAGATACAAAAGGAATTTCTCGAGTTCGTCAATCCGTTCGCGAGATATGGGAGTTTGAAGTTAAGGAATGGTTGAGAAACCATTAAAATTTTCGCGTGTCTGATACTCGAAACCAATAACTGGAATGGGCTAGGGGAAAGTACACACACCTTTGTAATCGGGCGAGTTTCTACTTTCAGATGCAACAGGAATTTCTCGAGTTCGTCAATCCGTTTGCGAGATATGGGAGTTTGAAGTTAAGGAATGGTTGAGAAACCATCAAAATTTTCGCAAGTCTGATGCTCGAAACAAATAACTACAATGGCCTGGGGGAAAAATACACACACCGTTGTAATCGGGTGTGTTTCTACTTTCAGATGCAACAGGAATTTGTCGAGTTCGTCAATCCGTTCGCGAGATATGGGAGTTTGAATTCAAGGAATGGTTGAGAAACCATCAAAATTGTCGCATGTCTGATACTCGAAACCAATAACTACTATGGCCTAGGGCAAAAATACACATACCGTTGTAATCGGATGAGTTTCTGCTTTCAGATGCAACAGGAATTTCTCGAGTTCGTCAATCCGTTCGCGAGATATGGGAGTTTGAAGTTAAGGAATGGTTGAGAAACCATCAAAATTTTCGCAAGTCTGATACTCGAAACCAATAACTACAATGGCCTGGGGGAAAAATACACACACCGTTGTAATCGGGTGTGTTTCTACTTTCAGATGCAACGGGAATTTCTCGAGTTCGTCAATCCGTTCGCGAGATATGGGAGTTTGAAGTTAAGGAATGGTTGAGAAACCATTAAAATTTTCGCGAGTCTGATACTCGAAACCAATAACTGGTATGGCTTACGGGAAAAGTACACACACCATTGTAATCGGGTGTGTTTCTACATTCAGATGCAACAGGAATTTCTCGAGATCGTCAATCCGTTCGCGAGATATGGCAGTTTGAAGTTAAGGAATGTTTGAGAAACCATCAAAATTTTCGCAAGTCAGATACTCGAAACCAATAACTGGTATGGCTTAGGGGAAAAGTACACACACCATTGTAATCGGGTGTGTTTCTACTTTCAGGTGCAACAGGAATTTCTCGAGTTCGTCAATCCGTTTGCGAGATATGGGAGTTTGAAGTTAAGGAATGGTTGAGAAACCATCAAAATTTTCGCAAGTCTGATACTCGAAACCAATAACTACAATGGCCTGGGGGAAAAATACACATACCGTTGTAATCGGGAGAGTTTCTACTGTCAGATGCAACCGGAATTTCTCGAGTTCGTCAATCCGTTCGCGAGATATGGGAGTTTGAAATTAAGGAATGGTTGAGAAACCATCAAAATTTTCGCAAGTCTGATACTCGAAACCAATAACTACATATGGCCTAAGGCAAAAACACACATACCGTTGTAATCGGGCGAGTTTCTGCTTTCAGATGAAATAGGAGTTTCTCGAGTTCGTCAATCTGTTCGCGAGATATGGGAGTTTGAAGTTAAAAAATGGTTGAGAAACCATCAAAATTTTCGCAAGTCTGATACTCGAAACCAATAACTACTATGGCCTAAGGCAAAAATACACATACCGTTGTAATCGGGAGAGTTTCTACTTTCAGATGCAACCGGAATTTCTCGAGTTCGTCAATCCGTTCGCGAGATATGGGAGTTTGAAGTTAAGGAATGGTTGAGAAACCATCAAAATTTTCGCAAGTCTGATACTCGAAACCAATAACTATATATGGCCTAAGGCAAAAATACACATACCGTTGTAATCGGGCGAGTTTCTGCTTTCAGATGAAATAGGAGTTTCTCGAGTTCGTCAATCCGTTCGCGAGATATGGGAGTTTGAAGTTAAAAAATGGTTGAGAAACCATCAAAATTTTCGCAAGTCTGATACTCGAAACCAATAACTACTATGGCCTAAGGCAAAAATACACATACCGTTGTAATCGGGCGAGTTTCTGCTTTCAGATGAAATAGGAGTTTCTCGAGTTCGTCAATCCGTTCGCGAGATATGGGAGTTTGAAGTTAAAAAATGGTTGAGAAACCATCAAAATTTTCGCAAGTCTGATACTCGAAACCAATAACTACTATGGCCTAAGGCAAAAATACACATACCGTTGTAATCGGGCGAGTTTCTACTTTCAGATGCAACGGGAATTTCTCGAGTTCGTCAATCCGTTCGCGAGATATGGGCGTTTGAAGTTAAGGAATGGTTGAGAAACCATCAAAATTTTTGCAAGTCTGATACTCGAAACCAATAACTACAATGGCCTGGGGGAAAAATACACATACCGTTGTAATCGGGTGAGTTTCTACTTTCAGATGCAACAGGAATTTCTCGAGTTCGTCAATCCGTTCGCGAGATATGGGAGTTTGAAATTAAGGAATGATTGAGAAACCATCAAAATTTTCGCAAGTCTGATACTCGAAACCAATAACTGGAATGGCCTAGCTGAAAAGTACACACACCATTGTAATCGGGCGAGTTTCTACTTTCAGATGCAACAGGAATTTCACGAGTTCGTCAATCCGTTCGCGAGATATGGGAGTTTGAAGTTAAGGAATGGTTGAGAAACCATTAAAATTTTCGCGTGTCTGATACTCGAAACCAATAACTGGAATGGCCTAGGGGAAAAGTACACACACCATTGTAATCGGGCGAGTTTCTACTTTCAGATGCAACAGGAATTTCTCGAGTTCGTCAATCCGTTCGCGAGATATGGCAGTTTGAAGTTAAGGAATGTTTGAGAAACCATCAAAATTTTCGCAAGTCAGATACTTGAAACCAATAACTGGTATGGCTTAGGGGAAAAGTACACGCACCATTGTAATCGGGTGTGTTTCTACTTTCAGATGCAACAGGAATTTCTCGAGTTCGTCAATCCGTTTGCGAGATATGGGAGTTTGAAGTTAAGGAATGGTTGAGAAACCATCAAAATTTTCGCAAGTCTGATACTCGAAACCAATAACTACAATGGCCTGGGGGAAAAATACACATACCGTTGTAATCGGGAGAGTTTCTACTGTCAGATGCAACCGGAATTTCTCGAGTTCGTCAATCCGTTCGCGAGATATGGGAGTTTGAAGTTAAGGAGTGGTTGAGAAACCATCAAAATTTTCGCAAGTCTGATACTCGAAATCAATAACTACATATGGCCTAAGGCAAAAATACACATACCGTTGTAATCGGGCGAGTTTCTGCTTTCAGATGAAATAGGAGTTTCTCGAGTTCGTCAATCCGTTCGCGAGATATGGGAGTTTGAAGTTAAAAAATGGTTGAGAAACTATCAAAATTTTCGCAAGTCTGATACTCGAAACCAATAACTACTATGGCCTAAGGCAAAAATACACATACCGTTGTAATCGGGAGAGTTTCTACTTTCAGATGCAACAGGAATTTCTCGAGTTCGTCAATCCGTTCGCGAGATATGGGAGTTTGAAGTTAAGGAATGGTTGAGAAACCATTAAAATTTTCGCGGGTCTGATACTCGAAACCAATAACTGGAATGGCCTAGGTGAAAAGTACACACACCATTTTAATCGGGCGAGTTTCTACTTTCAGATGCAACAGGAATTTCTCGAGTTCGTCAATCCGTTCGCGAGATATGGGAGTTTGAAGTTAGGGAATGTTTGAGAAACCATCAATATTTTCGCAAGTCAGATACTCGAAACCAATAACTGGTATGGCTTAGGGGAAAAGTACACACACCATTGTAATCGGGTGTGTTTCTACTTTCAGATGCAACAGGAATTTCTCGAGTTCGTCAATCCGTTTGCGAGATATGGGAGTTTGAAGTTAAGGAATGGTTGAGAAACCATCAAAATTTTCGCAAGTCTGATACTCGAAACCAATAACTACAATGGCCTGGGGGAAAAATACACATACCGTTGTAATCGGGAGAGTTTCTACTTTCAGATGCAACTGGAATTTCTCGAGTTCGTCAATCCGTTCGCGAGATATGGGAGTTTGAAGTTAAGGAATGGTTGAGAAACCATCAAAATTTTCGCAAGTCTGATACTCGAAACCAATAACTACAATGGCCTAGGGGAAAAATACATATACCGTTGTAATCGGGCGAGTATCTACTTTCAGATGCAACAGGAATTTCTCGAGTTCGTCAATCCGTTCGCGAGATATGGGAGTTTGAAGTTAAGGAATGGTTGAGAAACCATTAAAATTTTCGCGAGTCTGATACTCGAAACCAATAACTGGAATGGCCTAGGGGAAAAGTACACACAACATTGTAATCGGGCGAGTTTCTACTTTCAGATGCAACAGGAATTTCTCGAGTTCGTCAATCCGTTCGCGAGATATGGGAGTTTGAAGTTAAGGAATGTTTGAGAAACCATCAAAATTTCCGCAAGTCAGATACTCGAAACCAATAACTGGTATGGCTTAGGGGAAAAGTACACACACCATTGTAATCGGGTGTGTTTCTACTTTCAGATGCAACAGGAATTTGTCGAGTTCGTCAATCCGTTTGCGAGATATGGGAGTTTGAAGTTAAGGAATGGTTGAGAAACCATCAAAATTTTCGCAAGTCTGATACTCGAAACCAATATCTACATATGGCCTAAGGCAAAAATACACATACCGTTGTAATCGGGCGAGTTTCTGCTTTCAGATGAAATAGGAGTTTCTCGAGTTCGTCAATCCGTTCGCGAGATATGGGAGTTTGAAGCTAAGGAATGGTTGAGAAACCATCAAAATTTTCGCAAGTCTGATACTCGAAACCAATAACTACAATGGCCTGGGGGAAAAATACACATACCGTTGTAATCGGGTGTGTTTCTACTTTCAGATGCAACAGGAATTTCTCGAGTTCGTCAATCCGTTCGCGATATATGGGAGTTTGAAATTAAGGAATGATTGAGAAACCATCAAAATTTTCGCAAGTCTGATACTCGAAACCAATAACTGGAATGGCCTAGGGGAAAAGTACACACAGCATTGTAATCGGGTGTGTTTCTACTTTCAGATGCAACAGGAATTTCTCGAGTTCGTCAATCCGTTTGCGAGATATGGGAGTTTGAAGTTAAGGAATGGTTGAGAAACCATCAAAATTTTCGCAAGTCTGATACTCGAAACCAATAACTACAATGGCCTGGGGGAAAAATACACATACCGTTGTAATCGGGTGTGTTTCTACTTTCAGATGCAACAGGAATTTCTCGAGTTCGTCAATCCGTTTGCGAGATATGGGAGTTTGAAGTTAAGGAATGGTTGAGAAACCATCAAAATTTTCGCAAGTCTGATACTCGAAACCAATAACTACAATGGCCTGGGGGAAAAATACACATACCGTTGTAATCGGGAGAGTTTCTACTTTCAGATGCAACTGGAATTTCTCGAGTTCGTCAATCCGTTCGCGAGATATGGGAGTTCGATGTTAAGGAATGGTTGAGAAACCATCAAAATTTTCGCAAGTCTGATACTCGAAACCAGCAACTGGAATGGCCTAGGGGAAAAGTACACACAACATTGTAATCGGGTGTGTTTCTACTTTCAGATGCAACAGGAATTTCTCGAGTTCGTCAATCCGTTTGCGAGATATGGGAGTTTGAAGTTAAGGAATGGTTGAGAAACCATCAAAATTTTCGCAAGTCTGATACTCGAAACCAATAACTACAATGGCCTGGGGGAAAAATACACATACCGTTGTAATCGGGAGAGTTTCTACTTTCAGATGCAACTGGAATTTCTCGAGTTCGTTAATCCGTTCGCGAGATATGGGAGTTTGAAGTTAAGGAATGGTTGAGAAACCATCAAAATTTTCGCAAGTCTGATACTCGAAACCAATAACTACAATGGCCTGGGGCAAAAATACACATACCGTTGTAATCGGGTGTGTTTCTACTTTCAGATGCAACAGGAATTTCTCGAGTTCGTCAATCCGTTTGCGAGATATGGGAGTTTGAAGTTAAGGAATGGTTGAGAAACCATCAAAATTTTCGCAGGTCTGATACTCGAAACCAATAACTACAATGGCCTGGGGGAAAAATACACATACCGTTGTAATCGGGTGTGTTTCTACTTTCAGATGCAACAGGAATTTCTCGAGTTCGTCAATCCGTTCGCGAGATATGGGAGTTTGAAATTAAGGAATGATTGAGAAACCATCAAAATTTTCGCAAGTCTGATACTCGAAACCAATAACTGGAATGGCCTAGGGGAAAAGTACACACAACATTGTAATCGGGTGTGTTTCTACTTTCAGATGCAACAGGAATTTCCCGAGTTCGTCAATCCGTTTGCGAGATATGGGAGTTTGAAGTTAAGGAATGGTTGAGAAACCATCAAAATTTTCGCAAGTCTGATACTCGAAACCAATAACTGCAATGGCCTGGGGGAAAAATACACATACCGTTGTAATCGGGTGTGTTTCTACTTTCAGATGCAACAGGAATTTCTCGAGTTCGTCAATCCGTTTGCGAGATATGGGAGTTTGAAGTTAAGGAATGGTTGAGAAACCATCAAAATTTTCGCAAGTCTGATACTCGAAACCAATAACTACAATGGCCTGGGGGAAAAATACACATACCGTTGTAATCGGGTGTGTTTCTACTTTCAGGTGCAACAGGAATTTCTCGAGTTCGTCAATCCGTTCGCGAGATATGGGAGTTTGAAATTAAGGAATGATTGAGAAACCATCAAAATTTTCGCAAGTCGGATACTCGAAACCAATAACTGGAATGGCTTAGGGGAAAAGTACACACACAATTGTAATCGGGCGAGTTTCTGCTTTCAGATGCAACAGGAATTTCTCGAGTTCGGCAATCCGTTCGCGAGATATGGGAGTTTGAAGTTAAGGAATGGTTGAGAAACCATTAAAATTTTCGCGGGTCTGATACTCGAAACCAATAACTGGAATGGCCTGGGGGAAAAGTACACACACCATTGTAATCGGGTGTGTTTCTACTTTCAGATGCAACAGGAATTTCTCGAGTTCGTCAATCCGTTTGCGAGATATGGGAGTTTGAAGTTAAGGAATGGTTGAGAAACCATCAAAATTTTCGCAAGTCTGATACTCGAAACCAATAACTACAATGGCCTGGGGGAAAAATACACATACCGTTGTAATCGGGAGAGTTTCTACTTTCAGATGCAACTGGAATTTCTCGAGTTCGTCAATCCGTTCGCGAGATATGGGAGTTCGATGTTAAGGAATGGTTGAGAAACCATCAAAATTTTCGCAAGTCTGATACTCGAAACCAACAACTGGAATGGCCTAGGGGAAAAGTACACACAACATTGTAATCGGGTGTGTTTCTACTTTCAGATGCAACAGGAATTTCTCGAGTTCGTCAATCCGTTTGCGAGATATGGGAGTTTGAAGTTAAGGAATGGTTGAGAAACCATCAAAATTTTCGCAAGTCTGATACTCGAAACCAATAACTACAATGGCCTGGGGGAAAAATACACATACCGTTGTAATCGGGAGAGTTTCTACTTTCAGATGCAACTGGAATTTCTCGAGTTCGTTAATCCGTTCGCGAGATATGGGAGTTTGAAGTTAAGGAATGGTTGAGAAACCATCAAAATTTTCGCAAGTCTGATACTCGAAACCAATAACTACAATGGCCTGGGGGAAAAATACACATACCGTTGTAATCGGGTGTGTTTCTACTTTCAGATGCAACAGGAATTTCTCGAGTTCGTCAATCCGTTTGCGAGATATGGGAGTTTGAAATTAAGGAATGGTTGAGAAACCATCAAAATTTTCGCAGGTCTGATACTCGAAACCAATAACTACAATGGCCTGGGGGAAAAATACACATACCGTTGTAATCGGGTGTGTATCTAATTTCAGATGCAACAGGAATTTCTCGAGTTCGTCAATCCGTTCGCGAGATATGGGAGTTTGAAATTAAGGAATGATTGAGAAACCATCAAAATTTTCGCAAGTCGGATACTCGAAACCAATAACTGGAATGGCTTAGGGGAAAAGTACACGCACAATTGTAATCGGGCGAGTTTCTGCTTTCAGATGCAACAGGAATTTCTCGAGTTCGGCAATCCGTTCGCGAGATATGGGAGTTTGAAGTTAAGGAATGGTTGAGAAACCATTAAAATTTTCGCGGGTCTGATACTCGAAACCAATAACTGGAATGGCCTGGGGGAAAAGTACACACACCATTGTAATCGGGTGTGTTTCTACTTTCAGATGCAACAGGAATTTCTCGAGTTCGTCAATCCGTTTGCGAGATATGGGAGTTTGAAGTTAAGGAATGGTTGAGAAACCATCAAAATTTTCGCAAGTCTGATACTCGAAACCAATAACTACAATGGCCTGGGGGAAAAATACACATACCGTTGTAATCGGGAGAGTTTCTACTTTCAGATGCAACTGGAATTTCTCGAGTTCGTCAATCCGTTCGCGAGATATGGGAGTTCGATGTTAAGGAATGGTTGAGAAACCATCAAAATTTTCGCAAGTCTGATACTCGAAACCAACAACTGGAATGGCCTAGGGGAAAAGTGCACACAACATTGTAATCGGGTGTGTTTCTACTTTCAGATGCAACAGGAATTTCTCGAGTTCGTCAATCCGTTTGCGAGATATGGGAGTTTGAAGTTAAGGAATGGTTGAGAAACCATCAAAATTTTCGCAAGTCTGATACTCGAAACCAATAACTACAATGGCCTGGGGGAAAAATACACATACCGTTGTAATCGGGAGAGTTTCTACTTTTAGATGCAACTGGAATTTCTCGAGTTCGTTAATCCGTTCGCGAGATATGGGAGTTTGAAGTTAAGGAATGGTTGAGAAACCATCAAAATTTTCGCAAGTCTGATACTCGAAACCAATAACTACAATGGCCTGGGGGAAAAATACACATACCGTTGTAATCGGGTGTGTTTCTACTTTCAGATGCAACAGGAATTTCTCGAGTTCGTCAATCCGTTTGCGAGATATGGGGGTTTGAAATTAAGGAATGGTTGAGAAACCATCAAAATTTTCGCAGGTCTGATACTCGAAACCAATAACTACAATGGCCTGGGGGAAAAATACACATACCGTTGTAATCGGGTGTGTTTCTACTTTCAGATGCAACAGGAATTTCTCGAGTTCGTCAATCCGTTCGCGAGATATGGGAGTTTGAAATTAAGGAATGATTGAGAAACCATCAAAATTTTCGCAAGTCTGATACTCGAAACCAATAACTGGAATGGCCTAGGGGAAAAGTACACACAACATTGTAATCGGGTGTGTTTCTACTTTCAGATGCAACAGGAATTTCTCGAGTTCGTCAATCCGTTTGCGAGATATGGGAGTTTGAAGTTAAGGAATGGTTGAGAAACCATCAAAATTTTCGCAAGTCTGATACTCGAAACCAATAACTACAATGGCCTGGGGGAAAAATACACATACCGTTGTAATCGGGTGTGTTTCTACTTTCAGATGCAACAGGAATTTCTCGAGTTCGTCAATCCGTTTGCGAGATATGGGAGTTTGAAGTTAAGGAATGGTTGAGAAACCATCAAAATTTTCGCAAGTCTGATACTCGAAACCAATAACTGCAATGGCCTGGGGGAAAAATACACATACCGTTGTAATCGGGTGTGTTTCTACTTTCAGATGCAACAGGAATTTCTCGAGTTCGTCAATCCGTTCGCGAGATATGGGAGTTTGAAATTAAGGAATGATTGAGAAACCATCAAAATTTTCGCAAGTCTGATACTCGAAACCAATAACTGGAATGGCCTAGCGGAAAAGTACACACACCATTGTAATCGGGCGAGTTTCTACTTTCAGATGCAACAGGAATTTCTCGAGTTCGTCAATCCGTTCGCGAGATATGGGAGTTTGAAGTTAAGGAATGGTTGAGAAACCATCAAAATTTCCGCAAGTCAGATACTCGAAACCAATAACTGGTATGGTTTAGGGGAAATGTACACACACCATTGTAATCGGGTGTGTTTCTACTTTCAGATGCAACAGGAATTTCTCGAGTTCGTCAATCCGTTTGCGAGATATGGGAGTTTGAAGTTAAGGAATGGTTGAGAAACCATCAAAATTTTCGCAAGTGTGATACTCGAAACCAATATCTACATATGGCCTAAGGCAAAAATACACATACCGTTGTAATCGGGCGAGTTTCTGCTTTCAGATGAAATGGGAGTTTCTCGAGTTCGTCAATCCGTTCGCGAGATATGGGAGTTTGAAGCTAAGGAATGGTTGAGAAACCATCAAAATTTTCGCAAGTCTGATACTCGAAACCAATAACTACATTGGCCTGGGGGAAAAATACACATACCGTTGTAATCGGGTGTGTTTCTACTTTCAGATGCAACAGGAATTTCTCGAGTTCGTCAATCCGTTTGCGAGATATGGGAGTTTGAAATTAAGGAATGGTTGAGAAACCATCAAAATTTTCGCAGGTCTGATACTCGAAACCAATAACTACAATGGCCTGGGGGAAAAATACACATACCGTTGTAATCGGGTGTGTTTCTACTTTCAGATGCAACAGGAATTTCTCGAGTTCGTCAATCCGTTCGCGAGATATGGGAGTTTGAAATTAAGGAATGATTGAGAAACCATCAAAATTTTCGCAAGTCTGATACTCGAAACCAACAACTGGAATGGACTAGGGGAAAAGTACACACACAATTGTAATCGGGCGAGTTTCTGCTTTCAGATGCAACAGGAATTTCTCGAGTTCGGCAATCCGTTCGCGAGATATGGGAGTTTGAAGTTAAGGAATGGTTGAGAAACCATCAAAATTTTCGCAAGTCTGATACTCGAAACCAATAACTACTATGGCCTAGGGCAAAAATATACATACCGTTGTAATCGGGCGAGTTGCGGCTTTAAGATGCAATAGGAGTTTCTCGAGTTCGTCAATCCGTTCGCGAGATATGGGTGTTTGAAGTTAAGGAATGGTTGAGAATCCATCAAAATTTTCGCAAGTCTGATACTCGAAACCAATAACTACATTGGCCTAGGGGAAAAATACATATACCGTTGTAATCGGGCGAGTTTCTACTTTCAGATGCAACAGGAATTTCTCGAGTTCGTCAATCCGTTCGTGAGATATGGGAGTTTGAAGTTAAGGAATGTTTGAGAAACCATCAAAATCTTCGCAAGTCTGATACTCGAAACAAATAACTACAATGGCCTGGGGGAAAAATACACATACCGTTGTAATCGGGAGAGTTTCTACTTTCAGATGCAACCGGAATTTCTCGAGTTCGTCAATCCGTTCGCGAGATATGGGAGTTTGAAGTTAAGGAATGGTTGAGAAACCATCAAAATTTTCGCAAGTCTGATACTCGAAACCAATTACTGGAATGGCCTAGCGGAAAAGTACACACACCATTGTAATCGGGCGAGTTCCTACTTTCAGATGCAACAGGAATTTCTCGAGTTCGTCAATCCGTTCGCGAGATATGGGAGTTTGAAATTAAGGAATGATTGAGAAACCATCAAAATTTTCGCAAGTCTGATACTCGAAACCAATAACTGGAATGGCCTAGCGGAAAAGTACACACACCATTGTAATCGGGCCAGTTTCTACTTTCAGATGCAACAGGAATTTCACGAGTTCGTCAATCCGTTCGCGAGATATGGGAGTTTGAAGTTAAGGAATGGTTGAGAAACCATTAAAATTTTCGCGGGTCTGATACTCGAAACCAATAACTAGAATGGCCTAGGTGAAAAGTACACACACCATTTTAATCGGGCGAGTATCTACTTTCAGATGCAACAGGAATTTCTCGAGTTTGTCAATCCGTTCGCGAGATATGGGAGTTTGAAGTTAAGGAATGTTTGAGAAACCATCAATATTTTCGCAAGTCAGATATTCGAAACCAATAACTGGTATGGCTTAGGGGAAAAGTACACACACCATTGTAATCGGGTGTGTTTCTACTTTCAGATGCAACAGGAATTTCTCGAGTTCGTCAATCCGTTTGCGAGATATGGGAGTTTGAAGTTAAGGAATGGTTGAGAAACCATCAAAATTTTCGCAAGTCTGATACTCGAAACCAATAACTACAATGGCCTGGGGGAAAAATAAACATACCGTTGTAATCGGGCGAGTTTCTACTTTCAGATGCAACAGGAATTTCTCGAGTTCGTCAATCCGTTCGTGAGATATGGGGGTTTGAAGTTAAGGAATGTTTGAGAAACCATCAAAATTTTCGCAAGTCTGATACTCGAAACAAATAACTACAATGGCCTGGGGGAAAAATACACATACCGTTGTAATCGGGAGAGTTTCTACTTTCAGATGCAACCGGAATTTCTCGAGTTCGTCAATCCGTTCGCGAGATATGGGAGTTTGAAGTTAAGGAATGGTTGAGAAACCATCAAAATTTTCGCAAGTCTGATACTCGAAACCAATAACTGGAATGGCCTAGCGGAAAAGTACACACACCATTGTAATCGGGCGAGTTTCTACTTTCAGATGCAACAGGAATTTCTCGAGTTCGTCAATCCGTTCGCGAGATATGGGAGTTTGAAATTAAGGAATGATTGAGAAACCATCAAAATTTTCGCAAGTCTGATACTCGAAACCAATAACTGGAATGGCCTAGCGGAAAAGTACACACACCATTGTAATCGGGCCAGTTTCTACTTTCAGATGCAACAGGAATTTCACGAGTTCGTCAATCCGTTCGCGAGATATGGGAGTTTGAAGTTAAGGAATGGTTGAGAAACCATTAAAATTTTCGCGGGTCTGATACTCGAAACCAATAACTGGAATGGCCTAGGTGAAAAGTACACACACCATTTTAATCGGGCGAGTTTCTACTTTCAGATGCAACAGGAATTTCTCGAGTTTGTCAATCCGTTCGCGAGATATGGGAGTTTGAAGTTAAGGAATGTTTGAGAAACCATCAATATTTTCGCAAGTCAGATACTCGAAACCAATAACTGGTATGGCTTAGGGGAGAAGTACACACACCATTGTAATCGGGTGTGTTTCTACTTTCAGATGCAACAGGAATTTCTCGAGTTCGTCAATCCGTTTGCGAGATATGGGAGTTTGAAGTTAAGGAATGGTTGAGAAACCATCAAAATTTTCGCAAGTCTGATACTCGAAACCAATAACTACAATGGCCTGGGGGAAAAATACACATACCGTTGTAATCGGGTGTGTTTCTACTTTCAGATGCAACAGGAATTTCTCGAGTTCGTCAATCCGTTCGCGAGATATGGGAGTTTGAAATTAAGGAATGATTGAGAAACCATCAAAATTTTCGCAAGTCTGAAACTCGAAACCAATATCTGGAATGGCCTAGCGGAAAAGTACACACACCATTGTAATCGGGCGAGTTTCTACTTTCAGATGCAACAGGAATTACTCGAGTTCGTCAATCCGTTCGCGAGATATGGGAGTTTGAAGTTAAGGAAAGGTTGAGAAACCATTAAAATTTTCGCGAGTCTGATACTCGAAACCAATAACTGGAATGGCCTAGGGGAAAAGTAGACACACCATTGTAATCGGGCGAGTTTCTACTTTCAGATGCAACAGGAATTTCTCGAGTTCGTCAATCCGTTCGCGAGATATGGGAGTTTGAAGTTAAGGAATGTTTGAGAAACCATCAAAATTTCCGCAAGTCAGATACTCGAAACCAATAACTGGTATGGCTTAGGGGAAAAGTACACACACCATTGTAATCGGGTGTGTTTCTACTTTCAGATGCAACAGGAATTTCTCGAGTTCGTCAATCCGTTTGCGAGATATGGGAGTTTGAAGTTAAGGAATGGTTGAGAAACCATCAAAATTTTCGCAAGTCTGATACTCGAAACCAATAACTACATATGGCCTAAGGCAAAAATACACATACCGTTGTAATCGGGCGAGTTTCTGCTTTCAGATGAAATAGGAGTTTCTCGAGTTCGTCAATCCGTTCGCGAGATATGGGAGTTTGAATCTAAGGAATGGTTGAGAAACCATCAAAATTTTCGCAAGTCTGATACTCGAAACCAATAACTACAATGGCCTGGGGGAAAAATACACATACCGTTGTAATCGGGTGTGTTTCTACTTTCAGATGCAACAGGAATTTCTCGAGTTCGTCAATCCGTTCGCGAGATATGGGAGTTTGAAATTAAGGAATGATTGAGAAACCATCAAAATTTTCGCAAGTCTGATACTCGAAACCAATAACTGGAATGGCCTAGCGGAAAAGTACACACACCATTGTAATCGGGCGAGCTTCTTCTTTCAGATGCAACAGGAATTTCTCGAGTTCGTCAATCCGTTCGCGAGATATGGGAGTTTGAAGTTAAGGAAAGGTTGAGAAACCATTAAAATTTTCGCGAGTCTGATACTCGAAACCAATAACTGGAATGGCCTAGGGGAAAAGTACACACACCATTGTAATCGGGCGAGTTTCTACTTTCAGATGCAACAGGAATTTCTCGAGTTCGTCAATCCGTTCGCGAGATATGGGAGTTTGAAGTTAAGGAATGTTTGAGAAACCATCAAAATTTCCGCAAGTCAGATACACGAAACCAATAACTGGTATGGCTTAGGGGAAAAGTACACACACCATTGTAATCGGGTGTGTTTCTACTTTCAGATGCAACAGGAATTTCTCGCGTTCGTCAATCCGTTTGCGAGATATGGGAGTTTGAAGTTAAGGAATGGTTGAGAAACCATCAAAATTTTCGCAAGTCTGATACTCGAAACCAATAACTACATATGGCCTAAGGCAAAAATACACATACCGTTGTAATCGGGCGAGTTTCTGCTTTCAGATGAAATAGGAGTTTCTCGAGTTCGTCAATCCGTTCGCGAGATATGGGAGTTTGAAATTAAGGAATGATTGAGAAACCATCAAAATTTTCGCAAGTCTGAAACTCGAAACCAATATCTGGAATGGCCTAGCGGAAAAGTACACACACCATTGTAATCGGGCGAGTTTCTACTTTCAGATGCAACAGGAATTACTCGAGTTCGTCAATCCGTTCGCGAGATATGGGAGTTTGAAGTTAAGGAAAGGTTGAGAAACCATTAAAATTTTCGCGAGTCTGATACTCGAAACCAATAACTGGAATGGCCTAGGGGAAAAGTAGACACACCATTGTAATCGGGCGAGTTTCTACTTTCAGATGCAACAGGAATTTCTCGAGTTCGTCAATCCGTTCGCGAGATATGGGAGTTTGAAGTTAAGGAATGTTTGAGAAACCATCAAAATTTCCGCAAGTCAGATACTCGAAACCAATAACTGGTATGGCTTAGGGGAAAAGTACACACACCATTGTAATCGGGTGTGTTTCTACTTTCAGATGCAACAGGAATTTCTCGAGTTCGTCAATCCGTTTGCGAGATATGGGAGTTTGAAGTTAAGGAATGGTTGAGAAACCATCAAAATTTTCGCAAGTCTGATACTCGAAACCAATAACTACATATGGCCTAAGGCAAAAATACACATACCGTTGTAATCGGGCGAGTTTCTGCTTTCAGATGAAATAGGAGTTTCTCGAGTTCGTCAATCCGTTCGCGAGATATGGGAGTTTGAATCTAAGGAATGGTTGAGAAACCATCAAAATTTTCGCAAGTCTGATACTCGAAACCAATAACTACAATGGCCTGGGGGAAAAATACACATACCGTTGTAATCGGGTGTGTTTCTACTTTCAGATGCAACAGGAATTTCTCGAGTTCGTCAATCCGTTCGCGAGATATGGGAGTTTGAAATTAAGGAATGATTGAGAAACCATCAAAATTTTCGCAAGTCTGATACTCGAAACCAATAACTGGAATGGCCTAGCGGAAAAGTACACACACCATTGTAATCGGGCGAGCTTCTTCTTTCAGATGCAACAGGAATTTCTCGAGTTCGTCAATCCGTTCGCGAGATATGGGAGTTTGAAGTTAAGGAAAGGTTGAGAAACCATTAAAATTTTCGCGAGTCTGATACTCGAAACCAATAACTGGAATGGCCTAGGGGAAAAGTACACACACCATTGTAATCGGGTGTGTTTCTACTTTCAGATGCAACAGGAATTTCTCGCGTTCGTCAATCCGTTTGCGAGATATGGGAGTTTGAAGTTAAGGAATGGTTGAGAAACCATCAAAATTTTCGCAAGTCTGATACTCGAAACCAATAACTACATATGGCCTAAGGCAAAAATACACATACCGTTGTAATCGGGCGAGTTTCTGCTTTCAGATGAAATAGGAGTTTCTCGAGTTCGTCAATCCGTTCGAGAGATATGGGAGTTTGAATCTAAGGAATGGTTGAGAAACCATCAAAATTTTCGCAAGTCTGATACTCGAAACCAATAACTACAATGGCCTGGGGGAAAAATACACATACCGTTGTAATCGGGTGTGTTTCTACTTTCAGATGCAACAGGAATTTCTCGAGTTCGTCAATCCGTTCGCGAGATATGGGTGTTTGATATTAAGGAATGGTTGAGAATCCATCAAAATTTTCGCAAGCCTGATACTCGAAACCAATAACTACAATGGCCTAGGGGAAAAATACATATACCGTTGTAATCGGGCGAGTTTCTACTTTCAGATGCAACAGGAATTTCTCGAGTTCGTCAATCCGTTCGCGAGATATGGGAGTTTGAAGTTAAGGAATTGTTGAGAAACCATCAAAATTTTCGCAAGTCGGATACTCGAAACCAATAACAGGAATGGCTTAGGGGAAAAGTACACACACAATTGTAATCGGGCGAGTTTCTGCTTTCAGAGGCAACAGGAATTTCTCGAGTTCGGCAATCCGTTCGCGAGATATGGGAGTTTGAAGTTAAGGAATGGTTGAGAAACCATCAAAATTTTAGCAAGTCTGATACTCGAAACCAATAACTACTATGGCCTAGGGCAAAAATACACATACCGTTGAAATCGGGCGAGTTTCGGCTTTAAGATGCAGTAGGAGTTTCTCGAGTTCGTCAATCCGTTCGCGAGATATGGGTGTTTGAAGTTAAGGAATGGTTGAGAATCCATCAAAATTTTCGCAAGTCTGATACACGAAACCAATAACTACAACGGCCTAGGGGAAAAATACATATACCGTTGTAATCGGGCGAGTTTCTACTTTCTGATGCAACAGGAATTTCTCGAGTTCGTCAATCCTTTCGCGAGATATGGGAGTTTGAAATTAAGGAATGATTGAGAAACCATCAAAATTTTCGCAAGTCTGGTACTCGAAACCAATAACTGGAATGGCCTAGCGGAAAAGTACACACACCATTGTAATCGGGCGAGTTTCTACTTTCAGATGCAACAGGAGTTTCTCGAGTTCGTCAATCCGTTCGCGAGATATGGGAGTTTGAAGTTAGGGAATGGTTGAGAAACCATCAAAATTTTCCCAAGTCTGATACTCGAAACCAATAACTGGAATGGCCTAGGGGAAAAGTACACACATCATTGTAATCGGGCGAGTTTCTACTTTCAGATGCAACAGGAATTTGTCGAGTTCGTCAATCCGTTCGCGAGATATGGGTGTTTGAAGTTAAGGAATGGTTGAGAATCCATCAAAATTTTCGCAAGTCTGATACTCGAAACCAATAACTACAATGGCCTAGGGGAGAAATACTATACCGTTGTAATCGGCCGAGTTTCTACTTTCAGATGCAACAGGAATTTCTCGAGTTCGTCAATCCGTTCGTGAGATATGGGAGTTTGAAGTTAAGGAATGTTTGAGAAACCATCAAAATTTTCGCAAGTCTGATACTCGAAACAAATAACTACAATGGCCTGGGGGAAAAATACCCATACCGTTGTAATCGGGAGAGTTTCTACTTTCAGATGCAACCGGAATTTCTCGTGTTCGTCAATCCGTTCGCGAGATATGGGAGTTTGAAGTTAAGGAATGGTTGAGAATCCATTCAAATTTTCGCGAGTCTGATACTCGAAACCAATAACTGGAATGGCCTAGGGGAAAAGTACACACACCGTTGTAATCAGGCGAGTTTCTACTTTCAGATGCAACAGGAATTTCTCGAGTTCGTCAATCCGTTCGCGAGATATGGGAGTTTGAAGTTAAGGAATGTTTGAGAAACCATCAAAATTTTCGCGAGTCTGATACTCGAAACCAATAACTGGAATGGCCTAGGGGAAAAGTACACACATCATTGTAATCGGGCGAGTTTCTACTTTCAGATGCTACAGGATTTTCTCGAGTTCGTCAATCCGTTCGCGAGATATGGGAGTTTGAAGTTAAGGAATTGTTGCGAAACCATCAAAATTTTCGCAAGTCTGATACTCGAAACCAATAACTACATATGGCCTAAGGCAAAAATACACATACCGTTGTAATCGGACGAGTTTCTGCTTTCAGATGGAATAGGAGTTTCTCGAGATCGTCAATCCGTTCGCGAGATATGGGAGTTTGAAGTTAAGGAATGGTTGAGAAACCATCAAAATTTTCGCAAGTCTGATACTCGCAACCAATAACTACTATTGCCTAAGGCAAAAATACACATACCGTTGTAATCGGGCGAGTTTCGGCTTTAAGATGCAATAGGAGTTTCTCGAGTTCGACAATCCGTTCGCGAGATATGGGAGTTTGAAGTTAGGGAATGGTTGAGAAACCATCAAAATTTTCGCAAGTCTGATACTCGAAACCAATAACTGGAATGGCCTAGGGGAAAAGTACACACATCATTGTAATCGGGCGAGTTTCTACTTTCAGATGCAACAGGAATTTGTCGAGTTCGTCAATCCGTTCGCGAGATATGGGTGTTTGAAGTTAAGGAATGGTTGAGAATCCATCAAAATTTTCGCAAGTCTGATACACGAAACCAATAACTACAACGGCCTAGGGGAAAAATACATATACCGTTGTAATCGGGCGAGTTTCTACTTTCTGATGCAACAGGAATTTCTCGAGTTCGTCAATCCGTTCGTGAGATATGGGAGTTTGAAGTTAAGGAATTGTTGGGAAACAATCAAAATTTTCGCAAGTCGGATACTCGAAACCAATAACTGGAATGGCTTAGGGGAAAAGTACGCACACAATTGTAATCGGGCGAGTTTCTGCTTTCAGATGCAACAGGAATTTCTCGAGTTCGGCAATCCGTTCGCGAGATATGGGAGTTTGAAGTTAAGGAATGGTTGAGAAACCATCAAAATTTTCGCAAGTCTGATACTAGAAACCAATAACTACTATGGCCTAGGGCAAAAATATACATACCGTTGTAATCGGGGAGTTTCGGCTTTAAGATGCAATAGGAGTTTCTCGAGTTCGTCAATCCGTTCGCGAGATATGGGTGTTTGAAGTTAAGGAATGGTTGAGAATCCATCAAAATTTTCGCAAGTCTGATACTCGAAACCAATAACTACAATGGCCTAGGGGAGAAATACATATACCGTTGTAATCGGCCGAGTTTCTACTTTCAGATGCAACCGGAATTTCTCGAGCTCGTCAATCCGTTCGCGAGATATGGGAGTTTGAAGTTAAGGAATGGTTGAGAAACCATCAAAATTTTCGCAAGTCTGATACTCGAAACCAATAACTACAATGGCCTGGGGGAAAAATACACATGCCGTTGTAATCGGGAGAGTTTCTACTTTCAGATTCAACTGGAATTTCTCGAGTTCGTCAATCCGTTCGCGAGATATGGGAGTTTGAAATTAAGGAATGATTGAGAAACCATCAATATTTTCGCAAGTCTGATACTCGAAACCAATAACTGGAATGGCCTAGCGGAAAAGTACACACACCATTGTAATCGGGCGAGTTTCTACTTTCAGATGCAACAGGAATTTCTCGAGTTCGTCAATCCGTTCGCGAGATATGGGAGTTTGAAGTTAAGGAATGGTTGAGAATCCATCAAAATTTTCGCAAGTCTGATACTCGAAACCAATAACTACTATGGCCTAGGGCAAAAATACACACACCGTTGTAATCGGACGAGTTTGTGCTTTCAGATGCAACAGGAATTTCTCGAGTTCGTCAATCCGTTCGCGAGATATGGGAGTTTGAATTTAAGGAATGGTTGAGGATCCATCAAAATTTTCGCAAGTCTGGTACTCGAAACCAACAACTAGAATGGCCTAGGGGGTAAATACACATACCTTTGTAATCGGGCGAGTTTCTACTTTCATATGCAACAGGAATTTCTCGAGTTCGTCAATCCGTTCGCGAGATATGGGAGTTTGAAGTTAAGGAATGGTTGAGAAACCATCAAAATTGTTGCATGTCTGACACTCGAAACCAACAACTACTATGGCCTAGGGCAAAAATACACATACCGTTGTAATCGGACGAGTTTCTGCTTTCAGATGCAACAGGAATTTCTCGAGTTCGTCAATCCGTTCGCGAGATATGGGAGTTTGAAGTTAAGGAATGGTTGAGAAACCATCAAAATTTTCGCAAGTCTGATACTCGAAACCAATAAGTACAATGGCCTGGGGGAAAAATACACATACCGTTGTAATCGGGAGAGTTTCTACTTTCAGATGCAACTGAAATTTCTCGAGTTCGTCAATCCGTTCGCGAGATATGGGAGTTTGAAATTAAGGAATGATTGAGAAACCATCAAAATTTTCGCAAGTCGGATACTCGAAACCAATAACTGGTATGGCTTAGGGGAAAAGTACACACACCATTGTTGTCGGGCGAGTTTCTACTTTCAGATGCAACAGGAATTTCTCGAGTTCGTCAATCCGTTCGCGAGATGTGGGAGTTTGAAGTTAAGGAATGGTTGAGAAACCATTAAAATTTTCGCGAGTCTGATACTCGAAACCAATAACTGGAATGGCCTAGGGGAAAAGTACACACACCATTGTAATCGGGCGAGTTTCTACTTTCAGATGCAACAGGAATTTCTCGAGTTCGTCAATCCGTTCGCGAGATATGGGAGTGTGAAGTTAAGGAATGTTTGAGAAACCATCAAAACTTTCGCAAGTCAGATACTCGAAACCAATAACTGGTATGGCTTAGGGGAAAAGTACACACACCATTGTAATCGGGCGAGTTTCTACTTTCAGATGCAACAGGAATTTCACGAGTTCGTTAATCCGTTCGCGAGATATGGGAGTTTGAAGTTAAGGAATGGTTGAGAAACCATTAAAATTTTCGCGGGTCTGATACTCGAAACCAATAACTGGAATGGCCTAGGTGAAAAGTACACACACCATTTTAATCGGGCGAGTTTCTACTTCCAGATGCAACAGGAATTTCTCGAGTTTGTCAATCCGTTCGCGAGATATGGGAGTTTGAAGTTAAGGAATGTTTGAGAAACCATCAATATTTTCGCAAGTCAGATACTCGAAACCAATAACTGGTATGGCTTAGGGGAAAAGTACACACACCATTGTAATCGGGTGTGTTTCTACTTTCAGATGCAACAGGAATTTCTGGAGTTCGTCAATCCGTTTGCGAGATATGGGAGTTTGAAGTTGAGGAATGGTTGAGAAACCATCAAAATTTTCGCAAGTCTGATACTCGAAACCAATAACTACAATGGCCTGGGGGAAAAATACACATACCGTTGTAATCGGGAGAGTTTCTACTTTCAGATGCAACTGGAATTTCTCGAGTTCGTCAATCCGTTCGCGAGATATGGGAGTTTGAAGTTAAGGAATTGTTGAGAAACCATCAAAACTTTCGCAAGTCTGATACTCGAAACCAATAACTACTATGGCCTAGGGCAAAAATACACATACCGTTGAAATCGGGCGAGTTTCGGCTTTAAGATACAGTAGGAGTTTCTCGAGTTCGTCAATCCGTTCGCGAGATATGGGTGTTTGAAGTTAAGGAATGGTTGAGAATCCATCAAAATTTTCGCAAGTCTGATACTCGAAACCAATAACTACAATGGCCTAGGGGAAAAATACATATACCGTTGTAATCGGGCGAGTTTCTACTTTCAGATGCAACAGGAATTTCTCGAGTTCGTCAATCCGTTCGCGAGATATGGGAGTTTGAAGTTAAGGAATTGTTGAGAAACCATCAAAATTTTCGCAAGTCGGATACTCGAAACCAATAACTGGAATGGCTTAGGGGAAAGGTACACATACAATTGTAATCGGGCGAGTTTCTGTTTTCAGATGCAACAGGAATTTCTCGAGTTCGGCAATCCGTTCGCGAGATATGGGAGTTTGAAGTTAAGGAATGGTTGAGAAACCATCAAAATTTTCGCAAGTCTGATACTCGAAACCAATAACTACTATGGCCCAGGGCAAAAATACACATACCGTTGTAATCGGGCGAGTTTCTGCTTTCAGATGCAACAGGAATTTCTCGAGTTCGTCAATCCGTTCGCGAGATATGGGATTTTGAAGTTATGGAATGGTTGAGAAACCATCAAAATTTTCGCAAGTCTGATACCCGAAACCAATAACTGGGATGGCCTAGGGGAAAACTACACACACCATTATAATCGGGCGAGTTTCTACTTTCAGATGCAACAGGAATTTGTCGAGTTCGTCAATCCGTTCCCGAGATATGGGAGTTTGAAGTTAAGGAATGGTTGAGAATCCATCAAAATTTTCGCAAATCTGATACTCGAAACCAATAACAACAATGGCCTAGGGGAAAAATACATATACCGTTGTAATCGGGCGAGTTTCTACTTTAAGATGCAACACGAATTTCTAGAGTTCCTCAATCCGTTCGCGAGATATGGGAGTTTGAAGTTAAGGAATGGTTGAGAAACCATTAAAATTGTCGCATGTCTGACACTCGAAACCAACAACTACTATGGCCTAGGGCAAAAATACACATACCGTTGTAATCGGACGAGTTTCTGCTTTCAGATGCAACAGGAATTTCTCGAGTTCGTCAATCCGTTCGCGAGATATGGGAGTTTGAAGTTAAGGAATGGTTGAGAAACCATGAAAATTTTCGCAAGTCTGATACTCGAAACCAATAACTACAATGGCCTGGGGGAAAAATACACATACCGTTGTAATCGGGAGAGTTTCTACTTTCAGATGCAACAGAAATTTCTCGAGTTCGTCAATCCGCTCGCGAGATATGGGAGTTTGAAGTTAAGGAAAGGTTGAGAAACCATTAAAATTTTCGCGAGTCTGATACTCGAAACCAATAACTGGAATGGCCTAGGGGAAAAGTACACACACCATTGTAATCGGGCGAGTTTCTACTTTCAGATGCAACAGGAATTTCTCGAGTTCGTCAATCCGTTCGCGAGATATGGGAGTTTGAAGTTAAGGAATGTTTGAGAAACCATCAAAATTTCCGCAAGTCAGATACTCGAAACCAATAACTGGTA